>NC_134092.1:88207864-89407864 GCF_000715075.1 Nicotiana tabacum | reverse complement strand
TTAATCTCCAAACTCTAAACCTAAGGAACTAAGTTCACCAAACAACAAATTTCTCAACAAAGATGATTTAATAATACAAAGCAAACTATAAGAGTCTTTTTTTGGGCACGAGGTTTGAAACTCGGTGGATAATGCGCCTGGCAATCTACTTTTCTCCACTTAAATACAAAACTTTTGTCTATGGCTTGACGTGCACCTAACCCATAGATGACTTGTAACGCTCTTAGCACCAGACCAAAGCTCAGGGAAACTAGTAAAGAAGAGAAAACCAATACATTATGTTATTGAACAATAACTCTTCCCATGCTATTAAGTACTATACTTGCTAAAGGACAACAGGTCACCATTTTTTTCTCCTATTTCAGAAAAGATACAAGAAACCAGTTGTTTTTACAGTACCCAACTTAGCTAGGACCCCTTCACTTATCAAAAGTTCAACAATATTAAGTATCGTGATTGATATTAACTACTCAACCACCAATTTCATTGTTTCAATTATACTCTATCATCATGATTGCACCACTTCCACTTGAAGAGTTCCACTTCTGTTGTTCTGACTCCCCAGTTTCTACTCCTAAAAAGATAATGCAAATGCCTACTCTATCATCTGTAATGTGCCAAGTATAATCCACCTTAAGAGACGTTTAATATGAGTGTAAATATTAACACTTCCCAAAATATGAGACCAATCCTCCTTCAAGTCCATATGTTACTTCGGTCTCGAAGGCCTTAATCATATATCACTATGATATTATTATAGTTCAACTATAATCTTTGAAACATCCAACTTAAAGATAAAAATCAAATATGCTTAAGTTTGACTTTTGATAATTAAAGCTAAAAAGATATGCTTAAGTTTGACATGTGCAAGAGAGACTTTCCAACAATAGAAATGAATCTTGACAAAAAGAATGTGGATAACTGATTATTAGGAAATCACTAGGAATCCCTCCTGAGTGAAGCATCAATTCAAAGTAGAATATCAAAATACTACACTTAAAAAATGATTTATCCCAAATCTATTGATGTAAAAATAGGCAGGAGAAAGCGGAGACAGAACAGACAGTCATATATGATACACATTGATAAGCCATTGTATGTGTCAAATTCTAAAATGTGCGTTGATAAATATAAACGTTCTAGCTGTATCCACATTTAACTCTAAAATGCACATAAGATACATATAATTCCAAAATTTCCAAAAGAAGTGCTCAACACTTCAAGTCACAGAACAATCAAGTAATTTTGGCACAGTTTAAAGTTGCTGGAAAAAATCCATATTCAAAACAAACTTAAATCCGTCAAATTACATTAGACACAATTTCACAACCATAAGAAGCCGAGAATGCAACGACCAAATATCTTACACACAGCTCTTCTATTACTTCAACTAGAAAAAAGAGGATATAAATTTGGATTTCAATTATATGCACCACAATAAATTTTTTTACACCATTGGTATAATTTAACCATATATGGCATGATACTTACTATTTTCCGGGTTACTAATCAATGCTGACTTTTAGGCTAATAATGGCAAAGTCATTGAAGCTTATGAACATTTCTGCTACCTCACCGCCTCAAAAAGAGGAATACCTTTCTACCCAACCTCTTACCATAGAAGATCAGCATTCCTTATACAGCTAAACTCAACTCAAACAACCCATAAATGCAACACATATACATTTACGGAAAACCCTAAAATTTGAAAAATTAACTCACGAGAATTCTAGCGGCGAGGGAGTTAGAAGGACCACGATTAGCGAGTGCATTGAGTGCAACCTCAGCGGCGGAGTGTTCAGCCTGACGAAGTGTGGAGCAGTAATTAGGACTCTCGAAAATCTCGCCGTTGAAGTTCACCGTCGCCTTGAACCGCGGCGCGTGATCGGGACCTTCTCTTATACATGTGTAGGACGGCAAGTTGAAGCAGCTTCTCTGTGCCAGCTCCTGTAGCTGGTTCTTATACATTTCTTCAACAACCGACACACCAATCCCAGCAAACACGAATAATGAAACTTCGAAAAAATAAATGGAAGAAAAATCAGCTGAAATCAGTTAATTGAATAATCGGAGGCTTCATGTTCGCTGGCCATGGAGATCGATCGGAGAGTTACCCTAGGGTTTTTGGTGTATTTACATACACTCCAAGTGTATGTAATGATTTACAGAGAGAGAGAGAGAGTAGCATCTGAGGATTTTCGCCTCTAGAGAGAGAAAGGCAGCTAGATTTTCTTCAGAAAAAGAAAAAAAGAGTTTAATTAAATTAGTGCACTCTTTTTTCGGCTTGCATTAAAGAACAGGTGTGGACTACTCATCTACGCGCATTCTCATGTTGTTAAGGTAGAGAAATTACGAAATTTGACCGTTTAGAGGACCATTTCTTTCATTCACGAACTAATTTTACAAAACTACAATAATGGTTTCATTATATATCTCTATATCTTTCTATCTATCTATATTTTATCTATCTATATTATTATAAAAGCATGAATACAATATCGGTTTACAAAAATAATTTTATAATATTAACCATAATAACTTACAATAAAATGATATAACAGGAATTCTAGACATTAGCTTTATAATCCTATTAGTTTTAGAACATATATCACACGTTAGGAATCCTACACGATTACCTTTAGCAGTCCTATTAGTATACTTATTTTCGGACATAAACATATAATATTACATGTTAGCATGTAAACCTAATACCTTTAGGAAAACGTTAAGTTTTCTTTTAGTATTTTGGTTAACTAAATTGGAATACTATTGGGTCTTAGCAAAAGATTGTAACATAATATTTCCTATTAAAAATGTTGTGCCATCTTACAAATTAGGTTTTGGCTCATCCAAAAAGGCCGTGATGCTTTTGATCAGTACCTTTTAATTTATTAGAAGGTGAAAATGAAATCAACGATAATTAATCTTTGTCTTTATGAAAATGAAAGTTAATAAATTAATCTATCTATATTTATATATATCCATCTATCTATCTATATCTATATCTATATTTATATTTATTATAAAAACATGAATACAATATCGGTTTATAAAAATAACCTTATAATATTAAGCATAACAACTCACAATAAAATGACATAACCGGAATTCTAAACATTAGACTTATAATCAGGACATATACCACATGTTAGGAATCCTACATGATTACCTTTAGGAGTCCTATTAGTATAATTACTTTCGGCATAGACATATAATACTACATGTTAGCATGTAAACCTAATACCTTTAGGAACACGTTAGGTTTTCTTTTGGTATAATTACTTTCGGGATAGAGACATATTTTTAGTCATGTAATCCTATTACTTTTAGGATACACTTTTTAAAAATTTTTATTACTAATTTAATTTGAAAACGTATTATAATATCCTATTACTAATTTAATTTGAGAATGTATTATATTGTTCAAATCCATTTAAAAAAATGAGAGCCTATATATCTATATCTATATCTATATTATTTATTATAAAAACATGAATACAATCTCGGTTTACAAAAATAACCTTATAATATTAAGCATAATAACTCATAATAAAAGGACAAAACCGAAATTCTAGATATTAGCCTTATAATCCTATTAATTTTAGAATATAATACTGCACGTTAGGAATCCTACATGATTACCTTTAGGAATCCTATTAGTATAATTATTTTTGGGCGGTCTAATTCATATAAAATTAAACAAGTAAATATCTTTAGTCATGTAATCCTATTACTTTTAGGATATACTTCTTTAAAATTCCTATTACTAATTTAATTCGAAAACGTATTATAATGTCCTATTACTAATTTAATTTGAAAATGTATTAGATTGTCCAAATCCATTTAGAAAAAGGAGAGCCTATTTTATTATAAAAGCATAAATACAATATTAATATACCAAAATAGCCCTAAAATGTTAAGCAGAAGAATTCATAGGGAAAGGACATAACTGCAATAACCTATTTTTTGGACTACAATACCTTCTTTGCTAATTTTTAATATTTAAGTTTAAAATTAATAAAATTTTATCTATTAAATTCTTATTAAAAATATGTAGGAAGGTTTAATAAAATTAATTTTATAAGAATCCTCCGTATTGGCAATACATTATCACTCCACAATGTCCAATACCAAAAAAAATAAAAGTAATATTAAATAGACTACATAAAGAGTTGAAATTGAGAAAAAATACCTCCACGGTAATATAAATTTATATTATATTTGAATTATTTTCCTACTCAAATAATATTTTTTTATCATTTTTTCGTATAATATTGAAAAATACTCAATTATTAAACAACAACTAAGAAAATACTTAAGAATATAAATGTGTGAGAAAGAGAAAAAAAATGGTTAGTAAGAGTCAATACCACTAATGATTCTACAAACATAAAGATCTAAAAGTGAAATGTCATATCAATCTTTTACTCTTTGAAAATAAAATTTATAGTGGATAAAATTATAATTAAGATTAAATACTCAAAACAAGAGATGAACTAATATTAAAATCTGAATCGACATAGAATAAATTATTTTTTATGTTAAAACCAAATATCTAAATCTTTAATTAATTATTTAGCAAGAGAATCCAATTCAATTATATTTTAAATTCATCATATGAGTAAAATTCTTATTCAAGTTAAAATAATATCTTAGGATACATAAATTTATTCAATTAAAAAAGCGTTAGAACACAAACTAAAAATGTTAGTATATTATTAAGAATCAAAATGCTATACAAGTGACTGAGGAAGCACAATCTAAATTAAATCATAATCAAGAATAAGCTTTCAAGACTATATTATAAAGAGTCGACTCTGGTATAACAGGAGTATTCTTTGCATATGCTTCCGGCATAATCAAAATAATATTTCTATGTCATGTATTACTTGCAAATATCATATAAAAAGGCATGACACAGTTAGCAATAATAGCAAGTGATGTACCAACAACGATTTTATTGTGAGGCCACCCACTTTAGATTTGATATACATCTTCAAACAACTTAAATAACCATCACAAATATATTAAAGCAGAGCAATGATATTAAATTTATCAGGAAAGCAAAATTGATAATATTGTATGAAGCACGTATGGCAAAGTGTCAAACAATCGAAATAATTGCCCAGAGTTCTTATTAATGAACCGTTTGGTAGAAAATTAATGGGTTGGGAAGTGATTTCTATCAAGTACTACTAGTAGTTCTAAAATAGACAAAAGCAGAGAGTGCAAAAGCTTGCTTGCCAAAGATATGCTTCTGCCTTCAAATATAAAAATATTCAACTGACAAAAAATATAAAGTAAGAGCATATCCAGTATTCAGTGTCTTCTTACTTTGTATCGGAAACGAAGAAGAGTATCCAATAAAATATGATTTGGTTTTTCCTGAACACTTTATTATCAATCCCAATGGTAATAGTAGTACATTTAATAAGAGAAATATTTCTATCATTAGATTAAAATGTAATTTGTGCAAATCGAAGGATAGAATTAAAAATATATCTTAATTAGCTATCATAAATGCATATGTTGATCAACTAAATAAAACGTTGATTGTACAATTTTATAATAAAAATAAAATATTTTTGATTTTTTGACTCAGCAGAAAATGATACCAATAATTACTACCAAGAAGATACTTAAATACTTTCATACCAAATGGCCTTCTACCATATATGTTTGTTGTCAAGTTTATTATTTCTTACGTATGTTAGTGTCACCGTATATATAATAGACAAAGTTAAAATTGATCTTCCATTGTATATAGGTTATTTATGAAAAATAATATGTCTGTCATGCTAATGAAAAACTTATATACGCCGAATAACTTATGTAATAGCACACATATGGTATATAGAAGTTTTGACAATAACGTCATACATGCAAAAATTATGATACTGGTCAATGTGCTTCTAAGTATATTCTTATCCCTAAATTCAACTTTCGTCTTTAGTTTTAAGGAATATCCTTTTAAATTTGTGTGAAAATAATTTTTAGTATGTTTATGTTTTGCATATATAACAAGCATAAGGACAAACATCCTAAATATTGGACTATTGTCACGACCCCAAATTCCCTCCGTAGGATGTCGTGATGGCACCTAGTCTCTAAGACTAGGTAAGCCTATCAATGCGGAATAACTGAATATAAACTGAAATTTTTAACAATTACAACTCCCAAAGCCCGGTAAGAATAAGTCACAAGCTTCTAAGAATTTATCCTTAATGTCTCTATACATCAAAGTCTAAAGAAAATAAGGAAGACAACATAATAAAATAGAAGGGGACTCCAGAGTCTGCGGACGCTGGCAGATATACCTCGAAATCTCCTCGTACAGTTAGTTTACTGATGCCTGGTCTGATAAGATGTACCTGGATCTGCACAAAAAGATGAAGCGTAATATGAGTACACCACATCGGTACGCAGTAAGTGCTAAGCCTAACTTCGGTAGAGTAGTGACGAGGTCAGGTCACGCCCTACTGGAATAATAAAAGATAGGGTGGAAAGTTTAACAATATAATAATAAAAGTGACAATGGGAATAAATCAAGTAAGTAGTATGTCACAATTTAACTATACAAAATAAGGGCAAACAATACCTCGCGGAAGGAAAAACAAAAATTTACAACTTTAAGAAAATCACCAAAATAACCAAAGGCAAATGGAGCCATAAATAAATATCAACAAGGGCACTCCCGAGGTACCGCCTCGTAGTCCCAAATCATAAATAAATTCACAATATCTTATTTTCTTATATCACCGCGGGAGCCTTCACATTTAATTTTAAAGAAAATATTTTTCACGAAATAGCATCCTGCATTTTAGCTACCCTTATCACACCGCATGACTTCTAGTAGTTCCCTACAAGCCACCCTTATTTCACCACATGCGTTTCAACACCCCGAACCTTATACCACCACATGCGTATCAATATCACAATATATCACAATTTGCACCTCAAGTGACCAATTATTTCAACTTGCCAAAAATAAATCAACAACAACATTATTTCCACAATAAGGAGCTCACGGCTCAATCTCAACGAATACAAAAATCTCACAAAATATTCGTAAGTGAATAACTCAACACAAATAATATTTTACAAATTTAACACCTTGCCTCAATACCAAATTTTTAATGTCAAATACTTCATATTAATACTAATTCAATTAAGAAATTCAACTTTCAAATATTGAGCACCGAATAAAGAAACAAAGTTTCAACTAAACAGGTAAAACAAGTAGCAAGAAAAATGTTAGGCAAATTTAAAATATAAAAATAGATCAAAAATGATGAATATAACAGGATAAAATAATTTAATTAATATGCAATAGTGATCTACACAATTTAAGGACATAATCTTCCACATTTAGTCTGTGTACACACTCGTCACCTCGTGTATACGACTTTCAACACATCATAATTATCATATCAATACCAATCCTAAGGGGAATTTCCCCCACACAAAGTTAGACAAGTCACTTACCTCGAACTGGGTAATTCTTTACTCTGCTATGCCTTTGCCTCGTGAATTGGCCTCCAAAAGCCTCGTATCTAGTCACAATTAATTCGATTCAATCAATACACATTATTGGAATTTATTGCAGATGAAAATACAAAATTTTCAACAAAATCTCAAATTTAACTCAAAAATCGCATGTGGGACCCATGTCTTGAAATCCGATGAAACTCATAAAATCCGATAACTCATTCAATTATGAGTCCAACCATACTAGTTTCACTCAAATCCGACTCTGAATCGATATCGAAGTCTCAAAAATTCGTTTTATGAGATTTATACAATTTTCCCCAAATTTTCATCTCAAAAGACTAATTAAATGATGAAAATAATGATATATTCGTGTATATTGACCAAATCCGAGTTAGAATCACTTACCCCAGTATTTTTCCTTGAAAATCTCTCAAAAATCGCCTCTCTCCAAGCTCCAATTTTTCAAAAATGAAAAATGGGACGAAGCCCCCTTTTTTTATAACTGGAAGTTTCTGTCCAGGCTGCCCTCAATTGCTTCCCCCGATCGCTACCCCTGATCCATCCCTCGATCCTGCCCCCGATCGCGAACGGATGAAGGAAACCAGATATAGGCATCGAAAAAACTCCATCAACTGTTTAAGTCCAAATTTCGATCCGTTAACCATCCGAAACTCACCCGAGGCCTTCAAGACCTCAACCAAATACACCAACAAGTCCTAAAATATCATACGAACTTAGTCGAAATCTCAAATCACATTAAACAACGCTAGAATCATGAATCATACCCCAATTCAAGCTTAATGAAACTTAAGAATTTCTAACTTCTAAATTCGATGCCGAAACCAAACAAATAAATTTCGATAGAACTCAAATTTTGCACACAAGTCATAAATGACATAACAGAGCTATGAAAATTTTCAGAACTAGATTTCGACCTCGATATCAAAAAGTCAACTCTCCGGTCAAACTTTCAAACTTAAATTCCTATTTTAGCCATTTCAACCCTAATTTAACTACGGACTTCCAAATAAAATTCCGGACACCATACGGAGCTGTTGAAATTATCAAAATTCTATTCCGGGGTCGTTTACACATAAGTCAATATCCGATCAACCTTTTCAAGATAAGTTTTTATTTTGGAGACTGAGTGTCTCAATTCATTTCAAAATCTCTACGGACCTGAAACGACTACCCCGACAAGTCACATAACAACTATAAAGTATTAAATGAGCAGTAAATAGGGGAACGAGTCTACAACTCTCAAAACGACCGGTCGGGTTGTTACATCCTTCCCCTCTTAAACAAACGTTCGTCCTCGAACGAGTTTAGAATTATACCTGGGTGGTGAAAACATGAGGATAACAGCTACGCATATCATTCTCGGTCTCCCAAGTCGCCTCCTCGACCGAATGACCCCTCCACTGTACTTTTACTGAAGCAATGCTCTTCGATCTTAGCTTTCTAAACTGTCTGTCCAAAATGGCCACTGGCTCTTCAACATAAGATAAATCCTTATCCAACTAGACTGAGCTGAATTCTAACACATGAGATGGATTGCCGTGATACTTTCGGAGCATAGAAACATGGAACACTGGATGAACTGCAGAGAGACTAGGTGGTAGTGCAAGTCTGTAAGTCACCTCTCCAACTCTCTCGAGAATCTCAAAAGGCCCAATATACCTAGAGCTCAACTTGCCCTTCTTCCCAAATCTCATAACACCCTTCATGGGTGAAACCTGGAGCAATACTCACTCACCAACCATGAATGCAACATCATGAACCTTCCGATTCGCATAACTCTTTTGTCTAGATTGGGCTGTACGAAGCCGATCCTAAATCAGTTTAACCTTTTCCAAAGCATCCTGAACCAGGTCTGTACCCAATAGTCTAGCCTCACCCGGTTCGAACCAACCCATTGGAGACCGTCACCGCCTACCATATAAGGCCTCATATGACGCCATCTGAATGCTCTACTGATAACTGTTGTTGTAAGAAAACTCCACAAGTGGCAAGATTTGGTCTAAGCACCCCCAAAATCTATCACACAAGCACGAAGTATATCCTCCAGTATCTGAATAGTGCGCTCGGACTGCCTGTCCGCTGAGGGTGAAATAATGTACTTAACTCTACCCGAGTACCCAACTCTCGTTGTACGACTCTCTAGAACCGTGATGTAAACTGCGTACCCCGGTCAGAGACGATAGATACTGGTAAGCCATGAAGCCTAACAATCTCGCGAATGTAAACCTGAGCCAGCTGCTCCGAAGAGTAAGTAGTAACCACAAGAATGAAATGAGCTGACTTGGTCAATCTATCCACAATTACCCAAACTGCATCAAACTTCCTTTGAGTTCGTGGGAGCCCAACAACGAAATCCATAGTGATCCACTCCCATTTCCATTCTGGAATCTCTAACCTCTGAAGCAATCCACCCGGTCATTGATGCTCATATTTTACCTGTTGACAATTTAAGCACCGGGCTATATACTCCACTATGTCGTTCTTCATTCGCCTCCACCAATAGTGTTGTATCAAGTCCTGATACATCTTTGCAGCACCCGGATGAATGGAGTACCGCAAACTGTGAGCCTCTTGGAGAATCAACTCATGCAAACCATCTACATTAGGCACACATAGCCTGCCCTGCATCTGTAATACACTGTCATCTCCAATAGTGACTTCTTTGGCATCACCGTACTGAACTATGTCCTTAAGGACAAGCATATGGGGGTCATCATACCGACGCTCCCTGATACGATCATGCAGAGAAGACTGAAAAACCACACAAGCCAAAACTCGGCTCAGCTCAGAAACATCCAATCTAACAAACTGGTTGGCCAAGGCCTGAACATCTAAGGCTAAAGGCCTCTCTGTTACCGGTAAATATGCTAAACTTCCCAAACTCTTCGCCTTACGACTCAAGGCATCAGCCACTACATTAGCCTTCTCGGGATGATAAAGAATGGTGATGTTATAATCCTTAAGCAAATCCAATCACCTCTGCTGCCGCAAATTAAGATCCTTCTGTTTAAACAAATACTGTATACTTCGGTGATCTAGATAAACCTCACAATGGACGTCGTACAAATAATGCTGCCAAATCTTCAAGGCATGAACAATAGCTGCTAACTCAAGGTCGTGGACCGGATAATTCTTCTCATGTACCTTTAACTGTCTGGACGCATAGGCAATCACCCTACCATCTTACATCAACACTGCGCCGAGACCAATGCGCGATGCATCACAATACACAGTATAAGACCCTGAACTGTAGGCAATACCAATACTGGGGCTGTAGTCAAAGCTGTCTTGAGCTTTTGAAAGCTCTCCTCACATTCCTCGGTCCACCTGAACGGAGCACCCTTCTTGGTCAATTTGGTCATCTGTGCAACAATAGAAGATAAACCCTCTACAAATCGGCGATAATACCCCGCCAAGCCAAGAAAACTCCGGATCTCAGTAGCTGATGACAGTCTGGGCCAACTCCTGCACTACTTCAATTTTCTTTGGATCTACCTGGGGGGAGATCCCCTTGTTCGTTACCACATGACCCAAAAATCCTACTGAATCAAGCCAGAATTCACACTTTGAAAATTTTGCATACAACTTCTTTTCTCTCAAAGTCTGAAGCACAGTTCTCATGTGTTGTTCATGATCCTCCCAGCTCCGGTAATACCCCAGAATGTCGTCAATAAACACAATGACGAAAGAATCAAGATATGGCTAAAATACACTGTTCATTAAGTGCATAAATGTTGTTGGGGCGTTGGTCAGCCCAAATGACATTACAAGAAACTCATAATGACCATACCGAGTCCTGAAAGCAGTCTTCGGGATATTTGGCTCCCGAATCTTCAACCGATGATAGCCTGAATGTAAGTCGATCTTAGAGAACACTCTTGCACCCTGAAGCTGATCAAATAGGTCATCAATGCATGGCAATGGATACATGTTCTTCACTGTAACCTTGTTCAACTGGCGGTAATCAATACACATCCGCATTGAACCATCCTTCTTCTTCACAAATAAGACAAGAGCACCCCAAGGCGATACATTAGGCCGAACAAAACCCTTATCAAGCAGCTCCTGTAACTGCTCCTTTAATTCCTTCAATTCTGCAGGGGCCATACAATATGGTGGAATAGAAATGGGCTGAGAGCCCGGTAACAAATCAATACCAAAGTCGATATCCCTGTCAGGTGGCATACCCGGAAGATCCGCTAGAAATACATCAGGAAAATCCCTTACTACAGGAACTGAATCCACGGTAGGAGTATCAACACTAACATCTCTCACATAGGCCAGATACACATCGCACCCCTTCTCAACCATTTGTTGAGCCTTAAGAAATGAAACAACCCTGCTAGTAATATGATCCAAGGTACCTCTCCACTCGAGCCACGGTAGACCTGGCATAGCCAATACGTCATCGTCTTGGCGTGACAATCAAGGATAGCGTGATAGGGCGACAACCAGTCCATGCCCAAAATAATATCGAAATCCACCATACTGAGCAATAATAAATCAGCTCTGATCTCAAAACCACTGATAACAATCAAACACGACTGATACATGCGGTCAACAATAATAGATTCACCCACGGGTGTAGATACATAAACAGAAGAACTCAAAGAATCACGGGATATGCCCAAATACAGGGCAAAATAAGATGACACATAAGAATAAGTGGAGCCTGGATCAAATAAGATTGATGCATCCCTATGACAGATCGGAACAATACCCGTGATAACAGAATCGGATGCAACTGCCTCCGTCCTAGCAGGAAGGGCATAATATATGGCCTGGCCTCCCCTTCTAGGGTGACCTCTACCCGTCCGACCTCCACCTCTAGCTGGCTGTGCATGTGGAGTGGTAGCCGGTGCAGTAATCATGGTCTGAGAAGCCTGAGGGCCCTGTGGAATGGGTGGGGCCTGAGAAATATGTAGAGGTGCACCCCTCCTAAATATGGGGCAATCCCTCATGATATGACGAGTGTCACCACACTCAAAACAAGCCCTTGGAGGACGTGGCTGCTGGGACTGGCTCGGGCCTGATCGACTGGACTGCCCACTGAAAGCAACCCGTACAGGAGGTACAGTAGACACTAGAGGTGCATAATATAGAACCAGGGTTCTGGGAGTAGCCAGAATACTATTGAAACCTGGAAGTGCTGAATGAATAGGACGGCTCACATAGCCTCTACCATGACGGGCTGCAGCTGGGGTACGAGAATTGTTATATGTGCCAGACTCTCGAGGTCTCTTAGCTTCCCTCTCTTCTCTCTCCTGGACCCACATACCTTACAATCTCGTAGCAATTGACACCACCTATTGGTATGTGATCTCCATCTCCAGCTCTCGGGCAATACTGAATCTGATACTAGGGTGGATCCCCTTAATAAATCGACGAACCCGCTCACGAATAGTAGCAACCAAGGCTGGTGTATGCCTAGCAAAATCACTAAATCAGACCGCATATTCTGACACGGTCATAGCACCCTGTCGCAGCTGCTCAAACTATGCGCGCTATGCATCTCTAAGACAGGATTTCAAGAATAACAGGATTATTCTGTATTATAAAGAGTCGACTCTGGTACAACAAGATTATTCTTTTTAGATGCTTCCGGCGTAATCAAAATAATATTTCTATGTCATGCATTACTTGCAAATTTCATATCAAGAGGCATGACACTGTTAGCAATAATAGCAAGTGGTGTACCAACAACGATTTTATTATGAGGCCACCCACTTTAGATTTGATATACATCTTCAAACAATTTAAATAACCATCATAAATATATCAAAGCAGAGGAATGATATTAAATTTATCAGGAAAGCAAAATTGATAATATTGTATGAAGCACGTATGACAAAGTGTCAAACGATCGAAATAATTGCCCAGAGTTCTTATTAATGAATCATTTGGTAGAAAATTAATGGGTTGGGAAGTGATTTCTATCAAGTACTACGAGTTGTTCTAAAATAGACAAAAGCAGAGACTGCAAAAGCTAGCTTGCCAAAGTTATGCTTCTGCCTTCAAATGAAAAGATTCAACCGATAAGAAATATAAAGTAAGAACAGATCCAGTATTTAATGTCTTCTTACTTTGTGTCGGAAATGAAGAAGAGCATCCAATAAAATATGATTTGGTTTTTCCTGAACACTTCGTTATCAATCCTAATGGTAATAGTAGTACATTTAATAAGAGAAATATTTCTATCATTAGATTAAAATGTAATTTGTGCAAATCGAAGGATAGAATTAAAAAGATATCTTAATTAGTTATCATAAATGCATATGTTGATCAACTAAATAAAATGTTGATTGCAAAATTTTATAATAAAAATAAAATATTTTTGATTTTTTGACTCAGCAGAAAATGATACCAATAATTACTACCAAGAAGATACTTAAATACTTTCATACCAAATGGCCTTCTACCATATATGTTTGTTGTCAAGTTTATTATTTCTTACGTATGTTAGTGTCACCGTATATATAATAGACAAAGTTAAAATTGATCTTCCATTGTATATAGGTTATTTATGAAAAATAATATGTCTGTCATGCTAATGAAAAACTTAGATATGTCGAATAGCTTATGTAATAGCACACATATGGTATATAGAAGTTTTGACAATAACGTCATACATGCAAAAATTATGATACTGGTCAATGTGCTTCTAAGTATATTCTTATCCCTGAATTCAACTTTCGTGTTCCGAAACTAAGGAATATACTTTTAAATTTATGTGAAAATAATTTTTAGTATGTTTATATTTTGCATATATAACAACTAAAGCACAAGGACAAACATCCTAAATATTGGACTATTGTCACGACCCTAAATTTCCTCTGTAGGATGTCGTGATGGCACCTAGTCTCTAAGACTAGGTAAGCATATCAATGCGGAATAACTGAATATAAACTGAAATTTTTAACAATTACAACTCCCAAAGTCCGGTAGGAATAAGTCACAAGCTTCTAAGAATTTATCCTTAATGTCTCTATACATCATAGTCTAAAAAAAATAAGGAAGACAATATAATAAGATAGAAGGGGACTCCGGAGTCTGCGGACACTGGCAGATATACCTCGAAGTCTTTGCGTATGGCTAATTCACTGATGCCTGGTCTGATAGGAAGTACCTGGATCTGCACAAAAAGATGTGCAGAAGCATAGTATGAGTACACCACATCGGTACCCAATAAGTACTAAGCCTAACCTCGGTAGAGTAGTGACGAGGTCAGGTCAGGCCCTACTGAAAAAATAAAAAACAGGGTGGAAAGTTTAACAGTATAATAATAAAAGTGACAATGGGAATAAATCAAGTAAGTAGTATGTCACAATTCAACTACACAAAATAAGGGCAAACAATACCTCGCAGAAGGAAAAACAAAAATTTACAACTTTAAGAAAATCACCAAAATAACCAAAGGCAAATGCAGTCATAAATAAATATCAACAAGGGCACTCTCGAGGTACCGCCTCGTAGTCCCAAATCATAAATAAATTCACAATATCTCATTTTCTTATATCACCGCAGGAGCCTTCACATTAAATTTTAAAGAAAATATTTTTTTCGAAATAGCATCCCGCGTTTTAGTCACCCTTATCACACCGCATGACCACGCGTATCAAGCCACCCTTATCTCATCGCATGCGTTTTAACACCTAGACCTTATACCACCGCATGCGTATCAATATCACAATATATCACAATTTGCACCTCAAGTGCCCAAATATTTCAACTTGCCAAAAATAAATCAACAACAACATTATTTCCCCAATAAGGAACTCATGGTTCAATCTCAATGAATACAAAAATTTTACAAAATATTCGTAAGTGAATAACTCAACACAAATAATATTTCACAGATTTAACACATTGCCTCAATACCAAATTTTTAATGTCAAATACTTCATATTAATAATAATTCAATTAAAAAATTTAACTTTCAAATATTGAGCACCGAATAAAGAAACAAAGTTTCAACTAAACAGGTAAAGCAATTAGCAAGAAAAATGTCAGGCAAATTTAAAACATAAAAATAGATCAAAGATGATGAATATAACAGGATAAAATAATTTAATAAATATGCAATAGTGATCTACACAATTGAAGGACATAATCTTCCATATTTATTCCGTGTACACACTCGTCACCTCATGTACACAACTTTCAACGCCTCACAATTATCATATCGATACCAATCCTAAGGAAAATTTCTCCCACACAAGGTTAGACAAGCCACTTACCTCGAACCGGATAATTCTTTACTCTGCTATGCCTTTGCCTCATGAATTGGCTTTCAAAAGTCTAGTATCTAGTCACAATTAATTCAATTCAATCAATACAAATTATTGGAATTTATTACATATGAAAATACAAAATTTCCAACAAAATCCAAAATTTAACACAAAAATTGCCCGTGGGGCCCACGTCTCGGAATCCGACGAAACTCACAAAATCTGATAACCCATTCAATTACGAGTCCAACCATACTAGTTTCACTCAAATCCGACTATGAATCAACATCGCAGTCTCAAAAAATCGTTTTATGAGATTTATACAATTTTTCCTAAATTTCCTTCTCAAAAGACTAATTAAATGATGAAAACAATGATATATTCGTGTATATTGACCAAATCTGAGTTAGAATCACTTACCTTGATGTTTTTCCTTAAAAATCTCTCAATAATCGCCTCTCCCCAAGCTCCAATTTGTCAAAAATGGAAAATGGGATGAAGTCCCCCTTTTTTATAACTTGAAGTTTCTGTCCAGGATGCCCCCGATCGCTGCTCCCGATCCTGCCCCCGATCGTGAACGGATGAAGGAAACCAAATACAGACATCAAAAAAATTCCAGTAGCTGTTTAAGTCCAAATTTCGATCTGTTAACCATCCGAAACTCACCCGAGACTTTCAAGACCTCAACCAAATACACCAACAAGTCCTAAAATATCATATGAACTTAGTGTAAACCAATCACATCAAACAACGCTAAAACCATGAATCATACCCAATTCAAGCTTAATGAAACTTAAGAATTTCTAACTTCTACATTCGATGCCGAAACAAAACAAATAAATTCCGATTGACCTCAAGTTTTGCACACAAGTCATAAATGATATAACGGAGCTATGAAAATTTTCAGAACTAGATTTCGAACCCGATATCAAAAAGTCAACTCTCCGGTCAAACTTCCAAACTTAAATTCCTCTTTTAGCCATTTCAAACCTAATTTAACTATAGACTTCCAAATAAAAATTCGGACACGCTCCTAAGTCCAAAATCACCATACGGAGCTGTTGAAATCATCAAAATTTTATTTCGGGGTCATTTACATATAAGCCAACATCCAGTCAACCTTTTCAACTTAAGTTTTCATTTTGGAGACTAAGTGTCTCAATTCATTTCGAAATCTCTCCGGACCTGAACCGACTACCCCGACAAGTCACATAACAGCTATAAAGTATAAAATGAGCAGTAAATTGGGAAACGGGACTACAACTCTTCAAACGACCAGTCGGGTCGTTACAACTATATTTACCACAATATGTTTTCTCGGACGAACAACTGTATGTTCCACTTTCAAGAGGGATATCAATATTGACAACAAGAGATTTGGTTAAGGCAGAGCAACCAAAGCATTAGGAGAAAACATACACAAAATAATATTGTCCATAAAGAAGTGTTCGGTAAAATACCATAATATTAAATACTTTTAAACTATAATAGATAATTATCTAACTAACATGAAAAAAATGATCATTTGTGTAAGTTTTGATGATGTCCTTTTATTTTAAATTCATGTATTATGCTAATGTTGTAATGACCCGACCGGTTGTTTTGAGATCTAGCATGTCGTTCGGCGGTTTGAGGCCTTGAGTAGTTTCACTTCAGGTATTATGACTTGTGTGCATGGTCGGAATTGAATTTCGGGAAGTTCAGAGTTGATTTGGAAAGAAAACTCTCATTTCGGAAGCTTTAAGTTGAAAGAATTGACTAAGGTTTGACTTTTGGGTAAACGACCTCGGAATTGGAATTGGAAGGTTCCAACACGTTTGTATGATAATTTTGGACTTGGGCGTATGTCCGGATAGGGTTTTGGATGACCTAGGAGCGTTTCGGCGCCTATTGTGGAAGGTTAACGTTTTGGAAGAATTCCATAAATTTGGGTTGAAGTATATTTTTAATGCTATCGGTGTCCGTTGGGATTTTGAGCCTGGAAATAGCTTCGTATGGTGATTCTGGTCTTAGGAGCGTGTTCGTATATGGATTTGGAGATCCTTAGGTTATTTTGGGGTCATTTGGCAAAAGTTGGAATTTTAAGGTTTTGGGAAGTTTGACCGGGAGTGGACTTTTTGATATCGGGGTCAGATTCCGATTTCGGAAGTTGGAGTAGGTGCGTAATGTCGAATGTGACTTGTGTGCAAAATTTGAGGTTAATCAGACGTGATTTGGTAGGTTTCAGCATCGAATGTAGAGATTTGAAGTTCTAAAGTTCATTAAGCTCTAATTGGGGTATGATTCATGATTTTGATGTTGTTTGATGTGATTTGAGGCCTTGAGCAAGTTTGTGTTATGTTATGGGACTGGTTGGTGTGGTTGGACGGGGCCCCGTGGGCCTCGGGTGTGTTTCGGGGTGGTTTTAGATCAATTCGTGCTGTTTTGGTTGCTGCTGTTGCTGGTTCTGATGTTGTCCTTTGCGAACACGAAGGGAGTCCCGCGATCGCGAAGGGATGATTTTTGGGCTGCTAATGGTTGTTCATCACGAACTTGGCACGAGGGTTACAAACGCGGAAGAGGGTTTGGAACAGCCTACGCGAACGCGGGAGAGATGCCGCGAACGCGTAGAAGGAAGAGGGAGCGGGGTGTGGAGCAGTTGGCCTTCGCGAACGCGGATGGTGGAACGTGAACGCGAAGGGTGGTGGTCTCAAATGTTCGCGACCGCGACCAAGATGACGCGAATGCGAAGAGGAAATTGGAGGCAGTGTTTCTTTGGCCTTCGCGATCACGATGGTCTTTCCGTGACCGCGAAGAAGGGCGGACCTGGGCAGTGAAGTTTAAAACGGGAATTTGGCCTTCTTTCTTTTCATTTCCTCCATCGGAGCCGATCATGGAGCGAATTTGGAGCACTATTTCCAGCATCTATCATAAGGTAAGTGATTTCCACCTATTCCAAGTTAAAAACATGGTAATTGAATGGATTTAAACATGAAAATTAGTAGAAATTTGGGATTTTAAAGAAAAACATAGAAATTTATATTTTTGGATATTGACCACAAATTTGGGCATGGAATTAGGAATAAATCATATATTTGAGTTCGTAATGTTATAGGTGATGTTTATCTTTGAAAAGTTTCGGAATCCGGGCATGTGGGCCCTAGGGTTGCTTTATCGACTTTTCGAGAGGAGTTAGGAATTTGTCTAAATTGATTTGTTATGAGTATTAGAGTGCATTTTTATTGGTTTTCACATTGTTTGACTATATTTGGAGAGGCAGGCATCGGTTTGAGGTGTTAGAGGGGCTTTGGAGCCGGTTATGGAACTTCAGAGCGAGGTAAGTCTCATGTCTAACTCTGTGAGGGGGAAACTACCCCTAGGTGTTGTAATTGATATTTGTTACTTGTTGCGGGGGCTACATACGCACGAGGTGACGAGAGTCCGTACGTAGATAGATTCATGTCATTGTCCGGGTAGACTTAGGTTCATACCATGCTATACTTGTATTATTTGGGTTATCCTTGCTCGTTTAATTCCTTTATTTCGCTTTACGACTTGAGACTAGACATGCGTAGAGTGATAGACTCGCATTTGTAGAGATTTGATAAGTTTCATGATTTTTCGCGGAATAATGGTGTTCCTCCTACGGATTACTCACGCGCCATACGTTTTCATTGAAAGGTTTTCCTTAAAAAAATTTATAACTCACACGTTTATTCGTGAGTGGAGGTCAAGGACCCGTTTAAACTTCTTATTCTAATGGGATCGGACCGTTCGCCTCGACAGGATTTATGTATCACACTCTCATGGGAGCGGGCCGTTTGCCTCGACAGTATAATAAATGCATCTATGGTTCGTGCCATTCTACTCTCGGCAGAGCATAAATTATGATGGGATCTATCCGTACGCCTCGGCATTTCTATAAAATTTTCTCATGAAATCATGCGTAATATATGGCAAAAAGCCAGTGTATCTATGAGCTTTTCCTGATTTGAATTATACTAACCTATTTGGTGAGGTCCATTATATATATATATATATATATATATATATATATATATATATATATATATATATATACACACACACATATCAATATACTTCGGTCAAGGAGGAAATTGCTAATTGAGGGCTCGAGTTTATTGTAAAGAGGAGAATTGTACCACGTGTGTATACTTATTTATTTTATTTATGTACTTTGCCTCATATTTGTTCACCTCTTTACTGTACCTGATATTATTGGACCACTAGTAAGTGTCGATGTCGACCCCTCGTCACTATCCCTCCGGGGTTAGGCTGTATACTTATTGGGTACACGTTGATTTACGTACTCATACTATACTTGCTACATATTTTTGTGCAGGTACATTTATGTCTGATGGTCCTTTGGCGCGAAGGCGCGGATGATGCAGGGACTTACCGCGAGCTGCATTTCATGTTACGATCCGCAGCCGACAGAGTCTCCTTCAGAGTTATTTATATTTTTCGTGTCTAATTTATATTCCGGACAGATGTTGTATTTTATTTTACTTCCTAGTTATTGCTCATGTACTTGTGACATCGGGTTTTGGGGGTGCTTACGGGTTATTCATTAATGTAGTTGCGAAAAAGCGAAAAATATTTCCATTCACTTTGTATATCCCACTTTGTATTATGTAATTAAAGAAAATTATGATTTCAAATACTGATATGAGTAATTCGGATAATCATTTATTGTTGGCTTGCCTGACCGCGGTGTTAGGCGCCATCATGACCTTTAATGGATTTTGGGTTGTGACAACATGGTATGAGAGCACTAGGTTCACTTAGGTCTCACGAGTTATGAGCGATTCTAGTAGAGTCTTGCGAATCGATACAGAGATGTCTGTACTTATCATCGATAGGCTACATGACTGTTAAGAGCACTTCCCTTTCTTGATTCCTCATCGTGCGATTTGATTCCTTTGAGGCTTATGCCTTTATATCCTTCCTACTGATTCTTATACGATGTTCAGCGCTCGTGTTAATTGGGCATCGAGGAGTTGTAGTGGTACTACAGACGTGGGCAGGATGTTTCTCACTGCGCATTCGAGCAAGTTATTATCGTCTTCTTGTGGAAGGATGTTCTGTCATTTCAGCTCAGTAGCTGTGTTTTCAATGGTTTCAAGGCTGCGCGTAGATTGCTATGATGTTCAGACGTTGTTACCGCACCGTGTTGGTGTAATGGTATAGTGCTTGTTTATGTGTCGAGGAAGTGAACGACTTGAAAGGAGGTTTCTCTCAGTGCATGATTTAGAGGTTCAACATTCTATTTCCAGCAGAGGAAAGGTAATCGGACTATGAATGTTCAGGTTTGGGATCATGGAGTAACGAGACTTGGTATTTTCAAGCGTGGTGGAATTCTTAATTGTGATGTGGTGTCATCGTCCTTGTTGAACACGTTAAGGTTCGCCGGTGTTATGGTCTTCATCAATTTGTCTTCGGGGCAGTGTAGTGTGAAATGGTGCCGGAGGAGCGGTTGTCAGAGATAGCGGAGTGTAGCAATTTCGGAATCAAATGGGTGTTTCTAATGTTAATGGCTAGAGAAGGATGATATTTTAGGAGGCTTGGAGTTGGTGGCAATTTATTAGCTCAAGCGTTACGGAGATAGATTTGGATTTGAGGCAACAATTGGGCAGCGAAGGACGAGGAAGGTCATGTGGGAGGTGTTTTGCGGTGGTTGAATTGCTAGAAGATCAAGTATGAAAAGCGAAAGTCGAGGAGTTACTTAAAGGATAGGGTTTAACCAAAGTAGGAGAGTGGCAGAGTAACATATGGGTTCCATGGTAGGATGGCCACATGCCTTGAGGAAAGTTTGGAGCCATTTGGAAATTCATGGTGGGCAGAGACTAGGTCCACAGATTTTATTTGGATGCAACATGACTTCTATCTTGGAATGCATTGTTGGACATTTAGCTGACATCAATGGGGAAGAAGGAATCTCTGTGGGTCCCAGGGTTATGTAATTGTTGCTTCAAGTTAAGCGGGAGAGCCCCAACGTCTATGATTGGATTGCGTGGTTGTCTACTTGTGCAGTTTCTTGTTATTGGCGTATTGGTGGGTTATTACGACTAAGGAAAGAAAACATCAGTGGTAATTTGAGCAAAGAATTTGAGGAATGTGTGTTATATTTGGCCTTATCGGTTCATGTTCAGGTTTTGGGATGACTCAGAGTCTATGCTTCATGTGGATGTGATGTACAAGGAAATGAATTCAGCCGGTTGCTTATTTGAGAGGGTGTTCATGTGCTAGTAGGGCCTTGGAGTTTGATTGTATTCGAGAACAAGTCAGAGTGGGTGACTCTCAATAATGGTCCTAGTAGGTTCAAAATTTAAGTGCGGTGCCTAAGGTTTTCGAGTCCGTGGTATGGTCAAGTATCGAGCTTTTGCAGTGGATTATGAAAGGGGCTTGGAGTGTTCCATGTTATCTTTGGTCTGCGGTGTAGCGTTAGAGGAACGGGAGAAAACAACTTCGGATTCATAGAGGAATTTTCAGAATAGGTGTACTAGTTGAAGATGCGAATATACACACAAGGAGGGTATGGGATGTTTCGTGGGTTTTGAGACAGCATGGCCTCGTGAAATAAGGTCGCTCAGGATGAGTGCGGATTTGGGTTCGTTATGTTTTAAATGGAGCTATTATTATTATTATTATTATTCCTAAGGCAAGTTTGGAGTAAATTAGAAGAAGTCGGATCGGTTAGCAATGGTTGAATTGGCATGACGGTGACAATGATCAATTCCTTCAGCGTGTTGAGTTATGCATGTGATTTGTGGCAGTGCGCGCGAGGCTTGATGACCGCCGTAATTGATTTATTTGGAGGCATTTGAGTATCATGGACTGTTATGTGTAGATGAATCCCGGAAGAATTATGGTGTTTTGGACCACTACTCGAGGTTTGTATTTTTTTTCTGCAGTTATGGGAATTCAGTCATGTGTTGCAATGGTTCTCCAGAATTGAGTTAAGTGAATGGTTTCTATATGATGAAGTGTGTACCCTATTAGTGGTTCAGAAGTTTTGATGAAATTATTGTACTCTCACGTATTGGCATGTTAGGTGCAGTGAGTGGCATGGGAATTGGAAGTTGAGGATCAAGGTTGCAGTTCGGTGTAGACAAGGATGTTACGAGCTTGGATGAGCAGGAAAAGATTCAGATATTTTGAGTAAGCTGGTATTGTCTTTAGCGTCACCTGAGATCGGTGTCCTGTGTAAGAGGTTTTGTTTACTGATCTGCGGATTCTCGATTTGCTTTACAACATTGTATGACCAGTGGTATGGATGTGCAGGCTTTGTTACCTAGTGCGAAAGGCCGTGGGAGCATATCCCCCGGGAAGATTGCATAGGTGTGGCATGCAGTCACTTGATTGATTAAAGATTGAAACCAAGTATGGAAATTATGGTACTATCGCTAAGGTGAGGGTTTAGGCCTGGAAGATACTCTATTCATTTGGTTGTGAGCTGCGGAAGTTGTTTCGGATTCGACGGTTGTTCTTGTGTTTCATGGGAAAAATGTTATTGTGGATCCTTGAAAGGTTATTGGCCCAGTATGGTACGATCAGAATCAGCTTGGGGTCTGTGGATGGATCTAAATGTGAGTGTGTGCTCTATATTGGGCTAGATGCGCTCATTTCAGCATAACATTGTTTACGGAGGAGTCTTCGGGCCTTGGATGTTATTTATGTCGTCAGCTATTTCATGTGAATTATGTGGTGCATGGTGTGAATTCAATAAGGGTATACAATCATGTTTGGTACAGTGTGTAACGATTGATACAGTGTTCGTATGTTGGGAACATACCTGGTAGAGAATTTTAGATGTTGGAATTTGGCTCTAAGGCTAACTTGACTAAATAAAAGGGAAAAATTTCAGGTTTGCTCGAGCTAATGTACTCAACTGGGTTGTGGTAACACGGGTAGGTGCACGAGGTGTTAAACAATGATTTTGGACAATTCTAGAGTAGTTCTTAGCACGTTCGAGGACGAACGTATGTTTAAGTGGGAGTGAATGTAACGACCCGACCGGTCGTTTTAAGCTCTAGAGCGTCGTTCGACGGTTTGAGGCCTTGAGTAGTTTCACTTCAGGTATTATGACTTGTGCGTGTGGTCAGAATTGAATTTCGGGAAGTTCGGAGTTGATTTGGAAAGAAAACTCTCATTTCGGAAGCTTTAAGTTGGAAGAATTGACTAAGGTTTAATTTTTGAGTAAACGACCTTCGAAGATCGGGATTGGTAGGTTCCAACAGGTTCGTATGATGATTTTGGACTTGGAAGTATGTCCGGATCGGGTTTTGGATAACCCGGGAGCGTTTCGACGCCTATTGTGGAAGGTTGGCGTTTTGGAAGAATTTCATAAATTTGGGTTGAAGTATATTTTTAATGCTATCAGAGTCCGTTTGGGATTTCGAGCCTAGGAATAGCTCCGTATGGTGATTCTGGTCTTAGGAGCGCGTCCGGATATGAATTTGGAGATCCATAGGTATTTTGGGGTCATTTGGCGAAGGTTGGAATTTGAGGGTTTTGAGAAGTTTAACCGGGAGTGGACTTTTTGATATCGGGGTCGGATTCTGATTCCGGAAGTTGGAGTAGGTCCGTAATGTCGAATGTGACTTGTGTGCAAAATTTGAGGTCAATCGGACGTGATTTGATAGGTTTCGGCATCGAATGTAGATGTTTGAAGTTCTAAAGTTCATTAAGCTCAAATTGGGGTGCAATTCATGATTTCGATGTTGTTTGATGTGATTTAAGGCCTCTAGTAAGTTTGTGTTATGTTATGGGACTGTTTGGTGTGGTTGGACGGGGCCCAGTGGGCATCGGGTGTGTTTCGGATCAATTCGGGCTGTTTTGGGTGCTGCTGTTGCTGGTTCTGATGTTGTCCTTCGCGAACGCGAAGGCAGTCCCGCGATTGCGAAGGGAGGATTTTTGGACTGCTGATGGTTGTTCATCGCAAACGTGGCACGGGGGCTGCGAACGCGGAACAGGGTCTGGAACAGCCTACGCGAACGCGGGAGTGCTGCCGCGAACGCGTAGAAGGAAGAGGGAGAGGGGCCTGGAGCAGTTGGCCTTCGCGAACGCGGCTGGTGGAACGCGATCGCGAAGAGTGGTGCTCTCAAATGTTTGCGAACGCGACCAAGATTACGCAAACGCGAAGAGGAAATTAGAGGAAGTGTTTCTTTGGCCTTCACGATCGCGATGGTCTTTCCGCAATCGAGAACAAGGGCGGACCTGAGCAGTGAAGTTTTAAACGGGAATTTGGCCATCTTTTATTTCATTTCCTCCATGGGAGCCGATCTTGGAGTAATTTTGGAGCACTATTTCCAGCATCAATAACTAGGTAAGTGATTTCCACCTATTCCAAGTTAATAATATGGTAATTGAATGGATTTAAACATGAAAATCAGTAGACATTTGGAATTTTGAAGAAAAACCTAGAAATTTATATTTTTGGATATTGACCACGAATTTGGGAATGGAATTGAGAGTAAATCATATATTTAAGTTCGTAATGTTATGGGTAATGTTTATCGTCGAAACGTTTCAGAATCCGGGCATGTGGGCCCGAGGGTTGCTTTATCAACTTTTCGAGCGGAGTTGAGAATTTGTCTAAATTGATTTTTATGAGTATTAGAGTGCATTTTATTACTTTGCACATTGTTTGACTATTTTTGGAGATGCGGGCATCAGTTTGAGGTGTTAGAGGGTCTTTGGAGCCTGTTATGGAACTTCGGAGCGAGGTAAGTCTCCTGTCTAACTTTGTGAGGGGAAAACTATCCCCTAGGTGTTGTAATTGATATTTGTTACTTGTTGCGGGGGCTACGTACGCACGAGGTGACGAGAGTCCGTACGTAGCTAGATTCATGTCATTGTCCGGGTAGACTTAGGTTCACACTATGCTATACTTGTTTATTTGGGTTATCGTTGCTCGATTAATTCTTCTATTTCACTTTACGACTTGAGACTAGACATGCGTAGAGTGATAGAGTCGCATTTTTAGAGATTTGATAAGTTTCATGATTTTCCGCGGAATAATGGTGTTCCTCCTACGGATTTCTCATGCGCCATGCGTTTTCATTGAAAGATTTTCCTTTAAAAAAATTTATAACTCACACGTTTATTCGTGAGTGGGGGGTGAAAGACCCGTTTAAGCTTCTTATTCTAATGGAATCGGGTTGTTCGCCTCGGCAGGATTTATCTACCACACTCTCATGGGAGAGGGCCGTTCGCCTCGGCAGTTTCATAGATGCATCTATGGTTCGTGCCGTTCGACCCTCGACAGTGCACAAATTATGATGGGATCAGGCCGTACGCCTTGACATTTCTATAAAATTTCCTCCTAAAATCGTGCGTAATATATGGCAAGAAGCCAGTGTATCTGTGAGCTTTTCCTGATTTGAATTATACTAACCTATTTGGTGAGATCCTATATATATATATATATATGCTCCGGTCAAGGAGGAAATTTCTAATTGAGGGCTCGAGTTTATTGTAAAGAGGAGAATTGTACCACGTGTGTATACTTGTTTATTTTGTTTATTTACTCTGCCTTATAATTGTTCACCTCTTTACTGTACCTGATATTATTAGACCACTAGTAAGTATCGATGTCGACCCCTCGTCACTACCCCTCCGGGGTTAGGCTGGATACTTACTGGGTATACGTTGATTTACATACTCATACTACACTTGCTGCATATTTTTGTGCAGGTACATTTATGTCTGGTGGTCCTTTGGCGCGGAGGCGCGGATGATACAGGTATTTACCGCGAGCTGCATTTCATGTTACGATCTGCAGCCGATAGAGTTTCCTTCAGAGTTATTTATATTTTTTATGTCTAATTTGTATTCCGGACAGATGCTGTATTTTATTTTACTTCCTAATTGATGCTCATGGACTTGTGACATCGGGTTTTGGGGGTGCTTATAGGTTATTCATTAATGTAGTTGCGTAAAATATTTTCATTCACTTTGTATATCCCATTTTGTATTATGTAATTAAAGAAAATTATGATTTCAAATACTGATATGAGTAATTCGGATAATCATTTATTGTTGGCTTGCCTGATCGCGGTGTTAGGCGCCATCACGACCTTTAATGGATTTTGGGTCGTGACAAATGTAATAATATTTTTCGGCATTTAGATGATTGTTGTATTATTATACATAAAATTTCTCTCATTAATTAAATTTTATTGTTCTTTCATATAAATAAATATTTAAATCATCACGTGTCATTATTAACGTGCAACACACGTTCATAGATACTAGTTATTACTAATAATACATAAAGTAGTCATGTAGACATTATAATAATGTTATAATAATTTGTTATGTATGAGTTATCTAATTTAAGAGCATGTGTGGTTTCCATATTCTTATTAAACCATGAGTATTGCTTGTGTATGTATTCTTATTTAACATATTATCCTGCATAAAAGAAAGAAATTTCAAGAATACAATATAACTCAACAGTTCATATATATTTTATTTAAGCTATTTTTCTAGATTTTTGAGATGAAAAGTTAATAACAATTTTTTAATGAATCAAAATTCGATAGGAGGAGGAGGAAGCGAAAGCGTCTAGCTTGAGCAAGTGGTTCATGTCCTGCGACGACTATAAATTAGGTGCTTGTTGGGAGGCAACCCAACTTTGTTGCTTTCTTTTTATTTTTATTTGGTTATTTATCTTTTATTGTTTTATTTGTAGGAGTATGAGCATGGGAAGCATGACCATAAGATGTGTGCAAAAGCAAGCTAGATGATTAGAACTAAGTGTGTGTGCCCCCACAAAAGACCATACCTGAGAGAATTCTAAGTACCCCATGAACCGTTAGTGCTTCGGCCTTTGGCCTTCTAGGGAGTTCTTTTTTTCACCCTCTATTTTTTACTTTAATTATATATTAGGGACGCGACCTAATTATAGAGTGGGGAACTTCCTTCGGATAGAGTTTTTATTGTAGCTTCTTGATTTTATTTTACTTCATTAGTATATTACTTCCTCCGGTCCATAATAAGTGTCCCTTTAATTTTTTTATTTTGGTCCAAAATAAATGTACTTTTATATAATCAAGAAAGAGTTAATTTTTTTTTTTCACAATTGTCCTTATTTACATATCTCAATATGTCAAGGTAACAATATACAAATTTTAATTAAGGGTAATTTAGTGAATATATCTTTTTTTTTCTCTAGGAGTTATTATTTTTTTAAGGGGTGTGTCAAAGGTAAAAAAGTCACTTATTATGTATTAGAGGGAGTAGTATATTAGATTTAGCAATTTTAGTAGTTTTAGTAGCTTAAATTAAAAAAATCAATAATAAAAAAAATCAGAATAAAATTCTTGAAAAATATTAGATTTTTCATGACGATGGATCTCCTAGACAGTTTTCTTGAGGGATTAATTCTAAATAAAACAACAAAAAATAAAAAAATAGAAAATTATAAAAATAGGTCTTCTTTTGTTTTCTTTGTGTAGTAATAATTCCCCGTAGTTTTATTTGTGCCTCGATTATTTTTTATGGGATGTAACTTCAACCAGGTAAATTTTATTTTTAGAGTAGATTAGGAATTAGAAAATAAAAGGATGAAGAATAATATGATTCCTAGGTACCTTTTGACTTGTTTGATAATTGCATATTTAGGCCTTGGCATGTGTACTACCTTCCTATGTTTTGATACTTTTGATGATGCATTTATGATAGCATGTTTTGTGACACATATGCTCATTTTTTTAAACTTGTGTTCACTTTGTGATTCATGCTTAATATCTTTTGGCTCCGCAAGTACTTGCTTTAATTTGAGAGTCGCAGTACGAACGTCCTTAGTGAGTCATGTTCCATGTATGATAAAATTTTTGTATAGTTCATATCTTAGCATTTGAGTCTATAACTTGTCTGACATGTGAGTTGAAGTGAAATTCTAGGTGTTGCTCGATTTGAAAAAAATTATTTTAGGCCTTATTTGACCTTTTGTTGAGCTTATTACTACTGCAAATAAAATCATTCATAGTTAGCCTTGTTGAGCATGTAGATTTTTGCTTTGCACTCGCATTACTAGTCTATACCCTTTTATTTTTAATTAAATTATTTTAATTATTTATCTCTTAAAGCACTTGAATTGTAAAAGTGAGTGCTAGAAAGAAGTAAGGAGGAAAATTGGATCATGGTTGAGTGAAACCAATGAAAGGAAAAAAGATGCACTTGTATCTTAAGAAATATACCATTAACATGGAGTGCAAAGTACACGAAAAATATAGAGACCAAAAAAAGAGAAAAATCTACAAGAAAAGAATTTAAAAAATATCCCCCAAAAGAGTACGTCTTTATCCTTGCTAGTGAGTATGAGTTAAAGTAGTGCTTAAAGAAAGAGGGAACATTTTTAGAGTGATCTTGCTTGTGATGTTTGAAAGTGGAGTGAAGAAAGTTGCGCTTAAAGTTGACTACGTGATGTGTTAAAATATTTAGGAGGGTTAGTCACTATTCCTAAATATATCCTACCCATTCCTTAGCCCGTGTTATAACCTTGACAAAGTCCTAATTTGATTTAGACTGAGCGGATCTACATTAGTAGAGGTTTACATAGTGGACGAGCCTATGGTACCATTTACGTGCATATGACTTCTTTGTAAGAGTGAGCGATTTCTTTCATGTGTGTGAGTCCTTAAAATATATTTGAGCATTTGATTTGAATGTGTGGACTACTTATTCTCTTCGATTTTGTTGTGAGGGGATATGGTTTCACCATAAATAGGTAATGTTATTAGTCTTCTTGGTTGATGTGAGTGTTCAAGCCACGAGTACTTTGTGACACTGAGTTAATCTTTGAGACTATCTTATTGAGAGCTTGTTATCCAAGTGGTTTGAATATTTTGAATGAATTTGACATGAGAATTAGGAAGTATGTAGAGAATGCATATGCTAAAGCTTAATTGTTGCAATCAACCATGATCATAGGTTGTAGTGTGCTTTGAATGGTTAGAGCTTGATTTTATTTCGTTTACTATAATTATAGTTTGTTCGAGGATGAAAAAAGATTTAAGCATGCGGTGATGATGCTGGGCATATTTGTTTGTGTTTTGATATTATTTTATTCGCACTTTATCATTTTCTGGTTGTATTTAATATTGAATATGTCACGACCCGAAATCCCAACCATGGGACCGTGATGGCGCCTAACATCCACTTGCTAGGCAATCTAACGTTAGCTAATTAATTAACTATTTTTAACATTTTAAAAAGAAGAACAGTAGTAATAATAATTAACGATTGGTGAAAAACTGAAATACATACGATAACTCCATAAATACCATGGTCTATACTAATCCCAGAAATTCGGTGTCACAAATACATGAACGTCTAGAATACTACCAACATGGTCTGAAATGAAATACACTGTCTGAAACTAGAATAATAGTAAAACAAGATAGAATGGGACTTAGGGATTGTGGATGCCAAGAAACTCTATCTCAAGTCTCCTGACAAGTCAATTCGAGCGAACTTCTCTACGCGCCGCTGGGACTAACACTGGGATCTGCACAAGAAGTGCAAAAGTATAGAAGTGCAGTATGAGTGCAACCGACCCCATGTACTTTGTAAGTGTCGAGCCTAACATCAACAAAGTAGTGACGAGGCTATGACATGACACTCACTATAAACCTGTACCAATAATAATAACAGAATACATAAACAAAGATAAAGCAGTAAACTCGTAAAACCGGATCCGAAGTTCAACTACCAAAGGGTTCCAGAATAAATGATCTCAAATCTCATATTACAATAACGAGATAGAACTCTACAACTACAAACAACTTCAACACATCATACTCTATTGCGGTGCACAATCTGATCCCAACATTTATCACAATATCTGTTGCAGCGGGCAACCCGATCTAATATCATTTCACAATATCTGTTGCGGCGTGCAAGCTGATCCCAATATTATATTAATATCTGTTGCAACGTGCAACCCGTTTCCATTATTAGTTCATTTCAATAATGTTGCGGCACGTACCCAATATCAACTCATAAGCATATATAACTCAACACAACCAACAACGTGATCTCAACACAAAAGGGAAATGAAATGTATGAAACATCAAGGAACTATCAGTATAAACAAAAAATAACCAATACCTCGTAATCACAAACCTCGACAATTCATTAATACAAGAACAACTAAATAACTCACATAATCAGATATAATTTGATAAAGTACAACAAGTAACGTGCAGACAATAAAGCAAGTAAAGACATAAGACAATGAAGATTTATAATTAATATAGGTAGGAACATACAACAGGTAAGCATATATTGAGCGAGAAATGAATAAATCAAAATAGGTAACAAATAATTGACAGGTAACAAGTAAGGCATGAATAACAAATAAGATCATGTAGCAATCAAAGCATGTAATATGAGATAAGATAGAATAAATGATGACACAAAGGTAAATAGCCCCAACCCGTATGATTTAACCCATGATAGCGCATATGTACTCGTCACCTCGCATATACACTGTTTCCCCACATAATTCATGTAACAAATAGACCAACAAGTCCTAATTCCCTCAAATCAAAGCTAGACATTACACTTACCTCTTTGCGCAACCAACTCAACACTCAACCACGACTTTTCCTTTCGGACAAGCCTCTAAACTAACCAAATCTAGCCAAATATTGTTCAAACAATTCAAAATAAGCTTTAGAAACTACCCACAAGTGAAAAAAGGTTCAATTTTTGATGAAATTGAAAAGATCAACAAAAGTCAACCCCGTAATCGCTTGGTCAAAATCTGAGACCCAGACCAAAACTCGATTACCCATTCACCTCTAAGCCCGATTATGTGATTTGTTTCAAAATTCGGCCTCAATTTGAGGTCTAAATCTCAATTTTATAAAATCCCTAAATTCTACTCAAAATCCCTAATTTCTACCATAAAATTCCTAGATTTGATGTTAAACACTCATGAAAAGTAATGGAGAATTGATAGAAAATGAATTAGAGTTGCTTACCAATGATTTTGGGGAGAAAAAGTTCTTCAAAAATCACCTCTAGAGTGTTTGGGGTTGAAACATTAAGTGAAATTAGCTAAGTCCCGATTTCCCCCTATTTAACCGAGCTGCAGGTATCATATTTGCAAATACTTGTTCGTAAATGCGAAGTCCGCATATGCGTCACACTGATCGCAAATGCGATCAGTGCATCAGGGCCAATAAAGTCGCAAATGCGACATTTTGTTCGCATATGCGAGGTGCCCCCCATCGCAAATGCGAACCAACACTTTGCATATGCGACGCTCACTCCCAGGAAACTATGTTGCAGATGCGGTCTTAGCTTGGTCCGCAAATGCGAACAATTCTTCGCAAAAGTAAAGTTCCAACCCTTGCAAATGGGATCGTTTGACCGCAAAAGCGAGGCTCGCAAATGCGAGCCTGACATCGCATATGTGATATCTGCAGGCTTGCAATAGCAGTTCAAAAATCATCCAAACTCATCTGATACATACCCAAAACTCACTCGAGCCCCTCAGGCTCCAAACCAAACATGCACACAAGTCTACAAACTTGCTCGCTACCTCAAATCATCAAAATAACATCAAATAACAAGAATATACTTATAATTTTCAACTTTAAAACTCATTTAAATAATATTTCACATAATGCACCGAAATGCTCTCGGGTCATCCCGAACCCCAACCAAATGTGGGTACAAGTCCAAAAATATTATACGGACCTACCAGAATCATCAAAACACCGATCCGAGATCGTTTACTAAGAATGTTGATCTTGGTCAACCCAAATCTCATTTTAAGCCAAAAATCATTTTTTCTTCAAAAGTTTTACGTAAAAACTTTCCGGAAAATGACATGGACCATGCACACAAATCAAGAAATATCAAATGGAGCTATAAGAGGTCTTGGAATACTGAAATTAATTGCTAGTACTCAAAATAACCTTTCGGGTCGTCACATTATCCACCCCTAAAAAAACATTCGTCCTCGAATGGACATAGAAAAGTACTTGGACTGGTAAAAAGGTAGGGGAATGTACTCTGCATACTGGACTAAGAATCCCACGTAGCCTCCTCAATCGGGTGACCTCTCCATTGCACTTTCACAGAAGGAAAACTCTTAGATCGCAACTTATGAACCTGCCGGTCTAGAATAGCCACCGGCTCTTCTTCATAGGCTAAATTTTCATCAAGCTGCACCATGCCGAAGTCTAATACGCATGATATGTCCTCATGGTACTTCTAAAGCATGAAAGCGTGAAATACTGGATGTACCCCTTAGGAGGCAACGCAAGCCTATAAGCAACCTCCCCAACTCTCTCCAAGATATCAAATGGCCAGTAAACCTCAGGCTCAACTTGCTCTTCTTCCCAAACCGCATCACGCCCTTCATAGGAGACACCCGCAGAAGAATCCATATAAGCCACATCTCGAACCTTCCAGTTTGCATAACTCTTCTGCCTGGATTGAGCTGTATGAAGTTCCTCCTGAATCTTCTTAACCTTTTCCATAGCATCACAGACCAAATCAGTGCCCAACAATCTAGCATCTCCAAGATCAAACCAACTAATCGGCAAACGACATCGCCTCCCATATAAGGCCTCATATGGATCTATCTGGATACTCGACTGATAGCTGTTGTTGTAGGTGAACTCTGCTAGAGGTAAGAACTCGGCATGTAACGTGTCCTCTAAGATCTTAATAGTGCGATCTGACTGTTCGTCTGAGGATGAAATGCGATACTCAGCTCGACCCGCGTACCCAACTCGTGCTGCACGACTCTCAAAAAATGCGATATGAACTGCGTGCCTCAGTTAGAAATGATGGATATGGGCACGCCGTGTAGGCGGATAATCTCCCGGATATAAATCTGAGTCAACCGCTCTACAGAATAGTAAGTCATCACTGGAATGAAGTGTGTGGACTTAGTCAATCGGTTTATAATAACCCAGACTGCGTCATATTTCCTCAAGGTCCGTGGTAAGCCTACCAAAAAGTCCATAGTGATGTGCTCCCACTTCCACTCTGGTATCTCCAATCTCTGAGTCAATCCACCCAGTTTTTGATGCTCGTACAATACCTGTTGACGATTCAAGCACTGTGATACATAAACAACAATATCTTTCTTCATTCTTCACCATCAATAGTGTTGTTTTAAGTTATAGTACATCTTTGTGGCACTTGGGTGAATGGAATAGCGCAAAATGCGAGCCTCCTCAAGGATTAACTCTCTCAACCCATCAACATTTGGAACACATATCCGGCCTTGAAGCCACATAACACCATCATCTCCAATCGCAACCTCTTGAGCACCACCCCTCTCCACCGTATCCTTCAACCCCAACAATTGATGATTATCAAACTGGCTAGCCTTGGCACGCACCAACAACAAAAACTGTGCTACAACACAAGCAAGAACCCGACTAGGCTCCGAAACATCCAATCTCACAAACCGATTGGCCAAAGCCTAAGCATACATGGCTAGTGGCCTCTCTGCTACCAGTAAATATGCCAAATTGCCCATGCTATCAGCCTTCCTACTCAATGCATCAACCACTACATTGGTCTTCCCCGGATGATATCATAGTCTTTCAGTAACTCCAACCATCTTTGCTGCCGTAAATTAAGATCTTTCTACTTGAAAAGGTGTTGGAGACTCCGATGGTCGGTGTAGACCTCACATGGAACGTCGTATAGATAGTGCCTACAAATCATCAGCATGTGAACCATGGATGCCAACTCTAAATCATGCATAAGGTAATTCTTATCATGAACCTTCAACTGCCAAGACGCGTAGGCAATCACACTACTGTCTTGCATCAACACCGCACCAAGCCTAATACGCGATGCATCACAATACAGGGTGTAAGATCCCAAACCTGTAGGAAACACTAACACCAGGGATGTAGTAAATGCAATCTTGAGCTTCTAAAATCTCAACTCACACTTGCAAGACCATCTGAAAGTCAACTTGGTCAATGGGGCTGAGATAGATGAAAACCCCTCCACGAATCGGCGATAATAACCCGCCAAACCCAAGAAGCTCTGAATCTCTGTAGCTGAAGTAGGTCTAGGCTAGTTCTGAACTGCCTTAATCTTTTTAGGACCCACCTTAATGCCCTCAGAAGATACAACATGGCCCAAAAAGATACCTAAGTCCAACCAGAACTCAAAATTTGAAAACGTGGCATATTTCTGACGATCCTTCAAAGTCTGAAGTACGATCCGAAGATGCCGCTCATACTCCTCTCGACTGCAGGAGTAAACCAAAATATCATCAATGAAGACGATCACAAAGTAATTTAGATAGGGCTTGAACACCCGGGTTATCAAATCCATAAAGGTTGCTGGGGTATTAGTCGTGGTAAATGACATCACTAAGAACTCATAGTGACTATACCTAGTCTGAAAAGCTGTCTTAGGGACATCCGATGCCTTAATCGTCAGCTGATGGTAGCTAGCTCTCAAGTGAATCTTGGAAAATACCTTGGTACCCTGAAGCTGGTCAAATAAGACTTCAATCCTCGGCAACAGATACTTGTTCTTGATAGTGACTTTGTTCAACTACCGATAATCTATACACATCCTCACCGTTCTGTCTTTCTTCTTCACAAACAACACCAGTGCACCCCAAGGCGAAACACTAGGTCTGATGAATCTCTTTTCAAGAAAATCCTGCAACTTCTCCTTCAATTCTTTCAACTCAACAGGGGCATACAATATAGTGAGGTAGAAATAGACTGAATGCCCGGAACCAAGTCAATGTAGAAATCGATATCTCTATCAGGTGGAATCCCTGGTAAATATGTAGGAAACACGTATGGGAACTCATGCACTACTGGAACTGAATCCATGGAAGGTACTCCGCACCAGGATCACAGATATAGGCTAAATATGCCAAATACCCCTTCTCAACCATACGTCGAGCCTTCACATATGAAATGACTCTGCTAGTAGAATGGCCAGGACTCCCTCTCCACTCCAATTGAGGAAACCCCAGCATGGCTAATGCCAATATCTTAGCGTGACAATCCAAAATAGCATGATAAGGTGACAACCAATCCATGCCCAAGATTACGTCAAAATCCACTATATTAAGTAATAGAAGGTATACCCTATTCTCATAGCTCCCAATAGTGACCAAGCAAGCACGATATACCTGGTCTATAACAATAGAATCCCCAACAGGCATAGATGCATAAACAAGAGCACTCAAAGAATCACAAGACATATCCAAATATGAAGCAAAATAGGATGACACATATTAATAAGTGGAACCCGAATCAAATAGAACTAATGCATCTCTATGGAAAACTAGAATAATACTTGTGATGACCGCATTTGATGACTCTACCTCAGATCTAGCTGGGAATGCATAGAAATGGGTCTGAGCCCCACCACTCTGACCTCTATCTCTCGGACGACCTCTAACTTGCTGGCCTCCACCTCTAGTGGCCTGAGCACAACTTCGGGTTGCCTGACCCCCGCCTCTAGCTGGCTGAGCTGGTGGTGGAGCAACTGGTTCCAGAATCATGGCACGAGTACCCTGCTATGGCCTGCTCCTCCTCAATTTAGGAAAGTACCTCCTGATATAACCTACGTCACCACACTCAAAGTAATCCCTCAGCTGGTGCAACTGTTAAGTCTAAGACGAACCCTGGTGACCTTAATAACCACCGTAGCAACTCCGTAGCGGTGCTGCTTTAATAAGAGCTAAAGGTGTGCTGAATACTTACTTCTAAGGATGAGACCCATAAGAACTATGATTGTACGAAGAACCGTGTGCTGCCTGAAGCTTTGACTGAATCGATCTGGGAGAATGGCCTCTGCCAAATGAAACCCTGCCTCCAAATCAAGCACCACTGAAACCACCGAAATAACGAGGCCTCTCCTCAGATGCCACCTTTATGCCTTGACCATGAATCTTCTTGATCCATCTAGAAATCTCTACAACTCCATTAAAGGAAATATCGTCATCAGTCTCTCTGGCCATCTGCAACCTAATATCATAAGTAAGGCCATCTATAATTCTCCTCACCCTCTACCTCTTAGTAGGGATCAAGACAACTGCATGGTGAGATAGGTCCACAAATCAGGTCTCGTACTGGGTAAAAACTATGCTACCCTACTATAGGCGCTCAAACTGGTTGTGTTAGAACTCTCTTAGAGTAAATGGGATGAACTTATCCAAGAATGGCTATGAGAACTAATCCCAAGTGATTGGAGGTGAACCTGCTGGTCTGCCTCGAACATAGTCCTACCACCATCTCTTGACATAATCGGTCATCTGAAACACTGCGAAGTCGACTCCATTGAACTCCACAATACATATATTACGCAACACCTCATGGCAACGGTCCAAGTAATCATGTGGGTCCTTAGAAGATGTACCACCAAAATAAATAAGAAAGAGCTTGGTGAACTTGTCCAACCTTTTCAGCCCCTCTGAAGACATAGTGGGTGCCTCACTGGGCTGTGTAGGAATGACAGGCTAAACTGCTGCAACTGCTGCAACCGCTTGAATCTGATATATGGGAGCCATCTACTCCGGAGTGTGAGTAGCGGGAGTCTGGGCTCCTCCCCCAGCCTGAGAGATGGCTGGTGCTATAAGAAATGCACCGGCCTAAGCCATGCTCTCCACAAGGCCCACCAGACAGACTAGAGCGTCCTAAAGTATGAGGGTAGCAATGAACCCCTCTGGGACCTGAACTGGTCCAATTGGCAAAGTCTGAACAGGGCCCTCCTCCTTCTGCTCTACCTTAGGCTCTGTCATAAGTGTTGTGGTATGGGCTCTAGGCTGAGCTCTGCCTCTGCCTCTATCTCTGGCTCGACCTCGGCACGGCCCCTACCCCTGGTAGTGGCTACAACCTGGGGGTCCAACTTCTACTCGGTTGTGAATGTTGTGTGTGTCCTCACCATCTGCGAGAGAACAATAATATAATGGTTCAAACTTTAGTGATAGAATAAAGTCACATGATAGGGAGAGAAAGAATTGAAATTTTCTAAAGCCCTATAGCCACTAGAAGATAAGTGTAGACGTCTCCAAACCGATCCTCCAAACTCTACTAAGCTTGTTCATGACTCATGAAACCTAGGCAACCTAGTGCTCTGATACAAACTTGTCACGATCCGAAATTCCAACAATGGGGCCGTGATGACGCCTAACATCCACATGCAAGAAAAGCGAACATTAGCTAATTAATTAACCATTTTTAATAGTTTAAAAGCAGAACAGTAATAATAATTAATGATTGGTGAAAACTGAAATACATACGATAACTCCATAAATACCACGGTCTATACTGTTGATACTCAATTTTGGCCTCATATTTTTTTTTTTATGTATTTCATATACTTTCAAAATATTATTTTGCATTACCACCCAATTTATAGAGATCATATAAGTAGATTTTATAATTTTTAAAGCTTTTAAAATTGATTTCTTGCATTTTTAATTGTTAAATATTTATTAATTACTCCTTCAAATTATTTTGAGTGATATAAATTAATTGCTTATACCCATATGCATGCTCTATAATATTTTGCTTCATTGAATATAATTATATTTGTATTTTTACTTATTATTATATTATTTGCAATAATAACTTATATTCTACAAATAATTGCGTTTACTATATTGTCACGACCCAAATTTCCCACCTTAGGATGTCGTGATGGAACCTATTCTCTAAGACTAGGTAAGCCTAACATGCATAGAGAAATAATGGAAATAATACTAAAATCTCAAATTAAACCATTACACTATTATAATAAAACTCAATAGTACAATAGCCAACACTTCCCAAAAACCTGGTGGAACAGAGTCAAAAGCGCTACAAGAAAGTACTAATAGAGTCCTAATACAATACTATTTTGAAACAAGAAATAAATAGTAGAATGTCTAAAAAGAGAAGGTGACTCCGAGGTCTGCAGACGTTAAACATGCATACCTTGAAGTCTCCAAAAGCAGCTAGTCAATAAATCTCTAGCGTCCAACACGGGCAGACGTATCTGGATCTGCACAAAAATATGCAGAAGCATAGTATGAGTACACCACAACGGTACCTAGTAAGTATCAAGCTTAATCTCGATAGAGCAGTGACGAAGCTAGGTCAAGACACCTACTGGGACATGATAAACAGAACAAAAATATAATAACGAGAGGTAATGGAAAGAAGATAAATGAATGATAATGAAGTAATTTAATAACGTAAACTAATGATAGAATTGTAAGCATAAAGATAACAAGAAGGAAGAATTTAATGAGAACCAAACATAGTCAAATACAGACAAAACTGGTAAGACAAGGGAGAATAAAAGCAACAAGAACCATTCAACCAATAACTCTTTTCAATATGAAATGCAGAACAAGAATCACAATCGAGGTACCGCCTCATATTCACATTTTACAATTTCAATCACAATCTTTTCTTATATCACCGCGGAAGCCTTGCATTTAGCTTTGAAAATCATTTTTCTCGAAATAGCTACCTGCGGTTTAGCCCATCTTATCACACCGCGTGACTTCAAGTAGTTTCGCTACTAGCAACATGCGTATCAAGCCCACCTTATCTCACCGCATGCGTATCAACCCCTAGCCTTATACCACATCTTGCGTATTAATATCACAACACAATCACAACTCGCACCACAAGTGCCCATATGCCACAACTTACCAAAAGAATCAACAATACCAATATTTTGATAACAAATATCCCATGACTCAACCACAATGTGTACAAGAATCTAAACGATAACAAAATGAATGTAAATTGCTCAACAAGAAAGATATTTCGACAATTAACAACTTCACCTCAATGTGAAAACAACCTTTGCATCTTCAACACCAATAACTCAACACAAAGATATTCCACGAAATAACGACTTCAAGTAAAAGTAATTCAACAATTTAAGAGGTAACAAGTCTATAAGGAAGGAAGTAACTTCAAACAATCATATAAGAGCAAAATAAAAAGTAAGAGGTACAAAAAGTGTTAACAAAGTGCTAACAACGTAGTATGCAAGAGTAGATTAACACATGTAAGAGTAGATTAACAATGAAAAATATAACATGTTATGACAATTCAATTAAAGGCATGGAAATAGTCTAAATAACCTAAACCAGTCAAGTACCACATATAACCAGTGTACACACTCGTCACCTCGCGTACATGTTTCCCACATTAACACAAAGAGCACAATCAACCCAAATCGTAAATGGTAGTTCCCCACATAAAGTTATGCAAGATACTTACCTCAACTAAGCCAACTCAACCCTCGGAAATAACTTTTCCCCTAAAATTTGCCTCCACACAGCTCAAATCTAACCAAAAGTGACTTAATATCATCAACAAATGTAAGGGAAAACAATTACAATAGAAAAAGCTTTGATCTTTACAAAATTCCCAAAACAATCAACAAAAGTCAACCCCGGACTTGCCCGGTCAAAATTTGGGTGCAAGGGTAGATTCCGACTACCCATAACCCCACGAGTCCATATATGTGATTTGTTTTCAAATCCGAGTCCAAATCGACTCTCACAACTCAAATTTTCATTTTTCAAAAACTTCAATAAATTTTCCAATTACTCCTCTTTGAATCACATAAATTTATGTTAAATCTAAGATATATTCATGAAATATAGTTGAAAATTAATTAGAATCACTTACCCAATGTTTGTAGATGAAATTTCCCTCCCCAAATCGCCTCCTACCGAGCCTAGGGTTCTAAAATGTGAGATATGAGACTAAAATCCTGACTTTCTAACCTTTTGTTCAATTGCAGGGTGTCACAATTGCGACACTGGGTTCGCAATTGCGAAGAATGCCTCGCAAATGCGGCACTGACAACCTATGTGGGAAGTTGCAATTGCGACATGGGCTTCGCAAATTGTGAAGCCTTCTTCCCTCGCAAAAGCGACAAAAATTATCACAAATGCGAACTAACCAAGCCCAGGTCAACTTCGCAATTGCGACCCAGGCATCACAATTACGATACTGTGATCCCCCTGCTAAGGTTTCAAATTGCGACGCTGGTGTTCGCAAATGCGATACCAGAGGCATCATCACACCAACAATTCTATTTTTAGTTCAAATCATTCCACGACACGTCCGAAACTCATCCGAGCCCCCCGGGGCTCCAAAACAAGCATCCACACAAGTGTAAAAATATCATACAAACTTGCTCGCGTGATCAAAATATAAAAATAACATCTATAACTACGAACCGGACACCAAAACACATGAATTTCAAAGTAAAGTTCAAGAACCTCTAGAATTGCAACCAAGCGTCCGAATACTATCAAATCAACTCCAAATGATACCAAATTTTGCAGAAAAGTTCTTAATAGCAATACAGACTTGTTTCAAGTCCGAAAACTAAATTCCGAACCCAATAGCCAAAAGTCAACCTACAATCAAACTTCTAAACCTCAAATTGCCAATTTTGGCAAAATAATATAAATCAACCTACGGACTTCCGAATTCAATTCCGGGCATATTTCCAAGTCCAAAATCACGATACGAAGCTATCAAATCTATCAAAATACCATGCCGGGGTCGTTTTCACAAAAGTCAAACATTGGTCAACATAATCAACGTAGGCTTCTAAGCCAAGAGCCAAAGGTCTAAATCAACTCGAAATGAAACCAAACCATCCCGTAAGTCATAAAACCCAAATTACACATATGTGAAGCATCAAAAAGGGAAACATAGCACAAACATATAAAACGACCGATCGGGTTGTTACATATATTATTTATGCCAAAATAGCATTCTGTATTTTTATAATTTTTTATTTTTATATTTAAGCATTTTTATTTCATAAATAACATTTTTTATTTATTAGCCATTTTAATAATTTATTTTAATTAATTTGTGTATTTTTAAAATCTGGCCCAAGTGAAGGCCAATTTTCGGACCAAAGGCAGGCCCAATACACCTACCCCACTTCCCCATAGCCCAGACCAAACAATCCCTTTACAAACCCGGCCGGACCCGTTCAAATAACTCGCCCCGTTTCCCTTTGATCTTGGTCGTTGATCTCAAATTATCAATGACCCATAATAAACCTACCCATCTTCTTATATCCCCTTAACCCGAAACCCTAACCCATTTTCTTCGCCCAGCCGCCCCTAAACTCTCTCAACTCCCCCCCTTTCTTCTGTAAAACTTAGCAGCCGCCTCCTAATTTCTCTCCATTTCCGACCTAAAAATGGAATCAATCTCTAATATACTTACCTTATTAGTATCCTCTCGCTACTGGTCACTCATTTATGGTATTACTTAGGTACTTGCCTAATTTTGGCAATTACTACCTCCAAGATCGGACTGTGTGGACCTGAATCCTTGGGATTTGGACAATAATCTGTCCATATATGCTCAACAAGGAACGATTTTCACCTTTTGTTCGATTTATAGATAGTTGGACCCTACTAGGGTTTGAGTTTTTCCATCTCCTTTACCGGTTGTGATTGCATGAGATCTTTTCTTGCCTTATTTATGTTTAATTGATTATTTTCCATGGCTTTGTTCGCTTGATCTAATTCTATATAAACCCCTTCCCTGATTTCCCTAAGACAACTTTAATCGCTCTTACTCCCTCAATTATTCACTCAGCCATTCTGAGACTACTGGTTCTTGGACGGTGGAAAGCCAAGGCCACCGGAATACGCTTTATTGACCTTCCTAGTGCAAGCACTGCTCGGGACTCATCTGAAGCCCTTGTGAACTCTGACACACTAGGTTTGGGGTCTTGTTGGTCTCTCTTTGCTACTGATAATTGAATTACTATTGGAAATTGCTCTTCTCATTTTCTTGTTCGTTAATTTGTAACTGGTAAGTACCTTCGACTCTCGCAATTTCATTCTCTTTTGCTAGTGTTCATGCTCTGTATATCTATGTCACTTAAGCTTTCGTGAACCAATATGCTACTATGTTGGATCTGTTTGTGGTCCTCTTTGCTTTGAAGTTATCTTGTAGCCCTATGTTTCCTAGCATCAGAACCTGCATAAAACTCTAAGCTTTGATGTGTGCCCATGACTTCTGATTGTCTTAAGCCTGCTTAGCCTAGCGTGTTTGTGTATGTCTGAATGCTTATATCTACTGCTTGTCATGAGTTCATCTCTCTGCTTGTTTCAGATTCTTGTGATAGACTAATTCGTACCCAGAATTTATTTTAATGTATTACTTCCTGTTGAGTCATTCATGTATAACTTGTTAACTTTTTTATGGTTGATCCATGCTCATGTAATTTCTAAATTCCAGTATTGCCTGAACTTCTAAAAAAACATGACATGTTTTCTTGCTATTTGTAAACTCTAATGTGTGCTCTTTTGACTTGTTTAATTCTGTGTTCTTCAAATATTTCCTAAGTCTTCAATATCTAGCCTCTTCTTCTATATATGGTTAACTGGTATAAGTCTCGATGTCTGCCTATCCTGTTAATCTAGAGTTGACATATTTCACCTACTATGAGTTCTGGTATTGTTTGTGAACTTTTGTGTTATGACTGATGCTCAATATGTTAAATTTTCCATGTTCAATTAAGTGATTGCTTGTCAACCATTGTAGACTATGCCCACTAGCCTATTTGTTATGTTGTCTGTGATCATATCTTCACTAGGCTCTGATGTTAGAAACTTCCATGTGAAGACTGCTATTTCACTTATTGATGTCTTTGATTCTGCTAGACCTTCATATTAAGACTCTTATGTCTAAAGTCCTTTAGGCTAATTCTGGATCATACTTTACTTTGAAACTCTATTTGGAGTATTTTGCTAGCTTATGATGTTCAATCCTATCACTTTGAACTTGTTTATGGAAATACAACATGAGCCTACCTTATTTCATGTAATCTTGTCTTTGTGACTTAGTATATAGTTTTCACTTATATGGTTAGTTTTGCATCCAGTTGGGTAAGTAAGGCATTCATTTGGGCCTAGTTTTGTTGGTCCATATATGTTGTTGGACCTGGGCATTAGATTCATGCATACTCTAATTGTCCTTGTAAGCCTGGGATTTGGACCTGCTGGTTGTGCGAAGAGTAAGGCTGTTGAAGGCCTAGAAATATCACTGGGTTACTCTGTATTGGGCTTGTATTTGTTCTATTGGGCTTGTAGTTGTTCATTCTGTAACTAGTCATATTTGGGTTTGTACTATTTCATTTGAGCCTGTAATAATTTGTAATAACAAATAATGGGAAATTAGTGAAAATGGGGGCTATGATATTTTATTCTCTTGCACGAATGGGTATAAAACCTGTTTATAGGGCTTTAACTGTCTTGTTTGCTTTCCATACCTTATATTTTGGGAATTATCCGTACAACATGTTGGTTAATTCACCTATTCACTTAGAAAACATGATTTAGGGTTAATTTAATGTCTTAACTCACAATGTTAGAAGAGCATGCCTATATGATTTAAATTGGACTTGTTTGTTGCTTGTTTAACTGCCTCATCTTTGCACCTAGATATCATGTCAATACAATAATTGAAACTGCTCACCTTGGTATATTTCCTTCCATTACGTGACTCGCCTAGATATCATATCTATAGGATGTTAATCCAAGTAATCAAAACTGCCCCTGTTGATATCTTTCCTCTGTTACGTGGACCGCATAGAAAGCATGCTTGTAGGAATAAACAAATAAACTTGCGCCTTCAATAACTTTGCTGCCCATATATGAATCATTTAGATATCATGTCTATAGTATTCTATTATTCACCTAGAAAGCTTGGCTATAGGATCATTTAACAGAATTATGTTTCAAAATGGCTTCATCGTTAAATCTGGTCATCTAGAAATCCTGCCTATTGGATTTTATATTAATTGTTGAATTGCTTAATCATACCCACTCGTATAGAAACCATGCCTATAGGTTTGAACTACTTAGCATGTTCCAATTCTAAGTTTTCCTATTTATAGTTGCCCGCCTACCTAATCTTGAACGTATTCAATAAAAGTAACAACAATTAGTCTAATTAATTGCGTGCACATGAGTCTATATGAGGAGGTAAACTTGAGCCTTTTGTATTACTTATTATGTGAAGTCCTATTTGTTTTAATTGTGAACGCTTAGTTTTATCGTTTTGAGCAGCCTAGGGGAGTCTAGAACAACCCATATAGTAGGTCCAAAAGCCTCCTGGACCATAGGCATGGGGCGGGTAAGGCACACATAGGACGTGACTTAGAATTGAACTAGAACACTTTTAGGTAAACAACTTTAAGATAGTAATTGGATAGCAGGAGATGATAGTCTATGCCCGCTGAATAATATGAGCAACCCTTATACTTAAAGAAGTTGTGAAGTATTATTTTTTTTTGCACAGGGTGATCTTTTAGGCTAAAAAACTTAGGACCCCCCATACATGGTTACTACTTGTACACTTGTCTATTGAACTTAGATTGAATCGGGATATACCTTGTAATTCTCAAATGATTGTACCAATCACTTATCAGTAGATAAGCTACTTCTTTTATATGTGTAGTTTCTTTATCGCTCGTTTTAGGCTATAATTTAATTAGATATTCGGACTCTCTGCTTTAATTAACATGATCACATAGGATAATAATAATTCGATAATCCACATAGTTGTAGAATTCGGTCGGAAACCACAGTTGTAGACCTCCTAACACCTTCTCTTTGAGGTAATTTGAGCCCTTACCCGATCTTTGGTGATACAGACTAGTTAAAACAAAGTTATTTGCAAATAGGTGTCCTAACAATCCTTAAAATAGTTAGGTGGCAACTCTTCTATTTTAATACCCATTTAAAAGAGTTGTCACATGTCAAAACCTGCTTATGCGAGAAAATGGGGTACGCCATATATAATCCCAGAAATCTGGTGTCACGAATATATGAGCATCTAGAATACTACAAACATAGTCTGAAATGAAATACATTGTCTGAAACTAGAATAACAGTAAAACAAAAGAAGAAAGGAACTTTAGGGACCGCGGATGCCAAGATGCTCTACCTCAAGTCTCATGGGAAGTCAATCCGAGCGAACTCCTCTACGCACTGCTGGGACCAACACCGGGATCTGCACAAGAAGTGCAGAAGTGTAGAAGTGTAGTATGAGTACAACCGACCCCATGTACTCTATAAGTGTCGAGCCTAACCTCAATGAAGCAGTGACGAGGCTATGACATGACAATTATTATAAACATTCACGAATAATAATAACGGAATACGGAAACAAAGATAAAGCAGTAAACTCGTAAAAATGGACCCGAAGGTCAACTACCAGAGTGTGCTAGAATATATTATCTCAAATCTCATATCACGGTACCGAGATAAAACTCTACAACTACAATCAGCTACAACACATCATACTCTCTTGCGGCACGCAACCTGATTCCAACATTTATCAAAATATATGTTGCGGCATGCAGCCCGATCCTAATATCATTTCACAATATCTGTTGCGGCGTGCAACCCGATCCCAATATTATATTAATATCTGTTGCGGCGTGCAACCCGTTCCCATTATAAATTTATTTCAATACTGTTGCGGCGCGCAACCCGTTCCCAATATCAACTCATAAGCATATATAACTCAACACAACCAACAACGTAATCTCAACACAACAGGGAAATAAAATGTACGGAACATCAAGGAACTGCCAGTACAAATGGAGAATAACCAATATCTCGTAATCACAAACCTCGACAATTCATTAATACAAGAATAGCTAAATGACTCACACAATCAAGTATAACATGATAAAGTGCAACGAGTAACGTAAAGACAATAAGGCAAGTAAAGACATAAGATAATGAAGATTTACAATTAATATAAGTAGGAACATATAGCAGGTAAGAAGATATTGAGCGGGAAATAAATAAATCAAAACAGGTAACAACTAATTAACAGGTAACAAGTAAGGCATGGATAACAAATAAGATCATGTATCAATCAAAGCATATAACAAGAGATAACAAAGAATAAGTGATGACATAAAGGTAAATAGCCCCAACCCGCATGCTTTAACCCATGACAGCGCATATCACTCATCACCTCGCATATACGTCATTTCTTCACATAATTCATGTAACAAATAGACCAACAAGTCATAATTACCTCAAGTCAAAGATAGACACGATACTTACCTCTTTGTACAACTAACTCAACAATCAATCACTGCTTTTTCTTTCGAACAAGCCTCCAAACCAACCAAATCTAGCCAAATATTGTTCAAACAATTCAAAATAAACTTTAGAAACTACCCACGAATGAAAAAGGCTCATGATGAAATTTAAAAAGTCAACAAAAGTCAATCCCGGGCCCGCTTGGTAAAAATCTGATATCCGGACCAAAACGCGATTACCCATTCACCCTCGAGCCTGGTTATGTGATTTGTTTCGAAATCCAATCTTAATTTTAAGTCTAAATCTCAATTTTACAAAATTCCTAAATTTTACCCAAAATCCCTGATTTCTACCATGAAATTCATAGATTTGATGTTAAAAACTCATGAAAAGTAATGGAAAATTGATAGAAAATGAATTAGAGTAGCTTGCCAATGAGTTTGGGGAGAAAAAGTTCTTCAAAAATCACCTCTAGAGTGTTTGGGGTTGAAAATAGAGTGAAATGAGCTAAGTCCTGATTTTCCTTCCTTAACCCAGCTGGAGGTATCGCATTTGCGAACACTTGTTCACAAATGCGAAGTCCGCATATGCAACACACTGATCGCATGAACTTCGCATTTGTGACACACCGATAGTAAATGCGATCAGTGCATCAGGCCCAGTGAAGTCGCAAATGCGTCATTTGGTCGCAAATGCGAGGTGTCCCCCATTGCAAATGCGCACCAACACTTTGCAAATGCGAAGCTCACTCACAACACACTATGTCACAAATGCGGTCTCAGCGTGGTCCGTAAATGCGAACTATTCTTTGCAAAAGCGAAATTCCAGCCCCCAGCCCTTTTCGCAAATACAATCGTTTGATCGCAAAAGCGATGTGATCCTGACATCACAAATGCTATATTTGCAGGCTTGCACCAGCAGTTAAAAGATCATGCAAACTCATCTGATACACACCTGATCCTCTCGGGCTCCAAACCGAACATGTATACAAGTGTAATAACATCCTACAAACTTGCTCGCTATCTCAAATCATCAAAATAACATCAAATAACAAGAATCGATCATCAAAACTCATGATTTTCAACTTTAAAACTCATTTTCACGATTTTTCACATAACGCGCCGAAATGAGCTCGAGTCTACGGATCCCAACCAAACATGCGTACAAGTATTAGAAATATCATACGAATCTATCAGATCGTCAAAATACCGATCCAGGGTCATTTATCACAAATGTTGACCGTGGTCAACCCAAATATCATTTTAATCTAAAAATCACTTTTTCTTCAAATTTTTACGTAAAAACTTTCTGGAAAATGACACAAACTATGCATGCAAATCAAGAAATATCAAATGGAGCTATAAAAGGTCTCGGAACACTAAAATTAATGCTAGTACTCAAAATGACCTATCGGGTCGTCACAGAATATGTCCAACTTAGTTTGATTATAGAGTTTTATGCTTATTTGAGTGTTAACCATAATGTAGGTAGTTTGGAGATGAAATTTGGGAGAAAAGTAAAGATTTGAAGTGTATTTTATACACTATAATGATAAGCTCATAATTATCTAATGATTGTCTAATGATTGAAGACATACAATTTGCAAAAGAAAAGTAAAGAAAGGAAGTTGGAAAAGTCACAATTGGAGAAGAGCATCAAAGTTGGTTGAATTTAGACAAAGCAATATGATAGAGTCAACTTGGAAGGCAATGGATAGCCATGGGCAAAATGAAGTGCGACACTTCCTATACAATGTTGGAGGTAGCAATGATTCAAGATGCGAGGCATCCAGATTGCACGACTATATACATCGTGAGACACCCTCAACCAGGGATAATTTGCTTCAATTAGGATTCGCCTTTAGGAATAGAATGAATCGAATTGGCTGAAGCCGTCAACATACGCTTTTGGGAAGTTGTTTACCTTATAGACAGAGGAGATATAGAAAATGTGTCGTTCTTGATACATAATATTCTATAATCAATAGTACTAGTATATTATTTTACTTAGCATGAGGGCAACATTCATGTCAATCATCACTACTTTCTCCCGAGGGCATGATACAACTTTGTTCTTGGACTTGTTTTATAGATGTCGAGTGACGCTTTTTCCCGTCCGAGAATCTCCATCTGCTTTAAGTGGGTGCGAGCTAGAATCCTTTTGTCAGCTTGGTTGTTCAAAAGACTGTCTCTTTATCCATTGTATCTTTATCTTTTCGAAAACCCAGACCATTCTTCTGGATATGCATTAGTCCTATTTCAGGAGCAAAGCCTATTCAATAAAGATCTCTTTTTTTTCTCCCCCATTTCTTGTTTTGTGCATATCTTACAGCCCTGAGACCGGTCTTCCCTCATTCATGCCGTCCTTCAAGGCATATTTTTTTGTCCCACTGAGCGACTACATTGTTCTTTATATGTTTTTGCCACGTCCCTTTCTCTCCGAAGAAGAAGGTTTTCTCGTAATTATTGGAAGAATTCTTAATGTAGGAAGAACAAGTTCTTAATTTGACCTTCCCACCAGCTTCTAAAAAATCCGTCCACAGTTCGGATTTCAGGCTGCAACTCGCCTGTAGACAACCAATTTATGTTGCGATGCGCCAACGTCTATTTTCAAGTGTGTTTCGTCTCTTTTTTTTTTGTTTTGGACTTGATTATTTCATTCGGGGATTTACCCTATATCTATATATATATCTTTAACACGTTTTTAAGGATGTAATTTGACTTTGAAGAGAAAGAAGTCGTCGGGGGAGCTAAGCTTTATCATTTGGCTACCATGTCTATGTGGAGCTAAGCTTTACATTCTACGGTCGTGGTTTTTCTATGACAATTGTTTTTTGAATATTGATTTTATTTCTTGATTTATCATTTTGGTTTATCTACTCAATCCTTGATCACATTCAATTCACACCCCAAATAAGGAAATATGAAATTGTCGTTACAATAATAAAATCCAACGCGAGTCGGGGTTGAACCACAAGGAATTTAGATTGGATGTTAAGGTAAACACTTAAGAGAGCAAATTCAAATAACTAAATTTAACTTCCAAACAAAGAAGTGTATCAATTTTCTAATTAAACTACTAAGGATTGTGACTAAGCTAGCAAATAAGTAATAATTGAAATGTTTTTGAAGTTTTATCAAATAGAGAAAAGCCTAGGGTTGTAACCTTAATTTAGGTGTAAACCTAATGGGAAATGTAAATGTATGCTTGCTTGGTAGATTGGGGTTGTTATCACTCTCAACACTCAAGTACTCACTCAATACCTCTCGGTTAAGAATGCTAAATTTAACTCTCTCAAGTCCAAATGGGTAGCTATAGGTGCAATTGAATATGCATTCAAATTAGATTATCTCTATCTATAGTTCAAATTCGTTAATTAAACAAGTCAATAACTTAACTAGTTCAATTTCTTTTTAGCCAAGTTTTCCTAGATTAAATTCCTATTTCTCAAGTAAGAACAAATTCAAATAGGCATGAATCAATGTTTCGACCATCAATTCTAGCATCAAAACATAAATAAGGCTAAATAACACTAACGCAATTATTAGCAAGCATAATATTAATAACCAATAATATTTACATACTAGGATTGGATCACAACCCAAGATAAAAATCTAGCTACTCATGTTAATAGTCATAAAAGATGAAAATAAGAATAAATAAAAGACTTAAAGCTAAAATAAAATGAAAGAGTAGATGATTCTCTCTAATTGTAACTCAAGCTTTCTCCAAATAGCTAAAAATACCTAACTACAAGCTGCTACAATGAAAAGATACCCTAAAAAAGTCATAAATTCCTATTTATAGGGATCCCGAAATCTCTGATAAAAATGCCCTTCGAAGGTTTCTGCGGCCGCACTTCAGCTTCTACGGTCCACACTTTGTTGGATTAATGTTGCATGTGCCTTCAGTCGGAGGAGTTCTGCGGCCGCCCTTCAGCTTCTGCTGCCATACTTTAATTCCTACGGATCGTATTTGAGGAGGCTTCAAACTTCATCGATTGCTCATTCTTTGATATGTCAAGCTTGTCAGTGCAAACCTGTGATGACTCAAAAGGTCATCATATGCTTTAGAACTCGAATATGTGCTCTTAAGCCTTAAAAACTCCCCTTTTACCCTCCTTGATTTGCATGCGTAGTCCGGGAAAGGTTTCCGGAAACCTTTTATGTTGAAAACTAATAAAAATAAGAATATTTGCCTTAAAAGTTGATTTTAGTTGACTTCGGTCAATATTTTTGGTAAACGGGCCTGAATCCGTGCTTTGACGGTTCTCGTAGGTCCGTATCGAATTATGGGACCTGGGCGTATGTCCGGAATCGAATTTGGAGGTCCCTAGCTTGAGTCATGAATTTTTGATGAAAATTAAAAATTTGGAAATTATTTGTTTTTAAGAATTGATTGATATTTGGCATTGTTAGTATCGGGTCCGTATGTTGGTTCTGGAGTCCGGTACAGGTTCAATATGATATCTAAGACCTGTCTGTGAAATTTGGTGAGAAACTGAGTTGATTTGACGTGATTCGGACGTCCAGTTTATAAAATAAAAATTGTAAAGTGTTCTTGAGAATTTCATTTGATTTGGTGCTAAATTCATAGTTCTAAGTGTTATTTTGGCGATTTGATTGCACGAGCAATTTCGTATGATATTTTTAGACTTGTGTGCATGTTTGGTTTGGAGCCCCGAGGGCTCGGGTGTGTTTCGGATAGGCCACGGGATGTTTTGAACTTAGAAAATGTTTCTGGTATAACTGAACCTGTTGCAGGCCTCTGATCTCGCAATTGCGAGATCAGGCATCGCAAATGCGAACATAACAGGGTCCGCAATTGCGAGGCTTTCATCGCAATTGCGATCAGAAGCCTGGGCCAGCAGTTCTCGCATTTGCGAGGTTACCTTTGCAATTGCGAAGGGAGTCTGGGAAGGGCAGGTTCGCAAATGCGAACATCTACTCGCATTTGCGAAGTTCAGTGGTCGCAATTGCGACACTTTCCTCGCATTTGCGAAGGCAGTGAGATTGTAAAGGGCATCGCAATTACGATTGTTCCTTCGCATTTGCGAAGCTCAGGTCGCAATTGCGACACCTGCAACTGAGTAAAAGGGGCTTAGACGGGATTTTGCATTCATTCTTCATATTTTCAAAACGCTAAACCTTAAGAGGCGATTTTTCAAAGATCAAATCTCCCCCAAATCATATGTAAGTGATTCCTAACTCTTTTCTTGCAATATAATTGATCCCTTTAGCATCCCTAAGACAGCTTTTCGGACTCGGTATGGGCATTACGAGTTCCTAGTGATGTCATTTGGGTTGACAAATGCCCCAGCAGCATTTATGGATTTGATGAATTGGGTGTTCAAGCCTTATTTGGATTCTTTTGTGGTTGTATTCATTGATGATATCTTGATCTAATCCAGCAGTCGAGAGGAACATGAGAAGCATCTTCGAAGTGTGCTTCACACCTTGAAGAATAATCAGTTATATGCCAAGTTTTCAAAATGTGAGTTTTGGTTAGACTCAGTTGCCTTTTTGGGGCATGTTGTATCGACAAAAGGCATAAAGGTGGATCCTAAGAAGATTGAGGCTGTTCAGAATTGGCCTAAATCTACTTCAGTTACAGAGATTCGGAGTTTTCTGGGTTTAGCAGGTTATTATCGTCGGTTCGTGGAAGGGTTTTCATCTATAGCAAGCCCATTGACTAGATTGACCCATAAATGAGTCCCATTCAGATGGTCAGACAAGTGTGAGGAGAGCTTTCAGAAGCCCAAGACAGCTTTGACTACGGCGCCAGTGTTGGTATTACCCACAGGTTCAGGATCGTATACGGTATATTATGACGCATCTCACATTGGGCTTGGTGCAGTATTAATGCAAGATGGCAAGGTAATTGCATATGCGTCGCGGTAGTTGAAAGTTCACGAGAAGAATTATCCTGTTCATGACTTAGAATTGGCAGCCATTGTTCATGCGTTGAAGATTTGGAGGCATTACCTCTATGGTGTCTCGTGTGAGGTATTTACTGATCATCATAGTCTTCAATATCTATTCAAACAAAAAGATCTTAATTTTAGGCAGAGAAGATGGTTGGAGTTGTTGAAAGACTATGATATCACCATTTTATATCACCCCGGAAAGGCCAATGTGGTGGCCGATGCTTTGAGTAGAAAGGCTATGAGTATGGGCAGTCTTGCATATATTCCAGTTGGTGAGAGGCCATTAGCTGCATATGTTCAGATTTTGGCTAACCAATTCGTGAGGTTAGATGTTTCAGAACCCAGTTGAGTTCTAGCTTGCACAGTCACTCAGAGATCCTCGTTTACTTGTCCTTAAGGACACGGTGCGGCACGGTGATGCCAAATAGGTTGCTGTGGGAGAAGATGGAGTTCTACGAATGCAGGGTCATATTTGTGTGCCTTATGTGGATGGGCTTCGTGAATTAATTCTTCAAGAGGCACACAGTTCTAGGTATTCTATTCATCCAGGTATCGCCAAAATGTATCAAGAATTGCGGCAATATTATTGGTGGTGAAGAATGAAAAAGGATATAGTTGCATATGTAGCTCGGTGTCTGAATTGTCAGCAAGTTAAGTACGAGCATCAGAGACCTGGTAGGTTGCTTCAGAAGTTAGAAATTCCAGGAAATGGGAGCGTATCACTATGGATTTTGTTGTTGGACTCCCACGGACTCAGAGAAAATTTGATGCAGTTTGGGGTCATTGTTGATAGGTTGACTAAGTCAGCACATTTCATTCCCGTGGAAGCTACCTATTCTTCAGAAAGGTTAGCTAAAATTTACATTCGTGAGATTGTCCGCCTTTACGGGGTGCCATGTCTATTATTTCAGATCGAGGTACGCAGTTTACCTTGCACTTTTGGAGGGCTACAACACGAGTTAGGTACGCGGGTTGAGTTGAGCACAACATTCCATCCCCAGACGGACCGGCAGTCCGAGCATACTATTCAGATCTTGGAGTATATGCTCCGCGCCTGTGTTATTGACTTTGGAGGTTCTTGGGATCAGTTCTTGCCGTTAGCGGAGTTTTCGTACAATAACAACTACCAGTCGAGCATTCAGATGGCTCCATATGAGGCATTATACGGAAGGCGAACAGGAGAGGCTCGTTATTGGGTACCAATTTGGTACAAGATGCCTTGGATAAGGTCAAGATTATTCAGGATCAACTTTGCACAGCTCAGTCTAGGCAAAAAGGTTATGTCGACCGTAAAGTTTGTGATATTGCATTCATGGTTGGAGAAAGAATATTGCTTCGGGTATCGCCCATGAAGGGTGTTATGTGATTTGGGAAGAAAGTCAAGTTGAGCCCTAGGTATATTGGGCCTTTTGAGATTCTGGAGAGAGTGGGAGATATGGCTTACAAGCTTGCGTTGCCACCTAGTTTAGCAGCTATTCATCCGGTATTCCGTATGTCCATGCTTCGAAAGTATCACGACGATCCGTCCCATGTGTTAGATTTCAGCTCTGTCCAGTTGGACAAGGATTTGACTTACGAGGAGGAGCCGGTGGCAATTCTAGCCTGGCAAGTTCGCTAGTTAAGATGAAAGAGTTACCCTTCAGTTCGAGTGCAGTGGAGAGGTCAGCCTATTGAGGCAACTACTTGGGAGTCCGAGTCCGATATGCGGAGTAGATATCCCCACCTTTTCACCAGCCCAGGTACTTTTCTATGTCCGTTCGAGGACGAACGGTTGTTTTAGAGGTGGAGAATGTGATGACCCAAAAGGTCATCTTATGCTTTAGAACTCGAATCTGCGCTCTTAAGCCTTAAAAATCTTATTTTTACCCTCCTCGATTTGCGTGCGCAGTCCGGGCAAGTTTTCGGAAAGCTTTTATGTTGAAAACTAATGAAAATAAGAATTTTTGCCTTAAAAGTTAATTTTAGTTGACTTCGGTCAACTTTTTTTGTAAACGGTCCCAGATACGTGCTTTGACGATCCTGGTAGGTCCGTATCGAATTATGGGACCTGGGCGTATGCCCGGAATCGAATTCGGAGGTCCCTAGCTTGAATCATGAATTTTTGATGAAAATTAAAAGTTTGAAAATTATTTGTTTTTAAGAATTGATTGATATTTGGCATTGTTAGTATCAGGTTCGTATGTTGGTTCCGGAGCCCGGTACAGGTTCAATATGATATCTAAGACCTGTCTGTGAAATTTGGTGAGAAACGGAGTTGATTTGACGTGATTCAGACGTCCAGTTGAGAAAATAACAATTTTAAAGTGTTCTAGAGAATTTCATTTGATTTGGTGCTAAATTCGTAGTTCTAGGTGTTATTTTGGCGATTTGATCGCACGAGCAAGTTTGTATGATGTTTTTAGACTTCTGTGCATGTTTGGTTTGGAGCCCCGAGGGCTCGGGTGTATTTCGGATAGGCCACATGATGTTTTGAACTTAGAAAATGTTTCTGGTATAACTGAACCTGTTGCAGGCCTCTGATCTCGCAATTGCGAGATCAGGCATCGCAAATGCGAACATAACAGGGTCCGCAATTGCGAGGCTTTCATTGCAATTGCGATCAGAATCCTGGGCCAGCAGTTCTCGCATTTGCGAGGTTACCCTCGCAATTGCGAAGGGAGTCTGGGAAGGGCAGGTTCGCAAATGCGAACATCTGCTCGCATTTGCGAAGTTCAGTGGTCGCAATTTCGACACTTTCCTCGCATTTGCGAAGGCAGCGGGATTGTGAAGGGCATCGCAATTGCGATTGTTCCTTCGCATTTGCGAAGCTCAAGTCGCAATTGCGACACCTGCAACTGAGTAAAAGGGGCTTAGACGGGATTTTGCATTCATTCTTCATATTTTCAAAACGCTAAACCTTAAGAGGCGATTTTTCAAAGATCAAATCTCCCCCAAATCATAGGTAAGTGATTCCTAACTCTTTTCTTTCAATATTTTACATCTTATAACAAGATTTCAACCTAGAATCTAGAATTTTTATGGTGAAATTAGGATTTTTGGGTAGAACTTAGGAATTTTGAAATTTGAGGATTTAGAGCCCAATTTGAGGTCGGATTCCAAAACTAATTATATATTCGAGCTCGGGAGTGAATGGGTAAAACGATTTTGGTCTGAACCTCGGATTTTGACCAAGCGAGCCCGGGGTCGCTTTTTCGACTTTTTGGAGGAAAATTTGGGAAATTTAATTTATGCAATATAATTGATTCCTTTAGCAATATTTGATATTATTGAGTCATTTTTGAATAGATACGAGTGGTTTGGAGGTGAATTCCAAAGGAAAAGTTGTGATTGAGAATTAAGTGGCCTTCGGAGCGAGGTAAGTGTTGTGTCTAACCCTGACTTTCGGGAATTAGGAATCTTAGATCACTTGCTAAATGAAATTCATGTGAGCGGCATATATGTGAGGTGACGAGTACTTATGCGCCGCTAATTTACCTGTTTTCCATGTTTCTCTGTTTTTATTCTTATATTGTCTCATTCCTATGCCAAATTGCTATGTGTTATACTAGTGTTGTTCAATTTTTCATTTTTATCATGTTTTACGGATCTTCTGGTGATAACTGAGTTTTTATTTCAAAGTTGAGATTGATATTATGGAACCAAATGTTGAAGTAAGGTTTGTACTTGTTATTCTATCTCCTTGTTATTATTTATACATTGCATTATGGTAAGGGAGAGTGTTAATGCACGAAGGGTGATGCCGTGCCATATTGTGAGTGTTAATGCACGAAGGGTGATGCCATGCCATATTGTGAGTGTTAATGCACGAAGGGTGATGCCGTGCCATACTGAGAGTGTTAATGCACGAAGGTTGATGTCGTGCCATGATATGAGAGTTAATGCACGATGGGTGATGCCGTGCCATTTCTATTAATTTTATCGTGAGATTGAGAGTAAATGCACGAAGGGTGATGCCGTGTATTTTTCCTTACCGTATTCACTATTCCTATTTATTCATGGTATATTTATTGCTCCAGTGATCATTCTGTTGTAGTTCTATATCTTGTATTCCCCTCAGTATGTTTCCCCTCCTGACATTTCCTATTTAGTTCTTCATTTATGTTATTTGCATATACGTTGTTAAATTGTACATGTTGATTTATAGGTGCCTTGCCTTAGCCTCGTCACTACTTTGTCGAGGTTAGGCTCGACACTTACCAGTACATGGGGTCGGTTATACTGATACTGCACTCTCCACTTTCTATGCAAATTTTGATACCGGCTCGGGTTGATCAAGATTTTGCTATTGGTCCGCTGTCCGGAGACTCAAGGTAGATCTGTCGGCGTTCACAGACCTTGAAGTCCCCGTCTATATTTTCTATTATACTATTTCTTTCATTCAGACAGTTGTATTTCTTTCAGACTATTACTTGTAGTAAATTCTAGAATGCTCGTGAATTGTGATTCCAGATCCGGATGGTAGTAATTAATACAGTTTTATAAAATTTCGCACCTCTTATATTTCATCTTAGTTAATTATTGTTATTTACTGAATGGAAATAAGGAATTGGTTTAACGATTTTCTAACATTGGCTTGCCTAGCAAGTGAAATGTTAGGTTCCATCACGGTCCCATCGGTGGAAAATTTCGGGTCGTGACAAAACCTATTTTGTGTGGACTAAGTGCAACCACACATTTTAATCTGCGGACCGCATTTCTGCCAAAAGTTCTTGAAGATTCAGTTCTTCTACTGAGGCCACATTCCTTCTTCTGCGGACTACACTTCTTTATGCAGCCGCAGATGTAATTCTGCCGACTGCATTTTTCTTAGCACTTCTCCTCTTTGTTGAACTTGGCTAGAACATCTCTTTTTAAAGTTATTTTTCTTCATTGCGCTTACATTCTCCAGCACACCTACAATTCAACCATTTTAATTAGATTTGAAGTACTTTTGTATTAAAAGTTATAGCAAGAAGGTACTAATAAGCAGTTAAAATCCACACATATCAACTTTTCCAAACTTAAGGGTTTGCTTGTCCTCAAGCAACTAGATTAGCACCCTCCTTCCCACATTATATGATCATTTCAAAGAGTTACCCACAAGTCATTTATACTCAGTTGGGACCAATAATTACCACAACACTTATGCAGTCTAAACAAGGTGTTGAAATTTTCAAAAATGTGCAACTTGCTCATCTCATTTACTTCTAGTGTGACTTTTGAGCCTCAAGAGTTAACTTCATTCATCAAGGATTTTTGTTCTTTCATGCAAATCATGGTGGATTCCAAACTCTTCTTCTTCTACATTCCATCTACATTGCTCACTTCAAATTTCAACACTCAATTTCTAGTGCATCAAAGGTTTTACTCTTCTCTCACAAAGAATTGTCACAAGTTAAGCTTCAAGTACCATAGGCTTGCCCCTTATGTACATCTCCACTAATGTAAGCATACTCTGTTCGAAATCAAATAGGACTTCTTTCGGGTTGTAATGAAGACTTTTGGTCTGGGGGGATACAAGTGGTTACACCCTTCCTTAAGAACTTCACTTCTCATTTCTTGGCTCACATTTGTCAAACCCTTGGAGGCTAGAGAGACTTGTCATCACACTTTGTTGACAATTTTATTTTTTTCTCCCTAGAGATACTTGGCTCACTCTATTTCATAAATCTCCCTTTTTGTCCCTTTTTGGGCTTATTTTTGTTCATATTACTTTATTTTATTTCTTTCTCTTTCATGGAGATTATTTCTTTTCTCTCTTTTTAATGCCTTGGTACCTCTTTTAGATTTCTCAACTTCCCCCCAAACTTAGACTTTGAGCCACATACTACATATGAGTGCTTAGGAGGGTTCAGGTACTAAGAGGAGTTCATGTGACAGACTAATTCCCTTAAGAAAGTTGTCACACTATCCATCCTCGGAAAAAGTCACTCGGTCCACACAAGAAATCACCTTTGGAAAGAACTGTGGCATTAAGAAAATCAAAGGTTTATTATCAATAACAAGAAATAAAAGAATAATATTTACATTACCAAAACAAAATTATATAAACTTACTAAATGTATCAAACTACTAAAAATTAGCAACATGAATCATCCAATTATTACATCCCAAATTCATTAGGGATGGGCATAATACCGACCGAACTGAAAAAATCGGTCGAACCAATAATTTAGGTTTATTCGGTTTCGGTTTTTCGGTTTATTCGGTCGGTTTGCGGTTTATAATTTTAAAACGTTCGGTTTTCGGTTCGGTTTTCGGTTTGAACGGTTTGGTTTTCGGTTAAACCGAAAAAAACGAATCTGTTTACCAACTTTTTTACTCTCTAGTTTAACATATAACTCCACACACTTAATTCTCATTTTATTTAACGTTTCCGTACATAGTTGATATATTAATTGTCCTCTCATATCATTCCGTAACTAAAGTCTAAAAACCATTAGAAGAGAAAACGAACTCACGTTATAAGAGAAACCTTTACTTAAGCAACTAGAGAGAAGATAGTAAGAGGATAAGTTGGTAAGTAGAGGCAAAAACAAATTACAGTAATATATATAGCTCCACCCCAGAACCTGTATCTAATTATCTTGACGAAGGAATAAATGGATTTGTCTTATACTAAGGAAAAGACCAAAAACAAAAAAAAGGAAGAACATTCATAAAGCATGGCATCAGTTGTTAGATTAATAACATTACTTCGTGAATGAAGTATATATATATATATATAGTATATATATTTCCGCAAACTTTTAAATTCCATATATGGACAAACATAAATGAAGTTTACTTTATATTGGATCATTCATAATAAATAAAATTAATTAGTAACCCAAAAAAATAAATCATGTCCCAAACTCTTTAGTTAAGTTGGGCTTTCATAACTCTTGCATAAAGATTCTTATCTTTTTAGTGTATTTGATGGGATTTCTTTTTTTTTTTTTTGTCTTTTTCTGTCAACACGTAATCTATTTTTGTTGTTTCGTTATTTGTGTAATGTCTTGAAATCGAAAAACCAAACCGATTAAATCGAACCGAACATGAATAAACTGAACCGAACCGAAATTATTATGGTTCGGTTTTGGTTATTCAAATCACAAACCGAAAATCGAATAAACCGAACCGAAATTATACAAAACTGAATCGAACCGACCGATGCCCCTAAAAGTGATCAAGTGTATCAAGACAAATCAAATCCCCTCCCTCCCCCCAAATAAAAGTAAGCATTGTCCCCAATGCTTAACAAGACAAAATCAAAGAGCAGAGAGGGGCAAAGAAACTCCCTAAGCATCCTCAGCCAACATGGTATCACCAGTAGGGTCAGTTCGAGCCGGTTCAGCTAACTGAAGGGTATCATCATCGTCTGTGAGCGTTGCTTGAGATGTGAACATATCACATACCGCAACACTATTGCTGGATGCAAGGCAGGGCTCCTTAGCCTGAGCCATAAGGGAATCCGGAGAAGTTTGAGCTGGGTGAGGCTGGCGGGATCAATCAGTATGTCAAATGAAAAGTTGCCTACCTCAGCTATCCTAGTCACTTCAGTCCGCATCGACTCAAATGACTTCTTACTGGCCTGTGTCTTCCGCATCTTCTTTACCTGCTTGGTCAACCTCTCGATTACTGCACCATGCTAAACTAATGTGTCCATGATCAACTTCTGGTTGTCCATGATCTTCGTGAGCTTCCCATCAATGTCAGAATCGTCTGGATGTGTAGAGGCCTACCCACAACTGCACTAAATAGATAGAACACCTTTGATGTAGCTGTATACATCCAGTTGTTGAGACTCATCAACGTCTATGAAACCCGTAAGGCAGATAGTGGGCAAGTAGGCATAGACACCAGTCTCAGAGTTGGTGTAGGCAATGGAGCAGGGGCTAATGGTAGCTTAGGAGCAGTGTCTCTAGCATGAATAGAAGGCTCAGTTGAAGAGTAGGGGATATTAGAGGGACCGGGAGCTAGTACTACAAGCGCATCAAACTGGCTAGTAGTAGTGGAAGGTTGAGCTCTTCTTTGGGTTTCTGGAGTCTTGCAACTTATATATATCAAAGGGGCTGGTTGGCTTAATTTTTGTATCAAATGGTCTAGATTATACTTTGGAATCTGTCAAGTACTCTATGATTGTGTTAGGGTCGGGGTAGGGGTAGGGGTAGGGGTAGGGGTAGGAAGTGTTACCCAGTTGTGCTACCAGAGTGATATTGGCCGATATTAAGGTACCTGTATTGATTGGGTACCCGGCCATGATAGAAGCCACAAACAATAGTGTCTTTAGAGGTAGGTTGTTTTCGTTCTAGCATGGGTCTTGTTGCTCCCAAACGCACGCGCAAGTATACATGGTCATACAAGTAATATAGGATTGTAAGCCCTGATATCGTACCCATATGAGCTTGTGATTAACTATCAACTAAATTAAACTCAAACAATTAATCTATTCAAGCGTATCCTAAAGTATGGATATTTAACTAAAACTAATCTAGAGTAACAAACTAAGAGATTAGAGGAAACAAGTTGGCAAAAATAGACACGAATTCAATGGGAGGCGATATTCTAGAGTTATGGGTTAGCTAACAATCCCGTTGAGTCTTTCACTTACATTGTCTAATTAATTTATCTAGTTTATTGGTTGACAGGGTTAATATTACTCGTAGTATTCTCCCAAAGTACTACTCGTCTATTCAAGCTAACCTAACACCTATATTCCTATGGAATTAGGATTAACAAGAATGCATAAATAATTCCTGTATAATAACCAAGCAAGGCGATTAGGTATATCCCTATACTAACCGCAAATCCTTTCCCAATACTCAGTTTCAAGATCTTATACGCAATCTAGAATTACCTCTCCCGAGTTCAATCCTAGATTCGAAGATAGTATTTAATTGGTGATCAAGCAATTAAATAATTAAGCGCATGATTGAATAAATAAACCAATATGATAAAATAATAAAAACAATTCAAGCTTCAAACTACAACGTTCATGTAGCACCTAAAACTCTAAAACTAATAAACTATGAGACTAAAGGAAGAGAAGAGAAGAAAAACTAGTTAGAATCCTCCTCCCAAGTGTGGTTTGCGTTCTCCGCCTCCAAAGTGGCGTGTTCTCTCTCAAAATTATGTTAGATCACCTCCAAATTAGGTTTAGATTCCTTTTTATACGAGTTGGGGGGCGTGTAGGGCCGAAATAACCTTGTCCTGGATGAAATAGGAGTGAAAACCCATCACCTAGTGCCCAGGGTAGCGTGGGGCGCTAGCCCTGGTGCTAGACAATTTTGCATGTGTAAACTGCGCCACAGGTAGCGCCCCACGCTACCCTGGACGATACACTGTCCAGTTTTCTTCTTTTGTTCTCTTTTTGTTTCAATTCGTGCACTTTCATTCCACATTGCCTCCAGGTGCTCCTACACATAAAAATACCATGAATTAGAATAAATTATTACATTCCACATCCAAATTCCACAAATACGTGTAAAATACAAGGCAATATGTATATAAATATACATACTTTAAGCCGGATATCAACACCCACACTTAGACTCTTGCTCGCTCTCGAGCAATAGAACTATAAACTACACCCCAACAATGTACATATCAACCATGGAGGAGCAATTCAATTTTTAATCATCACTTTACCATTGACTATGATCGATACCGGCAATCAAGCATGAACATACGAAATTCACATTCTTCCTGTTTTAAAAATGCTCAAGTATAAACATTTCAATTCAACCAATTCACACAACCAATCTATAACCACCCCACCTCAAGAGCCGACACGTTATCACTAAACACCCTGAACTTGCGCACTCACCCAACAAGAGTAGTTAACAACATTTACCAATCTTTCATGAGACCATGTACCCTCACTAACAAATAAGAAAGTGAATATAGAAATAGTCCACACATTGAAATATGACTTTGAACATAAGTTAAGGACATCACACAATTGAATAAAAGTCGCTCACTCTCACAAAGAATTTCATGTGTATCCCGTAGTCGTACTAGAAGCTTGTCCGTAGTGTATATCTCTACTAATTTAAGCCAGCCAAGTCTAGGATCAATTAGGAGTTTATAGATTGTAATGTAGGCTAAGGGATGGGTATGATACATTTAGGAATAGTGACTAACCCTCCTAAGCACTTTAATATACTACACTAAAAAATAGAGCAAGTTTCTTCTCAACTAATTTACTCGCCACAAACCATACACAACATAGCCCTTTCTTCAATTAAGTATTTCTATATCCCCACTAGCATGAATTAGTAAGATTAGAAGGTGTGTGCTTTTCTTCGTTTTGACTATCAACATTAATTGTATTTTTTTTCTTGCAATTTTCTTTTCTATATTTTTTTTCTTTTTTTTCTACACACACTCCATACATTAAGGTTCATCGGCTAGTAGTCTTTTTATAACTTAGTGCACCTTATGGGCCCTTCCATGGTTCCACTCGAAAGTTACTTCCCAAATCTCTCACCTTACTTCTTTTAGTGCCTAAGTGCCTTCGGAGGTAAAGGTTCAACAAGCTCAAATTAAGAACAAAATAGGGATACGACTTGTAATGTGGGTGCCAAGGAAAAGGTCTATAGGCTTAAAGGGCTATAAACAGGAAAAATTTATTTGTAAGTGACAATCACATCTATGATCAAGCAAGAAATGCCTACATCATCTCCTTGACTAGCACAACTTAATGATTTCGCTTCGATTACAGGGCAAGTTCTAGACTACACATGATAGCACAGAATAACACAAATCCTTACACACACAATGCACATGACTCAATCAAGACAGTTTTGTACAACTCTCAAGTCAAGAAAGCACCTATAGTTGAGAAATTTTAAGCAATACTACACTAGGTGACATACAAGTCAAACAATTGAGAAAAAGGCATCACAAGGTAGGCTACTTATTTTACTTAGGCATCACAATTCAAATTAAATATAACATGAAGACAGAGCGCATGGCATAGCCTAATGTGCCAGCACCAAACATGTCAAAAGGTATCTTAGAGCAACTCAGTTTTTTTTCTTCCTATCCTACTCCTAAAAAGATAAAAACAAAGTACCTGGTTCAAGCTACACCCTTGGAAAAGAACCGGTGCCCAAAGAAAAACTGTCACGACCCAAAATCCACTATAGGTCGTGATGACACCTAACGCCGCCGTCAGGCAAGCCAATGATGATCAATCAACTTAATTACTCATTCTTATTACTTTGAAATCATAATTTATATTAATTAAATAGTATGAAATAGAATTTACAAGGTAAAATGAAAATAATTACGTGAACTACCATACCAACCATCCAGTAGAAGCCCCAAAAACCCGGTGTCACAAGTGCATAAGCATCAACTAGGAAATAAAATAAAATACAACATCTGTCTGGAATACAAGTTAGATAGTGGAATATAAATAACTCTGATGGAGACTCTGCATGTTGCGGATCGTAACATGGAATGCAGCTCCCAGTAAAGTCCCCGCACTAGCTGCGCCTTTGCGCCCAAAAGACCACCAGACATATATGTACCTGCACAATATGTGCAGCAAGTGAAACATGAGTACGTAAATCAAAGTGTACCCAGTAAGTATCTAGCCTAACCCCAGAGAAGTAGTGATGAGGAGTCGACATCGACACTTACTAGTGGTCCAATAAGACAGATACAATAGAAGTAAGCAGATGTGAGCCAGAGTAAATAAACGAAACAACAAGTATAAATACATAGTATAATTCTCCTCTCGACAATAACTCAAGATCTCAGCTAGCAGTTACCTCCTCAATTGGAGTACATATATATAATGGACCTCACCAGATAGGTCATCACAATTCAAATTAGGAAAACTCACAGATATACTGGCTTCTTGTCAATTATTACGCACGATTTTGTAAGAGTATTTTTATAGAAATGCCGAGGCGTATGGCCCGATCCCATCATAATATGTGCACTACTGAGGGTCGAATGGCACGAACCATAGATATATCTATTATATTACCGAGGCTTACAGACCGCTCCCATGAGAGTGTGATACAAAATCCTGTTGAGGCGAACGGCCCGATCCCAACATAATGTGCACACTGTCGAGGGTCGAACGACATTAACCATAGATGTATCTATTAAACTACCGAGGCGAATGGCCTGATTCCATTAGAATAAGAAGCTTTAACGGGTCCTTGACCCTACTCACGAATAGACGTGTGAGTTATAAATTTTAAGGGAAACCTTTCGATGAAACGCATAATGTGGGAGAAATTCGTAAGAGGAGTACAATTATTTCGTGGCTAATCATGAAGCCCGCCAAATCTCTACAACAGGAATTTTATCACTCTACACAAGTTTTGTCTCGAGTGCAACGTAAAACAAGGGAATTTAATAAGCAAGAGACAACTCAAATAGTACAGTTATAACTTAGCGGGAACCTAAGTCTACCCGGACGTAACATTAATCTAGCTACGTACAGACTCTCATCACCTCGTATGTACGTAGCCCCCGCAACAAGTAGCATATATCAAATACATCACCTAGGGGTATTTCCCCCCTCAAATAGTTAGATAGGAGACTTACCTCGCTCCGAAGTTCCATAGCCGGCTCCAACGCCACTCTAACACATCAAACTGAGGCCCGTCTCTCCAAAACTAGTCAAACAAATGTGCAAATCCATAAGTATATACTCTATTGCCCATAATTAATCAATTTATAACAATTTCCCACTTCGCTCGAAAAGCCGATAAAGTCAACCCTCGGGCCCACGTGCCCGAATTCCAAAATTTTTTGAATATAATCATTACCCATAACACCACGAACTCTATCACGACCCAAAATCCAACTACTTGTGATGGAACCTAACCCAATCCGCTAGGTAAGCCAACTTTCAATTATCCAATTCCAATAACAATTATTAAAGTAATTTAAGTGAATAAACATCTTAATCTTATACATCCCCCAAGAACTGGTAGTACAAATCATGAGCTTCTAAGAATAGAGTATACAAAGCGAAAATATAATAAATACATAGTCTGTTTGAATAATACATAAACAGAGATTTTATAAATCTAAGGCTACCCTGAACAAAAGGCAGCTACAACAGGAACGCAGGTACATCTTCAAGTCCCGCAACCATCGAGCACAACAACAACAACAGCCAACATCTGCACGCAATGTGCAGAAGTGTAGTATCAGTACAACCGACCCCATGTACTGAGTAAGTAACACACCTAGCCGTAGGTTGAAAGTAGTGACGAGCTTCCACCATGGTCGGGTCCAAAACCAATAGTCCACAACAATCCATAACAACAATAAACAAATAATACCAGAAGTAACTCAGAGATAAAATGCTCAGCCAAATCATGATTTCAAAATAATAGTTCTTCCTTTCAAATCCATCAGTGAAAACTCAAATCTTTTGCCGGAGTTGCCAAAAATATGAATAGTTTGAAAACAATAAATTTCTCCCAAAATCTTGTCAATAATAAATAAGATGTTTCATTTTCCTTCCGGATAACCCATGTAAAAACAAATGCATCACTATTCCCATCTGTAAAAAAATGTGTGATAAATCATGAATGATGTGATGCAGTACAGCATGAGGAAATACATCTCTATGCATGTATGTTATGTGTGCATGCCAATGCGATGCAACTCAGCGATAAAATCATAAACAACCCCTCGGGAAGAACATCACTCATATACAGCCCCTCGGGCAAACCTCACAGTCACTCGTGCCACTCGAGCATACCTCACAATCACTCTTGCCACTCGGGCATACCTCACAATCACTCATGCCTCCCAGTCACTCAGCACTCGGCACTCGCACTCAGTAGGTACCTGCACTCACTGGGGGTGTGTACAGACTCCGGAGGGGCTCCTTCAGCCCAAGCGCTATAATCTGCACGGACAACTCACGTGCTATAATAATAAAGTATGCTGCAGGCGGGCAGCCCCGATCCACACTCATCCTCACAATCAGGCCCTCAACCGATATCAAACATGCTGCGGCGTGCAACCCGATCCCATAAATATGTAATATGTTGCGGCGTGCAGCCCGATCCCATAAATATGCAACATAAATCAGGCCCTCGGCCTCACTCAGTCATAAACCTCTCAAGCCACTCGGGCATCTCAGTAAAACAGGGCATTCGGCAAAAAACATTTATATGCATCAAAATAGAGTCATAAAACTGAGTTATGATATGCAATGAAATGAATATGACTAAGTATGAATTTTCAATTTAACATAAAAATCCACAGTAATATGACCTCTGAGGGTCCCAATAATACTGGCACATGGCCTCAACATGAATTTTAATATGCTTTTCAGCTCAATTTCTTTAACACATAAAACCGCATGAAAAATGTCAAGATTATTTAACTATAAAATTTCACAGAAATAATTATGTCACAATTTCTATAGTGCACGCCCACACGCCCGTCACCTAGCATGTGCGTCATCTCACAGCAATTCACAAAAATACATATATTCAGGGTTCATACCCTCAACTCCAAGATTAGAAGAGTTACTTACCTCGAACAAGACAAATCCAATGTCGAGCAAGCTAAGCAATGCTCCAGCAATTCCACCCTGCATGTATCAACTTCCAAACGGCTCGAATCTAGTCACAATTAATTTGTTTCAGCATACAAAATTTAAAGGAATTAATTCCATATACAAATACTAATATTTTCACAAAATTCGTACTCCCCAAAAATCACCCGTAGGGCCCACATCTCGGAATCTAACGAAAGTTTAAAAATATTAATGCTCATTCAACCACGAGTCCAACCATATAAATTTTGCTCAAATCCGACATCGACTCGACCCTCAAATCTCCAAATTAAACCAAGAGGGTTTTCACAATTCTTTTCTAACTTAATTCACCAATTAAATGTTAAAAACAACCATGGATTCAGGTAATTTAACCAATATTGAGTTAAGAACACTTACCCCGTTGTTTCCTCAGAAAATATCCCAAAAATCATCTCAATCCGAGCTCCAAATCGTTAAAAATGAAAAATGGGACGAAGTCCCATTTTCTGAACTTAAACTTTCTGTCCAGACCTCTCTTCTTCGCGAACGCAACAGGTCCCTCGAGTTCGCGAAGCACAAAATGTGCTTCCCAACATTTGCTCTTCGCGAACGCGAAGGCAAAAACCCATGCCCACTATGTTTCCCTTCGCGAACGCGATACCCCATACGCGAACGCGATGCCCAACCCAGCTTCTCTTCGCAAACGGGAGATCCCCTCGCGAACGCGAAGAGTAAATCCTGCCAGCCTGAAATTCCACTTCGCGAATGCGAGGGCCCACTCGCGAACGCGAAAGAGAAAATCCGAAAAATGCAGCAACAGATATCAGCAATCTCACCAAGGCTAAAAATGATCCGTTAACCATCCAAAACTCACCCGAGCCCCTTGGGACCTCAACCAAATATACCAACAAGTCCTAAAACATCATACGGACTTAGTCGAACCCTCAAATCACCTCAAACTACGCTAAAACCATGAATTACACCCCAATTCAAGCCTAATAAAATTTGAAAATTTCAAATTCTATATCTTGTGCCGAAATACATCAAATCAATCCGGAATGACTTCAAATTTTGCACACAAGTAATAAATGACATAACAAAGCTATTCCAATTTCCATAATCGGATTCCGATCTTGATATCAAAAAGTCAACCCCCCGGTCAAACTTTCCAAAATTTAACTTTTGGCATTTCAAGCCTAATTCCACTACGGACCTCCAAATAATTTTCCGGTCACGCTCCTAAGTCCAAAATCACCATACAGAGCTATTGGAATCATCAGAATTAAATTCCGAGGTCATTTACACATAAGTCGACATCCGGTCACTATTTTAACTTAAGCTTTAAACCTTGGAACTAAGTGTTCCAATTCATTCCAAAACCTCACCGGACCTGAACCAATTGCCCCAACAAGTCAAACAACAACTGTAAAGCCCAATTTGAGCAGTAAATGGGGAAACAAAATTGTATTACTCAAAACAACCGGTCGGGTCGTTACACTCTCCCCCACTTAAACATATGTTTGTCCTCGAACGTGCCAAGATTTGTTTCCAAGCCATCAAATCACCGTTCCATCTTACCACATGTACCCGGGATGAACCCACGTCACCCTATCCCACATAGGCTTGACTACACAATACAACTGAAAATCATTAATTTAACCTTAGCCCATAAACCTTAGAGCCAAATTTCTAATATCCAAAATTCTTTTCAAGACCTGAATCTCCTATCTACACACTGTATAAGCCTGAACAAGTTGTATCAAGCTATAGCCATAACCCCAGATATGATCACATTGCATACTACACAACTCACATGCTCGCATTACCATTCCCGATCACAGTAATTACTCTAAACCAACCAAGTACTAGTATAAAATCTCATATCAAGCCAAACCTCGTTCCAAAACCTTCATATACTGCCAATGATGAAAGAAACAATCAAAAACTCATAACCACTCATCAGATCAACTAGCCATGGAGCTCTCTCGCCCAACCAAAACCATAACCCTCTTGAATATACCATAATCAAGCCTGATAGCACCCATTCTAGGTCCAATGACCTTATATTATTAAACACAACTATCTCACTGACATACCGCACCAATATAACTCGGAGCCACAACTCGTGCCATCCGTGCACTAATACGCAACAATTCAAATGTACCTAGTCATGGAAAATGACTCAAATGAGAGAACTGCCCTGCCAGATTAACAAGTACCTCCACAACAAAACGCTGAAAATTCATCATACACCGTAGAACCATCATCCGATTCTAACACGAGGTTCATATTATATACTCTGAGCCACCCTGCTCCGAATCAATAACCACGGAGAGGCAAATGACACAAAAAAATGCCACACAAAAATCTGAAAGAACATAACCATTATGCAATCGATCATGCAATACCAAAATATTCATCACGCTCAACTTCCACTATAAAGCTCAAATAGAACCGCACCATTTGTGCACATAACTAATGAATCACAACTCCTCGTAGCATAAAAGAGTAACTCACAGATCATTTGAGAACACGAATAAGTTTAACATCAACCAAATGACACATCCCTCAACAATAGCAGTATGGAGCCAACCATTCCGTCTCAGTGTAGAATACACATCTTAATTGGGCCTACCTATGGACCCCCAAATCAACTCGGGTTACCCATAAATAGATAAAAATTCTTCCGAAAATCCATAATGACTGAATCATAACATATTCTATTATCTGGCTAGCTCCGGCCACAACTTCACAGTCCACAACCATGAAACAATCTGCTCCTGGGAACTCCCAATCTCCGAATCCATAGAACACGCGAATCACCATATTTGATTCCATCTCCACCGCCCGAATGCCTAACACTTATCTCATACACGATCATCCCACGAGAAATACTTTAAAAGTTCTTCCGTGCCAATTGACAAAATTTGAATATCAGCAATCTATCAACCATGTGAGTATCGCAATACTAATTTATACATCTGTAAGTAAAAATACAATGCGCCTTCTGAAGTCCGCCCCTTTCTCATACAACACCAAGTAGTAATAGTATTTATCTAGTTATTTGAAACCGTCCATGTCGTCCAACATTCGTTACCTTCTCTTCAAGACTGTACTACCACCTTGTACATGAAAATCTAGCTTTCGTACAACACGTAACATCTATATTGCCATCATATGAAAAGCACAAGAATCTTATTATCAACTTTGAGTCACCAATAATTTACATACCATTTTAGTTGGAAACCTTTCTCTTGCTTCTTTCCAGGAGGAAATCACAATACACAACACATTCTCCACACCGGTAGAAACCATCAAGAATACTTTGGAATCCATTTGCACAACCAAGCCCTTAAAATTAAATTTCTCTAACTCGGCCAAGCCACGCAGGTCGCCAAGTCCAGGTGTATTGCCACAAAGCACCTGTAGATAACCCCCACGTCATAAGCACCCAAAGAACCGATCATATCCATTACCATACTGTTCCAACCTACTACCCAGCTGTTCTATTTTCTCCGAGTCCCTTCCAAATTTGTCTTCAGATTGATACTTCTTCTTGCTAAAATACCACGATCTTTAACCACAACTCACCCTACAAACCTTAGCATAGAACCACAACGCCCTACAGCCCATAAGCAACTGTATTCTTCTTAAGCATCTTCAAAAATACCATAACTATAACACTCACTCTGAGAATACCTTATGTGAATTTGAAATTGTTCTTCTTACCTTCCTTACACAAAAATGTAGAATCCATACACAAGTCCGGAAACATTCTCAATTGCTATATATAATTCTCAAACCCACTGGATTTTTCTCGAGAGTCACCCACTTTGCTCACATCTAATTACACCGCCCAAATGGTTCAAAAGACATGTGCCCCATTAGCACAACAATACTCAAAGAAGTAACTCTACTCTAATACCCTCAATCAAATTCATACTCCGTGCACACTACGTCATTCACCAATAACAACTCACTCATCCCACGAATTTCATATACTCATACGTGCAATATAATCCTTAACCAGGAATTTCCTTATTTGAGTCATCCTCGATCTCAACTTCTGCAAGTCATAGCTAACCCACAAGTATGCCTCCGACCAAAATTAAAATTTAACACCTAACCATGAAATCAAATTGTCAATAGCAGACTCCCCCACTAGGCTCAAAGCCATAGATTAAAACATTCCATAACTCACAATACCAATACTCTCTTACTACCATAATTCCACAGTCAGTCCAAAGAAACTTCTTCCCAAGTTCATACAATGCCAACCATAAAAATACCTCAATCATCCGCTAAGCTTGTATTCATCCTCTTAACACACAAGTCAACTTTCTCAATCACATTCAGATTCAAATCTCCACCCATACACCCCGTCGGTAGAAAAGAAACTCTCCACTCACATCATAAGGAATACTCCTACGTAGATTACTCCGCAGGGGATAATCCACATGCTTAGCCTCAATCTGGTATCTTGTTATACCCTTTGCATTCACAATTACTATGCAATCACTTAGTCTATCTGAGTCCAAACTCATTAACTAGACGTGAGAATTTAGTTTTACCCTAAAATTTAACAATGTGAAAGACCCTTCAAAATATTCATACTAGAGACTGTACACCACATCAATTCAAAAATCAAGCACCCAATGGCCTTTCCTTTACATTTCAAGGAAACATTTCTCGTCATATTCAAATCGTCTTAACACATCCCGCATTTACATCATACTCATCACAAAGCCATTCCATCGCTCATCGAGCCACAACTTCCACTCATAGGAATATTATCAGACATATGAGTCCAAATGTACAGGTTACAACTGAAGCTACTGAGCCTAAGCTGCGCTCTAAACCTGGCCTCAAGTTTTCTAGACTGGCCCATCACCAAAATACAGAATACACATCTTGAACATCGTTCATAAAATCACAAGCCGGCGATGCACAGCTGATACCGAGCGCTCATGTGCGCATACGAATATGTGGAAGGAATTCAAAGAGTTATGTTTCAAGCTGAATCAATCTCGCATGATAAAGAAAGAAAGATGGGAAGTATATATCCTAAATGCCCTGTAGCCTCTCGAAGATAAGTATGGACGTCATCATACCGATCTGCAAGACTCTACTAGACACTTGCTCATGACTTGTAGAACCTATGAACCTAGAGCTTTGATATCACCTTGTACGAAGTTCCATAGCTGGCTCCAACGCCACGCTAACACCTCAAACTGATGCCCATCTCTCCAAAACTAGTCAAACAAATGTGCAAATCCATAAGTATATACTCTATTGCCCATAATTAATCAATTTATAACAATTTCCCACTTCGCTCGAAAAGCCGATAAAGTCAACCCTCGAGCCCACGTGCCCGGATTCCAAAAAATTTCGAAGATAATCATTACCCATAACACCACGAACTCTATCACGACCCAAAATCCAACTAGTTGTGATGGAACCTAACCCAACCCGCTAGGTAAGCCAACTTTCAATTATCCAATTCCAATAACAATTATTAAAGTAATTTAAGTGAATAAACATCTTAATCTTATACATCCCCCAAGAACTGGTAGTACAAATCATGAGCTTCTAAGAATAGAGTATACAAAGCAGAAATATAATAAATACATAGTCTATTTGAATAATACATAAACAGAGCTTTTTATAAATCTAAGGCTACCCTGAACAAAAGGTAGCTACAATAGGAACGCAGGTACATCTTCAAGTCACGCAACCATCGAGCACAACAACAATAACAACAACCAACATCTGCACGCAATGTGCAGAAGAGTAGTATCAGTACAACCGACCCCATGTACTGAGTAAGTAACACACCTAGCCGTAGGTTGAAAGTAGTGACGAGCTTCCACCATGGTCGGGTCCAAAATTAATAGTCCAAAACAATCCATAACAACAATAAGCAAATAATACCAGAAGTAACTCAGAGATAAAATGCTCAGCCAAATCATGATTTCAAAATAATAGTTCTTCCTTTCAAATCCATCAGTGAAAACTCAAATCTTTTGCCGGAGTTGCCAAAAATATGAATAGTTTGAAAACAATAAATTTCTCCCAAAATCTTGTCAATAATAAATAAGATGTTTCATTTTCCTTCCGAATAACCCGTGTAAAAACAAATGCATCACTATTCCCATCTGTAAAAAAATGTGTGATAAATCATGAATGATGTGATGCAGTACAGCACGAGGAAATACATCTCTATGCATGTATGTCATGTGTGCATGCCAATGCGATGCAACTCAGCGATAAAATCATAAACAACCCCTCGGGAAGAACATCACTCATATACAGCCCCTCGGGCAAACCTCACAGTCACTCGTGCCACTCGGGCATACCTCACAATCACTCTTGCCACTCGGGCATACCTCACAATCACTCATGCCTCCCAGTCACTCAGCACTCGGCACTCGCGCTCAGTAGGTACCTGCGCTCACTGGGGTGTGTACAGACTCCGGAGGGGCTCCTTCAGCCCAAGTGCTATAATCTGCACGGACAACTCACGTGCTATAATAATAAAGTATGTTGCAGGCAGGCAGTAGGGATCCACACTCATCCTCACAATCAAGCCCTCAGCCGATATCAAATATGTTGCGGCGTGTAGCCCGATCCCATAAATATGTAATATGCTGTGGCGTGCAGCCCGATCCCATTAAATATGCAACATAAATCAGGCCCTCGGCCTCACTCAGTCATAAACCTCTCAAGCCACTCGGGCATCTCAGTAAAACAGGGCATTCGGCCCAAAACATTTATATGCATCAAAATAGAGTCATAAAACTGAGTTATGATATGCAATGAAATGAATATTGCTGAGTATGAATTTTCAATTTAACATAATAATCCACAGCAATATGACTTCTGAGGGTCCCAATAATACTGGCACATGGCCTCAACATGATTTTTAATATGCTTTTCAGCTCAATTTCTTTAACACATAAAACCACATGGAAAATATCAAGATTATTTAACTATAAAATTCCACATAAACAATTACGTCATAATTTCTATAGTGCACGCCCACACGCCCATCACCTAGCATATGCATCACCTCCCAACAATTCACAAAAATACATATATTCAGGGTTCATACCCTCAACTCCAAGATTAGAAGAGTTACTTACCTCGAACAAGCCAAATCCAATGTCGAGCAAGCTAAGCAATGCTCCAGCAATTCCACTCTGTGTGTATCAACTTCCAAACGGCTCGAATCTAGTCACAATTAATTTGATGCCCACAAAATTTATAGGAACTAATTCCATATAAAAATACTAATATTTCCACAAAATATGAAATTACTCTCCAAAAATCACCCATGGGGCCCACATCTCGGAATCTGACGAAAGTTATAAAATATTAACACCCATTCAACCACGAGTCCAACCATATAAATTTTACTCAAATCTGACATCAACTCGACCCTCAAATCTCCAAATTAAAACAAGAGGGTTTTCACAATTTGTTTCCAACTTAATTCACCAATTAAATGTTAAAAACAACCATGGATTTAATTTAACCAATATTGAGTTAAGAACACTTACCCCGTTGTTTCCTCAGAAAATCTCCCAAAAATCGCCTCAATCCGAGCTCCAAATCGTTAAAAATGGAAAATGGGACGAAGTCCCATTTTCTGAACTTAAACTTTCTGTCCAGACCTCTCTTCTTCGCGAACGCGACAGGTCCCTCGCGTTTGCGAAGCACAAAATGTGCTTCCCAACATTTGCTCTTCGCGAACACGAGACACTGTTCGTGAATGCGAAGGCAAAAACTATGCCCACTACGTTTCCCTTCGCGAATGCGATACCCCATACACGAACGCGATGCACAACCCAGCTTCTCTTCGCGAACGCGAAGAGTAAATCCTGCCTTCCTGAAATTCCACTTCACGAACGCGAGGGCCCACTCGCGAACGCGAAAGAGAAAATCCAAAAAATGCAGCAACAGATATCGGCAATCTCACCAAGGCCAAAAATGATCTGTTAACCATCCAAAACTCACCCGAGCCCCTCGGGACCTCAACCAAATATACCAACAAGTCCTAAAATATCTTATGGACTTAGTCGAACCCTCAAATCACCTCAAACAACGCTAAAACCATGAATTACACCCCAATTCTAGCCTAATGAACTTTGAAATTTTCAAATTCTATATCTTGTGCCGAAATACATCAAATCAATCCGGAATTACTTCAAATTTTGCACACAAGTCATAAATAACATGACGAAGCTATTCCAATTTCCATAATCGGATTCCGACCTCGATATCAAAAAGTCAACTCCTTGGTCACACTTTCCAAAATTCAACTTTCGGCATTTCAAGCCTAATTCCACTACATACCTCCAAATAATTTTCCGGACACGCTCCTAAGTCCAAAATCACCATACGGAGCTATTGGAATCATCAGAATTAAATTTCGAGGTCGTTTACACATAAGTCGACATCCGGTCACTATTTAACTTAAGCTTTAGACCTTGAAACTAAGTGTTCTAATTCATTCCAAAACCTCACCGGACCCGAACCAATTGCCCCGGCAAGTCACACAACAACTGTAAAGCCCAATTTGAGCAGTAAATGGGGAAACAAAGTTGTAATACTCAAAACAACCGGTCGGGTCGTTACAAACTCAAATATATAATTTATTCCTAATTCCATTTCCAAAACCGTGGTCAAAATCAAAAATTACCAAATTTCTAGGTTTCTTCAAAAATCTCAGAATTACTACAATTTTCCATGTTTAAATCCACATGTAGATCATGTATTTAACACACAACAGTAGGGATCACTTACATCATAAAGGATGACAAAAATGGAACTCCAAAATCGCCCCCAAGGCCGGCTCCAATGAGAGAAAAGAGGTGAAATGAGCCAAAAACCCGCTTTGGCTAACTTATCCAATCTGCCCAGGCAACCTTCGCATCTGCAAAGCCAATGGCCACTTTTGCGACGTCGCTTCTACGACACAAAGTCAGCTTCTACAAAAAATACTGGAGGCCGCCCCTTTGCACCTGCGGACACGGTCCCACTCTTGCGACACCGCAGGTGCGCAAATCCCCCTCGCTCCTGCGCTCCACTCCGCTTCTGCGCCATCGTAGATGCGGAAAAAGTCTCACACCTGCAGCCACTGCCCAGATCGCCCAGGACTGCTTCTGCGAGCCACTGCCCTGCTCCTGCGGCACCGCACCTGCGGTCCTTCCTGCGCAGGTGCGAAAATAGCCAAAATTCTCAGCATTGCCTCAATTTCAATTGATCCTATTTCAATTCGTTTCAAACCCGAGGCCCCCTGGACCCCATCCAACATACCAACACATCCCACAACACGATACGGACTTAGTCAAAATCTTGAATCACGTCAAACAACCTCAAAATTATAAATCGATGATGTCACGACCCAATTTTCCCTCCTTGTGACGTCGTGACGGCACCTAGTCTCTACAACTAGATAAGCCTAACATTTTGCGGAATAATGAAATAAAAATATAAATTTAACCAACTATTCAAAAATACACAACAAATCCCAAAATCCAGAACATCGTGAATCACAAACTACAGAAGAAAAAAATCTAGTGTCTCTATACATCAGAGTCTAACAAGGAAAAATATAGAAGATAATGGACATGAAAAAAAGTAGAAGGGGACTCCAAGGTCTGCGGACGCGGCAGATATACCTTGAAGTCTCCAAAGCTGTCCTGACTCACTGATAGTACGACTGAAAAGGTGCACCTGGATCTGCACACGAAAAATATGTGCAGAGAGTAGCATGAGTACACCACAATCGGTACCCAGTAGGTGCCAAGCCTAACCTCAGTCGAGTAGTGATGAGGTCAGGTCAAGGCTCTACTGGTAAATATATAATAAAACAATATAGAGTGTAATACCGCAATAAAATAAAGGCTGAAATTTAACAACAATGAAATCATAAAAGGTAACAGCTTAGTATACAGAAACTCAACAGGGGATCTCCCGAGATACTGTCTCGTAGTCCCAAACGTAAATGTGCATGGGAATCTCCCGGAATACCGTTCCGTAGTCCCAAAGTAAATGTGCAGGGGGATCTCCCGGAATACCGTTCCGTAGTCCCAAAGAAAATATGCAAGACAGGGGGATCTCCCGGAATACCGTTCCGTAGTCCCAAAGTAAATATGCAGTACAGGGGGATCTCCCGGAATACCGTTCCATAGACCCAAAGTAAATATGCAGCGCGAATGATAGAAATACAACTACATCACAAAATTCTTACAATTTAGACTGAGTAACAGTCAGGGAAGAAGCAGGAAATTTACTAAGCATGTTGCACATAATTCACATAAACAATTAAGACACGTAGACATGTTGTATTAGACTAAACATGATAGCTACACATATTGGAATAACTCTATTAAGAATGATAATAGATTAGTACTCATTAAAATAGTACAACTCAAAATAACAGGAAAACATATTGCTGCTCAGTAAGAAAATCGGGTTTTACCACAACTAGCCCGTGTACGTACTCGTCACCTCACGTACACGACGCTCACATATCACAATAGTTCCAAATCTTAAGGGGATTTCCCCCACACAAAGTTAGGCAAGCCACTTACCTCGAACCAAGCTCAATCAATCGGTCACAATGTCTTTCCCATGAATATCCGGCTCCGAATGGTCCAAATCTAGGCAAAAGCAATTACATATCATAAATACAACAATAATAGACTCATCTTATTAACGAAATCAACATTTTAACGAAAATTCCGAAATTAACTCAAACATCCCCCGTGGGGCCCGCATATCGGAATGGGTAAAAGTCATAAAATATGAAAGCCCGTTCACGCACGAGTCTAACCATATAAAATTTACTAAAATCCGACACCAAATAGTCCTCCAAATCCACAAATAAAACTTCCAAATCTCTTGCCTCCAATTCCCAATTTTCACCTTAAATACACACTAACTAGGTGGGAAAATACATGGGGAAGCAATATTATTGATCAAAAATAAGCACAAGGGACTTACCTCAAGAAATCTCTCGAAAATGCTCTCAAATATTGCCCTAAACCGAGTTGCAAATTCCAAAAATGACAAAACTCGCGAAGCCCTTCGGTTTTAATTACTGCCTAGGAATTTCCGCACCTGCGGGAGCGCTTGTGCGACAAAATGTGTGCATATTTGCAAATCACTTACCCCCTCTGCCTTCGCACCTGCGATGAAAGGGCCGCACCTACGCGTGCGCGCCTGCGGAAATCCCTTCCGCTTCTGCGGACATTGCGCACCTGCGATGACCCTGACACATCTGCGGGCATCGCAGATGCGGAATTCACCTCGCACCTGCGACCCCTGGCACTCCTCCATTTTTCCATTTTTGCGCTTTCCTCTACGCACGTGCGATCACGCACCTGCGGTCTCTCCACCGCAGGTGCAAAAATGACGGATGCCTAAAGACTTCAGCAGTAACTCAAATCCAACTTTTGATCCGTTAAGCACTCGAAACTCACCCGAGGCCCCCGGGACCTCAACCAAACATACCAACCAATCCTAAAACACCATACGAACTTAGTCGAGCCCACATATCACATCAACTAATGCTTAAATCATGAATCACCCTCCAATTAAAATTTAAAGAACTTGAAACTTTAAATTCTTACAACCGATGCCGAAACCTATCAAACCACGTCCGAATGACCCTAAATTTTGCACACAAGTCATATTTAACATTACAGACCAACTCCAACTTCCGGAATCGGAATAAGACCCCGATATCAAAATTTTCACTACCGGTCCAAAACTCCAAAAATTTAATTTTCGCCAATTCAAGCCTAAATAAGCTACGGACCTCCAAAACACAATCCGGACACGCCCCTAAGTCCAAAATCACCTAATGGAGCTAACGGAACCGACAAAATTCTATTCCAGAACCGTCTTCACACAGTTCCGACTACGGTCCAAATTCTAAGACTTAAGCTCTCATTTAGGGACTAAGTGTCCCAAAGCACTCCGAAACTCAAAACCAATCATCCCCGCAAGTCAAAATAGTAGAAATAGATATGGGGAAAGAATTTAATAGGGGTTTGGGCTCTAACTCTTAAAATGACCGGCCGGGTTGTTACAGACGGCCAACCTTTCTTTCAACTTTCCAACCTTCAAATTTTGTCGAACACGTCTGAATTACACTTAAACATCCCCGAATGACGCCAAACTTTACATGCAAGTCACAAATCACGATACAAACCTATTCCAAAGCTCGAAACTCCAAACGAACATCGATAACATAAAAATCCAATTCAAACCAAACTCATGAAATTCTAAAACTTTCAAAAATGCTAACTTTCCATAATAAACACTGAATTGCTCACAGGGGATCCGATACTTAACCCGAACATACACCCAAGTCCGAAATCATCATACGAACCTATCAGAACCTTCAAATCCCGATTCCAAGGTCGTTTACTCAAAAGTCAAACCTTAGTCAACTCTTCCAACTTAAAGCTTTCGAATGTAGAATTTTCCATCTGAATCAACTCCGAACTTCCCGAAATTTAATTCCGACCACACGTACAAGTCATAATACCTGAAGTGAAGCTACTCAAGGCCTTAAACCGCCGAACGACATGCTAGAACTCAAAATGACCGATCGGGTCGTTACAAAAATCAAGGGATACTACCTAACTATTCTAGAAAACAAAAGAAAATCATTTTGGTGTTTTTAATCGTACCTTAATCCCTCAAGAAAACTGTCCAAGAGATCCATCATCGGGAAAAGTTCGAGTTTTTTCTGATTTGTTTTCTATTTTCGCTTTTTGTTTTTGCAAAAGCCACTATACTACACTAAAAATAATATTACAACTAAGCTAGGATAGCACAGAAAATCACCCAGACAATCTCCTCACCCCATACTTAAAATTATGCAATGTCCTTAATGCATCCAATAAATAAATAGAGGGTAAAAGAGACTCCCTGGTAGGCCAAAAGCCAAAGTATTAGCAGCTCATGGGATACTCAGACTTCTCTCCCAAGTATGGTCCTTTGTACGGGCACCCCCACACTTAGTTCCAACCACCTTCTAGATTTTTAACATTCCTATTAACTTCGATTCCCTGCCCCTACTCCTACAAAATACAAAAATAACAGTACAAAAAATAACACAATAAAAATAGTAAACAAAAATAAATAGAAATAGTAGAATTGTGTTGCCTCCCAACAAGCGCTTGATTTAACGTCACACGACTCCATCACCTTCACCACTTTTCCTTCCACGTTGAGGATATGAATTGCGTCCCTAATTTTGCATCAATTTTTCTATCACGTTCCTGAGGTGGTGGTGTGAAAATAAAAGAACCAAGTAAATAATATTATATCTTGCACTTCTTGGCCTTTAAGTGAGGGATGTCATTTTGACTCCTTGGCATCGCAAATTTCAGAATATATGTACTTTGTTCCTCATCCATTGACTTCTCCATATGCTCGAATGAATCAAATCTCGTGTCACTAACCAACCACAATGTTGAAAAATGGTTAGAATGAGGTCTAATGTGCTCCAACTCTAGAATTGCTTCACTTTTGACATCCTCATATTATGGTTGAATGGTTGGAGTTCCTCTTTTTGTTCCACAAGTTGGCTAGTATCCACAAAAATTTGTTGTTGGGTATTAGACACCTCAATCATTTTATCTAATCGAGCATGCAGGTGATGGATATCTGAGCCAAATTGGTCTATCTCTTGCCTAAGATCAGTTCTTCCTTCTATCAGTTGTTTGCCATATTTGAAAGACCATTACGTAGAAACCCATAAAATTTTATTAGTTGAGCTTATTCCTCTAGCCAAGATTGGCTCACAATATCTGCTTCTTCAAAGTTATCTTCTTGTGGGAACTCGCTCTCTTCGTTGAGTTGAGGTTCTTCTTGAAAATTGGCCATTAATTCTTCCATTCTGTTCTGTAGTACTTTGATTGCTAAGGCAGACTTTTTTGAATTTCATCATTTTGATCAATTACTTGCCTCACCATGTCCATAATACGAGCAGTGCATTCCACCTCCTCCACTTCAATGCTCCCATCAAACTCACAAATATTATTAGAAAAATCATAATCAGAGCTTGGAGAAGGATAATAAGAATTAGGATAACCATCCCAATGGCCACCTTGACCACCACACACATTACAAATATTCCACGCAAAAGATTAAGATGGTGTGCCCAACTCGCTCCCGAAAATATTCTCACAATTTTGCCACAAGTGCGGTCCTCCACAATATAGACAAGGATTACCAAAATAAGAATAACCAATATTTGACCAATTCTTATTCCAAGATGTCATGTCAACAAAGAAAATAATAGGTTAAAATTAAACTAAAATTTAAAAACTTGAATAGACAAAAAATCAAAGTCTAATCTAAAAAAATAGTTAATTTCTAAGTCCCCGGCAACGGCACCAAAACCATGTTGCTCCCAAACGCACACACACATATATGCGGTCGTACAAGTAATATAGGATTTTAAGTCTAGATATCGTATCCACAGGGACTTATGATTAACTATCAGCTAAATTAAACCCAAGCAATTAATCTATTCAAGAGAATCCTAAAGTATGAATATTTAACTAAAACTAATCTAGAGTAACAAACTAAGAGATTAAAGGAAACCTGAGTATTGGGAATGGATTTGCAATGGTAGCCGATATTATAGAGTTATGGGTTAGCTAACAATCCCGTTGAGTCTTTCACTTAAATTGTCTAATTAATTTATCTGGTTTATTGGTTGACAGGATTAATATTACTCGTAGTATTTTTCCGAAGTACTACTCGTCTATTCAAGCCAACCTAATGCCTATATTCCTACGGAATTAGGATTAACAAGAACGCATAAATAATTCCTGTATAATAACCAAGCAAGGCGATTAGGTATATCCCTATCCTAATCGCAAATCCATTCCCAATACTCAAGTTCATGATCTTGCTTTACTCAATCTTATATGTAATCTAGAATTCCCTCTCTCGGGTTCAATCCTAGATTCGTAGATAGTATTTAATTGGTGATCAAACAATTAAATAATTAAGCGCAGGATTGAATAAATAAACCAATATGATAAAATAATAAGACCAATTCTAGCTTCAAACTACAACGTTCATGTACCACCCAAAACTCTAGAAGTAATAAACTATGAGATTAAAGGAATAGAGGAGAAGAAAAACTAGTTAGAAGGCTCCTCCTAAGCGTGGTTTGCATTCTCCTCCTCCAAAGTGGTGTGTTCTCCCTAAAACAAATGTTAGATCACCTCCAAATTAGGTTTAGATTCCTTTTTATACGAGTTGGGGGGCGTGTAGGGCCGAAATAACCTTGTCCTGGATGAAATAGGAGTGAAAACCCATCACCTATTGCCCAGGGTAGCGTGGGGCGCTAGCCCTGGTGCTAGACAATTTTGCATGTGTAAACTGCGCCACAGGTAGCGCCCCACGCTACCCTGGGCGATACACTGTCCAGTTTTCTTCTTTTGTTCTCTTTTTGTTTCAATTCGTACACTTTCGTTCCATATTGCCTCTGAGTACTTCTACACATAAAAATGCCACAAATTAGAATAAACCATTACATTCCACATCCAAATTCCACAAAATACGAATAAAATGCAAGGAAATATACATATAAATATACATACTTTAAGCCGAATATCAGGTCTCGTCTCGTATAAACAAAAGTCCGCCACTCCTTCACCTCGAAGCTCAAGGTCTTGTGGAAGATTGGTACTCCGGCACCTATCCAAGGAGAAGTAGTCCAGGTGAAAGTATCTCCACAAGCCATGGTCAAACCTCCTCTTTCTCAGCTAATTTGGCCAGGTATTCCTTTGGCTTAACATGCTCAAGTCCCAGGTAGGCATTCAAATTTCGTTGATCAAATTTCATTTTAAGGTGGTGCACTTTATTAACCTTGGTCCCTTTTACAATGTGCACAGTGTTGGCGTAGAACTCCCAGACAATCTATAGTGAACTGCATCCAGTCTTTTCTCTTATTAAACTGTAGGAGTGTACTTGTCTAGGTCCTTGGTGAGGAATTGCCTTTCATGAGTGAGGGACCTTTATTTACACCACTTTTTTAAGTCCACATACGCGTTGAAGCTCAAGAGCCGGTCTTCCCAAACCACCTTCTTTTTGGTCCTTTCTGTGACATCCCTTGCAATCTTTTGCCCCTTTTCCGTCATCAGGGGAATCATCAGAATTAGAGTCTAGTGCAACTGTATTTGACTTATGGCTAGTGCTAGTTGTGCCTTAGGATGTGAAAGTCTCAATATGGGGTAAAGACTGCCCTTCATTTGGGCCCTTCATATCGAGACAATGAGTTGCCTTCAGAGGCTTCCCTAGATAGGACATAAGAATCAAAATCTGAGGTGCTTCTACCTCTCCCCCGACCAGCTGTTTGCTTCTTAGCGATTGCGTTTTGTACACTAGGGTGCATGGCACCTCTTCGTCAGCCCTTTCCTTGGTTACCCCTACCTTTGGATGTCTCCGTCTTTTTCTTGATCAGACCATTGTATGTTTATGCACAAAAAGAGTTGTCATAACAAAAATAGTTGCCAGTTGGTATACGAGTGTAAAGACCCGGCCGGTAATTTCATGAGTTATAGCCCTGTTTCCCCATCTATGCTTTCTTTTATGCTTTTCAGCTATATTATGATATACCGGGTTAGTTGGTTCGGGTCCGGAGTGGTTTCAGAGTGGATTGAGACTCTTAGTCTATAAAGTAGAAGGTTAAGTTGGAAAAGTTAACCGAATATTGATTTATGTATAAATGATATCGGATTTGAATTTTGATGGTTCAATTTGCTTTGTTAGGTGATTTTGGACTTAGGAGTGCATCCGGAATGTGATTTGGAGATCCGTAATAGAATTAGTCTTGAATTGGCGAAGTTAGAAATTAGGCGATTTCGGTCGGTAGTGGAAAATTTGATATCGGGGTCGGAACGGATTTATGGAAGTTGGTCGTTGTGTCATTTTTGACGTGTGTGTAAACTTTGAGGTCATTCGGGCGTGGTTTGGTAGGATTCGGCATTGTTTGTGGAATTCAGAAGATTAGAAGTTCTTAGGCTTGAATCTGGGGGTAATTTGGTATTTTAATGTTGTTTTGAGTGTTGCGAAGATTTGACTAAGTTTGTATATTGATATATGACTTGTTGGTATGTTTGGTTGAGGTCCCGAGGGGCTCGGAATGAGTCCGGATGGTTAACGGATTGTTTGAAGTTGGAAAATGCCGCTGAAGCTGCTGCTACTGGTATTTCCGCACCTGCGGAGGGGGAGCCGCAAGTGCAAGGTCGCAGGCGAGCGTGGGAGTTCGCAGGTGCGGACATTGTTGAGGTAGGATGGATCCGCAGGTGAGTAGGAGAGGTCGCATCTGCAAGTCCGCATATGCGGATAAGTGCCCGCAGAAGCGGAAGTGAGAAGGTCAGGCAGTGGCCGCAGGTGCGAGGTCTTTTCCGCACCTGCATGGTCGCAGATGCGGATATGGAGTGCAGGTGCGAAGTTGGGGGTTTTATTGATTTTCAGAAGGTGCGGAGGTTCTTGCACATATGCGACACCGCAGGTGCGCATATTTAGCCGCGGGTGCGAAAGACCTCGACAGAAACTATAAATTGAACACTTCGTGAATTTTGGTTCATTTCCACCATTTTCAAGTCGGTGTTTGGAGCTTTTTGGAGTGATTTTTGAAGGGGATTCAAGGGTATTCACGGAGGTAAGTTGCTTGAGCTCTATTATCATTAGCTATGGTGTTTTTCCATTAATTTCTCACCTAATTAATAGGATTTTGTGGAGTTAAATAAGGGGTTAGGGCTTGTGATTTTGGAGAGAGTAATTTGGGAATTTGAGGGACCAAATGAGGTCGGATTTTGATGAATTTAGTATGGGTAGACTCGGGAGTGAATGGGCTTTAAGGTTTTGTGAATTTTGTTGGATTTCGAGACGTGGGCCCGGGGGGCCAGGTTTGAGTGAATTTCGGGATTTGGCCTATAATTGGTATTTTCCTTGTGGGATTTATTCCTTTAGCTCATATTGATCATATATTATTGCTCGTTGCTAGATTCGAGTCATTTGGAGGCCGGTTCGAGAGGAAAGAGCATTCCAGAGTAGGAGTTCTACACTGTTGAGGTAAGTAACAGTTTTAAATCTGATTTTGAGGGTATGAAACCCAGAGTTTGGTATGATGTGACTGTTTGGAGGTGTCACCCATGCTAGGTGATGGGCGTGTGGATGTACTCCTGGGAGACTGTGAAGTCTAATAGCCTTTATTTGTGTTTATATGCATTCCTGTCTACCAGAACTTAACTGCATTTCATGTTAGAAATCATGCTTAGGCTATATTACTGCTCATGGTAGTTATACTCAGTCATAGTGATTCTTGTACATGTTTACCTCAGTCTCTGTTATTTGTTTTCCCTGATGATATACTGTAACACTTTGATTTGGGCTGTTTTTCCTTTCTTTATTGAGAGCTACGAGACTAGAGAGGTTCATGACTGAGTAAGGCCGAGGGCCTGGTTGTGAGGTATTGTTATATGGCACGTGAGTTGTCCGTGCAGATCCTTATGTTTATACTATGGCACGTGAGTTATACGTGCGGATCCAGATATAATACTATAGCACGTGAATTATCCGTGCGGATTAGCGCTTGGGCTGTAGGAGCCCTCATGAGTCTGAACACCCCCAGTGAGCGCAGGTACCTATTGAGAGTGTGTATTGAGGGATGAGAGACGAGAGTGTGAGCTGTTAAGATGGGTTGAGTGACTGCTGCCTTGAGAGGCTGTACTTACTTTTATTTATTGTTGCACTTAGTTGTTATCTGTTGTTGTTTTGTGAAATTTTTGGAAGATTCATATCTGTTTTACATGAGCGCGAACTGATTTGACTTATACCACAGAATTTGAAAGCATGTTCACTCTTTACTGAAAACTTTTAAAATGAACTGTACTATATAGCTCATCAATGCTTCTCTGTTCCTTATTTATTTCTGTTACTTGCTGAGTTGGTTGTACTCATGCTACACCCTTCACTTCATGTGCAGATCCAGGTGTGTCTGAGCACGAAGATTGTTGAGTCCAGGCCTGCTTGAGTTTCGGAGACTGCAAGGTAGCTGCCAGCGTTTGCAGGACCTTGTTACTCTTTCCATATTTCTTTTCGTGTTGTACTGATATTTAGATATTGACTGTAATAGTTTTAAATACTTAGACGCTCATGACTAGTGACACCCCGATGTTTGGGGTTGGTTTCCGCATTTTGATTCTACATTGAGTTCAACTTTGATTTTTATGAAAAATTCCTGATATGGAAAGCTTTACTTTACTTTTATATTTAGTTTGGAAGTATTTTTGGGAAGGTGGACTTGCCTAGTACCACCGATAGGCGCCATCACGACGGGTTAGGTTTTGGGTCTTAACAAGTTCATATCAGAGCTCTAGGTTACATAGGTCTCACGAGTTATGAGCGGGTTAGTAGAGTCTTGCGGATCGGTACAGAGACATCTGTACTTATCTTCGAGAGGCTCCAAAACCCTTAGGAAAATTTCACATTCTTGGATTCTTGTCATGCGAATCTATTTATTCTGGTAATTAAACACATGTTGTTTCATTCTCTCACAGATGGTGAGGCCTCATGCTACCGGTTAGGAGGGCTAACCACCAGTACCACCATCCAGGGCCGCGATAGGCCGAGGCCGCGGTAGAGGTCGTGGTAGAGGCAGAGGTGCAGTCCATACAGCAGCTGGGACAGTACCTGCAGATCCACCAGTTGTTGATGCACCAGCTCAGGCACCACATGTACCTATTGTGATTCCAGGCCTCCAGGAGGCCCTAGCTCATATTCTAACAGCGTGTACCAGCCTTTCTCAGGCGGTATCTATCTCAACGGCCACAGCCACTTCTCAGGCCGGGGGAGGCACTCAGACTCCCGCCGCTCGCACACCCGAGCAGGTTGTTTAGGGACTCCAGACACCTGAGGCACCACCAGCCCAGCCGGTTACAGCTGCTCAGGATTATATGGTTCCTGCTATGCTTGAGGATGATCAGCGTAGGTTAGAGAGGTTTGGGAGACTCCAACCTCCACCTTTCAGTGGCACAGAGAGAGAGGATGCCCAGGACTTCTTGGACAGGTGTCAGAGGATACTCGGTACTGCTGGTATTCTTGAGACTTGTGGGGTCTCATTCACTACTTTTCAGTTTTTCGTGGTTGTACTCAGATGATGGAAGACTTACGAGAGGCGTAGGCTTGTTAGCGCAATACCCCCTTACTTGGCGGCAGTTCTCTGTGGTCTTTTTGGAGAAATTCGTGCCGCAGTCCAACAGAGAGGAGCTGTGCAGACAATTTGAGCAGCTTTGCCAGGGTGATATGTCTGTGACACAGTATGAGATGCGATTCTCGGAGTTGGCCCGTCATGCTATCTGGTTGGTTCCCACACACAGGGAGAGGTTCATGAGGTTTATAGATGGTCTCACTTTTCAGCTACGATTGTTTATGACCAGAGAGAGGGTGTCTGGTGCTACCTTTGATGAGGTTGTCTACATTGCTCGGCAGATTAACATAGTTCGTAGTTAGGAGAGGGTTGAGAGGGAGACCAAGAGGCCTCGTGGTCAGGGTGGATTCAGCGGTGCTCCTTTTGGGGGTCAGTTCCAGCACGGTAGAGGTAGTCATTTCAGATAGGCTCAGTCATCACGGCCATTTCACCGTGGTGCATCATCTAGCCATGGTTCTCACAATCATCAACAGGGCCAGTCATCATTCAGTGCACTACCAGCACAGAGTTCTCATCATGCCTCGCCCACTCAGGTATCCTCGGGTAGTTCTTTTAGGCATCAGGAGCAGTAGTTTCGTCAGAGGAGGGGTTATTTCGAGGGCAGAGATTTTGGTCACATTATGAGAGATTGCCCTAGGCTATTGTGTGGGACTCCACAGCGGAGTACTCGGCCGATGGCATCGTCACCAGCACCAGTTCCTCCACCACCCGCCCAGCCAGCTAGGGGTGGAGCTCAGCCAGCTAGGGGTGGAGGTCAGTCAACTAGGGGTTGCCCTAGAGGGGAGGCAGATCAGGGGGTGGTCAGGCCCGTTTCTATGCCCTCCCTGCCAGACCTGATGTTATTACTTCAGATGTTGTGATTACAGGTATTGTCTTAGATTGTCACAGAGATGTCTCTGTATTATTTGACATGGTTCCACGTATTCATATGTTTCCTCGTATTTCGCCCATTTTTTGGATATGCCCAGTGAGTCTTTAGTTTGATCTATTCATGTATCTACTCCTGTGGGCGATACTATTATTGTGGACCGCGTATATCGATCATGTGTGGTGACTATTGGGGGTCTGGAGACCCAAGTGGACTTTTTGCTGCTCAGTATGGTTGACTTTGATGTGATATTGGGTATGGATTGGTTATCTCTATGTCATGCTGTTCTGTATTGTCACGCAAAGACCGTGACACTGGCAATGCCAGGATTTTTGAGGGTTGAGTTGAGCGGTTCTATAGATTATGTACCGAGTAGGGTGATTTCATATTTGGAGGCTCAACGTAAAGTTGAGCAGGGTTGCCTATCTTATTTCGCGTTTGTGAGGGATGTTAGTGAAGAGACTCCTGCCATTGATTCTATTCCGGTGGTACATGATTTTCTGGATGTGTTTCCTGCAGACCTGTCAGGCATGCCGCCTAATAGGGATATTAACTTCGGTATTGATTTGGTGTCGGGCACTCAGCCCATTTCTATTCCACCGTATCGTATGGCACCGGTGGAGTTGAAGGAATAGCTTCAGGAACTCCTTGATAAGGGGTTTATTCGGCCTAGTGTATCACCTTGGGGTGCACTGGTTCTATTTGTAAAGAAGAAGGATGGTTCCATGAGGATGTGCATTGATTACAGTTAGCTGAACAAGGTAACAGTCAAGAACAAGTATCCTTTGCCTCGTATTAATGAATTATTTGACCAGCTTCAGGGAGCGAGGGTCTTCTCCAAGATTGATTTTAGGTCCGATTATCACCAACTAAAAATTCGGGATTCGGATATTCTTAAGACAGCTTTCAGGACCCGTTATGGCCATTATGAGTTCTTGGTGATGTCTTTTGGGCTGACCAATGCCCCAACAACGTTCATGTATTTGATGAACAGTGTATTCCACCCCTATTTGGACTCATTCGTTATTGTATTCATTGATGACATCCTAGTATACTCTCGTAGTTAGGAGGAGCATGCTCAGCATTTGAGGGTTGTATTGAAGAGATTGGGGGAGGAGAAGCTTTATGCAAAGTTTTCCAAGTGTGAGTTTTGGCTCGGTTCAGTTGAATTCTTAGGGCACGTGGTGTCCAGTGAGGGTATTCAGGTGGATCCGAAGAAGATAGAGGCGGTGCAGAGTTGGCCCAGACCGTCCTCAGCCACGGAGATTAGGAGCTTTCTTGGTTTGGCGGGTTACTACCGTCGCTTTGTGGAGGGATTTTCATCTATTGCATCACCCTTGACCAAATTGACCCAAAAGGGTTCTCCATTCAGGTGGTCGGATGAGTGTGAGGAGAGCTTTCAGAAGCTCAAGATTGCCTTGACTACAGCTCCAGTGTTAGTTCTGCCATCAGCTTCAGGTTCTTACACCGTGTATTGTGATGCCTCGAGGGTAGGTATTGGTTGTGTTCTAATGCAGGAGGGTAGGGTGATTGCCTATGACTCGCGCCAGTTGAAGACTCATGAGAAGAACTATCATGTCCATGATCTTGAGTTAGCAGTCATTGTTCACGCCTTAAAGATTTGGCGTCATTATTTGTATGGGGTTCATCGTGATATCTATACTGATCACCGGAGTTTGTAGTATTTGTTGAAGCAGAAGGACCTTAACTTGCATCAGTGGAGATGGTTAGAGCTTCTTAAGGACTACGATATCACCATTTTGTACCATCCAGGGAAGGCCAATGTGGTGGCCGATGCTTTGAGTCACCGGGCGGAGATTTTGGGGAGTTTAGCATATCTCCCAGCAGCAGAGAGACCCTTGGCATTGGATGTTCAGGCCTTAGCGGGCCAGCTTCTCAGGTTGGATATTTCGGAACCGAGTCGGGTTTTGGCTTGTGTGGTCTCCATGTCTTCTCTTTATGACCGTATCAGGGAGCGTCAGCATGATGACCCCCACTTGCTCGTTCTTCAGGATAGGGTTCAGCGAGGTGATGCCTGAGATGTGACTGTTGGTGATGATGGCGTGTTGAGGATGCAGGGCCGGATATGTGTGCCTAATATAGATGGGCTCAGGGAGTTGATTCTTGAGGAGGCCCACAGCTCGCGATATTCCATCCATCCGGGACCCGCAAAGATGTACCAGGATTTAAGGCAGCACTATTGGTGGAAGCGGATAAAGAAGGATATAGTTGGGTTTGTGGCTCGGTGTCTCAACTGTCAGTAGGTTAAGTATGAACATCAGAGATCGGGTGGCTTGCTTTAGAGGTTAGAGATCCCAGAGCCTAAGCCTTACTCATGTCTTCCTAAAGCCTTGTCGCTTTACCATACTTTAGCTTGTGACCTACACATATCTATTTATACTACTCACAACCTTCCTTCAACTTGCTTGCACCATAGATTTCCTTATGTCATTCTGAAACATCAAGCGAGACACCGTATCGTTTCTAACTCTTCTTTACTCTTTTTACTAGACTTCTCGATACCTAGAAACCATAGGTTGGAAGATATGCCACTGACGATGCCGCTATCCTCCCTGGATACTGAATCACAATGCTTCTAGCCCTCAATCTGAAGTATGGATGATTCACAATCTTCTGCACCTGAGTATCTCGTATGTTGTTCACCTTTACCTTACTTTCCTTCAAATCTTGTATCGTATCTTCTATCTTTTTCATGACCTTCCTTCCACATAAGTATAATTCACGTCCATAACTTGAAATTTTATTATAATACTTGCATCTCTGGTGCATATACAATTCGGTGGGAGCTTCATACTGAGGCTGGTACTCTTCTAACTGGCCTTATCGTAGAGACATTATAGAATATGTCTAATGTACTATCTTTCCTGTGCCTCTGATATTAAGAGTGATCCTGCAATGTTCTCAACCACGATTTCTATAATTTTCTGGGTCCAATAATCAGACTCTTGATTTACTTGGTTGATGTAACTCTTTTAGTTTCCTCTTCCTTCTGATCAGCCTTTATGTAGGCTTAAGCTATCTTCCGATCTGTGGCTTCTGGTATTAGTTATTACTTTAGCCTTTCATGGGCATTATGGAATATCTATGATACAATCTCCTAACAATTTAATCCTTTGTCTATGTCCTAGACTCAATTCTTTCTTTGAAGTGAGTTCCAGAGTCTTCTATGTCTGTATAAATGACAACATATATGGTGCATGGATATCACTCTGAAGTCTTAAGTGCATAATCCCTTTTGTTCCCTCTGAGCTTCCTTTAAACATAAGCTATTACTTTTCCTAGTCTTTTTTTTCCTCTGTTGCGTGTATACTTAGCTTATCTTAGTTCCCACGCATGCCGAAATTTTTGTACAACTCACATGGTCTCGAATATTACTTTTGATTTTTTTTCTTCTCGTTCCTTAGCCATGGTAGGTTCCACTTTCTCATGGAGTACATACAACATTATTGTGAGACTGTTGTTATAAGATCACTTCCTCTTTAGGTCACTGAGCTTAGGTCGAAGCCTTCTTCCTTACTTTCTCAGCTAGTTTTTCATTGTAGTACTTAGGGAGGACCCTCTAATTCTTGCAAAGTTGTGAGCTTATTACGGACCTTTTGATGTCCTTCCTTGCTTATAATTATTTATAGTTACTTACCTCTATGCCCTTGTGCTTGTAGGGTTGCTTCTGCGCTGATATTTTGACTGTCTTCCCAGTGGCACTCTATTTTATTCCCCGTAACATTTATACGATACCTTTAACTATCCCGACTACTATCTGAATATATTTCGAGTAGTACAATGACATTACTGCGAGGTTGAATTTACTATATTGGTTTTACTATGTTTATCTTGCATGATCTGTTGATTCGTCTGTAACCTCCTGTCTAGCCATAACTAGGCTCTTCCTGAATCAAGTGCTAACTACTCGTTGGCCCATTCTCATATCAATATTCCGCGTAATCTCTCTTGGGTTATTTCCTTTGTCTAACTTACCTCTTGTACTCCTTATTTATCAATAATATTCCGGGCAGGAACCCTTACTTCCTTTCCTTAACGTCGTGCTTGCATAATATTCTGGAATTGTAGCATGTCTGTAGGATTTGGATAAGTGCAATCTCACTCCTTTTCTTATTTTTTATTGCATTCTTTTACCATTTCATTGTTACTAGAACTGCTTAATTCTGATTTAATGCCACATCACTCCATATTTCCCTCTTTAGGGAAGTACTAAGATTTAGCGCTATGATGATCTACGTATAGATGTTTTACCTCTTTGGCATCTTTTCACATCATCAATGACTCTTACCCGCCGTGCGGTAATCCTTCTGCACTAAGAATAACAAAATTCCTTACTCACGAGGGTGACACTTAGTGTAACTGGCACACGTAGTACTTTAAGCTTAACTTTGCTCACATTGCTTGCTTTAGGAAAGCGTCTTCCTGAATGACCTTTAAGGGTTATTCTTTTGTCGTCCATTCTATTATTGCCGAAATGCATCTCTGAATTTCTCATGATGCCGACAATTATCAAATCACTCAGTCCCTAATCCATGTTTATTTTATCTTGTTCACCAGCCCATACTAATTTCTACTACTCTAAGGTCTAACTATCCCTTCCGGTAGTCGCGTTGGAGTCACGAACTTATTTCTCGAAATGAGGATATGACTTTATGGCCTATATTCTTTTGTTGTCTCAAGGCATGTCACCTCTCGTATTTTCCTTCACTTGACTATAGACTCTGTAATACTGTCATCTTTTTGATCCACCGTTGTCTTCCATGTCTCACATCTTACTCATATTGCTTCATTATCTCTCTTCTTATTTCCCTACTAATATTTCTGTCTATCACTTTTTTTCTAAAAACATCGACAAAATATGCTTTCGGTTTTAGCTCCCCTTGCTTCATTCATTGGCTCTTCGGGTTGCCCAGCATTCACGCTCTACTACAGACGGGAGCTATACTAAGATAATATTTATTCCTTCCAAGATTCCAGTGCCTGTCCTTGGACATTCTAGTATTCATATCTAGCTATACTATCCTAGATTGCACCATCTAGGTGTCTCACAAGGAGATCTATTAGCACATTTACAATATCCTTCGGAAATGTCAACTAACGCAAATAATCCATCCGTCATTTTGGGTCACTCTAACCCTAGGAGGATCCTAATATCTGTCCTTCTCTTATACTACTTATGTTAGCCCTTATAGGGCACTACCGATATTGGTGTGGCCGATTGTACATACCTCTGTTACTGTTGAATGTAACTTAAAATGCTTACATTGATCTACCTGAGTGGGAAATACTGTTAATCTTTATTAACTGGGTTCCTCGTACCCTTCTTCACCTTGCTTCTTTTACTTGTTGAAACTTGTATCTAGCTTCTAAATCTCTTATTCCTTTTTTTACCATAAGAGTGGATAGATATTCTTGCCTTAGGGATCCTTATTAAGAAGCTTGCACGTCATAGTATCCTCATGTTCTGCTGGAGACCTTACATTCATCATAAGCAAGATGCAAAATCGAGTTCCTCTGACTCAATTCTTCCACAGCCACATTCAATCCCTTACCAAACAACTCTCTAGATGTAGGCATCGTCGTATTATGAATAAGATAGAATTTAGGAAATTGAGTTCTTACAACCGAGCTCTACCACACGATCTAGAGTAAGAAGAAAATGTGACAGTTCTAAATGCCCTGTAGCCTCCTGCTTAAAAGTGTGGTGCATGACACACCCATAAACAAGACTCTATTACACACGGCTTGTAGACTCCTTAGGACAGAACTACTCTGATGCCACTTTTGTCACGACCCAAACCGATGGGCCGCGGCGGGCACCCGGTACCTTACTCAACCGAGTACCAACATAACGTATCTTTTTATGTCATACTATCATAGATAACTGAGCCGGAAGGCTGCCGTGAGATAAGTAGAATACAATATGTGATAACAACTTATACATAAGATATACGGGCCTATAAGACCAAAATAACCACTCGTATACTGAACATAGGCCGACAAGGCCATACAATCTTTTACGTACATGACATTTGTCTACAAGCCTATAAGAATACATAATTTTCATAAAGGTCGGGACAGAGTCCCTCCATACCCAACAATACACGTCTAAATCATACTAACCAAACAAGCAACTCCGAAGCAAATGGAGCGCACCAACATCTTCTGCTGAGCTGATAGCCTACTTGGAGGGCTCTTGAACTGTCTATCGGGACCTGCGGGCATGAAACACAGCATCCCCAAGCAAAAGGGATGTCAGTACGAGTAATGTATCGAGTATGTAAGGCACATAAATAAGTACATAACAGACATGGAAGAAATATAGAGTAAATGACTCAACCTGTAAGTCTGGATAACTCTGTAAATCATGAAATAATTATAGTGTCGTGCATATGCGTATGAATGTCATGTCGTGCATAGGTATATGCGTTCATAACATCATCAAGCCTCTAAGGGCATCCCATCATATCATCTCGGCCACTGTGGGCAAAATCATCAACGTATACCAGCTGATCAGGTGGTGGTGCGTATATAACGCCATAACTTTTCCCATATCCCATATACATATATATATATATGTGTATATAACGCGTGGTCATGGGCCAATGTGCATGTATAAATGCATGAAATGCATATGAAATACGTTAATAAAATCTTTCGGTACGTCATAAGACCGTTATGCCTCTGATTAATATCATGAAATAAACTTTACCAACTTACGTATTTTTGAGACCCATGAACAGATGATAAAATAATATAACACATAGGAAAACAAGAACATAAGCATCTCTAGTATTTCTATGAATAGAGTCATTCATGGAATTTGTGCATCTGCTCATTTCGTTCGTGTCGTATAGATCATGCCAAAAAGAAAGAAGGGATAACCTTAACATACCTGAGCCGACTCTCTTTACACCCCCCCCCCCCCTAACACACGTCAATTGCGACAACACGTAATCGGCGGATCGAAGTAGGAAAAAATCCGTATCCTCCAATCTCTCAATTGATAGGAATATCTAGGAAACAATATCTTCAATAATATAGTATTGCCAACCAAAAGTATGACACAAGATTCTGAAATGAAATTCTTCTTTAAAAGTAGGGAAACGATACTTTTGGAAATCCCTCTATTGTCTTTAACACTAAAGTATTAGCATCTAGCTCTTTTGGATAATGAATGAAACAGTAGCAATTGGTTAGGAGAGCTTCTATCGTTATATAACAAAAAGAGACTTATCTTAGTGGGTGATGACTTAGCTAAGAACCCCTCAAATATGTGCCACTTTCTTCATATCATATGAGTCACTTGGTGACTTTATTAATCATTTCATGGGCTGCCACGTGGGGGCCTTTGTCCCCACTTTTTAATTATCCACAATCCTTAATTACATGGTTAATCTCTCATTAAGCCAATAATTAACCAATTATCCACATAATTAAGAATTATCTCAAATTACTTAAAATACTACTCCCTTTTAACATACCTTATACACCTTACTATCATGGTCATGGGATACCTTGTATGGTACTAGTCCATGAATACCGGATATTTTAGTTCGGGCCATATTTTATTCCATAATGTCAAACTTCGACAAATTCATTTTCTTGGATTTGCTTACCCTCTCACCTTCATGAATTTACTCATCACTCGTTTGAAATAGCATAATGCTTATAATCTCAAAATAATCTCATTCCCGAATTTACGTCGATTAACTTACGACGAAACTTTAACATACAAAAATGTGGGATGTAACATCTCATTTCTGAGCTTCCATCAATTTATTTATGGCGTACTTTCACATACGAAAATATGGGATTTAACAACCGTGTTAGTTGGTTCGGGTCCGGAGTTGTTTCGGAGTGGATTGAGACACTTAATCTTTAAGGAGAAGCTAAAGTTGGAAAGGTCAACCAGATGTTGATTTATGCATAAACGATCTCGAATTTTAATTCTGATGGTTCCATTAGCTTCTTTAGGTGATTTTTGACTTAGGAGTGTGTCCGAAATGTGATTTGGAGGTCCGTAGTAGAATTAGGCTTGAATTGGCGAAGTTAGAAATTTGGCGATTTCGGTCGGCAGTGGAAAATTTGATATCGGGGTCGGAATGGATTTCCGGAAATTGGAGTAGATTCATGGTGTCATTTTTGACATGTGTGTAAAATTTGAGGTCATTCAGACGTGTTTTGGTAGGATTCGACATCGTTTGTGGAATTCGGAAGTTTAGAAGTTCTTAGGCTTGAATCCGGGGGTAATTTGGTGTTTTGATATTGTTTTGAGTATTTCAAAGGTTCGACTAAGTTTGTATGTTGATATATGACGTGTTGGTATGTTTGGTTGAGGTCCTGAGGCGCTCAGAGTGAGTCCGGGTGGTTAACGGATTGTTTGAAGTTGGAAAATGCAGTTGAAGCTGCTGCTACTGGTATTTCCGCACCTGCGGAGGGGGAGCCGCAGGTGCAAGGTCGCAGGCGCGCATGGGAGTTCATAGGTGTGGAAAGTGTTGAGGTAGGCTGGGTCCGCAGGTGCGTAGGAGAGGTCGTATCTGCGAGTCCGCAAATGCGGATAGGTGCCCGCAGAAGCGGAAGTGAGGAGGTCATGCAGTGGCCGCATGTGCGAGGTCTTTTTTCGCACCTGCGTGGTCGCATATGCGGATATGGAGCGCAGGTGCGAAGTTGGGATTTTTATTGATTTTCCGTAGGTGCAGAAGTTCTTGCACAGATGCGGCACCGCAGGTGCGCATATTTAGCTGCATGTGCGAAAGACCTGGGCAGAAACTATAAATTGAATACTTCGCTAATTTTGGTTCATTTCCACCATTTCCAAGTCGGTTTTTGGAGCTTTTGGGAGTGATTTTTGAAGGGGATTCAAGGGTATTCACTGAGGTAAGTTGCTTGAGCTCTATTATCATTAGCTATGGTGTTTTCCCGTTAATTTCTCACCTAGTTAGTAGGATTTTATGGAGTGAAGTAAGGGGTTAGGGCTTGAGATTTTGGAGAGAGTAATTTGGGGATTTGAGGGACCAAATGAGGTCGGATTTTGATGAATTTTGTATGGGTAGACTCGGGAGTGAATGAGCTTTCGGGTTTTATGACTTTTGTCGGATTTCGAGACATGGACCCAGGGGGCGGGTTTGAGTGAATTTCAGGATTTGTCCTATAATTGGTATTTTCCTTGTGGGATTTATTCCTTTAGCTCATATTGATCGTATATTATTGCTCGTTGCTAGATTCGGGTCATTTGGAGGCCGGTTCGAGAGAAAAGAGCATTCCAGAGTAGGAGTTCTACACTGTTGAGGTAAGTAACAGTTTTAAATCTGGTTTTGAGGGTATGAAACCCGGAGTTTGGTATGATGTGACTGTTTGGAGGTGGCACCCATGCTAGGTGACGGGCGTGTGGATGTACGCTGTGAGGGATTTAGACTTGGTCCGTCCCGGGACACTGTGAAGTCTAATAGCCTTTATTTGTGTTTATATGCATTCTTGTCTACTAGAACTTGACTGCCTTTCATGTTAGAAATCATGCTTAGGCTATATTCCTACTCATGGTAGTTATACTCAGTCATAGTGATTCTTGTACATGTTTACCTCAGTCTCTGTTATTTGTTTTCCCTGATGATATACTGTAACACTTTGATTTGGGCTGTTTTTCCTTTCTTTATTGAGCGCTACAAGACTAGAGAGGTCCATGACTGAGTAAGGCCGAGGGCCTGGTTGTGAGGTATTGTTATATGGCACGTGAGTTATCCGTACGGATCCTTATATTTATACTATGGCACATAAGTTGTCCGTGCAACATGTGAGTTATCCGTGCGGATCCAGATATAATATTATAGAACGTGAGTTGTCCGTGCAACATGTGAGTTGTCCATGCAGATTAGCGCTTGGGCTGTAGGAGCCCCTCATGAGTTTGAACACCCCCAGTAAGCGCATGTACCTATTGAGAGTGTGTATTGAGGGCTGAGAGCCGAGAGTGTGAGCTGTTGATATGGGTTGAGTGACTGCTGCCTTGAGAGGCTGTACTTGCTTTCATTTATTATTATCTGTTGTTGTTGTGAAATTTCTGGAAGATTCATATCTGTTTTACATGAGCGCGAACTGATTTGACTTATACCATAGGATTTGAAAGCATGTTCACTCTTTACTTAAAACTTTTAAAATGAACTGTATTGTATAGCTCGTCACTGCTTCTCAGTTCCTTATTTATTTATGTTACTTGCTGAGTTGATTGTACTCATGCTACACCCTACACTTCATGTGTAGATCCAGGTGTGTCTGAGCACGGAGATTGTTGAGTCCAGGCCTGCTTGAGTTTCGGAGACTACAAGGTAGCTACCAGCGTCCGCAGGACCTTTTTACTCCTTCCATATTTCTTTCCGTGTTGTACTGATATTTAGACATTGACTGTAATAATTTTAAATACTTAGACGCTCATGACTAGTGACACCCAAATGTTTGGGGTTTGTTTCCGCATTTTGATTCTATATTGAGTTCAACTTTGATTTTTATGAAACATTCCTGATATGGAAAGCTTTCCTTTACTTTTATATTAATTTGGAAGTATTTTTGGGAAGGTCGGCTTGCCTAGTACCACCGATAGGCGCAGTCATGACGGGTTAGGTTTTGGGGCATGACAACTACAAAGTAGTTAGGAGTCACAATAGTAGTAGAGAAAAGCATAAGAGCATTAGGGTGTTTATTATTAAACATGCATAAGACAGAGTGGAAGTGCGGTCGCACTTTTGCAGTAAGGCATCAGACCATCAGAGAAAGGTTTTTGAAGGATAGTACATACCTTTCTATGCGGCCGCAAAATTCTAACTACGGTCCGCACAATTTAAATTGCGGCCGCATAATTTGGGCTATCAAACAGGCAACCAAAACCAGTAATTGCGGACTACAAAATTTCAAATACGGTCTGCATAATCAAGAACAGTAAAGTTCGAAGTTTAGTTACTACCTAGGTTATGTAATTTTATTCAATCTAACTGGGAAACATAAAGGTATGATATCAATAGACCCAACCCAATCTAAGCATGAATTCACAAATATCCATTCTTAAATTACCCCACATAGACAAAAATAAGGGATGTAACATAGATGACCTAAGAAAAAAGTTAAAAATCAAGAAAAAATTCCAAAGAAAGGTAACAAGATCGAAATATTGCATACCAGATTGTGCTAGTGCAAGTAGAATGATTGAAATGTGTGTGGTCAGTTGTGTGTGCAAATGGATCTCCAGTAAAATCTCTGTTACTGGGTGAAAATGGCAAAAAGTGTAAAATGATGACTTATTGTTCTATTTATACTATTGCGTGGGTCGGGTAAGAGAGAGATCGAGTACGGCCGCAAAATTCCAACTACAGTTCGCACTCTATTATCTGGGCGATGGAGAGCATATATTTGTGCGGTCTGCACTTTTTCAAGTGCGGCAGCACTTCTGTCAACATGTTTTCAGTGACCTCTCTGAAAGTGCTCTCATGCGGCCGCGAAATTATGTCATAGGCCGCAAATTTGGCTCCGCACTGTTGCAAGAAAAGTTCAGAGGATCCTTGTTTTAGCATTTGGGCTGCCTTTGCATCTAAGGTCCGCAGTAAAAATTTGCGATCGCAATCAAATTTCTGCTGCCCGCATTTTCTCTTCTGCGGGCGCACAAATAAAAGTATAGTCTGTAGTTTTCCATGTAATGCCACATCTTCATCCATCTCTCAGTACCTAACACTGATCACTGCATCACACTTCAAATATAGATAAATTCAATAAACATCTAAACTAAAAGATTAGAAGGAAAAGAACTTGGGTTGCCTCCAAAGAAGCGCCTTATTTTAACATCGTGGCACGATGCAATGTCATAGCATCCTTAATTGAAGTAAAGAACTGCCACCAGGTTGCTTTCACCAACGTTTCCTAGGTAATACTTCACTAGGTGACCATTGACTCAAAATATTTCATTGTTCTTGTTCTTCAAGTCCAAAGCACCAAAGGGTATCACACCAATAATTTCAAATGGACCACTCCACTTCGATTTATGCTTCTCGGGAAATATTCTCAACCTTGAGTTGAACAACAACACTAGATCACCGACCTTGAACTCCTTGTTCTATATATACATTTCATGAAGGTACTTCATCTTTTCTTTGTACAAGGACGAACTCTCATATGCATGGTACCGAAATTCATCAAATTCATTCAACTATGCAACCCGTAAGTTAGCGGCTATATCCCAATCAAGATTTAGTTTCTTCAAGGCCCACCATACCTTGTGCTCTAATTCCACCAGAAGATAACCAGCTTTTTTGAATACTAAACAATATGGATACATTCTTATAGGTGTTTAATAAGTCGTTCTATATGCCCTAGAGCATCATCAAGCTTCTTAGTCCAATCCGACCGATTTGCATTCACTGTCTTGGACAAAATACTCTTTATCTTGCAGTTGGAAACTTCCACTTGACCACTTCATTGTGGATAATAAGGGGTTGTCACTGTGAGTGACACCATACTTTATAATAAAGTCAAATGCCTCATTGCAAAAGTGCGACCCTCCATCACTTATGATTACCCGCGGAGTCCCAAACCTTGTGAAAATATTCCTCTTCATGAAAGCCACCACACTTCTAGCCTCATTATAGGTAAAGCAACGACTTCAACCCATTTAGACACATAATCCACCGCGATCAAAATATCTCACAAAAGGGCTTATGAAGTCAATGCTCAAACATCAAAGATATCAATCTCCAAGATGGTTGTAAGGGGTATCTCGTGTTTCTTTGAAATTTCACTGGCCCGTTATCACATCTTCTTACCAAATCATTTGCATCTTTGTAGAAAGTAGGCCAATAGAAACCATGAATTTATCTGTCGTTCTTGACCCACCATAATGACCACCATAAGGTGAAGAATGATAAGCCCCAAGAATATCACTTTGTTCTTCCTCCGGCACATATCTTCTAATCACCTCATCCGTACAAATCCGAAAAAGGTATGGTTCATCCCAATAGTAGTCTTAACAATCCCTCTTGATCTTCTTCCTTTGGTTTGAAGTGAACTCTTCCGAAATGATATCACTTACAAGGAAATTTGCTAAATTTGCAAACCATGGTACTCATTTATTGAAAGTGCCAAGAGTTGCTCATCAGGAAAGAATCATTGATCTCAAGGCCATCATGTGGCCTCCCCTCCTCCTCCAAACGAGACAAGTGGTCCGCCACTTGATTTTCACTTCCCTTCTTGTCTTGGATGTCAATATCAAACTCTTGAAACAAAAGCACCCATCTCATCAAACGAGCTTTAGATTGTTTTTTGCTCATAAGATGGCGAAGTTCCGTATGATCTGTGTGCACAATAACTTTGGCACCCATCAAGTACGAGCAGAAATTCTCAATAGCAAACATAATGGCAATTAGCTCCTTCTCCGTAACAGTATAGTTGACTTGGGAACTATTCATGGTCTTACTAGCATAGTAGACCGGGTGGAAAATGTTTCTGATATGTTGCCATAAAGAAACCCCATCCGCTACATCACTTGCATCACACATGAGCTCAAACAACAAACTCCAATTTGGAGACGTAATAATAGGAGTAGTTGTCAACTTGAGATTCAATTGTTCAGAAGCTCTCATACAATCATCATTGAAATAGAACTTGGCATCCTTCTCGAGGAGTTTGCACAAAGGGTTCACCACTTTATAAAGGTCTTTGATGAATCTCTGGTAGAATCCCGCATGACCCGAGAAACTCCTCACGCCTTTTACCGAGGTGGGAGGTAGAAGCTTAGAAATAACTTCAATATTCGCCTTATCCACTTCAATAACATTCTTTGAAATCTTATGGCCAAGAAAAATGCCTTCCTCAATCATGAAATGACATTTCTCCCAATTGATTACCATATTTATTTTCTTACATCTAGCCAACACCTTATCCAAATTAGCAAGACAATCATCAAAGGAATCCCCAACTACCAAAAAGTCATCCATGAAGATCTCAAGATAGTCTTCCACCATGTCCGTGAAGATAGCCATCATACACTATTGAAAAGTCACTGGTGCATTGCACAATCCAAAAGGCATCCTCTTTAAAGCAAAGGTACCATATGGGCATGTAAAAGTAGTTTTCTCTTAGTCTTCCGGTGCAATAAGAATTTGGTTGTATCCCGAGTAACCATAAAAAAGCAATAGAAATCACGACCGGCCAACCTATCAAGCATTTGATCCATGAAAGGGAGAAGGAAATGGTCCTTCCTTGTGACTTTGTTGAGCTTTCGATAATCTAAACAAACTCTTCAACCGATGATTGTTCTTGTAGGTATCAAATCTTTCTTATCATTGGTAATAACAGTCATTCCCCTCTTCTGTGGGGCATATTGAATCGGAGAAGTCCATGAACTCTTGGAAATGGGGTAGACAACCTCTGAAGTCAACTATTTGATAATCTCCTTTTTGACCACTTTTTGCATAAGCTCATTGAGTCCTCTTTGATGTTCAATAGATGGTTTAGCACCATCCTCCAACTTGATCTTGTGCATGCAAAATGGGGGGTTTAGACCCTGAATGTTTGCCAAAGTCCATCCAGTAGATTTATTCCTCCTTTGTAAGATCGCCAATGTAGAATCTACATGCACGTTAGTAAAACAAGAGGAAAGAATAATCTATAAAATAGAGCACGGGACAAGAAATTCATACCGAAGGTAGGGTGGAGATGGCTTCAACTCCAAGGTAGGTGGCTCTTCAATTGAAGTCTTTGTAGGAGGAGTCTTCCTATTCTCAAGATCCAATGATAACTTTCAGGGTGCAAAATTGTAAGACCTCATTCCTTGCATAGAGTTCACACATTCCATGAACCAATCTATCTCATCATCATCAAATTTGAGCAAAACTGCTTCCAACATATCACCAACCTTTATTGTGGTACTAGTATCATCAATAATGACATCGGTCACCAAACCCACAAAAGAGCACACCTCATTGCTATTTGGTTGACACATAGACTTGCACACATAAAATATCACTTGTTCGTCACTAACCCAGAAAGTGAGTTCTCCGACTTCAATATCACAAAGGGCCTTACCCGTAGCAAGGAAAGGCCTTCCAAGAATGATAGACACTTCATAATCAACCTCACAATCAAGATTCATAAAGTTTGCTGGGAGAATAAATTTATCAACTCGGACCAATACATTTACTCACACCCAACGGTTTTTTCATTGTGCGATCGGCCATTTGTAATATCATAGATGTGGGTCTTGATTTCCCAATCTCCAAAGTTTTGAACACCGAATAGGGCATCAAATTATTACTCGCCCCAAGATCACAAAGAGCTTTTGAAAAATTAGCACTTCCAATAGTATAAGGAATTGTGAAAGCGTCGTGACCCTCCAACTTAGGAGCCATGGAATGAACAATAGCACTAACTTGATGAGTGACCTTGAACATTTCAAAGTTCATCGGCCTCTTCTTGGTCACAAGATCTTTCATAAACTTGGTATAACCGGGCCATTTGTTCCAATCTTCCACCAATGGCACATTAATAGAGAGACCTTTCATCATTGAATAAACTTCTTGAATTGATTCTAACCATTTTTCTTAGCTAGCCTTTGAGGGTAAGAAAGTGGAGGCTTTGGCAAGGGTGCCTTATCCTTTTGCACCACTGGATCCAGCATATCAATGATGTGTTCCCTAGTCGGGTTCACCTCTTCTCGGGTGTCTTCCACACTATCATAAATATCAATCCGAACTTCATCATGTACTTGAATATTATTTTGTGGGACGTACTCCTCTTGGATCATTTGATCATCATCAACAAGTTGCTTTTAATTTGAAGTGGATGCATTCTCACCTCTTTCACTTCTTGTGATGACCGCCATGGCATGTCCCTTATTATTACAACCCTTTGGGTTCACTACTGTATCACTTGGTAATGCACCCTTAGGACGAGTGTTAAGAGCTTGCCCCATTTGAACTTCAAGATTCCGAAATGATGTGGTATGAGAGGCGAGTTGGGCATCCAAATCCGCATTCATTTCTATCATTTGTTTGAACATGTTCTCAATATGATCCATTTTATTGCTTGAAGAACTTGAACCATAGGAAGGATAGGGAGGTGGGTTGCTTAGTTGTTGATACATTGGAGGTCCTTGGAACTCCCAACTCCGATTTTTATGATTGTTATTGTTCCCCCAATTTCCTTAGTTATTACCTCCCCAATTTTCTTGGTTGTTGTTGTTATGCCAGTTCCCTTAATCGTTAGAATCCCAATTACCTTGGTTATTTTAAGATCACCATTGATTTTAATTAGAGATTTAAAAATTGCTCCGTTGCACTTAGTAATTGTTCACAAATTGTACCTCTTCTTCTTGCTCTTGATAGGAGTCATCTTGATCATAACCACCATCATCTTGTGCATAAGTCTCCACCCGGGGTTGAAATTGGGAACCTTTAGTCCGCTTCTTGTTGGACAAAACACTCACCACTTCCATGAAATTAACTTACTTAGGAGCTTGAGTTTGATGAAGTTGAGCTTTAGCGAGTTGAGTCATTGTGGTGGTCAATTCGGTAATAGCTTGCCCATGGTCTTGCAATTTTTTTATGAAGGTGAATCATGTTGGGATCACCTTGGGGAAAATTGGCTAGGGATTGCCAAGCCGAAGAGGTTTCCGCCATCTTATCAAGAATCTCACATTCCTCCACATAAGGCATTGTCATAAAATTTCCTCCGACCAATTGATTGACCATACATTGATCGTGGTATTAGTACCACGGTAGAAAGTTTGTTGGATCATGTTGTTAGTCATATCATTATTCGAACACTCCTTCACCATAGTCTGATACCGCTCCCAAATCTCATGCAAAGGTTCAGTGGGCTCTTGCTTGAAAGCCAATATTTTATCTCGTAGAGTTTCCATATGCCCGGGAGAGAAGAACTTTGAAATAAATTTCACCGCCAATTCATTCCATGTATGAATAGAATGATTAGGCAAGCGTTCTAACCAATCCAAAGCCTTACCCTTTAGTGAGAAGGGAAAAAGCCTTAACCGCAATGCATATTCTGAAACATTTGTTTGTTTGTTTCCTTCTCCAACAAGTATCGACAAAACCTTTCAAATTCTTGTAAGCATTTTGATGCGGCGCCTCGATGAAATAACCTCGTTACTCGAGCAAAGTGAGCATCGCATTGGTGATTTGAAAATTGCCCGCCTTAATGCGAGGGGGAACTATGGCACTTGCATACCCTACATTGGCCGAAATTCGGTGTTCATCCACTTGTGGTTGTGGTGGTGGTAGAGGTGAGGGAGGTGGAGGCACATTGTCTTGTTGCCCACACCCTCTGCAATTTTGTTGTGGAACTTGTGGTATTTCATCAAGTTTTTCCTCTTCACCATCCACCTCTCCAATGGTACATTTTCAAGTTCGTTATTCGCCATTTGAAACCTAAAATCACTTCAACAAGTTAGAATCACGAAAGTAGAAGAAGATACTCAAGAAACAAACTCAAGTATATAGATAATACCGCAAACTCCCCAGCAACAGTGCAAAAATTTGATCGCGCCCAATTCACACCCCAAATAAAAGAATATGAAATGGTCATTACAATAATAAAATCCAACGCGAGTCAGGGTCGAACCACAAGGAGTTTAGATTGGTGTTAAGGTAAACAGTTAAGAGAGCAACTTGAAATAACTAAATTTAACTTCCAAACAAATGTGTGTATCAATTTTGCTAATTAAACTACTAAAGATTGTGACTAAGCTAGCAAACAAGTAATAATTGAAATATTTTTAAAGTTTTATCAAATAGAGAAAAGCCTAAGGTTGTAACCTTAACCTAGGTGTAAACCTAATGGGTAAAGTAAATTTATACTTGCTTGGTAGATCGGGGTTGTTATGACTCTCAATACTCAAGTACTCACTCAACACCTCTCGGTTAAGGAGTGATTATGCTCAATTTAGCTCTCTCAAGTTCAAATGGTAGCTATAGGTGCAATTGAATATGAGTCCAAGTTAGATTATCCCTAACTCTAATTAAAATTTGTTAATTAAACTAATTAATAACTCAACTAGTTCAATGTCTTGTTAGTCAAGTATTTCTAGACTAAACTCATTTTTCTCAAGTAAGAACAAAGTCAAATAAGCATGAATCAATATTTGCAACCATCAATTCTAACATTAAAGCATAATTAAGGCTAAATAACACTAACCCAATCATTAGCAAGCATAATGTTAATAACCCATAAGATTTACACACTAGGGTTGGATCATAACCCTAGATAAAAATATAGCTACTCATGTTAATAGACATAAAAGATGAAAATAAGAAGAAATTAAAGACATAAAACTAAAATAAAATAAAATAAAAGAGTAGATGATTCTCTCCAGTTGTAGCTCAAACCTTTTCCAAACAGCTAAAATACCGAACTACAAGCTACTACAATGAAAAGATGCCCTAAAAAGTCATAACGTCCTATTTATAGGGCTCCCGAAATCTCTGATAAAAATGCCATTTGGAGGGTTCTGCGGCTGCACATCAGCTTCTGCGGTTCGTACTTTGATGGATTAATGTTGCATGTGCTTTCAGTCGAAGGAGTTCTGCGGTCGAATTTCAGCTTCTACGGCTGCACTTTAATTTCTGCGGACCGCATTTGAGGAAGCTTCAAACTTGTTCGATTGCTCATTCTCTAATCTTTCAAGCTTGTCATTGTGAACCTGTTTTGCATACCAAGTGCGACCGCACATTTTAATCTGCGGACCGTACTTCTGCCAAAAGTTCCTAAAGCTTCAGTTCTTCTTCTGCGGATCGCACTTGCTTTTGCGTCCGCACATGTAATTCTGCGAACCGCACTTTTCTTAGCACTTCTCCTCTTTGCTGAACTTAGCTAGAACATCTTCTTTTTTAGTTATTTTTCTTCATTAAGCTTACATTCTCCAGTACACCTGCAATTCAACTATTTTCATTAGATTCGGAGACAAACTTTCAGACTAAAAACTATAGCAAGAAGGTATGAATAAGTGGTTAAAATTCACACTTGTCAATCCTACGCTTAATTATTTGATTGATATTACCAATTGAATACTATCTATGAATCTAGGGTTGAACTCGAAAATGAAAATTCTAGATTGCAAATAGGATTGAGTATAGCAAGTTCTCGAATATGGACATCGAAAAACAGATTCGCGGTTAGGATACGCATTCATAATCGTCTTGCTTAGTTATTATGCAGGAATTATGAATACATCCTTGTTGATCCTAGCTCCATAGATATACAGGTATTAGGTTAGCTTAAATAGACGCGTAAGAATTCGACAGATTCTTGTTAGCAATATTAACCATGTCAACCAATAAACTAGATAAATTGGTTAGTCAATTTAAGTGAAGAACACAATAAGATTATTATATAGCTCATAATCCTAGATTGTTTTCATCACATTGATAACATAAAAACCTTTTCTTCCTTTGCTTAAAGTTTATTATTTATTTTATTTTCGTTTTGATTTGTTTAGATTCAAATACTTTTGGGTTTAATTCTTGTTTAGATAATTAGGATTGTTTAATCTAGTTAATAGTTAATAACAAGTTCTCGTGGATGATACTCTATTTATCACTTTATTACATAAACAACTATTCTTAGGGACGGTATTCAGGGATTAGCCTGTACTTATTTTATCCTGAAATTTTGATCTAAAAATCTTAACTTCAAGATAATTCGGGACATTTTTGTTCCGAAAAATTGAACGAAAAAATTAAAATTTAGGACGCAATGGCTAATTCCTAAATAGCATCCCTTTAGAGTGGCTACCTAGTATCATTTCTACGTATAATTGCGTATGTGTTTGGCCCAATAATAGAAAATTCATTTATAAAGAGAAGTCGTTAAGGATAACGTGAATCAAACTAAGGGGTCATTACAGCTTCCATATAATCCTAGCACAAATTAAGCTCCACATTACTAATAATGTAATATTTGTTTTGAGCCTATAAAATTATGTATTACTAATACCAAATTTAGTTGTTTTGATAAAGTTTGGGGCATGTGCACAGATAGCCATTTTCAGGGATGTTATTTAGAGATTAGCCAGTACTTATTCTGTCCTGAATTTTTAAACTAAAAATCTTAATTTCAGGACAATTCATAAAAAATATTTCCTGAAAATTAAACCGAAAAACTAAAATCCAAGATGTACTGGCTAATTCCTAAATAGCAGCCTTTTAAAGTGGCTACTTTGCTTCAAAAAAGAAAGTGGCTACTTAGTGTCATTTCTACCTAAAGCTTCGGTTACTAATACCTCTTGTTCGTGGGTGAAATTCAAAAATAGTCAGATTTACAAGTGGTAATTGAAAAATAGTCACAGTTTTAAAAGTAATCGAAATTTAGCCACTTTTCATGTAAAGATAAATCAGAACGAAAACACTTTTTAAAATCCGGAAAATATTCCAGCATAATATACTGGAGTTCGAATTTTTTACATGTGAACTTCCAGCATAATATACTGGAGTTCGAATTTTTTACATGTAAACTTTCAGCATAATATATTGGAGTTCCAGTATATTATGTTGGAACTCTAGTATATTATGATGGAAGTTCACGTGTAAAAAATTTGAACTCCACTATATTATGCTGGAAGGTCATACACAGGTCCTCCAATCTCCAGTTTATTATGGTGGAACTTTTCATGTATTGGAGTTCCAGCATAATATGCTGGAACTTTCCGTGTTGCAGCAAAATAGTGATTATTTTTCAATGATTTTGCAAACGCTAACTATTTTTCAATTATCAGTCCGAAAGCTGGCTAGCCCGTGCTATTTTTACATTGTTCGTGCATAAGCTTTCCTAGGCCCTTCTCACACACTTATATAGGAGGGACAAGACCCCAGGTCCGAGGTCGAAACTGGGATCCTACGTATTATATTTAAGAAAGATGCACGTGAGTGGAATAGTGAGGCTTCGTGATTGATTTTGTCGCACGTAAGTTTAAGGAATGTCTTGGTCCAAGCTAAAAAAAAAATAAAAAGTAAATCATTCACTGATCCTATAACTTATATAGTATAATACAAACTCAAATGCTCTTACATGCTGCTCTAGATCTAGAGAAGTTAGAAATAATTCTGATGAATGCAATACAAAATCAAATGCTTCTCTAGAGAGGCTATAAGCAAATAACTCCCATTATTGTTGTGGAAGTTTTTTTCCATCCCTATGTCTTTCTCTCAATGTCTCGTTCCTCAGCTATTTCAGTCCCTATGGTTTTGTCACAATATTTTTAAGTCTTCTTCACTTTTCCCTCGTCTCTTTCGCACTGTGTTTTCCTCATCATTCTTCTAGTTATGTTTTAGGATTCCTCTTCATGTTCATGCTACGTTATGTTTTTACCTCCCACCCTTTCTTTTTTTTATTGTTCCTCTTTGTTCATGCTCATCTAATTATTAAGGTTTCTCAATATTCCTTGGCAAGTAATGATAGTGGTTAAATTATTTGTTCTTCTACATTATAGTGTTGACCTTGAATTTGAAGGTGACAATTCACCATTGCCTTCAGTTGACACCTAACAATGATCATTAATTAGAGTCTGAATAAGGGTGATATATTGGGTCAATTTTACAAATTGTGGGTTAATTTGATTTGGTTTCCATCGGATTTTGGTTGATTCAATTCGATTGATATGATTTATATCCGTAAATAGATAAATCAATCGTGCGCTGAATTTAATCTGATTTCTTTTATTCGAATTTCCTCTTAAAACTAGAAGGATACTATATTCACACAAAAATTCAACCGTGAGGGGAATTAACATTTTCTATTAATGACAAAAGAATAGATATTATGGAGAAAGAAGAAAGAAGCAATGGAAAGGGGAAAATAAATAAAAAGGAAAAGAAAGAACGGTCGCAATCCTCATAGTTTATAACCAAAGGACCTTTAGGAAATCATAATGTTGAGATTATAATATGGGATAAATAATGATAGGATTATTTGGTGAATATAATTTTATTGATAGATATTTAATTCTGAACTAAAATGAAATATAGGAGGTATATATAACATGTGTTTAACTTTATACTAGCTAAATTGAAAAAAACTTATACTTTTTCTTTTTTTAAATCTCTCCCAAATTAGATGGATGTATAGTGTTTTCACACTTTTCCTCCAATGTGACTCGAAACCAGGACCTAACAGTTGTAGATGGAGGTGCTTTTACCAACTGAGCAAGCCTCACTTGTCTTAAGACTCGCTTATTTGTTCCTAAATCACTTGGCTTCCATACCAAGAGGTTCCTCAACAAGAGGTCTTTTTTTTCCTTCTATAGATCCAAAAGGGTTCAAAGCTTTTCCTTGTCGCAAAAACCATTTGAGGAGCTTAGCAATATCCAATCATTTGTTAATAGTCCCCCCTTTATTAATTCTCCTGGCAGGAAAAAATCATGGTAGCCATAGGTGAAGACCTAAACAAACAACATAGTGCATCTCTCCCATAACAACCCCATTGCTAGAAGATGATCAATGGTTATAGAAAAAAGCAACAACATATTCACAATTGTTTCTAAACAACGTAGTACATTCATAATTGTTTTCAATTTCCCAGTAAGTATCATGGTTATAGGAGGGGGGAAAAAAAGAATGCAAGGACAAGAAAAGGTACATAAGTATACCATTATTAGGGGTGTGCATGAAGCGGTGTAGTTTGGTTTTTTATTAAACCAAAATCAAGCCAACTATGTCGGTTTATTAAATTTATAATCAAATCAAACCAACATAAACTCGGTTTTTTCGGTTTCGGTTTTAGTCGGTTTCTCGGTTTCTTCAATTTTTCGGTTTTATTTTTTAGTTATATTGTGCTTGAAAAAGATATCAAATAATCACCAATTATCCGCATAATTACTATTCATTAAAATAATCTAAGATAACAGTTCTACCCAAATCTAAAGGGACAATAACATAATTGGTTTAATCAAACACTTTAGCTTACCAAATTGTATTGGAGCATTAAGACTAATATGCAATTACAAACTTTAACAATGGCTACTTCTCAACAAGAATTACGGAGCGGGAAGCTCGTGTGAAGTGGAGGGAAGAGTTTCCAATATTTGAGGTCCTTTAAGTTTGGAATTGGAACACACGGAAGATATGAAATAACTTATTTTATTGTCTTTTGTCTTGTTGGATTTTAGTTTGGGCTTCAGATTTAGGTTATGTAGATAGAATCTACTTAGTGGATAGTGAATTTACAAGCCCACACATAAATAATATCTTAAGACATTGAAAACTATAAAATAGTTTAGAAAATACTTACAAATTAGATTTTAATGATTATTTTTTATGTAAAGTTTTTTTTTCAGATTTATATATATATAATGTCGGTTTGGTTTAGATTCGGTTTGACTTTTTTTGTTAATACCAAACCAAACCAAGAATAATCGATTTTTTATTTTCCAATACCAAACCAAACCACAAGTCAGATTTTTTTCTTCGGTTTGACTTGGTTTGTTGGTTCGGTTTGGCTTGACGGTTTGGCTTGTACACCCCTAACCATTATAGAGAAGTCGAGCCGGGATTTTTACAAGATTCCACACATGTACTGGTATTCACCAGCATGTAATGGGACGAGTCGACTGTTTACTCATGATGTTCTAATTAAATCACAACTGAAAAGAAAAACTTGATCACAGGACGAATCTGCATAAAGCAAAATAATATCTTCCAGAAAAGGAAAAAGACCCAAATACAACAACACCCAGTATATTACCACATGTGGGATCTGGGAAGGGTAGCGTGTAAGCAAATCTTACCCATACCTTATGCAGGTAGAGAGACTGTTTCCAAGAGATCATCGGCTCAGGCAAGCTTGGGAAATATAAAATGCTTGCCTGTAGAGACCCAAATACACTAATGAAAAATAAAATGCTACAAACAGCAAGAGACATTAGTTAATGATATTGTTTCTTCAAATAATTAAGCATAACGTTTTGCTTCATAGAAAATTTGGATAAATACTGCAAGCTATAAGAAAGCAAGATAACTCAGTCTCACAAAAATATAATTTGGTTAGCTGATAGGTACCTCAGCCTTTGGAGAGATGGAAGCGCTAGCGGCAAGAATACAAAATCAGTTCAACAGATTGAGACTTCTGATGTAATCTATAGAATCATATTGCGACTGTTATAAATCAAATAAACATTTAATCCGCGTACAAGATAATCATATTATGAACACGTGTATTTTTTTGTTACCATTCAAAGTGCTACGGCCACCCCTATCTATGTTTTGTAGCTACTCTGATTTTTCCCTGTAAAAGTTGCATTCCCTTGCATGAAACTTAGAAATCAATTGATAAACTACTCAAGAAAGCTAAGGTAAGAGGAGATGTGGACTTTCCAAACAAAGAACACCACCGAGGAAGCTTCTTAAGTACTGTTTCAGTTGGGGAAGTAATTCTATCAACATCTGTCCTCAATTTTAGCAAGGGTTGCTCTATGTTGCTATCCTTCTTCTGAGACTTATGAGTATGATTGTTGGCCCAGAAAAGCGTCAGACTGAATTTCCTTGGTGCCTTCTTCCCTCCTGAAAACTGAATTATGTGCCATCCGTCTGCATTACTCTTGTCGCCAATTGGGACCAACTCCTCGGTACCGTCTGCACCGACATCAATCCCACAAAATTGGGGAAGAAAAGATCAGAAGAACAGTGGAAAGAACAAGAACAAAATCCATTCTTAGCACAGGCTTTTAATAATACAGATGTGATCTATCATTACGTGCCCCTATCTCAACTATAGAAAGAGCACATCAATTATTTACTACCGAGTCATTACTAGGAAGCTTTATAGATTAGGTCAAAATTCTCTCCACTAATTGTCCTAGTTCCTTATCTTTTTCTCTCCATTTTACTTATAGACAAGTCAAAAATAGCATTGCAGACAAAAACTCTGCTTCCTAGTATCCAAATGGCAGTTGGAGGCTTGGAGCTTCACTACCAAATGATAAAGAAACAAAATAAGATTTACAAAGGTTAATATATGTAGGAAGACAATCAATCTATTAGGGTTTTTTTCTTTTGGTTTTTACTATTTATGGAGTATCCTATGTATAAAACATGAAGCCTAGAGAACAACCTGATGCTGTTAAGCCCCTTTGAACCACAGGAAATATGGGAGTGTCAAAGCATGCTCAGGAGATAAGGCACCTGGCCCTGATGGCTTTTCTATGGCCTTCTTCATTCAGTGTTGGGAGATTATAGGAGCTGATGTTATTGCTGCTGTCCAGAACTTCTTTGAACAAGGTCTTTTTGAGAAGGGCTTCAATGCTACTTTTGTGGCATTAATTCCTAAAAGAGTGGGTGCTAAGGAGTTAAAGGATTTCAGACCCATCAGTCTAATAGGCAGTGTCTATAAAATCATCTCAAAACTCTTAGCAGATAGACTTAAAAAGGTGGTTCACAAACTGGTGGATGGCCAACAGATGGCTTTCATTAAAGGAAGACATTTAATGAAAGCCAGATAATGGATGCAGTATTAAAAGCTAATGAGTGGAAAAGCAAATTCCAGGGATATTATGTAAATTGGATATTGAGAAAGCTTATGATCACTTGAATTGGAACTTCTTGCTGGGAATCCTAGCTCAAATGGGTTTCGACAACAGATGGATCAGTTGGATCAAGTACTGTATCAGCACAGTGAAATTCTCAGTAATCATAAATGGCTCTCCAACTGGTTTCTTTTCTTCCCAGAGAGACAGGGAGATCCTTTATCCCCCTTCCTCTTCATCTTAGCAATGGAAGGTCTAAATGATATGTTGAAGACTGCAGAAATGCATGAATAGATCAGAGGCTTCAGGGTGAATGCAAGGGCAGTTAATAGTATGGAGATCTCTCATCTGCAATATGCAGATGACACCCTGATTTTTTGTGATGCTGACAAGGATCAACTAACTATGCTTAGGGTGATCTTTATACTGTTTGAAGCCACTTCTGGTCTGAACATTAACTGGAATAAAAGTGATATCTTTCCAGTCAATGAGGTGACAGACATTCATAATCTAGCTGGATTTTTGGGTGGAAGATAGGAGAGCTACCCCACTATATACCCGGGGATGCCACTGGGGGTAAAGAACAAATCAAAAGGGATATGGAATGGAGTTTTAGAGAAATGTGAGAAGGAATTGACCAACTGGAAGAGTCAATATCTATCAGTGGGAGGGAGACCAACTTTGATCAATAGTGTGTTGGATGCCTTATCCACATGATGTCCTTATTTCCAATGCTTGCAAACGTGCTAAAAAGACTTGATGTGCTTAGAAGAAACTTCCAGTGGAAAGGTAACAGTGAAAGAGAGAAGTTTCATTTGGTTAGATGAAAGAGTTTGACAGTTACCAAAAAGGAAGGGGGTCCGGGAATTAGAAACTTGAAGGTGCAGAACCAAAGCTTGATGATGAAGTGGTTTGTGGAGGTTTGCTTCAGATGAGAACTCACTATGAAAAGAGGTCATCAAATCAAAATATGGGATGGGAGGTAATTGGACATCAAAGCCTGTAAGCACTCCCTATGGGGTCAGTGTGGAGATCTATAAGAAATTACTGGCCAGCTTTCAGAAGAAAGTCTAGTTACAAAGCAGGTAATGGGATGAAGATTTCTTTTTGTGAGGATAACTGGTTAACTCAGGAACCTTTAAAGCAACTATTCCCAAATATATATAACTTATGTCAACAGCAAGAGACAACAATGACTGGTGTATGGTCAGAACAAGGGTGGAACCTCAACTTCAGAAGGTTATTAAATGACTAGGAGATGATTAGAATTTCAGAATTCTACTATGTATTGGCACAATTCAGAGGCATTGTTGCAGCCGAGGATAACATGGTGTGGAATGGGGATAGTAAAGGTATCTTCTCGGTTAAGTCAGCTTATAAGGAATACAACCTATCAAATAATCATGTTGGGTGCTGGCCATGGAAGATGATTTGGAAAGTTAAAATACCCCATAAGGTGGCATGTTTCACTTGGCTTTTGGCTCAAGAAGTAGTCTTGACTCATGACAATCTGGTAAAGAGAGGCTATCAACTGACCTCTAGACGTTACTTATGTGGAGAAGAGGAAGAGACAATAAACCATCTCTTTTTACACTGCAATTGGACTGAAGCTTTGGAAAATTTCCATCAACCTAAGGGGAATCAGATGGGTGATGCCTGGAAGAATAGTTGATGTTTTAAAAAGTTGGAGCAGGGATGGCAACCTATCCGGTCAGAAGAAGAGATGGAAGATTGTGCCAGCATGCATTTGGTGGACAGTTTGGCTAGATAGAAATCAAAGATGTTTTGAAGACTTACACAGTTCCATTCAGAAAATGAAGATGAACTGTCTAGTCCTGTTCTATTTTTGGTGTAAAGAAGTAAGCATAGAAGAAGCAGACTCTATTTTTTATGTCCTAGATTTTTTGTAAGATGACACACATCTAGGATTTTATTTTCTCTCTTTTGTAACTCTGGAGACTTCACAACTTGTGTAGTTCTCCCTTTATATATAAAATTGTTACCATTATAAAAAATAAAAAAAAGGATAATGCATCTGTTCTTGGCTATGATTATTATGCAGGTGTAACAATATAGTTTGTGTACTCTTGAACGAATGATCAGTTTCATTCAACAATTTGAGCCTAGGATTCTTGTGGAGCTTTAGGAGGCTCTTCTCAGTTCTTCACCTGGTTTTGCTCCAAGGTATTTGGTAATCTATATGGTTAGCTTAGCTAACAGAGTATTTTAGCATAAAGGTTATCACCTTGCTCTATGTCTCTAAATAAGTTCAAAACAGAAAAGTTGTTCTAAATGATTACCTAGGCTTCCCAATTTCTCTTGCGACATATATGCCGAGATTTGACCTACTGAACATATTTTGACTTATTCAACACAAGGTGAAACAGTGATGGCCTATCTTCACCATAATCTTCCTTTTTGGGGCTAAATTGAATAATTAAAGGACCAAGAGCAGAAAGAGTGAACTATTACCACTATAAAAGAGAGAGAGAGAGAGAGAGAGAGAGAGAAGTATTTTCCACTATCCGGTACTAGTACTGAAACTTGGTTGTAGCGACTTGCATCAATTGTAGACATGATTCGACCAAGTTTATAAAGTTGTCGCATCTCTAATTATAGACATGATTGAAACCAAGGTCACAAAATCTCTCTCTCTCTCACCCTCGCTCATCTGCACAGTCTTTAGAACAGCATTTTACGGTCTTTTTCTCAACTTATTTTGCTAACTTGTCCCCTCATCTAGACCTGCACCAGAATGCAGTCTAGAGAGCATGAGAGGCATTGAGCTATAACTACAAAAAAAATTCTTATTCTCATCTTACTAAACCGTTTCTAGTGAGCATTGTTTTAAGAGAGTGAACTTTTTCATATCTGACGGGGTAAGGACCAAGGACATGAAGTATGTGGGCTAGATAAATTAAGTGTAATACCTCTTCTTTTCTGCCGGACATTATATCACATTTAGTATGAGGAACAATTTTAACTACAGGGGAAACTAAGAACAAGTTATGGAATCTTCCTTAGTGTGATGCACAACTTGAGCCAAACGAACTCCTCTAAATTGTTTTCTACTAACTCAAGAAGACTACATGAGAAATATTTAACTCTCAATTCTGAGTGGAGACATCAAAAATAAAGCACAAAGTAGGACACCACAAAGTCAGACCAGCCTAAAATTATAGAGTTACCAGAACCCCTGGATCCATTGTTTAGCATGATATGATACTGGACAGGCCTCAACTAGAATGAGAGTGACAACAACTACTACTATTATGCCTCAGCCCAAAACAAGTTGGGTCGGTTATATTAATCCTCACTTCTTCATTGAGCTTGATTCATATCATCATCATACCAAATAAGATAAAAGTGAAAAATAAGCTAAATATGTGTATATAATAATAATAGAAGTTCTATAACAATCTAAAACATATCCCAACTAGCATATATCACCTATACAGATCTTTTTCTTTCATTATACCCTATCTTTAGCTAAGCCTGCATCGATTTCAAGGATTTGTAGGTCATTCAATACAACTTCCTTCCATGTGATTTTAGGTCGACCTCGTCCCTTTTTAACACTTTCATTCACCATAGTTTCACACACCTATGGACCGTGCATCTGTAGATCCACGCAGGACATGACTAAACCATCTTAAGCGACCTTCACTCATTTTATCCTCAATACGTGCTACTTGCACCTACATTATTTCTAATATTATCTAATCTTGTATGACCACACATTCATCATGGCATCCGCATCTCTGCAACACTCATCTTGTGGATATGTTGGACTTTAGCAGCCCAACATTCACTACCATATAACATTGTTGGTCTTATAACTGTTCTATACGACTTACCTTTCATTTTGGTAGGGATCCTTCTATCACATAACACCCTGGAAGCACTTTTCTATTTCAACCATCCGGTTTTAATCCTATGAGTAATATCTTCATCTATCACTGCATTCTCTTGAAACAATGAGCCAAGATATCTTAATTGTCTGCATTTTGCAACACAATCTCATTGCTCTTCTCATATTGACTAAACTTGCCGTGCATGTATTCAGTCTTATTTCTACTTATCCTAAAACCCTTGCTATCTAAGGTGTTCCACCATAGCTCAAGCTTTTCTTTTTTTTTTTTGGAGAAGGTAACAATTTTGTATATTAATATAAAGACTTCACTGAAATTGTGAAATCACTCATAATTACAATGTAAGTGCCCATACAAAACTAAACAAAAAGGACACTATTCACCCTTGTTTTTCTTACAATGAATCTAGGGCATCTAAAACGGATTCATGATCCTCCAAAAGTTTTCCTTTACACCAAAAATAAAAAAGAGCTAAACATTTCATCTTTATCTTCTGCATGTTGCTGAACTTTTGCTGAAAGCTAGCCATAGCTCAAGCTTTGGTTGACCATCTCATTAATTTTATGCAACTTCTGCAATAACCTAGTCATCTATCTATAAGAATATAAAGAAGAACTATAATTATAAAAGTCTAGGTGGCCTTGTTAGGTCAAGGTGCAAAAGCCTGATGGAGGCCCATGCTATCTCAGGTATCTGTAAAACTCACTTAGTCCAGATAAAAAGAAAAAAAAAGGCGGCTCAGAGGTGCATCATCTCTCCAAATAGATTAAGCTATAAGAAAAGTCTTAAACAATGAACAGCAAATCATGCAGAAAGCATGATCAAGAACAGAAGTCAAGGAAAAAAGTCTCTTCTGTATTAGCCTTGTTGAATAGGAAGGTGTAGCTCTATGGAAAAAGTACTTTTCACAGCGTAACTGAACCTTTTTGCGCTTAAAGTTCTATGGACAAATATTTGAGACAGCTCATGTCGGGTGAATTTTAATAGAGGGCAATCTTACCTCTGAAAATCCCAAAATATGACAGCTAGTGAAACCTAACTAATTTATTTGTCCAAGGAGATAAGGTTAAGGTAATGACAACCTCCACAAGTATTTGTAAGTACCTTTCAACTGGAAATCCTCGATCTCATCAGTGTTGATGCCCAGAGTCCAGCGTGTGGATACTTTAGTGTCAATGGATACATGAGTAACTCTATTGTCACCCTTGGTATCATTCTCAACATGAATCAGAGGAATATCTAGCTCATGCCAGCCAATATTAGCATTCTTGTCGCTCCAACAACCATATTTGACCGAAAATGTTACAAAATCAAGAGGCTCATCAGTACCACAAACAAATCCTTCTCCAATCTGTTCAACCTCCTTTATTAGATTTCCTGGAGTGGCTGAAAACAAGGAGATGCGAGAAACTGGTTCTTGCTTTTTGCCATTAGCTCCTCTCATATCTACAACATGCACAACCTGAAAAAAGTGGTTCAAATATTCATCAGATTTTCTGTGCTACCTCTGTGCAAATTTCATTATCATATACTAGTATTTTGAGGAGAGTTGGACCATAAAGTAGAGATAATATAAACTTTCTGCAAGCTACATTTGCTACGGATATAAGTAGGTCCTATGCAAAACTTTTGAAGTAACATATGCCTCACATTTTCACATGGCGGAGTTTGACTATGCACAGAGTTTATTATAGTAACATGATTTGTCTACTATATTTAGTAACTGTAGAAGAAAATATTAAACCAGTAGGAAGTTAGTGTCATAAGGAAGATATGACGGGATCAATAGATATGATAACCAAACAATTCAATTAATAATCATTAGACATTGTTGTTTCATTAATGAAGTATCAAAAACAACTGGAGCATCTCATGGTCGTTCCCACTTTTTCTTGATGAAGATAAATATTTTATTGATATAATGGGAACCATCTTATAAGGAGATTGGTGGAACAGTAGAAGAAGAGGAAGAGGGACTTGCATATGGTGTTCATTGATCTGGAAAAAGCGTACGACAAAGTCCCAAGGAAGTTCTATGGAGGTGTTTGGAGGGTAAAGGTGTTCCTGTGGCATACACTAAGGCGATTAAGGATAAGTATAATGGTGCTAAGGCCCGGATTAGGACAGTGGGAGGAGACTCGGGACACTTCCCAATCGTGATGGGATTGCACCAGGGATCAGCTCCTAGCCCGTTCTTATTCGCCTTGGCTATAGATATATTGGCGTGTCACATACAGGGGGAGGTGCCATGGTGCATGTTATTTGCATATTACATTGTCCTAATTGAAGAGACGTGATGCAGAATAAACGTAAGGCTGGAGATCTGGAGAAAAACCCTGGAGTCCAAAGGCTTCAAATTGAGCACGACTAAAACCGAATACATGGAGTGCAAGTTCAGTGACGTAACTCAGGAAGCTGAGGCGAAAGTGAGGCTTGATACACAAGTCATCCCCAAGAGATGAAGTTTCAAGTACCTAAGGTCACTAATCCAAAGTAACGGAGAGATTGACGAGGATGTCACACACTGTATTGGAGAAAGGTAGATGAAATGGAGGCTTGCTTCTGGTGTCTTGTGTGATAAGAATGTGTCACCTTGAATTAAAGGTAAGTTCTACGAAATGGTGGTTAAACCGACTATGTCGTTGGGTCTGAGTGTTGGCCAGTCAAGAAATCTCATTTCCAGAAAATGAAAGTAGCGGAAATGAGGATGTTGCGATAGATATGTGGGCATACCAGGAGAGATAGTGTCAGGAACGAAGATATTCGGGAAAAGATAGGAGTGGACCCCGTGGAGGATAAGATGCGAGAAGTGAGGCTGAGATAGTTCGGGCATGTGATGAGGAGATGCACTGACACCTCAGTGAGGAGGTGTGAGAAGTTAAATATGGTGGGTTTAAGGAGAGGTAAAGGGAGGCCGGAAAAGTATTGGGGAGAGGTGATTAGGCAGGACATAGCGCTTCTTCAGCTTACACAGGACAAGACCCTTGATAGGAAACTGTGTAGGTCGAAAATTAGGATAGAAGGTTAGTAGGTAGTAATAAAACTTTCTTCCTGCCTTATCAGTAGTTTTAGTATTACTCTTGTTTTGTCGTATTCTTGGATGTCTATCACTATCAGATGTTGCTTCTGCTTTGTTTTGTTACTATTTTGCTATTTTTGTTGTTTTTCCATGACTCTTTCATTACTATATCCCTTTGTTGCTTTAATGCTCGCTCGACTATGTTGGCCTGAGCCGCGGGTCTATCGGAAACAGCCTCTCTACCTGCACTAGGTAGAGGTAAGGTTGCGTATACTCTACCCTCCCTAGACCCCACTTGTAGAATTACACTAAGTTTGTTGTTTTTGTATTGATATGATGGTAACAAACCCTGCATATAAAGTATATATAAAAAGTAGAGTCTATACAAAGACATTCAATCATCAAAACTCATAGGATATCATAAGTGTTCAATGGTTCTTTCAACTTATGGATAAAGGTAGAGATTGGCGCTTTAAATGTGTTTAAGATATTACTCCTACCCATTCAATTAAAACTGATGGATAAGAATGAGCTCAGTGTGATTACATCAAGATTTGTTAATTTGAAGTTTGCATGGAAGTGTTCATCAACTTACATTTACAGCTCTGGCAGTATCTTCAGTAAATGGAGGAACAACACCTAGTTGAACCATTGCAAGCGAGATGCCAAACAGAATACAGGTCACTGTAATAAGTGGCACCTTTGCACCTGAAACTCAAAATGAGATTTTGATTTAAAGTTGTGCTTCACCCCAAATAATAGCCACACCTACAGGGATTTCTATGAGATTTTAATTGCAGTCACTGCAAAGTTAAAGTAATTAACTTTAGATGAGATTCTTGTCAGTCGTGTGGTCTTCTTGCATCTGTTTCGATGGAGGAAGGGGAAGGGTGGATGAGTAGATGGATCCTGTAACAGGAACCAGGCAATTATTTGTCTGGATTATGAAGGTATCTACTTTTTGGACACTGCTAAAGGCTAACATGCCACTCTGCAATTTTAAATACTCACCTCCGTTTCAATTTATATAACACACTGTCCTTATTAGTCCGTTCCAAAAAAAATGACACATTTCTATAGAATTTTTTACCAAAATCATCCCTATAGTTTCACCTCAACTTTCACATCCTTATAATATTCCACTAAACAGGAATCATCCCTTAAGTTTTCAAAACTAAACCAAAAACATCCCTCTGTTAAATTTTCCATCTAACAGAATTTTGCTTCTCACGTAACCCATCCTTTTTCTCCTGATTTCTCACAAAATCTTCTCCTTCCTTCTTTAAAACACAGACACGTGACTTCTTTGGTAAGCTTGAGAAATGGGTTTGTAATGGTTTAGGTGAAGCCTCTTCCTTTCATTGGAAAAACGGAGATTGTTCTATTACCTTGCCCCATTTCCTGCATATTATATGGACTAATTGCCTCACAGTTTAGAAACCTACAAGACAAACTTGATACAGATGGGACACTGAACAATTTAAAGAGATTTTCTTTGATTTTAAATACGATTTTCTGGGATTCGTGACAGCCATTCTTGCTGGAACACCTGTTATTTTTCTCTTTATTTTTGTGTTTTCAATCAAAGCATTTAAAAGGAAAAACAGATGATGTTTCTACAATCAAGAATATCATATGAAACAGATATCTGTCAAAATAGCCAAATCACACGTAGAAAAATATATGAAAAAATCATCCAACGTCACAGAAAGAGCTACAAGATCCAAACTCCAACTATGGAAACCAGTTCTGAACAAGGATTTAAGATTCAAACTTGAATACAAAAATAAAGATAACCAAAAGAAAATGCAAAAAGAAAAAGAAAAAAAAATAGCTAACCCAATAAACACGAAGAAAGGATATGCTGAATATGAAAGATTAAAGAGCAGAAGAAGATGTGGGTAAGAGAGATTGAAGGTTAGGGTTTACAAAGACTACTTTTTTCTTTTTTGAAGAGACTCATTCTGGCGATAAAATTGTCGAATCTCCTTCGGTAAAATAAAATAATACTTCAATAAAGGAAGGTCACATGAGAAGTAAAATTCCATTAGAAGTGGATGGAAAATTTAACAGAGGAATGTTTTTGGTTAAGTTTGGAAAACTTAGGTTGACTCCTGTTAAGTGGAATATTATAAGGATATAGTGAAAGTTGAGGTGAAACTATAAGGATGATTTTGGTCAAAATAATTTAACTTTAAACTTTCTCTTTTACCTATTTTACCCTTAATGAGAAACTTGTATAACCACAAAAATGATATGGCCCCACAAAGCTTTTACCATTTATACTTAAAAGACCAAAAGTTTCAAAAGTTCTTTTTTCCTCAAACTCCATGTGAAGTCAGCATGTGTCATATGAATTGAAACGGAGGGAGTACATGTTAAGTTTCTCCTTAGTAGTGAATCAAAGAAACATATACAACTGAGGCATCAGGTGGTGTACCCTTGACCTTGATGAAACAACATCAATCCAATAGGGGCCAGATCTAAAGACTATGAGGATCAAGAATGAAATGATAATTTTGTAGTAATACTTTTCAAGGAGCTTTAAAGGCTGTGCATATGGTAGTTATGATTGTACTTTATGGTGGTGGAAGAAGAAGAAGAAACAGATTTCTGGCAGTGATTTTTGGGTTTTTTCCGGAAAGTTCCAGGGGAAGAAGGGATTTGCAATGACAAAATGTGATGGAGTGGAAGATGTGGCAGTAAAAGATGTTACTCCCTCCATTCCAATTTATGTGACATATTTTTCTTATTAGTCCATTCCAAAAAGAACAACACATTTCTATGTTTGAAACAATTCAACTTTAACTTTTCCATTTTACCCTTAATGAAAAACTTTTATAGCCACACAAATGTTACGGAATGTTTAAGACCACAAGTTTCAAATGTCTAATAGCCACACAAATATCATGGCAATACTTAAGACCATAAGTTTCAAATATCTTCATTTTTTCTTAAACTCCGTGCCAAGTCAAACTACGTCACAAATTGAAACGAAAGGGTATATATGTTATCCATGTTCGCATTTGAAGAAAACACACGGTCGAGGCATTAATTGTATGTGCTTTGCCAAGTAGAACTGTTTCGCTGGGAAAAGTCCAAGTAGGGAAGTGGCTTTACATATCCTTACAAGTTGTGTTATTTGTCTATTAAGCCAAAAAGATAAATTTATCCCTTTTTGAGAGCCCATCAATAGCACAAGTTACGCTAGCCCGATTTAACACCTATCACCACATAAGTACTTTAAATAACAGCCTAATAGATGGGTACAAAAAATAAGAACCATTAATTAGGGGATAAAATGACTAGGCAGCCCATAGTCTAAGGACAACTTCGCAAAATAACTCATCACTATCATCTGCAATAAAAAATGAAATTGCATTACAACATACCTGAAATATGAATATATGACAAAAGATATACCAGCGTCAAACATGCTATGGCAGCAATAAGTACTGCAATTATTATATTGCCCAGCCACTCAGGGTTGCTGCCAGGACTCCTGCAAAATGTGAAACATTAAGAATGCGAGACTTTGATTATTCTCCACATATATAAAGATCAAAAATACAACAATGAACACAACAAATCAGACAAGTTGTTAACAACGATAATGAAGCATATCTTTTACCTAGTCAGGAAATACACAGGAGAAACTATCACCACAAGTTCACTAGTTCCGAAGCAATAAATGCTGACACAATCCCCTTACATGGGACTCCCCTATGCTTAATATTGTGCACATACCAGTGTTCTATATCTGAGACATAAGACCTTCAACGAGTGAAATTGCTGACTCCGTAAAACATGAATTTTAGGATGAGAAAAACTGTAAAGAGAATAATTGAACTAAGAAAGTGGCATAGGTTATAAACGTTATCATGAGATTATTCAACTTTTCAAAATGAAAATTTTCTTAATAAAAAGGGCGGTTTCTATTTTAATGCACTAATGCAGAATACATCTGAGGTATATTGTTTTATTTTAAGAACTTAGCAGAAGTTTAGGCTACTGGTGCTGCTTCTGAATTTTCTCAGGGCACCGTACTTGTCCAAAAATAAATATAAAACATAATAATACAGTTAAATAATCACCGAGGTAATGTCCGTTTTACTGAAAGAAAACCAAACTAATCTACGGAATAAGGATTTACATACTAGAGGTGGCATGTCAAGGAAGTAATTCAGTTCAACCAAAAAATGCAAGCAGGCCATGTCACGTAAAGTAACCAGAGACTCCCATCACTTAACATATAAGAGTTCCATCAATGTTAAGCAGAACTTCTCAAACTTTATGGAGTATTGATACTGAACAAGAACTTAATTTGGTGACTACAAACAAGAATAATCTGAGATACGATCTTGTTCAGAAGAAAAACAAATACTGGGTGCTTCGCTGCTGTAGTATAATAAATGTCCAAGCTTAGGACCATTTGTATTTACCCTGATTCCAATGCATTAGGACACCTCTTGCTCAACTGACACTTTTTCCGCCAACACATACTTTTTATAAGTCATCCGAATTAATAGCCAATATGAAAAGCCTGACGACAACTGTAAGTTATGCTTCAGGTTCAGCGTTGAAGGACAAGAACTTACATGAGCTTTTCCCACAAATGCTTTTTTTTTTTGGATAATGTTTCCCACAAATGCTTTTGTTGTATGATTTTGATATTTCACATTTTACGCTCATGTGGGTTGACAATTCATGAATGTGGTTAAATTTTATTTCATCGTGTTCCTAACTCTTGGTTTACCCGATGTTAGGCCCCATATTATACTGTCCACGCTCCAAATGTCCAGTCCCGGGAGAGGGGGAGTGTTAGAGTCTCACATCATTGGGGGATTCATTTGTTTGCTTTCTTATATGGTCTTCGGCAATCCTCACCTCATGAGCTAGCTTTTAAGATTGAGTTAGGCCCAAGTCTATTTCTTAACAACAATAATAATAATATGGAATACAAAGAAGAGCCAAGTTAATGGAAGATGATACATTATGAGATTCAGTTATAAGTATCTGAGCTATTCAGATATGAGTTATAAAGTATACTTTTCAAGTTGCTTAAAGTAAGTAAAGTTAAGAACTTCTTTTTGACACACACACACACACAATTTGTTGAACATGTTTTTCTAAAGTTAGCATGTCTTGATCCAGCCTCGGATTGGGTAACTACTCACTAATCGGTCAATTCACACCTCGTTTTTTTTAGATGCAGGTTAAAATATTGAGTCCTAGAGCTAGAGATAGTGAGGTCCAAAGTTGTTCGTGGGTGACATTTGTGTTGTTAAGAGATGTTACGTTATGCCTACTGTTAGTTTACAGATATGTATAGTGTAGTCTTGTCCCATATTGGAAGAGGAGTAATATCTCCTTGTAGTGTATAGCTGCTATAAATAGGGACCTCTTGTATTGTATTTATCATCCAATATCAATAACATATTTTCTCCCGTGCCTTCTCACATGGTATCAGAGCATTAGTGAGAAAAGATCGTTGTGCGTCTTTCCAGCGTTAACCGGGAAGAAAGAACTTAGTCATCGTGCAATTTTTTCCGGTGACCTAAGGCTTGTCTAAGTGAAAATCACTTTTTGTCGATGTTGTGTTAAAACCAACACCACCACGAGGTAGATTATCCTCCGACGACCAACCCCTGAAAATTTATCCGGCAGAAAAGCCGCCACGCTCCTCCACGCGCCGGCAACAGCAACTTTTCCGGTGAGGGTTCTGACCACTTTCCGGCCATTTTTTCGTGAAGCTTCTTCAGGACAGTCTACTCTCCTCAAAATTCCGAGCCTACCCATCTACATTCAAATCAAATTCCGACCACTTTTATATTTTCCGGCGTGAACAGTGACCTTTCCGGCCATTTTTTGAAAACATTTCTTCAGGACAGCTTGCTCGCAAGGGAATTCCGAGTCTATCCATCCTGGTTACGACAAATTCCGACAACTTTGGAAATTTTCTGGCGAGCTATAGTGTTTCAGGCGTGAAAAGTGTTTCCGACGCAGAACAGTGTTCTGTTTTCCTGCTGTAAACAGTGTTTTTTAAGCTATTTCTTCAGTTTTCTCACATGAGTTAACCCTACTACTACAAATTATAGCGACATGGGAACCGATGCTTTGAATAGTCGGATGGTTTCTTTAGTAGATTATATTGAGTTCCTTCAGTATAAAGCATGTAAGCAGACATCTTCTGAGATAGCTTCTGTTATTCAAACCTATGTTGCTCGGACTCTTCACTTTCAGTGTCGCACCCGTGTCGACACGACGTGGGTGTGGGTATGGGTGTAGGGTCCGTGTCGGATCTGGTCAACCGATTTTGGGTACTTTGACCAAAATCAACGGAGAAATTTGGGACAGATACAATGATTTTTTAAAACAAATCAAAAGCTAATAATGATATGGAAGAAAATGGAATACCTTGGATATATAAATTTCTATGTCAGTCCTTTTCCTTTTATCCCCTTCTAAAATTCTACTCTGGTTCAATATTTTCTCCTTCTCGGAATACCTTGTAAGCTTTCCACATAATGTCTCATAATTCAGACATATTTTTATAACTCTATTTTTAAATAATTGAATTATTTTTAGCCGAATCCCCGCACCCGTATCCGTACCCCCGAATCTTTAAATTTAGATCATGAAGGATCTGACCTCTAGATCCGCACCCGTATCGGACACCGACACTCGAGTCCGAGCAACTTAGGTTCAAACAGGTAATAGCGTGACTTGTTTCTCCCAATCTTCATCCTCCGAGTCTTGGGTCATCGATTCAGGTGCATCAGATCATATTTCTGGTAACAAATCTCTTTTCACTACTATTTCGTATTCTCAATCTCTTCCAAAAGTCACAATGGCCAATGGGTCTCAAACCATGGCAACTGCAATAGGTCAAGCAAGCCCACTTCCTTCCTTACATTTAGATTCAGTCCTTTATGTTCCCAATAGTCCTTTTAATCTCATAGTTGTTAGTCGCTTAGCCAAATCACTTAAATGCGTTAGTTTTATTTCTTGATGACTAAGTTTTTATACAGGAACACAGTACGGGGCGGATCATTGGTACCGGGCGTGAATCAAACGGACTTTATTACCTTCTCCTTGCTAAATCACATGGACTCACATCTTGTCTTCCTTCTACAACTTGTCTTGTTACTGATTCACCAGATTTATTACATAAACGGTTAGGACATCCCAGTTTGTCAAAACATCAGAAAATGGTATATGGTTTATCTCACTTGTCAGCTTTAGAGTGTGAGTCATGTCACCTCGGTAAGCATACTCGCTCCCATTTCCCTCGGCGTCTTGATAATCGAGCAGAGTCACATTTTACTTTAGTCCATTCAGATGTTTGGGGTCCTAGTCGGGTCAGTTCCACCTTACGATTCCGCTACTTTGTCAGTTTCATTGATGATTATTCCAGGTGCACTTGGATATTTTTGATAAAAAATCGATCTGAGTTGTTTTTTATTTTCCAGACCTTCCACGCTGAAATTCAAAATCAATATGGGGTTTCTATTCGCACATTTCGTAGTGATAATGCCCGAGAGTATTTGTCTTCCCCATTTCAACAGTTTATGAAATCTCATGGGATTATTAATCAAACATCTTGTCCGTACACATCTCAACAAAATGGGGTAGCTGAAAGAAAGAATAGACATCTTATTGAAACTGCTCGTACCCTACTCATACAATCTCATGCTCCGTTGCGTTTTGGGGGGATGCAGTTCTTACATCTTGCTATCTTATTAATCGTATGTCATCTTCAGCTATCCAGAACCAAGTTCCATTCTAAGTCATGTTTCCCCACTTACCTTTGTTCTCTCTTCCACCCCGTATCTTTGGAAGCACTTGTTTTGTCCATAACCTTACTCCAGGAACAGATAAGTTAGCTCCTCGTGCTCTTAAGTGCGTATTTTTGGGTTTCTCGAGAACACAAAAAGGGTATCGATGCTACTCTCCTGACCTCCACCGGTACCTTATGTCCGCTGATGTTACCTTCTTTGAAACCCAATCATACTTCACATTCAGGTCATCACTTAGATATTTCTGAGGTATTACCAGTTTCATCTTTTGGAGATTCAGTCACTCCAGCTCCACTACCTATAGCTCTAGTTCTACCACCTACAGCTCCAGTTGTAGCTCCACCACCTATAGCTCCAGTTCCCCCACATAATCCAGTTCAACCTTCTGCAGCTCCACTACTCTTGACTTATCATCGTCGTCCATATCCAGCATCAGGCCCAGGTGATTCACGCCCCACATCAGATTCTGCACCTACTGCGGACTTGTCTCCTCTTAGTCAACCAATTGCACTCTGCAAAGGTGTACGATCCACACTTAATCCTAATCCCCACTATGTCGGTTTAAGTTATCATCGTCTGTCGTCACCTCATTATGCTTTTATATCTTCTTTGTCCACTGTTTCTATCCCTAAGTCTACAGGTGAGGCACTATCTCATCCAGGATGGCGACATGCTATGATTGACGAGATGTCTGCTTTACATGCGAGTGGCACTTGGGAGCTTGTTCCTCTTCTTGCAGGTAAGTCTACTGTTGGTTGTCGTTGGGTTTATGCAGTCAAAGTCGGCCCGGATGGCCAGGTTGAACGGCTTAAGGCTCGTCTTGTTGCAAAAGGATATACTCAAATTTTTGGGCTTGATTATAGTGATACTTTCCCTCCCGTGGCTAAAGTAGCATTTATTCATCTCTTTTTGTCCATGGTTGTTGTACGTCATTGGCCTCTTTATGAGTTAGACATTAAGAATGCTTTTCTCCACGGTGATCTTGAGGAAGAAGTTTATATGGAGCAACCACCTGGTTTTGTTGCTCAGAGGGAGTTTAATGGTTGTGTGTGCAGATTGCGCAGGTCACTATATGGTTTGAAACAATCCCCTCGAGCTTGGTTTGGTAAGTTCAGCACAATTATTCAGGAGTTCGGCATGACTAGTACTGAGGCTGATCACTCTGTGTTTTATCGGCATTCTGCTCCTAATCTGTGTATTTATCTAGTGGTTTATGTTGATGATATTGTTATTACTGGCAATGATCAGGATGGTATTACTAATCTGAAGCAGCATTTCTTTCAGCACTTCCAGACTAAGGATCTGGGCAGATTGAAGTATTTTTTAGGTATTGAGGTCGCTCAGTCTAGCTCAGGTATTGTTATTTCACAGCGGAAATATGCCTTAGACATTCTCGAGGAGACTGGAATGATGGGTTGCAGACCTATTGACTCTCCTATGGATCCGAATGCTAAGCTTCTGCCTGGACAAGGGGAGCCTCTTAGAGACCCTACGAGATATAGGAGGTTGGTTGGCAAATTGAATTACCTCACAGTGACAAGACCTGACATTTCTTTTCCGGTGAGTGTTGTAAGTCAGTTTATGGATTCTCCTTGTGATAGTCACTGGGATGCAGTTGTTCGCTTCTTCGGTATATAAAGTCAGCTCCAGGTAAAGGATTACTATTCGAGGATCGAGGCTACGAGCATATTGTTGGGTACACAGATGCTGATTGGGCAGGATCACCTTTTGATAGACGTTCTACGTCTGGATATTGTGTTCGAGTAGAAGGTAATTTGGTCTCGTGGAAGAGCAAGAAACAGAATGTAGTTGCTCGATCTAGCGCCGAAGCCGAATATCGGGCCATGGCTATGGCAACGTGTGAGTTAGTTTGGGTCAAGCAGTTGCTCAAGGAGTTAAAGTTCGGAGAAATCAGCAAGATGGAACTGGTGTGTGATAACCAAGCTGCTCTTCATATTGCGTCAAATCTGGTGTTCCATGAGAGGACTAAACACATTGAGATCGACTGTCACTTTGTCAGAGAAAAAATACTTTCAGGAGATATTATTACAAAGTTTGTATTAGTTACATGTGTAACAAGCTCGGTACATATGATGTGTATGCACCGGCTTGAGGGGGAGTGTTAATTTACAGATATGTATAGTGTAGTCTTGTCCCACATTGGAAGATGAGTAATATCTCCTTGTAGTGTATAGCTTCTATAAATAGGGACCTCTTGTATTGTATTTATCATCCAATATCAATAACATATTTTCTCCCGTGCCTTCTCACACCTACGTTGAGTTTCACAATGTAGTTGATACATTATTGTTAGTTGATGACTATTAGTTGATGAGTACATGCATATAACTTGCTTATATGTTATGCATGATTGGGTTATATTGTGCTGCTGAGGTTAGTTGATCAAAGGTTCGCCTCAGGAGGCAAGCTCGAAAGTTGCCGGTCATGACCCCCAATTTGGGTCGTGATATCAAGATATTAAGGAACTGAAAATTCTGTTAACACAAAATGAGGGCTTTCTTAGTAAAAAGCATCTTGGAGCTTTACCTTTCAAGTCGAACTGCAGAGCCAATTAGTGTGGCAACCAAATGAATAATTATGCCAGAAGAAAGCAAGAAAGGAACGGATAACCCAATCAGCAAAGTGACCGTTTTGAGTGGTTTTGGCAGCCGTGCAGGTGATAAAGTTGCTTCAAGCAATCCATCTAGATTTTCAGAACATTCATCAGTTGAAAGAGCAAACTACTGATACAAGGAATTTCAAGTTATTTACTAGGTCAATTTGTTAGAACTAGTATCCACACTACAAGAATCTGCCCAAAATATATGGTTAACAAAATCTAGATTATTGGGTGCATGGTGACTTATGGGGTCTCATGTCCATATCATAAATGCCAAAGCCAAGGAACGAAATAAATGTGGACTCACATGCAAATGCAGGAGAGGCTAGCCAAACAAGAGCCAAATAAGAAGATCCTATCTTGTAAAAGTTTCCCATAATCAAAAGAACAAGCCACTGCATCAAACCAGCTTTAAAGAGCCATCTCTCAGCATCTAACTTTGCCAGATCATCTTGCACAACGAAAGACAGGTTCACGTTTCTTCTCGAAAATGTCTTTGTCAGATACTTCACCAGAATGAGATAACCCACATGTTGACCAGTGAATGCCCCGAGCACCGCAGGTGCACCGAACAAACCAACTACTAGCCATGGACTTGAAACAAAGGGAATAGGCGAAGATGATACGAGGGGAAGAACAAAGGCAACAAGTAAGGAGAAACCGATAGCACATATCCACATGAGAATGAGACTCAAGGATGATAAGGCCAATGATACCATGGCAGAATATCCACCCATGAATAATGATGTTGTCCATATTAAAATTGACTGCAATATCACTGAATTGTAGAGCATCCTGGCAAAACGCTGACGGAACACAACCATGTATGTTCCCTGAAATATCAGTTACAAGCATTAGAAAGCTGTCGTGCAAAAATGATGCAATATAAACTCTAAATAGGAAATTACCAGTATTTATCATAAAGCACTAACTGAGACTTGATTATAAGTTTCCTGTTTTTATCAAATAATAAATAAATAAATAACGTTGCCCTCATCAGTTCAGTGAATCTTCTGTCAATAGATTCAGTCTATAGATGTCTGATGCTCACTGATCCTAATCGACAGGAATTCTGACTCCAAGGTGGATTAGAGACCAGAAATTATTCGGGAAATCTCAGGCAAATATCAATGGTATGGAACTATATGTCCTTTCTGATGAGAAAATAAATTCATTAATCAAAGGAAAAGATAAAGCAAAACATAATCATGACCTTGAGCTACATGGAAAAACAGAAAAAACAGCTAAGCAAAAAGTGGTTTTTAAGCTAAAGCTACCACTGGGAATAACATTTTATCTTATTCTACATATCAAGAAAGGATTTTAGTACATCCTTCGAATAAGCTAGAGGCGTACGCCAGGGGTTGAAGTACTTTAGCACAGCACTCAAGTGAAATGCACCACAAACATGCGCTATTGTTTGCATTTTCATTCCTAGGAAAATTGCTCTAATCTGCATCCAATCCAGAACAAGTCAAAGGCATCCTCTATCACGGAGTAGAAATCATATCAAAGCTTTCCTTATTAAGAGTTATTTTTCTTTCTGGGAAGGAGAAAAGAAAATGGATAATGGAACCTATATTAGGAAAAGCAGGCTTGTTTAGGACCAAGGTGTAGTTGTTGTATTTGCTGTAAAGGGCTTCTCTCTATCTCAAAACCTTAGGCCCACGATCTACCCCCTTGTTTCTCAAATTCTAAGCTAAATATCTGCTTTTACAGTTACCAATACCTTTAGTCACAACATGATGTATGGATAAAACAAGGGATGAAATCTAATTACAGTTGAACTCTATGAATTTTTAGTCACATTGTAAAAGAACACACTTTAATACAAATAATTTAAATTCTATAAATATCTATGTGTTTTATACAAACACTCTACTCACAAATTAAACAATGAACATTCAATTAAATAATCAAAATTGAATTTTACATTCTTATAAAGAGCAAGGATGGATTTGGCTCCAAAAATGCTACTATTATTTTCATCAACATTTTCATTATAAAAGTTCCAATTTTCTTCCTTCAGAATAGGAGAAAAACAAATAGAAAGGAAAAGAAGAGCATTTTTTTAAACTAAGGGTGCGGCCTAGTGGTCAATGAAGTGAGAGAACAACCATGATGGTCACTGGAGATAAGGGATAGAAGGAAAAACATTGACAGGGCAAGTGGCATAAGGCCACCCATCCATTGGCACTGTTATTAAATGTCATCGCTTCATAGGTGAAGCCATGTGCTTCATAGAAGTGTGCGCTTCAAACAATGAGGCAGAAAGTGATCCCAGCAAGAAACAATCAGTTCTTTAACTCTCAACTTTGAGGAGTCGGATTCCTATTGTCATTAAGGAATATTAGATACTGAAATTAGTTATTTTAATTCCAATTTAATCATTATAGTAATAAGTTCATATATATTTGGTACTTTCTTAATGTCATGAATTGTGCACTTCACTTCGAAGAAAGATGCACTTCTTGCTTTTTGCTTCATGCCCCCTTGACCTTGTCGCTTTTTTATGCTTTTCGCATTTAAAAAAACTGTCCATAGGCTTTAGCTACTTTTGCTCTAAATAGTGTAGAGGCTTGAATACCATGTAAAAACAGAGAAAGGGATGGAGAAAGCTCTTATTGAGTTGGTGGTCTAAAACAAGCTCCTTACATATGAGTTTTGAGTTGCGTGATATTAAAGAAAATTTTCTAATTCTTGGAGTTCTAAATTATTATGGTATACTCATTGAAAATATTTTACACATTATTCTTAACATTTCTCTTGACTTTCAATATTCTACATGCTACATTCTGCTGTCTAAAATCTCACTATAATCTTATCAATTTTCAGTACAAGCTCCGACATCTTCTTCATTCATCAGAAAAATCATTTTGTATGGCGGTTGTATATCATAATATAGTATAAAAAGGTCCATGAGAGAAAGTCTAGCCCTATCTTAACCTTATGACCCTAGTCAACTCGTCTCTGTCTTGAAGCCAATAACCAGTGACTCTTTTGTTAACCTCATGTAGAATATCTATCTTGTGTAGTCGGGTTGATTAACTTCCAAATTGTTGTTAGATCATCATCCTATATGGTACATTATCTTACTGCTCTTGTAAACTACTAAGGTCTCATTTGTTTGCACTTAATGGAGGTCTGAATCTTAATCATTCAGATCTAGTCCATTAAGTGCATTTGTTTTTAAAATCTTAACTCTAATTATTCAGATCCAGCTCATTAAGTCTATTTCTTTTTTCTCTTTTAAAAGCTTTTCATAGGTCTGAAAGGATCTGATTCGGCCAGATCCATAACAAAGTTCTACTAGCGTTAAGACTCTTTAGAAAAAACGATACGACTTTATTTCCGCAAAGATTCGCTCAACAATAAGGCTTTATTTTAGCAAAGTTTCACGCTTCAATTCTTCAATCTCTGTGCGTAAATTTCACGCCTCTCTCACTCTCCATCTATCATCGTCTACTCAAATTTGTTTTCTCTTGAACAGGTAAGTTCTAAAACCTTTAGAAAGTATTTGTGTTATTATTTTATGAGATTCGCAATACGCTTGCCTATTATTCTGTGAAATACTTGTTTGAGTTTCAAGATTTCAATTCGTATTCTCTAATAGTTAATTCTACAGTGAAAAATTAGAAAAAAGTTCTACAAAATTTTTGAGGTTTATCTCTGGATTATCTTAGCAAATGGGTTTTCGATTTTTCCAGAAAGTGAATTTTCAACCCAAGCATTAATAAGTATCATAACATGAGCATTATATTTCTGGTTTCATAATTCTATCGGGTGAAGTAGGCTTCAATTATCTTAAGGCACATCAAATTAGTGACTCAGTTTCATGTGCGACTCTTAGCCTTCTTCTATTTCACTAATTTGTTATGAAGCTATTAGATTCTCGAAAAAATATGCCCTGTACCACATATAGATTTGATGTTAATTGTAGCATATCTTCCTCTTTTTCTCACTTTGGAGAATTGTTCAATACTTTTTAACGACGGCCTAATCGATAGCGCACAAAACGCCGATGTAAAAGTTTTACTTTTTTATTCTCTGAAAGAACTTATAAACTTTCTTCTCGCCCTTATCTCATGAGCGTCTTTTTTTACTAAACTTTCTATTCCTCTTCGTGAAATGACAATTTGAAACTCATGTGTTGGTGAGTCGGCAATATCACATGGAACTCGAGCATTAGTATTTGAACTTGAGTCGGACCTTAGACCTTAGTAGCTGTCTCTTTTTGTGTCTTGTGTGTAAAATATGTAGTCAAAATTGAAAACAGATTCAAAGGCTCTCATTATATCCCTTTTGCATGTGCACCTTCATACATTGATTACTTTTTGAATTTGGGATAATATAAAGTATGGGATTTGCAGCTAATCTGATTTGAGTTTATAGCCAATAGCATAAAATAGATCCTAAACGTGCTGTCAACTAAGTGAATATTAATTTTATTTAAGCCAATGTGGTTCTTATTTCTTCTTTGAATTAGTCCCCTCTATTCATTCTCTTCGAATAATATGTTATAAAATGGTATATTTCTTTATTACTAGTATTCCTAAGATCTTTCTTCGTGTATTCTTTCTCTTGCCTTCTTTGCCTGCACAGTCCATTGCAAGATTTTCAATCACTAGAATACTGAGAATAAGAAACGACGAAACTATGAAAAAAAAAAAAAAAAAGTTAAAAAGAAGGAACCTGCTTTTCCCAATCTTGCCATACACAATATCAATATGGGGCAGAAATATAAAACAAGATAAACAAACATTAAGTATAACTACTATGCAGTCATGACTTTAAGTTTAGTAAAAAGCAGAATTTTGTAAATGCACATTGAGAGTATGATGCATTTTCAAGAAGTTGAAATAGGTATCATATTTTTTTACTTTAGTTGCCTACCCTATGACTCCAGTGGACTGGTTTTTATTTTCCTGCTCTTAGCCATTATTTTTCTACTGAAGAGAAGCTAGAAACAGACAAACAACAACAACAACAACAACCCAATAGAATCCCACTAATGGGGTCTGGGGAGGGTAGAGTGTACGCAGACCTTACTTCTACCCAGGGTAGGGAGGCAGAAGCTAGAAACAGAGAAGAGAATATTTATTCTTAGTGATGAACTATAGTGATAGCATCAAGGACAAGGATAGAGTTTTGGAAGCTCCAAGGCCATTTACAAGATCTCAAGCTAAAGAGTTGCACTCTAAGGTTGTTGGACTTCAATGGCAAATAAAGAAGCTTTTAATTGTAGAGGAAGAGCTCAAGCCCAAAGTAGATGAATTATCCAAGTTTTACAATTATTTGGTGATCCAAATTGAAGTCCAAGAGGAGGAAGATTGGGCCACCAAATCAGCCCTTGAAGTCCACCAAAGGGGCTCAAAATGAGCTTAAAAGAGGTCCAAAAGGGGGTGTTTCAAAAGGAGCCCAATTGGAGTCCAAATCAATGGCCCAAACTAGTAGTTTTAAGGTCCAAATCTGCCCCAAAGGGATTTGGCCGCCCCCACCTAATTGTAATGACTTTTCTTACTCCTTAGCAACCACCTTACCTAATTGTAATGACTTTTTATGCCTTAGCAACCACCCTACTTAATTTTAAGGACTTTTTGTGCCTTAGTACTCCTATAAATAAGGAGTTCTTCGCATTCATTGAGACACTTTATTATTGATTAAGTATATCATACTTTGAGAGTTCTTTTGAACCTTTGTTACTTGTGCTTTGAGATTTATCTTTCAACCTTTACTAGTTCATAGTTCAAGGTAGTAAGATTACTTCTTTATTGTGATATCTTTGATTCCTTTGTGGTATTCTCAGAAGGCGATTAATACTAGTTATTAATTGTTGTCTCAAGTTACTCGTAAATCGGTCAAGATCCGAATCTATTGTTTTGATTTGCTTTTAAGTAAAGGCGTTTGATTTCTTCAATAAATCAAGACGTTGTTGCTTTGATCTTGTCAAGGCTATAGAACTTGCGTTCTTGGACGTTCTTTGGAATTCTTTCCTTGAATTTTCCCATATCCTTTATTTTCTGCCCTTTAGTTCTAGTTGTTCAATTCCTTATTGTTATTGCTTCCGCATTTACTTTTCAAATTCTTACTCTAGTTTGGATTCCCGATCTTGTCGTTATCATATAGGCTAGGCAAATATAATGGAAGCATCTAATTTATACAGATGTTGTGCATGGTCTCAAAGGTATAGATGCTTCGAGTAATATGTATAAAACGAACAAAAACACCTTTTACTAAAGTCTTTGTGGTATATTGTTGCTCTCCTTATTTGGATCTTGCATTAATTTGTTGAGACAAGATGAAGAATTATGCAGTTTTAATGAAATAACGAATGTATAGTTCGGATTATTGAAGTTTCAGCAGTATCGGATAAGTGAAAAAACTGTGACCGGCTGTCTTAAAGTTGTTTCTGCTTCTACAGATTTTTTCTGCTAAATATAAAGCTCTTTTTCTGTTTTTGATTGTTTTTATTGATTGTCTCAGCTTTGTTATTTTTATTTTCATCAGTTCATTTTTTATAATCATTATTATTTTATATTTCAGCTATGGAACAATCTAGTGAAAATTCAAGGGTGAGTTAGAAAAATATGGATGTAGTAAAAACCTTTTTAGAAAGTTGTATTCAAGAAATATCCTTAAACGGGAGACTTGGAAGTAGTTTGAAGGCAGATTTATGGAACAAGGTTAAACTAGTTTTGGAGATTTCTCATGGCTTTAGCGTCACACAAAAGCAGATGAAGAATCATTATGATTATCTAAAAGAAAAGTATCAAGCTTGGTTGCCAATAACTAAAAAGACTGGCAATATTTATGACCCAGCAACCAATACCATTCTAATGTCTAATAGTGAGTGGGATGAGTACATAAAGGTTAGTTTATTATCTAGTAATTTAACTTTTCTTTTTTTTTTTCTGTAAAGAAAAAGACGTGCATATTAAAAATCTATTTATTACAGGCTCATCCAAAAGCAAAGGCATTGAAGACTTCACCTCTATCCTTCCCTGATCTTTGTACAAAACTTTTTGAGGGTTCTACTGCAACAGGAATTCATGGTTGGAGTCCAAGCTATACATATCCTATCGGGCCTCACATTGAGGAATGTATGGAAAAATTAGAAGCACTTGAATGGGAAGAACCACTATACAGTGCAACTGTTAGTATACTTTGTGAAGGTGAAAGCTATAGGAAAGCATGGATGAAAATTACAGAAGTCAACAAATTAGAGAGTTGGATTAAGGCCACGGGGAAAAAAATGGGAATTTTTTGATTTTGCTAATTAGCTAGATTATTCTTCAGACGTTAATAATAATGTGGAACCTTCCTTGTTTTTTTCAACTAGTATCTATTATGCTTATTTAATTTTTTAATATCAAATTATGGTTGTGCAATATTTTTTTGTGTGATATACCTTTTTTAAATGTCTGAGTATGGCATTGTTTTACTAATTAATTTATTGTGGTTATGTAACTTCTTATGTTTTTCAAATACATACAATGTTATGCTTACTATTGTGTATTATTCATTTTCTTTGTTAATATGAGAAGGCACGGGAGAAAATATGTTATTGATATTGGATGATAAATACAATACAAGAGGTCCCTATTTATAACTATACACTACAAGGAGATATTACTCCTCTTCCAATGTGGGACAAGACTACACTATACATATCTGTAAACTAACACTCCCCCTCAAGCCAGTGCATACACATCATATGTACCGAGCTTGTTACACATGTAACTAATACGAGAACCAGTAAGAGACTTACTGAAAATATCTGCTAGTTGATCATTCGACTTTACAAACTTTGTAACAATATCTCCTGAAAGTATTTTTTCTCTTACAAAGTGACAGTCGATCTAAATGTGTTTAGTCCTCTCATGGAACACCGGATTTGACCCAATATGAAGAGCAGCTAGGTTATCACACACCAGTTCCATCTTGCTGATTTCTCCGAACTTTAACTCCTTGAGCAACTGCTTGACCCAAACTAACTCACACGTTGCCATAGCCATGGCCCGATATTCGGCTTCGACGCTAGATCGAGCAACTACATTCTGTTTCTTGCTCTTCCACGAGACCAAATTACCTCCAACTAGAACACAATATCCAGACGTAGAACGTCTATCAAAAGGTGATCCTGCCCAATCAGCATCTGTATACCCAACAATATGCTCGTGACCTCGATCCTCGAATAGTAATCCTTTGCCTAGAGCTGACTTTATATACCGAAGAATGCGAACAACTGCATCCCAGTGACTATCACAGGGAGAATCCATAAACTAACTTACAACACTCACCGGAAAAGAAATGTCAGGTCTTGTCACTGTGAGGTAATTCAATTTGCCAACCAACCTCCTATATCTCGTAGGGTCTCTAAGAGGCTCCCCTTGTCCAGGCAGAAGCTTAGCATTCGGATCCATAGGAGAGTCAATAGGTCTGCAACCCATCATTCCAGTCTCCTCGAGAATGTCTAAGGCATACTTCCGCTGTGAAATAACAATACTTGAGCTAGATTGAGCGACCTCAATACCTAGAAAATACTTCAATCTGCCCAGATCCTTAGTCTGGAAGTGCTGAAAGAGATGCTGCTTCAGATTAGTAATACAATCCTGATCATTGCCAGTAATAACAATATCATCAACATAAACCACTAGATAAATACACAGATTAGGAGCAGAATGCCGATAAAACACTGAGTGATCAGCCTCACTAAAAGTCATGTCGAACTCCTGAATAATTGTGTTGAACTTACCAAACCAAGCTCGAGGGGACTGTTTCAAACCATATAGTGACATGCGCAATCTGCACACACAACCATTAAACTCCCCCTGAGCAACAAAACCAGGTGGTTGCTCCATATAAACTTCTTCCTCAAGATCACCGTGGAGAAAATCATTCTTAATGTCTAACTGATAAAGAGGCCAATGACGTACAGCAACCATGGACAAAAAGAGACGAACAAATGCTACTTTAGCCACGGAAGAGAAAGTATCACTATAATCAAGCCCAAAAATCTGAGTATATCCTTTTGCAACAAGACGAGCCTTAAGCCGATCAACCTGGCCACCCGGGCTAACTTTGACTTCATAAACCCAACGACAACCAACAGTAGACTTACCTGCAGGAAGAGGAACAAGCTCTCAAATGCCACTCGCATGTAAAGCAGACATCTCGTCAATCATAGCATGTCACCATCCTGTGGACAGAGAAGATAAAAAAGCATAATGAGGTGACGACAGACGATGATAACTTAAACCGACGTAGTGGGGATTAGGATTAAGTGTGGATCGTACACCTTTGCGGAGTGCAATTGGTTGACTAAGAGTAGACAAGTCCGCAGTAGGTGCAGAATCTGATGCGGGACGTGAATCATCTGGGCCTGATGCTGGATTTGGACGACGATGATAAGTCAAGAGTGGTAGAGCTGCAAAAGGTTGAACTGGATTATATGGAGGAACTGGAGCTATAAGTGGTGGAGTTACAACTGGAGCTGTAGGCGATGGAACTGGAGCTATAGGTGGTGGAGCTGGAGTGACTGAATCTCTAAACGATGAAACTGGTAATACATCAGAAATATCTAAGTGATGACCTGACTGTGAAGTATGATTGGGTTTCAAAGAAGGTAACATCAACGGACATAAGGTACCGGTGGAGGTCAGGAGAGTAGCATTGATACCCCTTTTGTGTTCTCGAGAAACCCAGAAATACGCATTTAAGAGCACGAGGAGCTAACTTATCTGTTCCTAGAGTAAGGTTATGGACAAAACAAGTGCTTCCAAAGATACGGGGCGGAAGAGAGAACAAAGGTAAGTGGAGAAACATGACAGAGAATGGAACTTGGTTCTGGATAGCTGAAGATGGCATACGATTAATAAGATAGCAAGATGTAAGAACTGCATCCCCCAAAAACGCAACGGAGCATGAGATTGTATGAGTAGGGTACGAGCAATTTCAATAGGATGTCTATTCTTTCTTCCAGCTACCCCCATTTTGTTTAGATGTGTACGGACAAGATGTTTGATGAATAATCTCATGAGATTTCATAAACTGCTGAAATGGGGAAGACAAATACTCTCGGGCATTATCACTACGAAATGTGCGAATAGAAACCCCATATTGATTTTGAATTTCAGCGTGAAAGATCTGGAAAATACAAAACAGCTCAGATCGATTTTTTATCAAAAATATCCAAGTGCTCCTGGAATAATCATCAATGAAACTGACAAAGTAGCGAAATCCCAAGGTGGAACTGACCCGACTAGGACCCCGAACATCTGAATGGACTAAAGTAAAAGGTGACTCTGCTCGATTATCAAGACGCCGAGGGAAATGGGAGCGAGTATCAGTGTTAGAGAAAGCGGTCGCTTCCTCGCTTAAAGCGAGAAGCGATGCGATGTGAAGCAGAACCCACTTCCCCCATGCGAAGCGACTCAGGTATTAAAAAGCGACCGCTTCCCGCTAAAAAGCGAGAAGCGACCAAGCAAAGTGTAGCGATGGAAGCGGGTGCTTCTTTGTTTTAAACAGAAGCTAGGCTATTTAATTAAAAAACGGAGGGTTTTCAGTTCAAGTCTTCAACAGAGACGACTAAAAGGAGACTAGGGTTCTTCTTCTTCAACTTCAAGTTCAAGTCTTCAACAGAGATTCAGCAACAACAGGTATGTGATGATTTTCCTTCTTCTTCTTCTTCTTTTCTTTTTCTTTCACTGTTTCAACGTCCAAATAGCAGCGAAATGCTGGCGAAATTTTTTTTTTACCTTCGGTTCTTTCTCAGAATTGATGCCAATCCTTCGGTTCTTCTTTCTCTGTCTAGTTTTTAACAGAACCATATTTTGCCTTTTTTACCTTCAGTTCTTTCTCAGAATTGATGCCAATACTGCTCTTCCTAGTTGATGAAAAAAAAGAAGTTGAAGAAGATGACGAGCAATATAATAATGATAGTGGAATACAAGAATTTGACAATCTTGTAGAAGAATGGGATGCTCATTTTGTGCTTTAATTGATGCTACTCTTTAGGTTTTACATTGAAATATTGAACATTTGCTTACAATTACATGTGTTGTCTATGCAGTATTTATTTTAATTTTTTTTTAAATTCCGCTTCACTTCAAAAAAGCGAGCGCTTCGCTTCTCGCTTTAACCGAAATGGGGGTTGTCGCTTTTCCTCGCTTCACGCTCTTCACAACACTGGCGAGTACGCTTACCGAGCTGACATGACTCACACTCTAAAGCTGACAAGTGATATAAACCAGATACCATTTTCTGAAATTTTGACAAACTGGGATGTCCCAACCGTTTATGTAATAAATCTGGTGAATCAGTAAAAAGACAAGTTGTAGAAGGAAGACAAGATGTGAGTCCATGTGATTTAGCAAGGATAAAGTAATAAAGTCCGTTTGATACACGCCCGGTACCAATGATCTGCCCCGTCCTGCATTCCTATATAAAAACTTGGTCATCAAGAAATAAAACAGCGCATTTAAGTGATTTGGCTAAGCGACTAACAGTTATGAGATTAATAGGACTATTGGGAACATAAAAGACTGAATCTAAAGGTAAGGAAGGAAGTGGGCTTGCTTGACCTATTGCAGTTGCCATGGTTTGAGACCCATTGGCCATTGTGACTTTTGGAAGAGACTGAGAATACGAAATAGTAGTGAAAAGAGATTTGTTACCAGAAATATGATCTGATGCACCTGAATCGATGACCCAAGACTCGGAGGATGAGAGAAACAAGTCACGCTATTACCTGTTTGAATAACAAAAGCTATCTCAGAAGATGTCTGCTTACATGCTTTGTACTGAAGGAACTCAATATAATCTGCTAAAGAAACCATCTGACTATTAAAAGCATCGGTTCCCATGTCACTACAATTTGTAGTAGTAGGGTTAACTTGAAATAGTGGAAATAAGTAACTCCTGTGAGAAAACTGAAGAAATAGCTTGAAAAACACTGTTTACAGCAGTAAAACAGAACAATGTTCTGCGCCGGAAACATTGTTTTACGCTGGAAACACTGTAGCTCGCCGGAAAATTTCAAAGTTGTCGGAATTTGTCGTAACCAGGATGGATAGACTCGGAATTCCCTTGCGAGCAAGCTGTCCCGAAGAAATGTTTTCAAAACATGGCCGGAAAGGTCACTGTTCACGCCGGAAAATATAAAAGTGGTCGGAATTTGATTTGAATTAGATGGGTAGGCTCGGAATTTCGAGGAGAGCAGACTGTCCTGAAGAAGCTTCGCGAAAAAATGGCCGGAAAGTGGCCAAAACCCTAGCCGGAAAAGTTGTTGTCGGTGCGTGGCGGCTTTTCTGCCGGATAAATTTTCAGGGGTTAGTCGTCGGAGGGTAATCTACCTCGTGGTGGTGTTGGTTTTAGCACAACACCGACAGAAAGTGACTTTCACTTAGACAAGCCTTAGGTCACCGGAAAAAATTGCACGATGATTAAGTTTTTTCTTCCCGGTTAAGGCTGGAATGACGCACAGCAATCTTTTCTCACTAATGCTCTGATACCATGTGAGAAGGCACGGGAGAAAATATGTTATTAATATTGGATGATAAACACAATACAAGAGGTCCCTATTTATAGCTATACACTACAAGGAGATATTACTCCTCTTCCAATGTGGACAAGACTACACTATACATATATGTAAACTAACAGTTAAAACAGGTTAGACATGGACACTGAAGATCAAATATTATGGTTGATGAGGTTGTATTGGTGTAGAAATCATTTTAGACTCAAGAATATCCAAAGAAATAAAGATTTAACATCATCTTTATCTAGTGAAAAGTACACATTATAATTATTGTTCGGCTTTAGTCGACAATGTTTAGAATTGATGCGCATGTCTCGTGATGCATATGTTCGGCTATGTCAACATTTTAGACATAAAGGATGGCTCGTAGATAGCAAACATATTTCTGTCGAAGAAAAGATAGCAATATTTCTGACTATTATAGGTCATAATGAGCGTTTTGTGGTTATCAAGAGAAGATTCCAACATTCTTTGCAAACGGTTCACAAATATTTTCACGAGGTTCTTGAAGCAATGAAGAAATTTGCGAAAAAGATGATATCATCTACAACATCCGATTCAAATTCACATATTCCCGGTGCTTATAAAAAATTACGAAAAGTTTTTAAAGTATTATTTGTTATAAAATTATTTAATATCTTCGTAAGAAAAAATTTCATAACTTTTAACATTAAAAATTTTATTTATTTGCAGGGAGCAATAGGTGCACTTGACGGGACATTAGTACATGCAGTTATTCAAGCTAATCAACAAATTGTTTACAGTTATCAGAATGTTTTAGCTATATGTGATTTTAACATGGTCTTCACTTATGTTTATGCTGGATGGGAAGGGGTAGCACACGATGTATGTGTTCTAACAGAGATCGCATCTAATCCAGATAATGGCTTTCCATTTCCTCCTTCTAGTAAGTGATACAACTTATTAAGCTATTGTGAAATAATAAGTTAGATGTTTATTATGTCCATTTAACCTTTTATTTTGATGACAAACAAATACTATTTATGCGATGCGGCATACCCTAACACTCGAGGATTTCTAGCACCATATCGTAACATTCGATATTGGTTAGGAGATTATCGTCGTAGGCCATAAATAAGGAGGAAAAGTTTAACCATGCTCATGCCCAACACAGAAATTTTATTGAACGTGCTTATGGAGTTTTAAAAGCAAGATTCCCAATATTGGACAAGATGGCTCCATATTCTATTGATGTCCAAAGAGATGTTGTTATTGCTAGTTTTGCAATTCATAATTTTATCATAAAAGAGCGACTAAATGATGACTTGTTTAATCAAATATGATTTACCTCAAGTAATATTTGAGGAAGAAGGAGAACACGAACAAGTATTGGATGAAACAAATGGACCCAGATAGACAGCTGAAATTCGCAATTTATGAATAATATGCGTGAAGAACTTGCACTTCAGCTAATGCAAGGAAGAGGAAATGCTTGATAGTTTTATATTTTCGTTATTAGAAATTTGTTTTTAATGTTTGAACATTAGAATTTGAAATAATGTTAATTAACTATTTTATTTGAATTTTATATATGCTATGTTTAAATATAGATAAACTGTACATATTCAGATACTAAAAACAAACAGTCTTAATCATTCAGTGTTCAGATCCAGAGACACCATATTAATTATTTAGTTGTATATTCAAATTCAGACGTCTTAATCTATACTATATTAAAAGCACGAAGACCCTTAACGAAATATTGTTCACCTTTTTTATCCTTTATAAATAGATTTCGCATGTGAAAAAATTGTAATTTAAGTTATATTCCTAAAATTTAGGACTTTGATATCAACTAAAATTTTGGTTATCAAATCTTTCTTTGTTTGAAATATTTAGGACCTTAAAATCGATTAAGATTTACCTTACATAAATTCTTTCCTAATTGAAATATGTAACATAAGTAGAATTAGTAGTACTAAAAGTTGGAAAACAAATTAAGGCTAAGCGTTGGATGCCACTACTTGTCAAGAAGACGGGTAAAAAGTAGTCTTGGGACATAAAATTTTCATCGAAAACTAAGTATAATTCTTTAATGTTGTTTTCTCTAATATGGTATTTTGAGATCAACTAAATATTTTTTAACTAAATTCTCCTTATTTGATCTAAGTTCTTACATTTTAAGATTTTGAAATTAATTAAATTTAACCAAAATTAACTAAAATTTAACCTTATATAAATTATGTTCTTATATGAATAATGTATAATAACCATATAAATTCCTTCCATGCTACTTTTGAATTGTATATATTCACTAAAATATATTTTCATATTAAACTTGAACTCTTTTCCTTCACTAGCTTGTTTCAATATCCTTTTTGAATGTATTTTTCTGATTTTTGTTGCATTTTGGTTTTGTGTTCATTTGAAATTCGTAAATTATTGTTGTTATGTTTTAAGTTTTTTCCTTCAGCACTATATAAGTTTTTAAGGATTATGTATTTTTGCTGAAACTGAAAAAGAAGTATGATAACTTACGAAATATGAAGGTATGATACTATAAATTTGGAACAAATTTTAAGTTAAATTATTGACTAATGATTCAGGAACTTTACACTTTTATTTTATAACTCAAGCATAATTTTTAAATAAATTTATACTCATCGAGACAAGATACACGCACATCGCGCGAACTTGAGACTAGTCTTAATAAAAACAAATGAGGCCTAAATGTGATGTTTCCATCGGAAGAGATGTCAAAGTAATTCGTAACCCAAGTCAAAATTCATATTCTATATCCTTGTTGCCTATGCACTTTATCAAACAGCAACTAATACTATTACACCTCAATCCAAAACTAATTGGGATCGTATATATGAATCCTCATTATCCGTCTCACGCTGTTTCCGTTTCATCTAATATTCAATAATTTAGAAATACTGCCACATCCAAGCAACGATATGATGGAACCCCTTGCCCTTTTTTATCACATTTAGGTTCAATTGTAAAATGCGCCCTGGTGAAAAAGTCCCATTATACTCAACATTGTGAGAAAATTATCATAAATTGACCTAGGTGATTACCAAAATGAAAGCAAATAATGTCTCCAGAACTATCAATCAAGCAAAAGGCTTTCTAAGTAGTTATCAAATGATCACAAAAGTCAAGTCCTCATCTGACTGGTTATTATAGGATCTAAGGTACCCATCTTTTTTTCTATTTTATTTCATCAATAATACTATAATTCATCCTGCAGTAGACACCAAATTGCGAGGTAAGAAAAATTTATCAAACATTTAACAACCCCAAAATCAAAAGGTTAAACAATAAAATTGCAGTTCGTAAACATACCAAAATGTCAAAATATATAGCAGTATCCTGGTCAGATTTTCCACGGGAATCTGTCGCCTTGCCTTTGGGAAGATGAGCAGAAGTTGCAACCTTAAGCAGAAAAGCAAGCATATTTTCTCCAAGATGTTGAAGAGAACCAGGCTTCAAAAGCTTTAATTTGTCATTCTGCACGCACAAAGTACCATTTTTGTAAGATAAAATAACAGACTCTCCCCTTGTTTTTAAAAGCAAAAAAGCTCAAACAAGTGACAAGCCTCCTGTGGTTTTAAGCGAGAAGAAACGCACACTTCTTTGAACTAAAGCGCACAATTTATAAAAATTACCTAACAATGGGGACATAGCTTATAACATAAAAACTAATTACATATTTCGATTTCCAATGTGCAACCATGAAAATATTAATCCCACAACTCAATTAGATATCATTAAAATGTTAATTCAACAACCCCATCAAAAGAAAATATTAAAGATTCAATATTCAATATTACGTAGCCATTTATATATATAACTTCTTTAGTAACGATATTGATAATCAGCTTGAACTGACACATCCCGGGAGGAATTATAATATTCAATTAGCAGCAAGGTGGGAAGTTCTTGGAGGGAGGGAGCCGAGGGTCTATCGGAAACAGCCTCTCTACCCTAGGGTAGGGGTAAGGTCTGCGTACACACTACCCTCCCCAGACCCCACTAGTGGGATTATACTGGGTTCTTGTTGTTGTTGTTGTAATTAGCAAAAGGCCCTACGCTATCCTCCTTTTCCTCTATCCGTTAAATCAAAATCAAAGAAGGGACGGCTTCTTGCTCGAATTGCTTTGCGCCCTACTGTGGGAAGTGCATTCTTCTTTGTAGTTGTTTTGTTCACCCGTACAAACCAAAGACCCATCATTTTGCATGACCTCATCAGTTTAAGTGACGGATCAATTACTTTTAATAACACTGGACACTCCTGATATTGTTTTTATCACCATAAATAGAAAAAGAGGTCCCTGGAATTCATTTCCAATACGCAAATTAGAAAAGTGTTCATAATGAAGTTCACAGTCTCATCAGCAGCTTCCTTTTATAGATTTGGTAAAAAAGATAATACTAGAAGATCTAATCAGCTTTCTTTCTGAATGCTTCATACAGTATGATAAAACAAGTACTTTCATACATTATGATGCTTGAAACACTTAGTGCTCCTAGGTCCGGAGAAAGTCACGGATAACTATGTGCATCAGCCATAGAATGAGCTAATATGTTCTGTTGACATGTCACGAAACATGGGGCCCTCAACTGCAACAAAATCATTGCACAATTACTGATGCAACAAAATTACAGAAGCTTCTCTTTTAAGGTCTCAGACTTATTCAAAAATGTCAAAATTCCAAGTCAGACAACAAATTGTTCATAAACTATGGAAAAGTTTGATGACTAGCATACTATCTGAATTAAAAGCGTTGCAAGCTTTCCTTTCTTAGGGCACTATTAGTAGAGATACCATTGATTGCCAGTAAGGTAGTATACTAGTTTATCCTGCACTAGTCATTGGGTGGCATAGTGAATACCTTTGTGTGGTATACGGCAGTATTATCAGCATATGCAAAGTCCAGACCAGAAAGACCGGCAAGCTCTTGGTACACTTGGAAATCGGTAGCAGATTTTATTGCCCCGGATTTAAATACGTCCTGCAGCACTAAAGACAGTGAAATGTAAGTTCAGAACCTCAACCTGGAGGAGTTACTAACATGAATGGTACAACAAAGATTTCAAATAAAAAAAATTCTCTTTGGATAATGCAAACTGACCTGTGCAACTATTTGGCCAGATGGATATTTTGCTGCCAAGGCAAAATTTTCAATTGCCCATGGCTGAGGACCAGCCTGTTAATTAAAGAGTAATAAGAGCTAAAAATAAGTATTAAAGATAAACAGAAATGGAACTTATATGCCGATCAATTGACGAAAAACATTTTTGAAAAGAGCAAGAGCCTAAAAGACCTCCCTTTGTCCCAAATAAGTTCAATCATGATCCTCGAAAAATAGAGAAATCTATAGATGCAACTTTGATCAAAATTAGCTCGTCACCAAAATTTTGGAGATAAAGAAAAGAAAAGCAGCAGCTTCCTTTATCTCATACACATCCATACACCAACTGTTCAGTAATCAAATGAAACATAGAGATTAAAAAGGAATGTAATAGGGTAGATACTAACCTGAAATATTCCTGACTTCCCTCCAACACCCATGGCCTCCAAGTCAATAGCCATTGTTACAGTATCACTCCAAGGGTGCTACATCAATGAAATAAATACACAAGTTAACAAAATTCATAATTCGATTTTAAATTATAAAGTTTAGCAGTTAATTTCTGCTGCTGATACTTACGTCGCTTGTGAGTGCTGAAAATACCTATTCAGTTAAAAGCACAAGTTGATGTAAGAGATGCATAAAGAAACTGTAAGTAGCATAGACATGGACACCATTCTTCCAACTTATACTTTTAGAGAATCCACGTTGTACCCCAAAGAAAAGAAGAAAAAAAATATCAAACTGGTGTGTCAAGTATCGCGACATGAGTGTCTCAAATGAAAATAAAAAAGGCATTGGAAACTAGACTTTGTGTGGGGCAGATATCCATAATGTCAATCGCTGTCATTATTGGATTCAAGTGCGCTTGAATACAATACATCCTGTAATTTAATCTATTCTTGCATCCTAGAATATGCCCGTTAATAGGAAGGAGCAAAAGAAACACCATAGATGTAATAAACACACACAGTACGGACTAAGTTGTTTCCAAAAGCATGGACTGACCAAGATTGTATAACATGTTGAAGACTAATATAAATCCTGTTCTTGAAATTATGGTTGTGAGAAATAGCACGGGAAAATATATATTATTGATACATATTCTTTTACTATAATACGAGGAGCTTATTTATAGCTACACTCTACAAAATACATACTACAATTCCAATGTGGGGCTAAGCATACTAATATATACATAAACTATCTAACACTCCCCCTCAAGTCGGCGCATATAAATCATATGTGCCGAGCTTGCTACAAATGTAACTAATTCGCGGACCAGTAAGAGACTTGGTGAAAATATCTACAAGCTGATCATTTGACTACACAAACTTTGTAACAATATCTCCTAAGAGTATCTTTACTCCAACGAAGTGACAGTCAATCTCAATGTCCTTAGTCCTCTCATGGAACACCGAATTTGATGCAATATGAAGGGCAGCTTAGCTAGATTATCACGATTTCACCAAACTTCAATTCCTTGAGCAACTGTTTTATCCAAACTAGCTTACATGTTGCCATAGTCATTGCTCGATATTCTGCTTATGCACTAGACCGAGCAATCACGTTTTGTTTCTTGCTCTTCCAAGACACCAAATTACCTCCTACTAAAACACAATATACAGATGTAGAACGTCTATCAAAAGGTGATCATGCCTAATCAGCATTGGTGTATCCCCCGATCTGCTCATGACCTCGATCCTCGAACAATAGTCCTTTGCCTGGGGTTGATTTTATATATCGAAGAATTCGGACAATTGCATCCCAATGACTATCACACGAAGAATCCATAAACTAACTTACAACACTCACCGGAAAGGAATGTCAAGTCTAGTCAATGTGAGGTAATTCAACTTACCAAGGAGCCGCCTATATCTTGCACATCGCTAAGAGGCTCCCCCTGTCCTAGCAGAAATTTAGCATTTGAATCCATAAAAGTGTTAATAGGTCTAGAACCGTCATTCCTGTCATCTCAAGAATGTCTAATGCATACTTCCACAATAAAATAACAATACCTGAACTAGACTGAGCAACCTCAATACCTAGAAAATACTTCAATTTGCCCAGATCCTTAGTCTGGGAGTGCTGAAAGAGATGTTGCTTCAAACTAGTGATATCATCCTGATCATTCCGGGTAATAACTATATCGTCAATATAAACTACCAAATAATGCACAAATTTTGAGCAGAATGCTGATAAAACATAAAATAATTGGCTTCATTACGAGTCATGCCAAACTCTTGAATAATTGTACTAAACTTACCAAATCATGCTCGAGGAGACTATTTCAAAACATAGAGACTCCTCCTAAGCAACAAAACAGGTGGTTGCTCCAAATAAACTTCATCCCCAAGATCACCGTGGAGAAAAACATTATTAATGTCCAATTGGTAGAGAGGCCAATGGCGAACAACAACCATGGATAGAAAATGACGGGCATATGCTATTTAGCCACGGGAGAGAAAGTATCACTGTAGTCAAGCCCAAAATCTGAGTATAGCCTTTGGCAACAAGGCAGAATTTAAGGCGATCAATTTGATCATCTTGACCAACTTTGATTACATACACCCACCGACAACCAACAAGATTTACCTGGAGGTAGAGAAACAAGCTCCCATGTATCACTAACATGTAAAGCGGACATCTCTTTGATCATAGCATGTCGACATCCAGGATGAGATAGCGGTTCATCTGAAGACTTAGGGATAGAAATAGAGGACAACGATGACACAAAGGCATAATGGGGTGATGATAAATGATAATAACTCAAACCTAGTGTTGTGAAAAGCATGAAGCGAGGAAAAGCGACAAGCCCCTTTTTCGCTTAAAGCGTGAAGCGAAGCGCTCGCTTTTTTGAAGTGAAGCGGAATTAAAAAAAAATACTAAAATAAATATTGCACAGACAACACATATAACTGTAAAAAAATGTTCAATACTTCAATATAAAAACTAAAAAGGAGGAGGAGGAAGAAGAAATCATACCGGAGCCTTGAACTTGAAGAACCTTGAAGAGTGCTGAAAACCCTAGTCGTTGATGTCGCTACTCTGCTGCTCGCTGATTTTGTGATAAAAGAACTGAGTTTTTTTTATTTTTTTCCCCTTAAATTGACCGTTAGCAGTGACTTAAACACAAAAAACGAGTGCTTCTGTCACTTCTCGCTTTACGACCGCTTCTCGCTTTTATGGCAGAAGCGCTCGCATCCAACTGCCTAATACGCTTCACACAACTAGAGGGCTACACCCGACGCCTCGCTTCGCTTCGCGCTAAAAGCGTTGAAGCGAGCGCTTTTCACAACACTGCTCAAACCGATATAATGGGATTGGGATTAAGAGTAGATCTAATACCTTTTCGAAGTGCGATCAGTAGACTAGAAGGAGAAAAGTCCACAATAGGTGAAGGATCTGATACAGGACGTGAATCATTTGGACCTGATGTTGGACGCTGACGGCGATGACAAGTCAGGAGTGGTGGAGCCGTAGAAGGTTGAACCGGACCTATAAGTGATGGAACAGGAGCTATAGGTGATAGGATTGGAGTTGTAGGTGGTGAAGCTGGAACTGGAGCTCTAAGTGATGGAACTGAAGCTGTAGGTGGTGGAGCTACAGTTGTGGAGGAAGATGAAGGGGAGATAGTGATTGAATCTCCAAAAGATGGTACTGGTAACACCTTAGAAATGTCTAAGTGATCACCTGGACGGGTGAAGTTTGGTTGAGTTTTAAAGAAGGTACATCAGCAGATATAAGGCACCGCTGGAGGTCAAGTGAATAGCATTGATATTCCTTTTGCGTTCTCGAGTAACCCAGAAATACGCACTTAAGAGCACGAGGAACTAACTTATATTTTTCTGGAGTACCGTTATGAACAAAACACGTGCTCCAAAAGAGTAATCTTTTTTCATGGTCGCATGAGTAATCTGATCCTATTGGTGGTACTGGTGTATACGCAGTACCCCTAGGAAGCAGCGAAACCTCAGAACAGTGGTATACCCGTGTTAAATTGCCCGGCAGTGAAGTCTTTCTTCCCGGATGTCACTGGAATGATGTATAGCAATAATTTTCTCACTAAAAGCTCTGATACCATGTGAGAAATAGCACGGAAAAATATGTTATTGATATATATTCTTTTACTATAATACAAGGAGCCTATCTATATCTACACTCTACAAATACATACTACTCCAATTCTAATGTGGGACTAAACATACTAATATATACATAAACTATCTAATGGTAATACCATGGGTGGAAAATTTAGCTTTTAGACCCTTCTAAGTCAAACAATCAATTACACCGGAGTCACAAATTAGTTGGACCGACTACATGAATCCTATACATCCACCTAGTACAAATTATGCACAGAAATGGATGGTGCTTTTTCCACTTGTCATGCTTTTCTTGAAGCATTGTCTAAGTTATGCACATTACTGTTCATGAAAAACCTTATTTATGAAAACAAATATTAATGGAAAACTTTGATTTCTTGTTTGCTTACTGATTCCATGCAAATAATGCTCAGAAATCATAATATCAGCACTCACTGAAGACATTTACTCCAGTTTAATAAACTGGTAGACAAATAGAATTTCTTTTCTTCTTTTTTTTATGCGTATATATAGGAATAATGATAGTCTTAAAGGGAGAAAACCTGAGTTATAAAGCTGTGAGCACCATTTAAGCCCTCCTCTTCTCCTGTATTAAACAAAAAAATTACAGCACTTTTGAAGCCGTGAGCCCATTGAGACACTCCTCGAGCAAGCTCCAGCATAACAGCTACACATGAACTACAGTCTCCAGCCCCTTCACTAAAGTAAAATACAACCAATATGATTGGCCAATATTAGCAAGCACCAATTTAACTTTGCATGCAGGTGAAAGAAACACTTGAATCATTGGATTAAAGTAAAGGTAGTTTAAACTATCAATAACAGTTTAAGATAAAACAGATAACAGAAAAGAAAAAAGGGGGTTCTTTATCATGTTCTTGACATCATAGAGAAAGCAACAAAAAACCTGTAAAAGAATAAGTTGCACCAGTTCATAAACATTTAAAAGGTCAAACAGAAAAGGCATATATCATATAATTTTTTTGTATTACGTTATACGGATTTCCCTTAATTAGATTGCATACCATCCTTTAAGTAGTATTATTGTGGAGGGTAGGTTGCGAGAATAATGTTATTTATGTTTTTCCTATAATTTCATGTAAAGATAAAATGCTTATCTGAATCACTAAACCAGCCACTGCTATAATACGATTATTGATGTTTTGTTCTTTATCAAATTATTACCTATATTTTTGTTGTGATTCCATGTCTAAGTTTTGAACATTTCCGTCAATATCTTCAAAGAATTAATCTGGTAAGTTCTCATCTTTATAAATCTTCATTTCAATGTGGGTCATACTATGCGAAGAAGATTATAGCATGCCCATAATATAATTTTTTATGGGCTACAAATTTATGGAACTTATTAGTTTCTATCTCCCATCAGAATTCTCTATATGTAAGGATGTAAAATTTGACAACTTTGTACTATTTCCCCTTTAGTTTCTGCAAATATTTTTTCTATATGTAATTTTTATGTCATATATCCATAGTTTCTAGAAAAAGGTATTTCAATGATCAAATAGAATATAATAAAGTATCAGGGAGCACCTTATATAAAAGAAATATATAAGACTCGCCTGGATGGAATACTGGAGTCGGGACAATAAGCAACAAAGAGCTGAACCAGTACTAAATATTTTGTAAGCTTACTGTAAAAGTTCTTAAAAAGGTTCACCGTTGGGTGACATCTAGAGACACAAACGAAATTTAATGAAGTTTCTATTCCTCTCATCACTACTTTGGGTTTTACCATCCTATCAATTTCAGGATTGAGAGAATTCAGATGAATATTACAAGACATATATAATATATGATCCCCAAGGACTTAGGGTGTTTTTTTGTTCATTCATCTTCTTCAAATTTTTCTTAGGTTTTCTTTGTCGCGCTCTCTGTCTTTTTCCCTTCTTTTTTTTTTTTGGGCATTTACTACTAAATTCAAGAAGATAAGAACTTATAATTTTGTGTTTGTTGTTTTTTGATTTTTGGATATTTTTTGTACTTTTTGCAGTAGCTCAATTGGATGTATATGGATCGTTCCCTACCTCTCAATGGCCTTACTTGATATTTTGAGGAAGCTACCATAGACCCATTGAAAATCTAGATTAAAAATGAGGTTAAACCTGTTGTTGCAACTCATGAATAAGCTCCAATTGTCCCTCAATCATAGTTATATTCTCTCTTTTTTTGATATGTGCCTCGATATTCAATTTCTATGAGAGATAGAAGAAATGTGATGGTTATGGTTACTTCAGTGACATTACATATTGATAACAGATAATGAAGCCCCCTTTTTGTGAATTATTTTCAGAATACATGGGTAGGAGAGTAATTCGTTTGTAAGTTATGAGATGTTCTTGACATTTGAATAAAAAAAATAATTTGACTTTTACACTCTTTAATTGTTGATCCGTTGTCAGGTAAGTATGTTAGTTAGCTTTTTCATATGTTTTTTGTAATACAGTGAGTGGAGACTATTATATAACAAGTGTAATTGATTTATTTCACTGTACTAGGTATCACATTTGAAAATGGGATAAAATGGGTGGCTTCCAAGTTGATGGAAGATAGGACTTAGGTTAGTGAGGATTCATATAGTCAGGTCCAACTTGCGGCGTAATTCTTATTGTTTCCTGAATTACTAATCTCCAAGGTGAGCTAAACTTTACTTGCTAGCTTTCTAAACTACAAATGTGATTTCATTTATCAACAAGGAGGGTTGGCGGTTGAATTGGTATGTTACTGGTGAAGCTATATATAGTTTTCATGCTGAACTCAAATGGAAGAATAGAGCAATTAAATATAATTTTGTTTAATTTTTGATTGCTTTCGGCTCTTTCTCAGGCTCGGAGTTCTAAAAATTGAAATTAAGCCAAGGAAGTTTGTAGTATGCAGTGGAAATCAGGTTCGTGTAGTTTATGATTCTTATCTCGAGAAGATTGTGGTTTCTAGAAGAACGCCTCCAAATCCACTGTATCCAAGCCATTCCCCCATTTGTTTCCTCAAAGAGCTTGATTTATATATTTAATTATAGGAAAGGAAAGATGTGCAATCTTAATAAAAATTGCTCATAAAAGCTACGAGACTAAGTTATCTAGGGAGGGGATTTGTGTTTTGAGGGATATGATGGGCTTCGTCAAAGTCTATCACAAGGTAAGAGAGAACCATTTGATTGAAGTGTTGCGATGAACATCTTCCCTGGCATATGTTCAAGGATTAAATGCATGCTTTCTTTGGATGCAGAAACAAGGAGGAATTAAAGTAGCACTTAAATTTATTGATTTTTTGCACTCTATGTATATTAGGGTAAAAACTTATTAGCATCAAGTATTTATAAAAAATTATAAAATACATTATATTTGATTACATATGCACTTTTGTTACTTACTCATTATTATAAATGCATACTTTTACTTAATAAAATCTCCTAATCGTAGTAAGTTAAATTATATTTGAATCTCATTGCACATAACACAAGATCTTACGGCAATTTAGGGTGTATAAAATAATTTTTCCTACATTAGTTGCCTTATCATCAACAACCGTGGATCAAATGGTTTAAATTTTATAATTTATCAAATTATAAAAATATGAGGTGGTCAAGCAAGTACGATAATAATTTATTATATTTTTTTCTCTAACATTTTCCGCGCATCGCGCGGGTAATATACTAGTATATATATATATATATATATATATATATATATATATGCAAAGAAAGTTGAAGTTGCAGATTCAATGAAAAGGATGTTTTAGGAGAAACATACGCGGAAAACACAGTATCAATGTGGGAAGACACTAGAATAGCATTTTCTGTTGCTTCAGGTGCATATTTCGGCGAGATCCTTAGTACAACGTGATTCAGATCTGAATAAACAAGAGTTTTCCCCTTGAAAAGTCCACCAACCATAAGATTAGCGCCAGATTTAGCATGAAAAAGATCTAATTCTACGTCAACTTCCCAATGAGCTTTTTCTTTAATAGTTTCTGTGGCTTGCAAGACGTACTGCATCAGAAAGAAGAGACAGAGCACAGAAAATTAGCAACTTCTAAAACTTGAGATTTCACTCTCAATCATCAAAATGAATTTAAAACCCTCTATGTGTGTTTAAGCACAATAATTGGTGATGATCAATGGTAACACTTGTTAGGATTTTGCTTTATGCTACTAGCTTTCACAGAATTATAAAAAAAAAATTGTTACCTAGGAATTATGTATTTCAAAGAGAACCCTCATATCACCTGTAGTCATGCTAAATATGCAGTTATACCTATGCCTAACAGTCTAAAGAAATAAATGTTTTAGAACCACCTTCTCCTTTTCTTTTGTCTATAAGCAACCAAGTGTAAATGGCCCTTCCTTTTCTTCTATAACAATTAACACCAAAGAAGAAAAGCCTTCAACTATAGATTTTAGGGCCTCAAAACTATTTCTTTTCATTTCTCTGCTTAAACTAAATAGAAGAACTAGTTACACCCCAACTTGTTTGACACTGAGACATAGTTGTTGTTGTTGTATAAGAACTAGTTGGACATACGATTTCCCTTTCAGAGAATAAATAACAACTTTCAGAAAATGAAACTAAAACTAATCAGGGCAGCCCGGTACACAAAACATCCCACATTCACACAGGGTCCGGGGAAGGGACCCACAGATGTGTGATATAGACAGCCTACCCTAATGTGCATTAGTGGATACTTCCACGGCTCGAACCCGTGACCTATAGGTCACACGGAGACAACTTCACTGTTGCTCCAAGGGTCCCCTTCAAAATGAAACTAATTCAACTGATTAACTGAAAAACTGGTATACCTGCAAGGCATGATCCAATGCATCTGAGCCAACAGGATGTGGACCCAACTGAGTCAATGCTTTAACATGTTTGATGGCTTCATGCTCGGAGAAACCCCTCTTACCAACTTCTTCAGCACCAAGAGGCTTAGGAAGATTGAGAAACTGATGTTGATACACAGACCAAGTTCCATATGTCACTAGCACAAACAATGCCAAAATCACATACTTTGACCTCTTAGCTACCAGAACCACAGTGTCCTCGGAATTACTTGTCTCAGGTATACTCGATGGCTTAGATTGTGCAGAACCTTTAGACCTCTGCCTCATTTTCTTCTAAAAATACAAAATGATCCAATTAAGCATACACCTTATAAGTAGGAATCATCCAAAGAAGATGATTTTATACTTATCAGATTATAACAATATCACCAGAAAAAATTATGGAAAAACGATGAAGATTTAGATATTAAATACTGTTAAATAAACAAAAATCCTTAATAATAGATTGTAACACTACTAATGTTTTCCATTGATCATCACGAATTACCACAATCACAAAAAAAAAAAAAAAAAAAACTCGGTGAATTTTGGGTTATTTAAATGCATTATAACAACATTATCCATAAAAAAAATTCATGAAAAGAGTCAAACATTTAAGACAGGAAATCGATACATCAAAAGACTAAAGACATAATAAAACACAATAGCAGAAGGTAGTTTACACGTACATATCTGAGTACATGAATTGTGAATATACTGATGTATTAAGAAGTAAGAAAGGAAAAGATAACCTTTGTGCGATTGGTGGTGGCTATAATGGAGGAAGCTTCGAGTGGAAATTGTAGTTGCAGATCAATACAAGAGTAGCGCAAGGATGAGCAAAAGACAGGATGGGCAAGGCGGAGTTTAGTTTTTGGGTATTTGGAAAAACTATAAATTTTTGGAACGCTGTCGTTTAGAAAGTCCATCAATGTATAAATATTAGGGAGATTTACGTTTATGCCCATCAGGCCCACGAATTAGAAATTTATTTAGTCACTAAGAGATTTTAATTTAATTACAATTTAATATATAATTTATTAACTATATACGAAATAATATATTAAACTCTAATCTTTCCTATTTTCTCCCCCTCTTTCTCACGCCTAAAATTTATCTTCATCATAGCAGTTGCCGACCTAGTCTGTTATATGATTATTGGTACGATACTACTTATAATAACAATAATTACATACACAATGTATTCCCACAATATGAGGTGTGGGGAGGGCATTGTGTATGTAGACCTTACCCCTACTTTATGGAGGCGGAGGTTGTTTTTGATAGATCCTCCGTTCAAGACAAGTATTCTTTAGCAGATCTGAAAAGGAAAACAGTCATGAAGAAGCCATATTGAGACTAATAAAAACAAGAACAATAATTACGGCAAAATAATAAAGCAATAAGATAATCGAAACAAGAGAAACAACGCGTAGTAATAGAAATATAAAAATAAGATATAAGAGAGAGATGATGATGATGATGATATGGTGGTGGTGGTGATGGTGGTGATGGTGATGATGATGATGATGACGACGACGACGACGATGATGATGATGAGGAGCAGGATGACGACGACGACGATGATGATGATGATGATGATGACGATGACGATGATGACAACGACGATGACGACGATGATGATGATGATGATGACGACGACGACGACGACGATGATGATGAGATGATAATATGAAAAAATATAGAGCAGATACGGTTTTTCCAAACTCGACTATCGTGAAGAAGCCATATTGAGACTAATAAAAACAAGAATAATAATTACAGCAATATAACAAAGCAATAAGATAATCAAAACAAGAGAAACAACGCGTAGTAATAGAAATATAAAAATAAGATATAAGAGAAAAAATGATGATGATGATGATGACGACGATGACGACGACGACGATGATGATGATATGAAAAAATATAGAGCAGATACGGTTTTTCCAAACTCGACTACCTACTAACTTTATACCATAATCCTATACCTCCATATCATTCTACATAGGGTCATGTCATTGATAAACTGAAAATGTGTCATGTCATGTCAAATCATTTCTCCTAGATACTTTTTCAACCTGCCTCTACCTTTCCTTAGACCTGAATTGTTAACCTCTTACACCTTTTTGTAGGCCATCTATGCATTTTCCCTTCACATGCCCTAACTATCTCAGTCTCCTTTCCCTCATCTTCTCAACCTCAATGGTCGCTCTCACCTTGTCCCGAATATCTTTATTCCTAATCATATCTCTCCTCATCTCAGCATTCTCATTTTTGCAGCTTTTCTCTTCTGAGCGTGAGAGTTCTTGAATACTTTACTTGTTATATCAATATATTATTTCATACGATGAGTAGCCCTTCCATTATGTTTTCTCTTTCTTTCAATTTTCTGCTTTTCTTTTTTTATGTTAAACTTGAATAAGCAGCTAAAATCGGGTAGATAAGTTTAGCTAGTTTTTTTACATGTTTGTATATATTTTGTAAAACATCTAGCTAAAATCGGGTAAGTAAGTTTAAAAATTTATATATATACGAAAATGAATCCCTTGTTTGAAAATCACATTGTATACATATTGAGAGAAAAAAATATTTATAAAGTACTCAGCAGGTATGTTTTTCGTATACCATCAGGTATACGATTCACATTTTATATATTATAATAGTATATAACAATAATACAATAGTATGCTTCAATTTTATTTGTAATTTCAATGAAGTAATATTCATGAATGGTCGAATAATCATAATTTTAGTGATTTTTTTTTCAAATTCGTCGCTTTTTATAATATTGTTATATCCTTTTGAATTATTGTCAATTTTAATTTCTTCATCCTCAAGTCTTGAATTTATGTTCTTTAATGGCAGAATAATGAAAATATGTAATTTCTACACGTTAAAGTCAATATAACTAAAGATAGTTTCAATATCTGCGTTATTTGTGTTCATAATTGAGTCCTGACATTACTAACAAATCATAATATACAATAGCTTTATATTAGATGATCACCAAAACTTAGGTAATAAATAATATTGAGTCCAACAAAAGTAAAAAATAGAAGGGTAATATAAGACTTTCTATATACAACAAATAAGAATTTGTGAAAGGCTAGCTAGCGAGATAGTCCCTAAACTTATTTGGATTCTTATTTTAGACACTTAAACTATGTCTATGATGTTAACTTCCATGGCTATGGAAGATGAAGCTCAGACGAAGAAGATAAGGAAGCTTCGAGAAGACAGATTCTATTATTAACTGAGAAAGAATGGTACTGTACAAGCTGCTTCTTCTTCTACTGTTCTATTTATACACATCACATAAACTAACTAACTACTTGCTTAACCACTAATAACATTAACTCTACCTAAGCTAACTAGAGTTAGATAGACTTGAGTACTCTCAACATATGACTTATTGAATGAACAAGTTCTGTACTCCAAGTCTGCCTAGCAAGTAATCATGTTTTTCCTAGACTTTTTGTGATTAGATCAGCCAGTTGTTCTTTGGTTGTAACATGCTCAGTTCTCAGTATTTCTTGTGTAATCCTTTCTCTTACGAAATGATAGTCAATGTCTATATGCTTGGTTCTTTCATGGAAAATTGGATTGGCTGCTATTTGGATTGCAGCCTTGCTGTCACACTTAAGCTTCACATGTAATTCCACATCCACTCCAAGCTCTTTGAATAATCCAATAAGCCAAGTTATTTCAGCTGTACATGAAGCCATACTTCTGAACTCAGCTTCAGCTGAGCTTCTAGACACTGTCTCTTGTTTCTTTAACTTCCAAGATATTAGTGCATCCCCAAACTTTACCAAATAGCATGTTACAAACCTCCTGGTTTACAGACATGTTCCCCAGTCTGAGTCACAATAAGCACTTAGCTTATTGGTATTATGTGCATGCACCAACAGCCCAAAACCCGGGGCTTCTTTTAGATATCTTACTACTCTAAGTGTTGCTTCCATATGAGACTCCTTTGGACAGTTCATATATTGACTTAGCACTTGTGCAACAAAGGCTAAGTCAGGTCTTGTCATGGTTAGGTACAGAAGTCTGCCCACTAGTCTTTGATACCCTCCTGGATCTTTGAGTAGTTTATCTTCATGCTCCTCATCACCTCTTATACACCTATCATATTCTTCAGAAGTTAGCTTCTGATTCACCCCAATTGGTGTTCCTACTGGTCTTGCTCCCCCTAGCCCTGACTCAGAGATGAGTTCAAGACTTCAAGTGCATACTTCCTTTGGCACATCACAATCCCTTTCTTGGACCTTGCAAACTCAATGCCTAGGAAAAATTTCAACTTACCTAGAACCTTCATTTTGAACTGACTTTGTAGATCTTTTCTGGTTTGATTTAGTAGAGATTGGTTATTGCCTGTGATGAGTAGATCATCAACATAAACTAAGATCACTGTTAGATCACTACCTACCTTCCTTGTCAATAAGGATTAGTCATAGTGACTCTGTTGGAACCCCATCTCCAGCAGTGACTCTATCAGCTTTTTGTTCCATTGTTTAGGTGCTTATTTAAGACCATATAGGGATTTGTGAAGTTTGCAGACCTTCAAGGACTCCCCCTGACTGCTAAACCCCTCAGGAACATGCATATACACCTCCTTTAGTAAATCCCCATTAAGAAAGGCATTGTGGACATTTATTTGATAGATAGTCCATTGCTTAGCTGCAGCAAGAGCTACCACAGTCCTGACTATCACCATTTTGGCTACTGGGGAGAAGGTCTCATTATAGTCAAGACCTTCTCTTTGACTGTAGCCTTTGGAAATCAAACGAGACTTATATATCTCTACCTCCCCTGAGGCTCTATACTTAATTTTGAAGATCCACTTACAGCCAATTGGCCCCTTACCGGGTGGCAGGTCAACAATGCTCTATGTATTATTGTCTTCCAAAGCAGCTATCTCCAGTTGCATAGCTTGTATCCACTTTGGGTCAGCAGAGGCTTCTTTGAATGTCTTTGGTTCTGACAGGGCTAAATAAGCAGAGAGGGCTTGTAGATATACTGGCTTGAGCTGGTCATAGGTGACATATGATAATAGGGGATATAGGCAAGATTGCTTGAAGCCTTTGGTTACATAGTCTTGTAACCATAGGGAAAGCTTACTTGGCCTGGAAGACCTGCGAGGACCCACTGGAGAGGTTGCAGATGATGAAGGGACTTGCTCAGATATAGCATGTTCAATACCTGGTGATAGAGAGATTTGGTCAGCTGTATCAATCTCTGCCTCTGATGTATCAGTAAAGTGTGCAGGAATCTCACTGGGATGAGAAGAGATAGTAGGTGACTCAGGTAAGTCAGTAGTAGGACATGGAGCATGGCTGTTCTCATTCCTATAGTGTACACCATCAGAAGACATAAGATCCAGGACTGAAAATATTGGAGTTCCTGCTGCTTTCATATACTTGAAAGGAAACAGGTTCTCCTGAAACACTACATGCCTACTTACTAAGAAATTATGAGAGTGAAGATCATACAATTTGTACCCCTTCTGGGTAGTAGCATATCCCATGAACACTGTAGGCACAGCTCTAGAGGCAAACTTGTCTACCATCGTAGGAGTAGCAGCATAGCATAGGCAACCAAACACCTTCAGATGAGACAGTGAGGGAGCATGAGAGTACAATATTTCAAATGGAGATCTGTCATCAGTGACTCTTGAGGGTAGTCTATTGATCAGATAGACAGCAGTGGTCACACACTCTCCCCAGAACCTTAGAGGTATTGTAGCCTGAAATCTGAGGGATCTAGCCATATTTAGGATAGTTTTATGCCTTCTTTCAGCAATCACATTCTGTTGTGGGGTGTAGACACATATGCTTTGATGATTAATCCCAAATTCAAACATAAGAGTTTTGACCTCATGGCTAAAGAACTCACCTCCATTATCTGTTCTTAGAGTCTTAACTGAACTAGAGAATACATTCTTCACTTTATTCAGAAAGTCTCTTAGTACAACTATGGTGTCTGACTTAGAAACAATTAGACAGATCCAAGTGTATCTGGTGAAGTCATATACAATTGTAACAAAGAACCTTTTTCCATCATATGTTGGTACCCTGTAGGGTCCCCAAACATCACAATATATTAATTCAAATGTAGCTTTTGAAACAGTAGTACTCAATTGAAAAGGTAATTTTGTTTGCTTGGCCAAATGACACACAGTACAAAATGATTGATCACAAGGTTTTAGCTTACTGAGAAACTCATGCTTTCTAATCACCTCAATTGGAGCATGACCTAATCTCATATGCCATAGAGAACAAGAATCAGAAACACTAGCAACACTATTATTGTTTTCACTATCAGATGTAACACAACTTTTATTGACTGCATTAACTACATTATCTGAAGACTTAGCTGTAGTAGGTAATGAACTTCCTTGCAGTGAGCTTCCCTGCAGTATGTAGAGACCCAGTTCCTCCTTACCAATCCCCTTCACCTGACCACTGTAGAGATCCTGAAAGATACAGAAGTCAGGGAAGAATGCCACTAAACACTGTAACTCCTTGGTAAGTTTAGATACTGAAAGCAGATTATATTTGAAATCAGGTATATATAACACATCACTGATGTCCTGATTAGTAAACACAGATGATTTCCCTCTGTGTGTGACTGATGCTACTTCTCCTGTGGGTAAATGTACTTTGTTTCTTTCAGACTCTGGAACAGGCTGAGAAGATTATAACAACTGTAGGGTAGATGTCATGTGGTTGGAGGCTCCGGTATCTATTATCCATCTAGTCTTAACATATTGGGATACCAAGGCAATCAGAGTACCTCTTGCTACAGTCTTGCAAGAAGTGCCTTCATCCATTCCTTTGTTGAGCAACTGAACAATTTGTTGATACTGTTCCTGTGTGAAGAAATGAGCAAGCTGTTGAATAGACTTCTGAAGCACTAATTGTGGTTGTTGATATGACTCACGTGTAAAGTAAGGAGTAGGGTGTTGAACAGGCTGCTGAGGTATTTGGAGGTTCTGCTGATTTTGCATTCCAAAGATCATTTGTGGATTGTTGTTAGTGAACTTGCAGGCATCACTAGGGGCATGGCCTGTTGCAGGACCTGCATAGTTTGCATATACTCCAGGACTACCTCCCTTCTTCTTATACTTGAAGTCTGAGGGGTAACCAACTAACTTGTAACAGGTCTCCTTTGTATGTCTTTTGCAATGACAGTACTCACACTGAGGGATCTTCTTTTGAGGCCTGGGATTTCCCCTTGCAGCTACTGGACCTCTGTTACTAAACATTGCATTACCTTTAGCAACTTCTGCAACTTGCACTACCTGTGTAAAGTTTGCCAGACTCCTCTGACTCTCAAGATCAACAAGCAAAGAGTAGGCTTTGTTGATGTTAGGAACTGGAGACATCATCATAATCTGACTCCTAGCTTGTGAATAGGAATCATTTAGGATCCATAAGAAACTGTAAATGTCTGTGGTATTCAAAATGAGCAGCATACTTCTTAGATTCTGGACATGGACACCCAGGGCAAGGCATGAGTGCATCAAATTCATCCCACAAATCTCTAAGCTTAGAGAAGTAATCAGCAACAGTCATCGTCCCCTGAATAAGAGTATGAATCTCTTTGTGGAGATGAAGGACTCTAGAGCCATTCACTTTATCAAACCTTTCCTTTAAATCTTCCCAGACCTTGTGAGCATTGAATGCATATACAATACTACTTAGCAATCCTGGTCGTACTGCATTCATTATCCAAGACAAAACTACAACATTTACCTTTTCCCATTGATCATGTAATTCAAGTTCAAATTTAGACTTAGGGTACCTTCCATTAAGGGTGGCATGTGGGCCGGGTCCGGTTCTAAGTGGGCTTCGTGGGCCCTCTCCTAAGGGGGCCGATCCTAAGTGGTCCCGAGCTTCGCGGGCTTGTTGTTGGAACCGGCCCGGGACCGGGACCACGAGCTAACGGTTCCGGGTTAAGTGGGCCGGTCCCAGGCCTAAGTGGGCCCAACATATACTTTTTATTTTTTAAAATTTTTTATAGAAGTTAGAGAAAAAAAATGGTAATAAAAATATCTAAGGCAATTCCTTGTAAATTATATTATAGAATTATGACCTAAATTTCTTTAATTCAAATTTAAAGACAAAAATATTTTAAAGAGATATTCAAAGCAATGCGTTATAATTTTATTACAGCATTAAAAAAATGGCAATATTTTTCTTAATCTTCCTCCCCACTATGGAATGAGCACAACAAGGTGCTAATACCACCATTGAGAAGAAAAATAAACTAATCAAGATGTGCCAAAATACAAGTTACATATTAATTTTTGTTCATATAAGTTACATGGTATCTCTTACAAATTTCATAAATCCTTCAAGGTCCGGAGGGATTTCCGTTGGTGGTGGCGGAAAAGAAGCTTGGTCATCACCGCTTCCGGGCGAAGCAGCATCCTCCGCAAGTTTAGCTAGCATTTCTTCGTAAGTTTCGTCTACCTCTGATTGTGATTCAGCAAGTCCAAAATTTCTTATTTCCGAACGATTCCAATCTCTGAAAAGTACTGATTTTTCCAAGCTCTCCCTCATAGACGCTTTATAATCACCGAGTTGAAGTCTTGCTTGATTGAAAGCGCTCTCTGATGCCACTGTTGAAGCTTGAATAGTTAAAATGTCTCGGGCCATCCTTGAAAGAATTGGAAAGTATTTTTCTTTGTCCTTCCACCATTCCAAAATATTAAAGGAGCCGTCGAGATTCACTTCCTCAATTCCCTGTGACAAATAAATTTCAAGCTCATTTAGTTGTGAAAAATCACTAGTACTAGAACCTTGAGAACCCCTGAACCCCGCCCAAGCACTAAGTGCTCTTACTCCCACAGTTCTTTTAGATGATTGAGAACTAGAAGAAGAAGGAGTTGGAATATTTGGTCTAGCATGATCTAATGCAACTTAATAAACATTATAAATAGTTTGAATATTTATTTTAATTGAGGCTATTGCGTCCGGAAGTTTAGACAACTCCTCATCTTCAAGTGCTAAACCATTATAAATAGTTCATACCAAAATTGAGGACCTCCTAATTTCATCGTAGGATTTAACAGTGCAGCAACATCATAAATATGGGGAATAGGGAAAATAGATTTTTTAAACTTTTTTCTCATATAATCAATAGCAAGTTGATAAATTTTTCCACCCTCTAAAAAATGATCAAACAAATTTGCAAGTTCTGCAATATAAACTAAACAGTTAGAAATAGTAGGATAATATTGCCCAGAAAATTTATTTGTAGCAATATAAAATTTTTCTAAAAAATCTACAAGCATTTTAACATTAGCTCAATACGCATTTGTAAGGTGCTCATCATTATCACTTACATGAGCATTAAACGTTGAGTTTATGGGGTTTCTATATTCATATGCAACAACTAAACTTCCATACATGTAATTCCATCTAGTTGGACAAGGTTTAGGAACCTTTCTTTCTCTTAGGCCAAATTCATCGCATCTTTTAAAATATTCTCTAAGTCTACTTTTACAGTTTGAATAAAAAAGCCAATTAAGAGCTATTTTAATATTTTCAATTTCAACATTTAAAATTCACATATCATCACCCACAATTAAATTATAAATATGACAAATACATCTAACATGAAAAATATTACTAAATGTAGGACTTAGTGTAGTGGTAAGCAAGGCTACAATATTTGTGTTACTAGTAGCATCATCCATTGAAACTAACATTATTTTATCACTAATGCAAAAATATCTAAGCAATTATAGAAGAAAATTAGAGAGAGATTGATGATTTTATGAGAAAAATAAAAGAATGAGGGGGTATTTATAGTTAAAAATAGGAAAAAGTGTAATTATAAAAAATTTGGGGGTTAAAACAAAATTTGAAGGGTTAAATGGCTATTTTGGCAGACCAAATGACTAGTTTTTAAATGGCCAAATGGGCATTTTTTTTAAAAAAAAATATCTGGCCGTTGGGACCGTTTAGGCCCACTAGGATCAGTCCGGTCCCGGTCCCAAACGGTCCGGTCTCGCGGGCCTCGCATCCTGGACCGACCCACTTACAGGCCCACCTCCCCTCGATCCCGGTCTTAAACGGTTAGGACCGTATAGGCCCACTACCCATATGGATCGCGGTCCTAGGCCGGTCCCGATCCTGGACCGGCCCACTTGCCAGCCTTACCTTCTATCAACAAAACCTAATTTGCTTTTACCTAACAAACCAATTTGTATAGATCTACTCCATATGGCAGAGTTGTGTGAACTAGTCAATTGAAGAGAAATAAGAGAGCTACCTGGAGTATCTGTAGGTTGTAGGTAGAGAGGGTGATTGTGATCGACTGTGGTGAATCTAGTTGCACTGGTCATCAGAGAGGCATTTGTAGGTGAGTGATTGTTCTCTTCATCTGTAATTGTCATTTTCAGCTTCTTTGAGTCCAATTCAACCCGATTTTGAGTGATTTCAAAGAAGCCCTAATTTCAATACTCTGTCACTTTGAGATAATTCAACACTGTGTGTATGAATTGAAGTAACTCAGAGAACGAGCGAGCGAAAGACTGAGCTTAGATCGGCGATGCAAGCTCTGATACCATGTTAACTTCCATGGCTATGGAAGATGAAGCTCAAATGAAGAAGAGAAGGAAGTTTCGAGAAGATAGATTCTATTATTAACTGAGAAAGAATGGTACTGTACAAGCTGCTTCTTCTTCTATTGTTCTATTTATACACATCACATAAACTAACTAACTACTTGCTTAACCACTAATAACATTAACTCTACCTAAGCTAACTAGAGTTAGATAGACTTGAGTACTCTCAACATATGACTTATTGAACATCTTATTTTTCTCAAAGTGTGTCTATTAAACATGAGATACTGACATGGCGTGCTTCTCACTCAAAATTCGAGCGTGAAATGTTCTTTATATTAAGTTAAAATAAATGCTTTTGCTGGAAAATACAAATTTTGCAATAAAAAAGATTACTTTTCCGATAATATTTGTTCTACTTCCTTCTCTTGATCATTATCATCATCTTCTTCTTCTTCAAACTCGTTTTTCAGCCAATGATTTTCTTTATGACCAAAATTAGATAGGTATCAAACTAACATATTCATTACATCATACAAGTTTTCTATCATAGCTTGAAGTCCTAGTCTTAAGCTAATTAACAGTGAATTCTTCCTAAAAACTTTAGGTCTGCACTAGATAAAGAAGAGGCAATCTTTCTTTGTTATTGACAGTTGTTGTCTTTCCTGCTGTAAAATCACATAAATTGTAAACGTTAATTACGGCTAATTACAATCTTAATAACTTGACTAAAATATTTTCAAAATATAATGAAAGTGGAAGGTGTTTGAGGCATGATAAATATGAATATCATGATTTGAAAATAGATAGGATTGGTGAAATGACCAAAAGGATGAAGTTTGAAGATTGAATGAAGAATAACCTTCAGAGTCCTCTTGCTATAGTTGTGTACGTGAGCCGATTGCAGGAGGCAATTCAGTTGGCTAGACCCATAACCTCGTGCATTGCGAGAAGAGATATTTCAAATAAGGTGAGACAATACATTTAGGTCCCATAATCCGGCGGCGCGAGCCAACCTCGACAAGTATAAATTTCCTAACCAAGAGGTCGTCGGAAAGAAGACCCAGATTATAAGTACATTGGCAAGTCGGAAAGAAAAAAATAGCAGTAAAAGTTGTGGAATGATTTTAAGAGTACTTTTAGAGAAAGATCCGACCAATACATTATCAATGTACGTATTTATGGATATTTCGAGTAGATTTCACTAGATAACATCAAATCATACTCATTTGTCTAGATTTCATCAAATCTTCAAGGACTTCATCAAATTGAATTTTTAGGATTTGCGACCGAAGAGGTAAAGTCATTACCCAATCTTCACTTATAATGTTTAAATGAGTGCTATTACTGTCTTTTCTCTTTTATCCAATGTTTTTTTTTATTTCATTAAAAAGAAGAGGCCAGGCCTTTTGTATTTGAGAAAACGTTTCACAAAATGCAAGCACTATTATCATTCCCTTTCTCTCAGTCACCAAAAAGGCATAAACTCCATGTGAAATGAATCACGATATTGTTATGAACTATCTTGTCCAAGTTACTTTCTTGGTTAGTTTGATTTTATTTGTTACTTTAGTTCATTATCTTCGTTTTACTAGAAAGTGAGGCTGCCTATCACACACCTCATTTGCTAGTTGCTGCTACATTTATATTTTATTACATTTATAGTCTTCGAAGCCCTGATTAGGAGGTGTGAGAGATTGACCACGTCGGGTCACATGAGGGATAGAAGGAGACCCAAGAAGTACTGGACAGAGGTATTTACTATATAGGCGGGACATGACACTACCTTAGCTTACCGATGACATGACCCTCGATAGGAAAGTGTGGAGGTTGATAATTAAGGTTGTGGATTGATAGATAGTTGAGAATTCCTTCTAGTCTTACCATATGTTTTATTATATCTATAGTTTTCGATGTTCCAATTAGGAGGTGTGATAGGTTGACCATGGCGGGTCAGGGGAGAGGTAGAGGGAGGCCTAAAAAGTATTAGAAAGAAGTGATTAGACAAGACATGACACTACTTCAGCTTACTGGTGACATGACCCTCTATAGGATAGTGTGTGATAGGCTATATGTATAACTCTGTTATATTTTGATTATCTAACAAACTTACTGTCAAGAACCAGATAAGGAACCTGTTACACATTCTCAAGGCCTTAAGATCAAAAGGTTTCAACTTGGGATATAGCTCAACTCTTCAAAGTCAAGAGAACAACAAAGGGAACAGATAGCTACCGTTTCCCGAGGAAACTGCACAAGTCAACTGCCCCAGTTGTAAAGCTGCTGCCTGCACACGCTACAGTGCAGAAACAGTGCAGTAGTCAACTTTATGGAGAATGTCTTTTACCTCCCTTGCTTACATCATACTAGTGATGTCACAAATGCATTATTAACATCAAGGAAGGTAAAAAAATCACTTTAACACTTAGAGAATTTACTCAAGCACACCAATAGTGATTGATCTTCCAGTCAATGATTCTCAAGTGCATCAAGAACAAAGAACAACACTGCTACGAACCAGTTTCTCATATCAAGTGATTGTATGTCCTTAGTTGAGTTGTAACTTTGTTAAAGTTCTCAATTGTAATTCCTACTTAGCTTGTTTAGAAGCATTGCGTAGGAAACCCTTTGTAAATCATAAACCCTTGTGTTTGTGTCTTGGCTAGAGTTAATCGAGTTGTAAAGTCTTTGTAATAGAGTTATTACAAAGTGGATTGTAATAGAGTGTTACAAGTTAGTGAGGGAATAAGAAATTAATTCCTAGGTTACATAGGTTGTAATCTGAAAGTTGCTCAGTAGTGAAGTAGAAATCCTACAAGAGTAAGTTGTGATTTTAATCCCGTTGAGCTGAGAATTTTTCACGTAAAATTTCTCTTGTCATTTACTTACAGTAGTGTGCGTGGTTTCTGTGGGAACTTATAGAGAACTTGATTCTCTATATAGTTTGGTGGACCCTTAAACTCTATCAATTGGTATCAGAGCGGGTTCTTTCTATCAGGCTAACACCTAAAAAGGATCCTCATGGTTGCTCCCCCAAACTTTGAAGAAGGTCAGTCTACCTACAGGCCACCAAGGTTCAATGGCCAGTACTATAGATGGTGGAAGACTAGGATGCACGACTTCATCATGGATAAAGATTCATAGCTATGTGATGTTATCTGTGATAGGCCCTTTGTTCCCACCAAGAATCTTGGCGACCCAGCTGTAGCCATTCCCAAGATGAGGAAGGAATTCAATGACGCTGATCGAAAGGCCATAGAAAAGAACTTTCGTGCAAAGAAAATTCTTGTTTGTGGCATTGGTCCTAATGAATATAACAGGATATCGGCATGCCAATCAGCAAAAGAAATCTGGAAGGCTCTTCAGACAGCTCACGAAGGAACAACATATGTTAAGCAATCCAAGATCGACATGCTCACAACTGAATATGAGCTCTTCAAGATGAAAGATGATAAATCCATCCAAGATATGTACACTCGTTTCACCACCATCATTAATGATCTTCACTCTATTGGTGAAACTATTCCAAGAAACAAGCTTGTGAGGAAAATCCTTAGTGTTCTGCCCAGTTCTTGGGAAACCAACGTGAACGCCATTACAGAGGCGAAGGACTTGCAGACACTGACCATAGATGACCTTGTTGGCAATCTGAAAACATATGAAATGAAGAAGAAGGACAAAGAAAGAAGAGAACCCAAAAAGGAGAAGAACCTGGTCCTCAAGACATGCAGCAATGGTTCAAGTGGTGAGGATGGTGATATGGCTTACTTGACAAGAAGATTCCAGAAGATGGTTCGTAGGAATTAAGGCATTCCAAAAAGGGAAAGTTCTAGCAAGCCAAAATATTACGACCTATGTCATAAATGTGGCAAGCCAGGACACTTCATCAAGGAGTGCCCTCTCCTAAAGCAAGCTTAGTATAAAAATAACTTTGACAAAGCAGCCAAGAAGAACCCGGTTCCTGATAAATGCTTCAAGAGAAAGAATGTCGCTAACAATGTTGTAAAGCAAGCTCTTGTTGCATGGGAAGACTCCTCTAGTGAATTTGAAGAAGAAAATGATCATGGTGATAGTTCAATGATGGCAGTGGAAAGTGAAGCAACTGAGTATGACTCAATCTTTGCCTTGATGGCTCTGTCTAATGATGATGAAGATGATGACGATGATGAGGTAATTTTTCTGGATGTTCAGAGAAATCTTAAATCTTATTCTCCTAAAAAAACTCATGTCTTTGGCAAATGTGTTAATTGATGCTTATCACAGTCTTATAAATGATAAAGATGTTGTAACTGTGGAGTTAGGAGAAGTAGAACAAACCAAAGATGACTTAGTAATCGTTGTTGTTGATTTAAATGAAATAATTGAGAACCTAAAGAAAGAGAAGGATGCCTTAGATAAAAAAATTGCACATATAGAACATGAGAGAGATGACCTATTAGTGGTGGTAGTGGACTTGAAGGAAATAATTGGGGAACTTAAAATGGAGAGTAGGCCTGAAAATTCTCAAAAGGGAAAGAAAGTTGCAAGTGAGGCACATATTAAGCTTGAAAGTGAGTTAAATTCAGTGAAATCTAGTATGTGTGCTCAGCTTGAGAAAAACAAACAACTTCATGAGGAACTAGGTAGAGTGAAGAGTGATCTTGAAAAATCACTCAAGTGGACCTGGTCCTCTGATGCTATCACTGCCATGTATACCAATAATGGGGGGAAACATGCAGGGGATTGGGTTCCAAAGGGAAAAGACTCCCTACAACCCTCATAGCAAGTACGTTACTGTACCTGACAATTGGTTTTGCACTCACTGCGGTAACACTGGGCACTTTAAAGAAAATTGTATGGCCAGATTTCAGTCACACCAGAAAAACAAAGTTTTTGCTGAAAAAGTAACTACTGGTAGAGAACCTTGTCCCTCATATAAAAAATGCATAATGCCTGCTTGGACCAGAAGATCCCTCATTTACCCATTTCCTCATTACAAGGGACCCAAACTCGTTTGGGTTCTTAAGTCTAACTCTTGATTTTCTTGTGCATGAAAAAGTGAAAGGAAGCAGCCTACAATGGTACATGGATAGTGGCTGCTCAAAGCATATGACTGTAAGTACAAATGACTTCCTTTCACTTAAGGCCCTGCAAGGAGGGAGTCTATCCTTTGGAAATGGCAAGAAAGGATACATTCTGGGAGTTGGAAGGATTGAGAAGTCTCTCTCACACTCAAAAGAAAATGTGTACTACGTGAATGGGTTGAAGTACAACTTGCTAAGTGTTTCCAGATCTGTGACAAGGTAAACAAGGTGGAGTTTGTGTCAAAAATATGTACAGTCACAAACCTAGTGACTGGTGAGGTGGTTCTAGTAGCAAAAAGATACAAAAATATATATGTTGCTGATTTTGAGTCTTTGCAGAATGGTGATCTCAAATGTCTAAGTGTTGTTGATGATGATGCTAAATTATGGCATAGAAGGCTGGGTCATGCAAGCTTCACGTTGCTGAACAAATTGGTCAGGAAGGACCTAGTTCGTGGTCTGCCCAAGTCAAGTTTCAAGGATCACAAAGTGTGTGATGCATGTGTAAAAGGCAAGGAAGTCAGATCCTCATTCAAGCCCAAAAAGAAAGTTAGTACATCAAGGCCACTTGATCTTCTTCACATGGATCTATGTGGACCCATGGGGGTGGCAAGCAGGGGAGGAAAGAAATATATCTTCGTTATAGTTGACGATTACTCCAGATTCACCTGGACTCTGTTTCTCAGAACCAAGGATGAAACCTTTGAAGTGTTTGTTGCCTTCGTCAAAAGGATTCAAATGAAGATGGGTAATAATGTAGCTTGCATCAGGTCTGATCATGAGACAGAGTTCGACAATGCCAAATTTGATGAGTTCTGTACTGAAAATGGTATCACTCACAATTTTTCAGCTCCAAGAACACCTCAACAAAATGGTGTTGTGGAGAGGAAGAATAGAACTCTTGAAGACATGGCAAGGACAATGTTGATTGACAGTGGGATCTCAAAGAATTTCCGGGCAGTAGCTGTCAATAATGCTCGCTACTTGGTGAACAGGTGCATGATCAGGTCCCTTCTGAACAAAACTCCATATGAACTGCTGAATGGAAGGAAGCCCAAGCTGACACATCTAAGGACTTTTGGGTGTAAATATTTTGTCCTCAACAATGGAAAGGAAGCTCTTGGAAAATTCGATGCCAAAAATGATGAAGGAATCTTTCTGGGGTACTCATCCCAAAGAAAACCTTACAAAGTATACAACAAAAGGACTCAATGTATTGAAGAGAGTATACATGTGATCTTTGATGAATCTTACCTCTCATATGAGAAGGACAAACGTGTTGACCAAGATAAAGAACCTTTATCTGTTCCAGGTGAAGTATTGACATGACAAATGGAAAGGAAGACATGATGAGTCATGTCAAGGAATCTAGTGAATATGATGCAAATACATCTCCATCCATTGGAGAGGAACCTGGTCCCACGATCACAACAACTGAAGCTAAAAATAGAGTTGTTGATGCAGTCCAAGGTACTCCACTTACTGAAGTAAGAAGCGGCCAAGAACCTAAGTAAGATATACATGGCTCCTCCACCAATGAGATTCAGGTACCAAATTGGAAGCACAAAAGCTCACATCCTCTTGACAACATAATCACCCCTCTTGACTTAGGAGTTCAAACTAGATCAAAAGCCAAAAATTCACTTGCCTTTTCAGCCTTTCTTTCCCAAATAGAGCCCAAAAACATCAAGGAAGCATTGAAGGATGCAGACTGGATCACAACTATGCAAGATAAGCTTCATCAATTTGAAAGAAACAAGGTATGGCACCTGGTTCCTCGACCCGCATATCGAACTATCCTAGGGACCAGGTAGGTATTCAAGAACAAACTTGATGAGTTTGGAAATACAACAAGAAACAAGGCAAGGCTTGTAGTTCAAGGCTACAATCAGGAAGAAGGGATTGATTATGATGAAACATCTGCTCCAATTGCTCAAATGGAAGCTATTAGAATTCGTATTGCCTTTGCATCTCATATGGAATTCACATTGTTCCAAATGGATGTCAAAAGTGCATTTTTGAATGGTTTTCTGAAAGAAGAAGTTTATGTCAAGCAGTCTCCTGGTTTTGAGTATCATGAGCATCTTGAGCATGTGTTCAAGCTGGACAAGGCATTGTATGGACTAAAACAGGCTCCCCGAGCTTGGTATGAAAGGTTATCAAAGTTCCTTCTAGAAAATGGCTTCACAAAAGGGAAAATTGACAACATTCTTTTTCTGAAGAAACGAGGGAGGAACCTGCTCATTGTTCAAGTATATGTTGATGATATCATTTTTGGAGCCACAACTGACTCTCTTTGTGAAGAGTTTGCAAAACTCATGGGAAGCGAGTTTGAGATGAGTATGATGGGAGAATTAAATTTCTTCCTGGGACTTTAAGTGAAGCAATCTAAAAGGGGAACATTAATAAGTCAGCAAAAGTACATCAATGAGCTGCTGAAATGGTTTGACATGGAAGCATCTAAAGTTATTGACACTCTCATTGCCACAGCTACACGTCTAGACATGGATGAACCTGGCTCCCCTGTAAATCAGACCATGTATAGAGGCATCATAGGATCACTTCTGTATCTCACTGCAAGCAGACCAGACATTGTGTTCAGCGTGAGTCTTTGTGCAAGGTTCCAATCAAATCCAAAGGAGTCTCGCCTGAAGGCTACTAAAAGAATATTGAGATATTTTAAAAGAACGCATGACCTAGTTCTCTACTATCCCTTAGGTGATAACTTTGATCTCATTGGGTATGCTGATGCTGATTATGCAGGATATCTGGTGGACAGGAAAATCACATCTGGAATGGCACATTTTCTGGGTTCTTGTCTCATCTCATGGGGTACAAGGAAGCAAAACTCAGTGGCACTATCAATTGCAGTAGCAGAATATGTAGATGCTGCTTCTTGCTGTGCTTAATTGTTGTGGATCAAGCAGCAGTTGGAGGACTTTGGAGTGTACTCAAATTGTGTACCTCTCTTGTGTGACAATACAAGTTCACTCAACATGGACAACTCCAGTCCAACACAAGAGGACCAAGCACACTGATGTACGTCATCACTTCCTCAGAGACAATGTTGAAAAATGGCTCATCTGTATGAAGTTTTGCAGTACTGAGGATCAGATTACAGACATCTTCACCAAAGCCATGAGCAGAGAGTATTTTGAAAGAAATCGCCTGGCACTGGGGCTGATAAAACCCAACTGATGAACTCGGTTCCCCAATGACTGGTTATGAAATAAATGTACATGTAAAATTAGCTAAAAGTGTTTTCTCGCAAAGTCTAACTCATTTCTATACTGTTACAGGTAGACATGCATGATGATTACAGAGCAGTTGATGCAGTGCATGCTGGTAAAAGGGGTTAAGCTTACATTTGCAAGACCTGTCATGGAACCTGGTTCTCGTGACACATATTAGTAGCTTCTTTGTTTTCTCATACGCAATTTAGAACGGATAAAAACAATGCCACATCATCAGTTTGTCAGTCTCTTTACTTTGCGTCTTTTGAACCAAAATGTCTCACCTGTTACTGAACGACCCGACTCCCAAAATAAAACTGCCGCATTTTCTTAACTGTTCCTTCATCTCTCATAAATGCATCTATCAAGGTCACAACTCCTCACATCAAACTTTAAACTCTTCACTTTGATTTCTCTCTTCTCAAACCACTAATCTCTCCAGTACACTCCATCATGACTGAGAATCAAGAAAACTTCGATGCTCTCAACAATACCCCAATCGAGTCCACACCAGTCAAAACTCCAATAGTAGACTCCTCAACAAACACCACCACCAGTCCAAACCCTAAAGCGGAGTCTCCCCCATACTTAGTCTCCTCACCTACCCACTCAGGTTCTAGTTCTCATCGGAGTCGCAAAACCTCGACTCCAAAAAAGTTTGTGGCTACTAGCTCTCCTCTAGTCTCGCTGGTAAAACAGAGGGAACAGGGTGAACAAGGTAACCTGGTCCAAGAGGGAAATCAGGAAACATCGAATCTCGCTATGGAAGAGAACTCAAGTGCAAACCATGAGGCTAGTCCTGACAATGCTGACTCAACCATGACAGGTCGTGAGTCTACAGGTAACACTCCTCCTTTTGTTGAGATTTCCATGGAACCGCAAGAAAATGAGGCAATAGAAAATATACTCTCTATAGTTGTTGAAGGGTTTTTTGTTGAGGAATGTATAGAGGGGTCTGAGCCTCAGGGGGAAGAGCCTCAGGCCATAATAGATGGGAGAGAGCTTGTGCCGTTTGAAACTTTGGCACAGGATGATACTACTGGGGTCCCTAATAATGGACCTAATCCCTCCATGGAGGATCCAGGTCAGGGGTCATCTCCCCAGGTCAGTTTTGATCCTGCTCCTTCTCCCCATTTCTATGTTGAACCCCTGTCTATGGTGGTGCCTGAGATGTAGTATGATAGTGAAGAAGATTTGGATGATATGGTGATTGCTAGTTTTTTCAGGGCTAGGAGTAAGATAGTTACAACTCCAGAGCCAAACACCTAAGCGTCCCACTACACGGTTGCAGAAAAAGGAGGCTCCAGAGTCTGCTCTCAAGAAAAGTCAAAGAAGTAAAAGAAGGAGAAAGTTGGTAAATGATGGAAAAGAAATACATGAAAATGTCGTTCCTGTTGTTAATGTAGATGAGGAAACAGAAGAGGAACCTAGTTCCTTGAGTCACAACCCCTCGAGGCAGAAGCTCTATCTCTCTCAATCCAAAAGAAACACTTCTACCAGTGTTGAGAGTCCAACCAAGAGTGCTGATGATGTTTCTAGTGAAACGTTTGTGGAGAAATCTGGTGATAAGACAGTGAAAGAGAATGGTGGGAAGTCTGAAGGTGAAGAAGTGGAAAATTCTGGTGAAAATGTGCATAAAAAGTCAGTGGAGAAGGGAAAGTCTATTCGCAAGTCAGTGAAAAGAAAAGTGGATGATGATGAGGAACCCAATTCCTCCAAGAAACCAAAAGTTGGTAAGTGTCTGAGTTCTGGGAAAGAGAAGTTGAGAAATCAGAAGGTGCTGTAGGGCCACACATTTTCCCCTGACATTGTGGAGCTTGCTGGGATGAGACAGTTAGTGGAGATTTGCGATTTCCAATAGTGGACTCATTTGTTTACAAATGATGTTCCAAAAGTATATGAGGAGGATGTGCGGAGTTTTTATGCCGACCTCTTCATAGTTGAAGATAATCACATCTGTGTGTTGGTAAATGGGATGGATATAGTGATAGACTCTGCCGTGTTAGGGTCAATTCTAGGTGTTCCTACTGAGGGGTCATCGTCTGTTCAGGGTTCCTACTCATCCAATTTCAGAAATGCCATTGTCAAGGACAAGGCAATCCAGCAGGGGGAACGAGTGCATAAGAAGGCACTCCTTCCAGTATATCAATTTCTTTTTGAGAAGGTTAATAAAGTGTTGCTTCCCTGTGCTGAGAGGAGATCTATTACGTCCAAAGCTGACCTGCTCCTTATGGAAGCCTTGGATGGTTTTACCATCATCAATCTGCCCGGGTTTCTTCTTACAAAGGTCTTCGAGTTCTTCAAAGTGCCTCTGGGACAGGCCAAAGTGGGCACTAAAAAGCAAACCTTCTCCAAGACTACTCTTGAGGAGTGTGAGTGTATTGACAAGGACGGAGGAGTTGGAAGTACCTCTACCATCTCTAACTGATAAATGCTCAGAATAGTGCCACAAAGGAGATCCAAAAGTTTAAGGCAAGGAACGCGATTCTTGAGAGTCAGCTCAGTCAGCTACAAGAGGTACCAGGTTCCGGTAGTTCTCCTAACTCAGAGGTTGCCCACCTGACGCAGGAGAATGCTGAGCTTAGGAAACAGGTAGAGGACCTGAAAGAAAAATTGCTCAATGAGCAAATGTCCGCGAATGCTTGCATGGATCTTGTCCTCAAAACCCTTGCCCCCTCCTCGAAGCCCTCTTCATCCAGTGCCCCCTAAGCAGTGTCACCTTCAATGTCCAGTTTCTAGTGTCCGTCTCTTATGAATGTCTATGATGATGCCTTTTTGTTGTTGGTACTTTTTTTTATTTTTGTTTAGGAAATTGTGGATGGTAACATTGAATCTGCTCCCGTTTGTAAAATCCAAATTGTTTTATGGAAGCTTTTCCCCTTTTGCCGCGTATGACATTATTTCTTTGTGTCTGTTTTCTATCATGTTTGTGTGCACACAAGTGGCATGAGTTAACCACGCTAGACTTCTTTTTGCTATTTACTTAGTATTCTTCTTTTTATGATGCCAAAAGGGAAAAAATAATTTAGGGGGAACATGATGGGAAACAGATTCAGGGGGAATTCAGGAAATGCTGGTTCTTAGGGGGAAATTGAATTATAAGTTTGTCATCATCAAAAAGGGGGAAATTGATAGGCTATATGTATATCCTTGTTATGTTTTGATGATCTAACAAATTTACTCTCAAGAACCAGATGAGGAACCTGTTACACATTCTCAAGACCTTAAGATCAAAAGGTTCCAGCTTGGGATATGACTCAACTCTTCATAGTCAAAGGAACAACAGAGGGAACAGATAGCTACCGTTTCCCGAGGAACTGCACAAGTCAACTGCCCCAGCTGTAAAGCTGTTGCCTGCACACGCTACAGTACATAAATAGTGCAATAGTCAACTTTATGGGGAGTGTCTTTTACCTACCTTACTTACACCATACTAGTGATGTCACAAATGCATTATTAATATCAAGGAAGGTAAAACAAATCACTTGAACACTTAGAGAATTTACTCAAGCACTCCAATAGTGATTGATTTTCCAGTCAACGATTCTCAAGTGCATCAAGAACAAAGAATTGTATGTCCTTAGTTGAGTTGTAACTTTGTTAAAGTTCTCAATTGTAATTCCTACTTAGCTTGTTTAGAAGCATTGCGTAGGAAACCCTTTGTAAATCATAAACCCTTGTGTTTGTGTCTTGGCTAGAGTTAGTCGAGTTGTAAAGTCTTTATAATAGAGTTATTACAAAGTGGCTTGTAATAGAGTGTTACAAGTTAGTGAGGGATTAAGAGGTTAATTCCTAGGTTACATAGGTTGTAATCTGAAAGTTGCTCAGTAGTGAAGTAGAAATCCTACAAGGGTAGGTCGTGGTTTTTAATCCCGTTGAGCTGGAAATTTTCCACGTAAAATTCCTCCTGTCATATACTTACTGTAGTGTGCGTGGTTTCTGTAGGAACTTATAGAGAACCTGATTCTCTATATAGTTTGGTAGACCTTTAAACTTTATCAGTGTGGGGATCGAGAATTAAGGTTGTGGGTTGACAAATAGTCGAGAGTTCCTCCTAGTCTTACCAGCACTATTAGTACTAGTCTTATATTTTTCTATTCCTAGTTCCTTGTTATTATACGGTGTGTCATTCTTACTGATCTATTGGCACTATTCTTGTATTTTTATATTTTTAGATCTTTGTTATTACATATTGTGCTATTTGCTTCCATTGTCCTCTAACCTTGTTGGTGCTATTATTTGTTATTGATTTCTTTTTTGTTCTTGATCCGATGGTCTATCGAAAATAGCCTCTATACTAGGGCTGCTTATCGGGCAGATCGGACGGTTATTTACTCTTAACGGTTCGACTTATCGGTTATCGACTTTTAAATGTATTAATCCGCTAGCCACCGATAAGATATCAGGCGGATTGGTATCGGTTTAGCTATTATCGGACAGTTATCGGGCAATTTATCAGCCTATTTGAATATGTATTACAGAGCCCTATTTTGGTCCTTCGTGTAACTAGTAAATACCAGCAAAAAGCGAGTTTACTTGCGCATTTCGTCATTCTTTAGTTTTCTCTCAAGGCACCTGGTTCTAGTGATTGGATTTTCTACATTACTTTATTTTATCTTGTGTATTTTGTAGGTTGCCTTCAAAACCAAAGTATTCCACCCAAACATCAGCAATAATGGTAGTATTTGTCTTGACATCCTAAAAGAACAATGGAGCCCCACCCTTACTCTATCCAAGGTAGAGTATTGCATAGGATAAATGGAAGGAATATTTAATATACATATGGATAAAATATATAAATATAAAAATTCTTAACGGGTTAACGATTTATCCTATAAGAAAATTGAATAATTCGCCCCCAAACGGATAAGTCGTTAATAACAAAATCTCAATCCGTTCACTATCCGTTAATCCGATAACCCGATACTAACAAGCCATTAAACCACTTTTGCGGTTCGGTTTTCGATTTCGGTTCGATTTTGAACACCCCTACTCCACCTTCATAAAGTAGGGGTAAGGTCTGCGTACGCATTACCCTCCCCAAATCCCATTTGTAGGATTTCACTGGGTTTTTATTGTTATATCTATATTCAAACTTCTTTAATATAAAATTTTGCTTATGACATAACTGTAAAATTTGATTCGTGCAATATTATTAAGAATTCATCTCATTCAATTTAAATTTTTTTAATCCCTTTTTAGTGCATCCTAAATGAAATTATATTTACAAGATGAAATTTCAAACTTATTATGCTTTGCAAACAGGCGTATTTTATTTTTCAAAACTTTCCAATCTATTAAAAGATTTATTATTGCAAGTCCATATATTCTCCCTCTCTAGGGGGTCGTTTTGGTTCAATTACAAGATAAACAAGGATGAACTGAGCTATTTTATGGGATTAGCTATTCCTCTTTTATTTAGGATATCTAATCTCATTACTTTGATATAAAATTTATTCCCGCCATTAATAAATATTTTAATCGGCAAAGGGTCAAATATACCTCTTTATTTTCGAAAATGGTCTAACAATACCCCTCGTTATACTATTGGGTTATCTATACCCCTGCAGTCATACTTTGGATTCAAATATACCCCTAATTTAAACGGAGAGACACATGTCATCGTCATGTTGGTCAATTCTAAATATCTTCTAATTAATTAAAAAGACCCATTAATCATACCCGAAAAGTAATTTTTTAAAGCAATTTTTTTTTTGTAAAAACTGGAAAAAAACTAATTTTTTTTTACTAAAAACTGAAAAAAATGAAAATATTTTTTTTTAAAGTTTTTACAAAAAAACTGCTTTAAAAAAAGCTGAAAAATATTTTCTAAAATAATATTTTTGTAAAAACTGAAAAAAACAAAAAAGCAAATTTCTAAAGCAGTGTTTTTGTAAAAACTGAAAAAACATGTATATTTTTTTTTCTAGTTTTTAGTTAAAAATATTTCAGTTTTTTCAGTTTTTAATTGTTTTAGAAAATTGCTTTTCAGTTTTTTTCTCTCCAGTTTTTACAAAAATATTATTTTAAAAAATATTTTTCAGTTTTTTAAAAATAGTTTTTTGTAAAAACCGAAAAAAAATATTTTCGTTTTTTCCAGTTTTTAGTAAAAATATTTTCTTTAGTTTTTTTCAGTTTTTATAAAAAAAATAATTATTTTTTGGGTATGGATAATGAGTTTTTTTAATTAATTAGGAGATATTTAGAATTGACCAACAAGACAATGACACGTGTCCTTCCGTTTAAATGAGGGGTATATTTGAACCCAAAGTATGACTGCAGGGGTATAGATAATCCAATAGTATAACGAGGGGTATTCTTAAACCATTTTCGAAAGTAGTGGGGTATATTTAGGCCTTTGTCATATTTTAATACAATCTCCATAATATATACCGAAATTAGTATCAAATCACCCATATTTAGTTTTAAGCCATGAAATCGCATACCTTAGTGCAAATTAAATCAGCACTCGAAGATGAGAATGAGATGAGAGTGACCAAAACCCAATCAAACGATTGGCGTCCGCTGTACAAAGATTTTCTGAAACTATTAGTAGTAACAGTAAGTAGTACTAATGGTTACTTTTGTCACACGTGAATTTACCCACCTCAGATTTTGTCACCTTGTACATTTGGTAAGTGCAAACAAAAGGAAAACAGATTTTTGTTTTTCTTTTCCTTTTCCTTTCCACTCTTCTTCTCTCACTGTGTGACTTTTAGCTTCTTTCTCCATTCCTTTGGAGGAAGAAAAGAGAGAGACTAAAGAGGGTGTAAATTAAAATTCCAAGAAATGCGGACGGTGCCACTTGGAAGGACAACATGTATAATTGGTACTAATAATAGTCTCAATCTGTTCCTAAATCTGGGTGCTATCAAGATCCCTTTTCACTTTCCTGCTTCCGATTTCAAGGCTTCTCCCAAATCTTTCTCTTCTCTCCCCAGAAGATCAGGTCCAATTCACTTTCCTTTTTCTATCAGTATTTAGTTATAGCTATAGACTGACATATCTACAACACTTGTTTATTTTGGGTTTGTTTTATATGATTTTGACTGTGTTCACTTGTTACTTTAGTTTTATGTGGCTTAGAATACTGAAGGAAATGATCGGATTATAACATGATGTGATTATTGTACACTAGTGGTTTCTGTTTGTTTTTCTTTTTGCTTAAAAAAAAGAAGGAAAAAGTTAGTAGTGCTAAATTATCTAAATGAAAGGTCAAAATTTTAGGATAGATTACTAATTATGGGCAAAGTTCATTAGTTAAAAAATTTGTTAGAGTTGAACTTGCCTAGGTTACTTGTCTATAACAAATTTACTTGTTAACATATCTTTGGCAAGGTTTTTGCTGAATGGATCTGACCCGAGGGTGCAGACTGTTTAAGTCGAACTCGGGGAAGGTAGAATGAGCCAATAATTGGGGGAACCAGAGAAAAGCTTTGCACTGTTGACCTTTCACATTCTATCAAAAGGGAGATTGATTCTCCCTGTAAAAATAGTTGAGGAAAAAGGGCCCTTTTGTTGAAGGGCTAACTATTGTAGAGGACTCCTTGTCTAGCTTTTCCCGGCCAAATGACTACAGGATCATCCATCCACTCTATCCCACTTCACCATTTCGAACTTTCTCCAGAAGGTTTTTGCGTACCAGCTCTTTCTGTGGAAATCCCTTTACAACTTCCTGGATGTTCATGCTTGCTTTAAGTATCTTCTCATATATCTCGTGAACCTCCCGGTGTTTGTTATAAATTTCTATGGACCAGCATGTATACAATTGGCAAGGATATAACAATCTTGGACAATAATATCATAGGAGAACTAAGAAATTTGGACTAAAGAGAGCCAGAACTCTTTTATTTTACTGAAATTGGCATTATTCAGCACTTGGCAGTGCTGGAAGATGGAGCCCCCTAAAAATTTTGTAGGAGTTTCATAAGCTAAGAATGAAACATAAGAAAATTCAAATAGGGAGTTGTTCTTTGCCAATGTTACAAGTGTCATCCGGTGGCTGACTAATGCTTGGGTTTGGGGGTTTGTGGGTTGGTGAATATATGAGTAGCATGCAAACAAAAAGCATCGCCGATTATCCCTGGGGAGGTCTCCAAATGGTGAAGTTAGGCTACAACAAATGTGTAACTATTATGACTAATCAAGATGTGGAGCAGTGTCCCTCAGCAGTGATTGAGATTATTTATAGTATGGTCATGTAATATCCTCTAGCCTTGTGATTGAGAGTATTTATAGTATGGTCATGTAATATCCTCTAGCCTTGTCTTTCAATGGGGAAGGATGACTCACTCAATCAAACTCCGCATTTGTTTATATTAGAAATAGAAAGAATCTCTATTTACTTTAAATTGATGCAAGGTAAATCAGGGTTTTGCAATGTATAATGTGTATTTATGTTACAATATGCTCAAATGGTTTTGCCACGTAACTTGGGCTTATCATTCTCTTCTAGAACTAATTGAGTGATTTCTTCTCTTACAGGTCTATGTAGGGCCAGCCAAGTAGCTGAGCTTTTCCCAACGACATCACCTGAGGTTTTTGTAAGGGAAGCCAGGGTAGAGGACTGCTGGGAAGTAGCTGAGACTCACTGTAGCTCCTTCTTCCCTGAATACGCCTTCCCTCTAGATTTTGTGTTGAGAATTGACAGGCTGATTGCTATGCTATTTGGATTCTCCATACCTAATGGATGCAAGAGAACTTGTCTTGTTGCTGTGGTTGGAAGCAGAGATAAAGAGGCTTGCTTAATAGGTACAGAAGAATTGAAACTTGGAGGATTTGACGGTCGATTGAATCTCAATAAGGGCTATGTAACTGGAATATTGACTGTGGATACTGTAGCTGATTTCCTTCCAAGAAAAGGACCCTTGCGGCAGAGAAGGTCAGTTATGTTTTGGATACTTATCAGAGGGATGGAGATTATTTTAATAAATGGCCTTTCCATAAAATTCTAGTTTTTGGCTAACCATTTTTTGTGAGAAGGTAACATATCCAATATATTAATGAAATCATCAGCACGTCTGTTTGTACTGGAAACCAAAATTTACATCTTGAAATGTTTAAACAAAAAGCAGAAACCAAAAATCCTTGTTCTTCTAAGAGTGAAAACTGATCATCTATACATTCTTGTTTACACCAAAAACTAAAAAGAAGAATACAATTCATCTTGATCTTCTGTGTAAAGCTACTTGCATCTTCAAAACATCTTGAATTTCTCTCTTTCCAACAGCCCACCAAATAGCTGCTGGGACAAACTCTCCATCTGTCTTTGTTAGATGTAGAGCTTCCCCTAGTGTTCCAACTAGACAAAAGTTCATAAGGTCTTCCTGGAATTGTCCATCTAATACTCCATCTTTTGGCTAACCATTATTATCAGATTCACTAAATATATGCTAGAAGTAAACCGTTACTATAATTTACTATTCGATTGGTCTAGGGTCATGATGTATGGAAGATCTCTAAAGCTTTCTAATTGGCCACATTTTGAAAGCACAACATCGGATTAGGCATTAGGTGATCTTTAAATGCTTAATGATTGTAAATTACTGTAGTATTTTCCTATTTTCCTGTATGGAAAGATGGAACCTCAAAACACTGTCTGATATGATGGTCAATACACCGATGCTATTTGGCTATTGAGTAAAGTGATTCTTCCCATTCCATAGTACAAAGGGAGTTTCACAGTCTCCTTTTTGTTCTCTAAAATTCTATTGTTCCTCTCTCCTGATAATCAACCAAATTGCAGCTGGGATAAGAGTCTTGACTTCAACTACTGCTTTCTTGAGTCCCCTCTTGTTCCGACACACAAGAAATTTCCTTCCCTGATCTAGGGATAGACTTGTGAATCCCCAGAATGTTTAGCATTAAACCCCATAACTGTGGAGGAGTGCACTCACTTTGCAACCATTATATTAATAAGTTTCTTCTACCATCACTAATATAATATAAAATCAAACTAGTATCTTAAACTCCATCTCTAATCAAATAGCATCATGTGAAATGAGACAAGGGAGTACATAATACTAACCAACTGTCTCTTTCACAAGAGACAGGGTTTGTATGGCTTCCGTTGTTGGTCGTTTGCCTTAGTTAGAAGTAGAACAAGAGGGTAACGATTACTTGTACTGAAGAAATAAAGGGGATGGATAAAAAACCTGATTAAGAAACAAATACTTGGTAATGGGATGGGGAGGTTAGTCCATCCGCTCTAGTGGAGTTCTACTCCTTTCTCTTTATGTGCATTTGTGCATCCATATACTTTTTGACATGACATCCACTCAATCAAAAGCTGATGAAACCATTGTAGTTCTTTGCTCAACAGGTTTTGCATTGAACATGATTTCTATCTTATGCAAGACGTTAATAATTTTTACAGGAAAGGAATTGCCTATATATCAAATGTTGCAGTCCGGGAAAGATACCGCCGAAAAGGCATAGCAAAAAAACTTGTAACTAAAGCGGAGGCACAAGCCAGAAGCTGGGGATGCCGTGCAATTGCTTTACATTGTGACACTAGCAACCCTGGAGCCATAAAGTTATATATAGGACAAGGCTTCAGAATCATCAAAGTGCCAGAAGGAGCAAACTGGCCTCAACCAAAGACATCCCCAAATATGCAGTTCAATTTATTGATTAAACTACTGGACATATAAGACAGTTTAGTAAACAATTGGGTGTGTGATACTTGTATATTTATGTGTAATTAAGGGAGCAGTAGCTGTAACTAGTCAAAATTTCTTCTTTACAATGTTTCTGTTGTATAATGCTTGCCAAACCAATGGCAGTTGATTTATTATTAGGAAGCACCCTTATAGTAGCAGTTTTTGCACTCTTTTACACATAATTATCGGACTGAAAGATATAAAGGTTAGTTTTCCATTTTAACTTCCCAATGAGTCTTTTCTTTTCTGAAAAAATCCTATAGTTGCTCATACAATTTGCAAAGTAAATATCACCTCCTTCAAAGACTGTTACTAGTAAACTTAAGCCTCATATTTGTTACTCTAGGAGGCGAAAAGTACTAGCGTTAATCATCTAACTGTTTTTTGCTTTTCCGCTTCACACCTTTCACATTGCAAATGCAAAATTTCTGTGTTTGTCCATGACAATCTGCACATTTTTATGTCCTTGAGGTAAAAAGATGCACCAAACAACTACTGTAAACGAAGTAATCACAAGTATCTCCTGGTACCTATCACACATTTTTATGTTGTTTGCACAGACGGTACAACTTTATTACATACAGCTCTTGATTTGTGAAGGAAATTTTTTCTATTCCAGCATTTCCAAGTTTTGAAAGATTCCAAAAACACATCAGTGGCCCTGTGGTCAGGTTGTCCAAAAGGTTGATGATCATCTAGACAACAGATAAATGCAAAGCGCAACTGCTCATACTCATGCTCCAACAAACTTAGTCAAGGCGGAGGTATCAAGGGCGGTGAACTCATTCACAGCATTAAGCACATCATGAGCAAGTTTTACAGCAGCCTCGTTGCTTGGTGCCTAAAATGATATATAGTCTATATCAGATATTTGTACTCGCAGAAAATTGCAAGAGCTCAAGAAATACTCAAAAGGAATAGTTGTAACCTCAATATTAAGGGGTAGAACAGGGTCATGTAGTGAAAGTCTTAGAAGGAACCACCCGCCATAACCAGAAACTCTAACCTGTCATCAAAACCAAAATAATCTGGGGACTGTTAATCGCAAATATACTTGTGTAGATATCCAGGGATTAGCAAAATACAGCTAATGAACTTCAGACCAACAGCAGGATACATATGATGATTCATCACACATGCAACGACTACCACAACGACTAAACAAATGAAATATGCTGGCCATAAGCAGTTGCTGCTCGGTGTGCTCCAATTTCAAGGAACATAATAATAAATCAATGGTATCAAAAAGAGTAACTTGATTTGCTTCTGCAAGGACGATAACAGCTAAAAGCTTACCCCTTCATAGTTAACAGGTGCTTTTAGAAGCTTAGCATCTGAGTCAACTGTATTCTCAAGCTGCTTCAACACTGCTTCCCCATATACACGGAAGGATCTGGAGGCACAAGCATGTTCCGTAATTTACAGAAACACAATAAGCTCAGCCAAATTAAATTGCAAGGACAAATAGCATACCCTCCTTTAAGATCTGAGTGATTCTGATCGATCTTTAGTCTAAGTTCAACAGCAACAGCTGGTTCTTCGAGACCCTCCACCATGTCAGTCAAGACTTTGCTGCCGCCTCCTTGTCCCGATGTTCTAGCTGATGCAAGCTTATTCAGTAACTTCACCTGCAAGTGAGGAACACGAACAAGATTTAGAAAATTTACTGACAGCAAAAATCTTAGAGCCCAGGGACTAGTTTTGGCAGAAACGTACCATAAGGTATGCACCATCATCAAGCCAATGATTCTCCCTTAGAGCTCCATGCCCACTAGTTTCAATAGCCAAATGTGCTTCCTCACCAACAGAGTTCTGTCAACATTCTACTATTAAGTACAATCTGTCTCAGAGCAACTTAAAGCTTGGCAGCAAAGATTTGATGCATTCAACTCTATCCAAACCCAAATATTAGAAAAGTAAAGTAATGGCAAGAGTCATAAGCCATCTATTTAGGCATACAAGTGCTTCACAGTTTCGAAGCTTGAGGCTGTAGTTTCCTCATGCTGATAACTTCAGCAAATTTAAATGTACTATACCAGGCTAAACTCGTTCAGAACAAGATGATTAGTTATCGGAGGATTCCAGTTTATCTCAACACTCAATCCTGAAAGTTGTGATTGTATTGAAGAGAGTGCGCAATTATTAGAAATAAACCCACATGTTAGTGTTTCAGGTTTGCTTTATCACCCCAAGTGACAACAACAAACCCAGTGTAAACTGTAATCCCACAAGTGGGGATTCTGGGGTATCATCCAAGTGAATGAAGTTCAAAAACTTTCCAATAGAAGTATGCAAAGTTTAAATGAAAGCAGTTGATAAGTTGGGTTTTGGCCAACTTATCATTGTCTTATACTAAGTTTTTAACGTCTTAAATTTAAATTTAGAATTATGGCATAAATTGCTTGGTTTCATGAAGAAGAGTGTAGATGGCCGAGGAAGTGGAAATCGCACAGAAAAGAGGCCAAGAAATGAAGATTTAGATTTTAGAGCTTTGAAGATGAATTTCGAGGAAGCCAAGCTGAAAGCAAGAAGAAAAGAAGAACTGCCGAACGTGAAACAACCCGCAGAACGCAGATCAGAGTCAGTATTAGGCCCAAGTCAACATATTCAGGGAGGCAAGAATGTGGTCCATGATTTTAAGTGTCAGAACATACTCTTTGAAGTTGCAATTATGCTGAGGCAAAATGAAAATGCTCCCGTAAAATGGAGATTCAGAGAGCAGGTTTTTGATCAAATTATTTTGCGGACCACGGTCAAAAGTGCGGACTGCGCTTTCAGGCAGAAGGAAAACTTCAGAAGTTTAGCAAGAGGCATAATGCGGATCGCGGAATAATGTGGGTCTGTGGTTTAGTAGTTCGGAGGGACATTTTTTGGAACTTTATTATTTGTTTTAAATTTTAATTAACCATAAATAGAATGTTTAGGGTTATTTTTAGTATCTTTGAAGCTGGGAAGCTGAGGAACAAGGGTTTGGAGACTTGGGAAGCATGTTAACTTCAACTTTGGAGGAATTCAACATTGTAGTTCGCCATTTTCTATCTAATTCTCTTTACCCATTGATGGTTAGGAACACATGTTTTTAGCTACATTTTGCATTCTAATTGCTGCACTTTAATCGTGTTTGAGCTAAATTGCTAGTACTTTGTACTTATTACGTGTGTTGTGCCTAGTAGGAAGTGATTCCGAGTTGAGAAGTATTGTTGGAGCTAAAATGGATGAATTGGAACTTCGACGTCTGAGTAAAAGTCGAAAGAATTAAATCGGGATCATGTTCGGGATTCGAGGACCATGATGTTAAAAAGTGAAGAAAAATCGGAAGCATAGAGAAATGCGCTACCGCGCCGCGTGGGGCGCCAGACGCGGCAAGAGAAAAGTAGCAGACATGAAAAGAGCACCTCTCTGAAAAGTCCCACTAGTGGGTCGCACAGGGCCTTGCGCCGGGTGACCCGCCAGTGCAAAATGGCGGCTGGTTTTCCCCTTTTCGGGATAAAGAGGGTATCTTGGTCCAGATTTATTCCTACTTGGTATAAATATATTGTAAACACGACTTTGAAGGGGAATTCGACCGAGGAAGCTATTGGAAAGCGGCTGAGGAAAAACACCTGATTTTCATCCGTTTTCTTACAATTGATCGATTCAAGACGAGAGTTTGTATCGTGAAGTTGGTTTGGATGATTTTTATGTTTCTTAACTATTTTATGATAACTTTCTCAATTGTTATGAAGTAGTTCACCTTAAGGTTTGACATGATTTGGTGACTTGATTGTTGTTCATGAATTTACCTCGTGTTTGATTGCTTGAATTGGTTGGAGGAGTTTTAATCTTAGTTGTGATTTTATTCTTTATTTTGTTTAATCGAAAACGAACATCTTATTGAATATTGTTGCAACGTATGCCTTAATTTACTTTGGTGATTCTTTAAAGAAATCAAAAGAGCTTTGCAATTTATCGTTTGAATTAAAATTGAGAAAATTCACAAGAAATGTTGATTGACTTAATTATTAGAAAAGATTTGATTTTGATTGAGATCAGATTTGATTTTATTCTGATTGATTGTAATTTATTTTTCTTCCTAAAATAGTCATAGGATTTGGTGTATAACTACCTTTGCTTAGGGATGTAAGAAATACACAGAAATACAAGAAACCTTTTTTTCTTCTCAAAAATCTACATGGTATCAGAGTCATTGTTGCCTTTTTGAGGTGAGTTATCTCCCTCGCAGCACTAGGGTTCCGTTTTTATCAAAAAGATCGAGTTTTCTCTCTCGTCCGCAACACAAACCCCTTCTGGTTCCATCGAGACAGATTTGATTTCCGGCGAGGCAGATTAGTTTTGAATAATTTTCTTCAGATTTCCTTCTGATGGAGACATTCAAGGAGACGGTTTCTAAAGAAATCTTGTCTTCAGATGAAATTCAGTTTCTTCATCGCCTCCTAGCCAAACTTGACTCCGCTAATGTTGCCACATCCAATTATGTGCAATCAGGTAATGCTTTTGCTGCTCACCTTAATTCTTGGATTGTTGATTCTGGTGCAAATAGACACATGACAGGCTCTTCTAAAAGCATTCAAAACTATTCTACGTGTCTCAAAGGATATAATGTTAAAATAGCCAATGGTTCTTTAACACCTATCTCTGGAACAGGTTCTATCGTTTGTACTCCCAATATTAAACTATCATCCGTGCTCCATGTCCCTGAGTTCCCTGTCAATCCTTTATCTGTTAGTGCCATCACCAAAGCTCTAAACTGTAAAATCGAGTTCTTTCCCGATCATTGTATTTTTCAGGATCTTCAAACAAGGAAAAGGATTGGCAGTGGTAGATTGCATGATGACTTGTATATATTAGATGGAATTCAAAACTTTGGTCAAGCCTTTTTTGGGGAAAGTAAGGATGTCAACCAAGAAATAATACAACGGCATAGACGGTTAGGACACCCATTATTTTTTGTTTCGAAGAGGTTATATCCCGATTTGTTTTTAAGGACTCAATTTAAATCTTTGTTTTGTGATGCGTGTGAATATGCCAAACATACTAGAAACTCTTATCATGTGAGCGATAATAGAAGCACAACTCCATTTATGACTATTCATTCTGAGGTATGGGGTCCTACACAAACTGTTTCTTTATCTGGTAGTCGATATTTTGTTACTTTCATTGATTGTTGCACTAGGATGACTTGGGTATATTTGTTAAAAGCCAAAAGTGAAGTTTTCTCTTGTTTTCAGTCATTTCATAAGATGATTTGTACTCAGTTTGATGTCAAAACAAAAATCTTGAGAACTGACAATGACAGCGAATACATGGATAAAAGATTTGGTGCTTATTTGGAGTCCAATGGGATAGTCCATCAGACTAGTTGTCCTTACACTAGTGCACAAAATGGGTCGCTGAAAGAAAAAATAGGCATTTTGTAAGTTAGTTATTATGTAAATAAGTATAGTCCTACATGGAATAGGAGTAGTGTAGGTATTGTGTATTGTTATAAATAGGGGTACTTGTATTTTTTTTTTATAAGGTAAATTGTATTAATCAAAAGGGAGAAAAAACTCCCGCATACAAGAAGTATACAAAAAGTAGAGAATTTACATCAGAACATGATTCTCTACAAATGACGCCCAATCTTCTACACAAGTAGGGGCTATATATGTGCACCAGAAAGCGATCAAAGATAAAAGACTATTCTTAAGATGTGAAAACGGAGACTCAATCCCCTAAAAAACTCTCCTATTTCTCTCTCCCAAGACTAACCACATGAGAGCTAATGGGGCGAACTTCCACGCCTTTTGCTTGCTTCTTCTACGGAAACCGGCCCAGCTATATAGCATTTCCTTTACAGCGTTTGGCATCACCCATTGAACACCAAAAAGATTCAGGATTGCCCTCCATAAACCCCAGGGCAATGCAGCATAAGATGATCAACTTCTTCCCCTGAGCTTTTACACATGTAGCACCAACTAACATGTGTAATTCCTCTCTTCAAAATCACTCCCCTCGCTGCTAGCCATGCAAAGAAGCACACCTTCGTGGCGCCTTAGGAATCCAGATCGAGGAGTATGGGAAAGTAGTCTCCTCTCTCACCAACATACTCTGGTAGAAGGACTTTACGGTGAACAAACCATCGCCACGCAACCCCCATCTCCAAGAATCATAAGATGGATGGGGCATGTCTTGCCCGTATAGCAGTGCCAACAAATTTTGGAGCTCCGCAATCTCCCAATCTTGCATGTTCCTTCTAAAAGAGAGGTCTCATACTATCCCCCTTCATGCTCCTTGCGAATTTGTTGGACCATCAATTCCTTCTGGTTTGAAACTCTGAAGACGTGGGGGAAAGAGACCATCAGAGTAGCCTCTCCACACCACCTGTGATTCCAAAAGATGATTCTCCTTCCATCTCCCACCTTGTAAGCGATGTTGCCATAGAAAGTTTCCCAGTTCTTCATGATGTTCCTCCACATGCCACACCCGAATGGTGATGTGATTGCCTTGGTCCTCCAACCCCCTTCCGTGGAATCGTACTTTTCTGCTATGACCTCCCTCCATAGAGCATGCTCTTCTACCCCGAATCTCCACAGCCACTTCCCCAGCAAAGCTCTGTTGAATACCCTGAGATCTTTTACTCCAAGTCCACCCCACTTCTTTGGGGAAGTGACTGTCTGCCAATTCACTAGATGAAACTTTCTAGTACCATCTGTCGCATCCCAAAGAAAATTCCTTTGAAGCCGCTCCAGTTTTTCTGTGGGGTACTTGTATTATAGTTAACATTATCATTAATATAATTTTCCCGTGTATTATTTCTCACATGGTATTAGAGCGTGAGTGAGACACATCCAGAAAAGAAAAAAAAAGTTGGACAGTTGTTGTGCGTCAAATCCCGGTGACTTTCTAGGGCTGATTTGCGTCAGATCAGTCTCTGTTGGTGTTGTGCGAAAACCAATACCACCACAGGGTCCCCAAGCCTTCCGCGACCAAACTCCATAAAAGATCTCCGGCAACCGACCTCTCACGCGCCCTCACGCGCGGAACGGTGGTCAGAAATTCCGGCGACTGTTTCTCCACGTGCCAGCGCGTGTGGCCTTTTTCCGGCCAGATTTCGAATTTTTTTCTTCATACAGCTTGTTCGTGAGGCTTTTCCGAGCCTACCATCCAAGTTACACCAAAATCCGACGACTTTTTTATTTTCCGGCGACAATTTCTGATTTTTGCGGCAAAATTATCTAGATTTCGGCTTTCTCTTATGTTATTTGCTGATATTTTTGCTAACCCTCTCTTCCAATCCAACCATGTCTCTCGGACTTGATGCTTTTGGGTCTAAAAACACGGGTTCTGCAAGTTCTGGTATTATGATTACCTCAAAACCTTTAATGGGAAGTTCAACCTGCTTATCTTGGGCTTACCCTCTCTTCCAATCCAACCATGTCTCTCGGACTTGATGTTTTTGGGTCTAAAAACACGGGTTCTGGAAGTTCTGGTATTATGATTACCTCAAAACCTTTAATGGGAAGTTCAAACTGCTTAGCTTGGTCTTCGTCTGTTGAATTGTGGTGTAAAGGTCAAGGTGTTCAATAGCTCAAGATCATTTAACAAAAAAGGCTAACGAAGGAGATGTAAAGGCCAAAGCACTTTGGGAGAAGGTTGATGCTCAGTTATGTTGTATCCTGTGGCGATCTATTGATTCCAAGTTGATGCCCTTGTTCCGTCCATTCCAAACATATTATTTAGTTTGGGAAAAGGCTCGTACTTTATAAACTAATGACGTATCTCATTTCTATGATGTGATATCGCGAATGACAAGCTTGAAGAAACAGGAATTGGATATGTCTACATACTTGGGACAAGTACAGACAGTCATGGAAGAATTTGAGAAGTTGATGCCAGTTTATGCTAGCATTGAAAAGCAACAAGAGCAACGACAGAAGATGTTTCTAGTTCTTATACTTACTGGACTTCCTAATGACCTTGATTCAGTACGTGACCAAATTTTGGCTAGTCCGACTGTCCCTAGAGTTGATGAATTATTCTCTCGATTATTTCGCCTTGCCGCAGCACCAAGTCACCAAGTGATCTCATCACAGACACTCGACTCCTCTGTTCTCGCATCCCAAACAGTGGAAAATCGGGCATCTCAAACTATGGAGAATAGACAAGGAGGAGGTTGTTTTGGAAGATCTAGACCCAAGTGTTCTTATTGTTATAAACTTGGACACACTCGTGAAGTGTGCTATTCTTTACATGGTCGACCACCCAAAAATGCTTATGTTGCTCAGACCGAGACTACAGGTAACCAGGGATTTTCTTTATCTGAAGGAGAATATAATGAGTTCCTTCAGTATCGAGCAAGTAAGCAGACATCTCCACAAGTAGCATCGGTTGCTCAGACTGATACTTTTGTCGTTGGTCATTCTTTTGCTTGTGTTTCCTAGTCTAGTACTCTTAGACCATGGGTCATGGACTCAGGCGCTTCTGATCATATCTCTGGTAATAAATCTCTTTTGTCGAATATTGTGTATTCACAGTCTCTTCCCACTGTTACTTTAGCCAATAGGTTTCAAACTAAAGCAAAAGGAGTTAGACAAGCTAATCCCTTATCTTCTGTCACTCTAGATTTCATTCTTTGTCTCTGGCTGTCCTTTTAGTCTTGCATCTGTTAGTCGTTTGACTCGTGCCCTCCATTATAGTATATATTTTATTGATGATTCTTTTATTATGCAGGACCGCAGTACGGGACAGACGATTGGCACAGGGCGTGAATCAGAAGGCCTTTACTACCTTAACTCACTCAATCCCTCCAAAGCATGTCTAGTTACAAATCCTCCGGAGCTAATTCACAGACGATTAGGACATATGAGTTTATCCAAGCTTCAGAAAATGGTGCCTAGTTTGTCTACATTAGATTGTGAGTCGTGTCAGCTTGGGGAACATACTCAAGCCTCCATTCTGCGTAGTGTTGAGAGTCATGCAGAGTCTGTTTTCTCTTTAGTTCATTCTAATATATGGGGTCCTAGTAGAGTCAGTTCAACCTTGGGATTTCGTTATTTTGTTAGTTTCATTGATGATTATTCAAGATGTACTTGGCTTTTCTTAATGAAAGATCGTTCTGAGTTGTTTTCTATATTCCAGAATTTTTGTGCTGAAATCAAAAATCAATTTGGTGTTTCTATTCGCACTTTTCGCAGTGATAATGCCTTAGAATACTTATCCTCTCAGTTTCAGCAGTTTATGACTTCTCAAGGAATTATTCATCAGACATCTTATCCTTATACCCCTCAACAAAATGGGGTTGCAGAGAGAAAGAATAGGCACCTCATTGAGACTGCTCGCACTCTTCTCATTGAATCTCATGTTCCGTTGCGTTTTAGGGCGATCCAGTTCTCACAACTTGTTATTTGATTAATCAGATGCCTTCATCTCCCATCCAGAATTAGATTCCATATTCAGTATTGTTTCCTCAGTCACCCTTATACTCTCTTCCCCCTCGTGTTTTTGGGAGCACATGTTTCGTTCATAACTTAGCCTCTGGGAAAGATAAGTTAGCTCCTCGTGCTCTCAAGTGTGTCTTCCTTAGTTATTCTCGTGTTCAGAAAGGATATCGTTGTTACTCACCTTGTATTCGTAGGTACCTTATGTCAGTTGACGTCACATTTTTTTAGTCTAAACCTTTCTTTACCTCTTCTGACCACCTTGATATATCTGAGGTCTTACCTATACCGACCTTTGAGGAGTTTACTATAGATCCTTCACCACCTTCAACAACAGAAGTCTTACCTATACCAACCATTAAGTCTAGTATTGCTCCTATTGCTCCTCCTAGATCCCCAGCCATTGAGGAGTCTAGTGTTGCTCCTCCTAGATCCCCAGCCACAGGAACACCACTCTTGACTTATCATCGCCGTCCGCGCCCAATGGACCGCACTTAATCCTAATCCCCATTATGTCGGTTTAAGTTATCATCGTCCTGTCATCACCCCATTATGCTTTTATATCTTCTTTGTCCTCTGTTTCTATCCCTAAGTCTACAGGTAAAGCATTGTCTCATCCAGGATGGCAACATGCTATGATTGACGAGATGTCAGCTTTACATACGAGTGGTACTTGGGAGCTTGTTCCTCTTCCTTCAGGTAAATTTATTGTTGGTTGTCGTTGGGTTTATGCAGTCAAGGTTGGTCCGAATGGCAAGGTTGATCGACTTAAGGCCCGTCTTGTTGCCAAGAAATATACTCAGATATTTGGGCTCGATTACAGTGATACCTTTTCTCCCGTGGCTAAGATAGCATCAATCCGCCTTTTTCTATCCATGGTTGTTGTTCGCCATTGGCCTCTTTATCAGCTGGACATTAAGAATGCTTTTCTACACGGTGACCTTAAGGATGAAGTTTATATGGAGCAACCACCTGGGTTTGTTGCTCAGGGGGAGTCTCGTGGCCTTGTATGTCGCTTGCGCCGGTCACTTAATGGTTTAAAGCAGTCTCCTCGAGCCTGGTTTGGTAAGTCCAACACAGTTATCTAGGAGTTTGGCATGACTCGTAGTGAAGCTGATCACTTTATGTTTTATCGGCATTCTCCTTCTAAGTCTCTGTATTTATCTGGTGGTCAATGTTGAAGATATTGTTATTACCGGCAATGATCGGGATGGTATTACTAAATTGAAGCAACATCTCTTTCAACACTTTCAGACTAAGGATCTGGGCGGACTAAAGTATTTTCTGGGTTTTGAGGTCGCTCAGTCTAGCTCAGGTATTGTGATCTCATAACGGAAGTATGCCTTAGACATTCTTGAGGAGACAGGAATGACAAGCTATAGACCTGTTGACACTCTGATGGATCCGAATTCTAAACTTCTGACAGGACACAATGACTGGACCTGACATTTCTGGTTGGTAAATTAAATTACCTCACAATGACTAGACCTGACATTTCCTTTCATGTGAGTGTTGTGAGTCAGTTTATGGATTATCCCTGTGATAGTCATTGGGATGCAGTTGTCCGCATTCTTCGGTATATAAAATCAGCTCCAGGCAAAGAATTATTGTTTGAGGATCTAGGCCATGAGCAGATTGTTGGATACTCAAATGTTGATTTGGCAGGATCACCTTCTGATAGACGTTCTACGTCCGGATATTGTGTTTTATGAGGAGGCAATCTGGTGTCTTGGAAGAGCAAGAAACAAAATATAGTTGCTTGATCTAGTGCAGAAGCAGAATATCGAGCAATGACTATGGCAACATGTGAGCTAGTTTGGATCAAACAATTGCTCAAGGAGTTGAAATTTGGTGAAATCAGCCAGATGGAACTTGTGTGCGATAATCAAGCTGCCCTTCATATTGCATCAAATCCGGTGTTCCATGAAAAAACTAAACACATTGAGATTGACTGTCACTTTGTCAGAAAAAAGATACTCTCAGGAGATATTGCTACAAAGTTTGTGAAGTCGAATGATCAGCTTGCAGATATTTTCACTAAGTCCCTCACTGGTCCTCGTATTAGTTATATATGTAACAAGCTCGGTACATATGATTTGTATGCACCGGCTTGTGGGGGAGTGTTAGTTAGTTATAATGTAAATAAGCATAGTCCTACATGGAATAGGAGTAGTGTAGGTATTGTGTATTGTTATAAATATGGGTACTTGTATTATAGTTAACATTATCAATAATATAACTTTCCCGTATATTATTTCTCACACATTTGTTAGAAGTAGCACGATCTCTTATGTTCACCATGCATCTACCAAAACCTTATTAGGAGGATGTTATTCTAGTGGCTGCCTATCTTATTAACAAAATGCCTCTTAAAACCCTCAATTTTCAAAGTCCTCTGGAAGCTTTAAAGGGTAAGAATGAATATATTGTTCCTCCAAAGGTGTTTGGATGTGTTTGCTTTGTCCACACTAGAAATTCTAGAAAACTTGATCCTAGAGCTATAAAGTGTGTTTTCATTGGGTATTCTCTCCGACACAGAAAGGTTACAAATGTTATCATCCTCCATCTAGGAGATCCTTTGTTAGCACGGATGTTACTTTTCGAGAATCTGAGCCCTATTTCAGTATTACCCCATCACCTCTTCACGGGGAGAGCAGTAAGGAGGAAGAGGTGATCCTACCTAGTTCCATTACTGGACCTCTTGATGACATTGTCACAGGGAAAAGTGAAATTGGAGAAAGAATTCAGGGGGAGACTATTGGGCGCTTGGATAGGCCTGATTTGAAAACTTACTCAAGGAAAAATAGAGCAGAAGAAGCCATCATGCAATCTACCGAAGCTCAACCTTCTTTTGCTGGTGAGTTATCTACATTTCCTAATGAGTTATATGAACCTATTGCTCACAGAAAAGGAGTCAGATCTTGCACCACCAAACACCCTTTATCTAATTTTGTCTCATATAATTCTGTCCTTTGGCTTGTCTATTTTTTTTGTGTCTATTCCACAGAATTGGAGGGAAGTTTTTGCAAACCCTAAATGGAAGCAAGCTATGATTGAAGAAATGAAGGCCTTGTCAAAAAATGAGACGTCGGAACTTGTCACTTCACCACCAGACAAGAAGTTAGTTGGTTGCAAATGGGTCTTCACTGTGAAGCACAAAGCTGATGGCTTGATTAAAAGATTCAAAGCAAGATTGGTGGCTAAGGGATTCACTCAGACTTATGGAGTGGATTATCAAGAGACATTTGCCCCTGTTGCTAAGATGAACACTATTAGAATTCTTTTGTCTTGTGCAGCTAATCTTGATTGGGACTTGCAAAAGTTTGATGTGAAGAATGCATTTCTTCATGGAGACTTAGAAGAAGAGGTGTATATGGAGATTCCTCTTGGATTTGATACTGAACAAAGTCAAGGAAAGGTATGCAGATCGAAGAAAATCTTGTACGGACTGAAGCAATCCCAGAGCCTGGTTTGACAGATTCTGCAAAACAATGATCTCCTTTTGGTTACCAACAAAGCAATGCTGATCACACCCTCTTCATAAGACATCATACGGGTAAACTCACTCTTCTCATAGTTTATTTTGATGACATAGTAATGATAGGAGATGACAAAGAGGAGATGGCCCGATTGAAGAAATTGTTGGCACATGAATTTGAGATCAAGGATCTAGGAAAATTGCAGTACTTCTTGGGAATTGAGGTTGCTAGATCAAAAAGAGGAATCTTTATTTCTCAGAGGAAGTATATTCTGGATCTCTTGAAAGAAACTGATATGATAGGTTGTAGACCCGCAGAATCGCCCGTTGAAAGCAATCACAAGTTACAAAGCGGAGTTGGAGAGTCAATTGATAAGGAGAGCTATCAGAGATTGGTTAGAAAACCCATTTATCTATCCCACACTAGACCAGACATAGCTTATTCAGTTAGCCTAGTGAGTCAGATCCTCATATGCAAGTTGTCTAGCACATTTTGCGGTATCTGAAGTTTGCTCCAGGAAAAGGTCTACTTTTCTCCGAACATGATCACCTCCAAATAGAAGCCTTTACAGACGCGGATTGGGTTGGATCTTTGGATGACAGAAGATCTACATCTGGGTTACTGTACGCTCGTAGAAGGAAACTTAGTTACTTGGAGAAGCAAGAAGCAAAGTGTAGTTGCTAGATCAAGTGCGGAGGCAAAATATATAGTTATGGCCCAGGGTGTTTGCGAAATGTTTTGGCTACAAAAGCTACTGGAGGAATTGAGACTGTCTGAAAAAGGAAAACTTTCCTCGTACTATGAGAATAAGGCTGGCATCAGTATAACTCATAATCTAGTCCAGCATGACCGAACAAAGCATGTGGAAATTGATCGACACTTCATCAAAGAAAAAATTACAACTAGTGTCTTGAGTTTGTTTCATGTGCCATCAGAAAAACAGTTAGCTGATATGTTTACCAAGGGTCTTAACAAACAGACTTTTCATACACTGGTTTGCAAGTTAGGCATATGCGACATCTTTACACCAACTTGAGGGGGAGTGTTGATTGACCTAATTATTAGGAAAGATTTTTTTCTGATTGATTGTAATTTATTTTCCTTCATAAAATAGTCAGAGGACTTAGTGTATAAATACCTTTGCTTAGGGATGTAAGAAATACACAGATATACAAGAAGCTTTTTCTTCTTCTTAAAAATCTACAGTTTCTCTTAGACTATTCCTACCAACGAGATTCTTGCACATTTCACTACACTTCAGATTAGTTTATTTGTAAGATTTAGGTTTATTAGAAAGAAGAATCTTGACCATAAGAATAGCTAATCACCTGTCGAATTCGTGAGAATTAATAAAACTTCAAGAGTGAAATTGAACAGAGCTAGATCCGGGATAGCGATGATGTACCTACCGTGTCACGATACTTATTTCTCATATTGATAACAACCTGCTTTAGCTCTACTCTCTAGTTTTCCGATCGAATTTACTTAGTCGTAATTTTAGTTAATAATTGTAGTCATTAATCACTTCAAATCAAAAGTGCGATTCATCTTGAATAGCGACATTCCATAAATTTACTTGAACATTTTCTAAACTAATCCCTGTAGAAACGATATTTTTCTATACTATCTTTGACTAGCGAGCTTCAGTTTTTACACACCGGTTTTGCTCTCGTCACCATCATGTTTGTTACTTAAGTTTCATTTTATTTCAATTTACATTATGTGAAACTAAAATCCTAGTTGCAATTTTATTCCAAATACAATAACAACAACAACCCAGTATAATCCCACTAGTGGGGTCTGAGTGTGTACGCAGACCTTACCCCTACCCTGAGGTAGAGAGGCTGTATCCGATAGACCCTCGGCTCCCTCCCTTCGAGAACTCCCCACCTTGCTCTTGGGGTGACTCGAACTCACAACCTCTTGGTTGGAAGTGGAGGGTGCTCACCACTAAAGTAACCCCTCTTGTCGATTAATAGATATTTAATTAATTCCTTGAACTTGCTTGATTTTATTGTTGTCTAGTTATTAAATCTATGCTAGTGACCAACATTTGATTGATGTCCATTTATCTTAATTCTTATCTGGGAAAGTGGTTTTAGGATTAGGTAATGGTTAACTGGCAAGGTAAATGGATATATGGAAATAAGATACGGATAGCTATTTCTACCTTGGGTATTAGTCAATTTGCTCTTACAGAACCTCAATTAGCTTCCAAGCTAATTGAGATAGAACCATTGGGATGGGAGATTCTACAGGGTAAATTAGTATTGACCATAACAATATTTCAAGTAAATTAAAAGCTAATTCGGCAAATTAACAAATTAATTAGGCGATAGAGGTGGGGTGAAATCTCAACTACCTAAATATATTGGTTCTCAACTTGTTTTCTAGTTACTACTTGCTCTATGTTACTTGTTCATTTCAGCTAGTTTTAATCACTCATTTCATATTTGACTGGCACTGTAGAAAGGACTTAGTAATTTTAACCATCTTCATTTCCCACACTGCTACCTTTGAATTCAACCCCGAACTTTGGTTGGATAATTTTTTTTTTTTTTAATGAAATAAGATTCTTCATTGCAGGCATCGAGAAGATGCAAAGTTACAAGAAGGAATTGAGTTAGCTCCATTACAAAGACTTAATCTGCTTAGGGAGCTAACTCAAAAACAAAAGTAAGGATATAACTGAGTTAAGCTAGACTCAGAGATCCAATGAAATCTAGAAGAGGAATTACATTATTTATAGGTGTTAGAGAACTCCAACTAAATAGTTGCACAAGGCAATTGGCTTTGATAGCGTGTATAGAAGTTGAAATGCCATCAAAGCATCTGCGATTCCTTTCTTGCCAAATGCACCAAAAAATGCATACTGGGATCATCTTCCAGACTTTCTTAATGGCCCTTTCAACTTTCCAGCTGCTCCAACCTTCCACTGCTTCCCTGATGCCCTGTGGTTGTGTCCAGCTTATTCCCAGGATAAAAAGAAACATACACCACATATTTGTTGCCACTGGACAATGTAAGAATATGTGGTTGACTAACTCAGAACTTTGCTGACATAGGTAGCATCTATTTACCAGCTGAAAGCTCCTTTTGCAGAGATTGTCTTGAGTTAGGCTGGCTTCTTTGAGTGCAGTCCAAGTAAAGCAGATAACCTTTGTTGGAAGCTTTGTCTTCCAGGTGAGCTTCCATGGCCACGAGTCAATGTTTCCATTATGCTCACATATGCGTCTGTAGCCCATCTTCATTGAATATGGACTTGAGTCACAACCAACCCATCTGATTCTGTTAGGGATCTGCTCTTTCATAGTGAAGGTTCCCAGTCTACCAAGCAATGTAAACAAACTACCTAACTCCCAGTCATGCATATTCCTTCTGAACAGTGGGACCCATGAGTTTCCTGATCTGTATTGACTTATTGTAGAGTTGGGATCACTAGCAATCTGAAACAGTAGTGGAAAGCTCTCTTCCAGTGGGAGACTGTCCAACCAGATATCTTTCCAGAATCTAACATGTAACCCATTACCCACCTTGAATGAAATATTCTGTGAAAAATCCTCCCAAAGGCTCCTGATGTGTTTCCATGGGCCAACACCATGAGGAGACCTGCTGAGTTTAGTACACCAGTGATTTTGTAGTTCATGCAGTGTTGTGAAGAGCGTGAAGCGAGAAAAAGCGACAATCCCCATTTCGCTTAAAGCGAGAAGCGAGAAGCGAAGCGCTCGCTTTTTTGAAGTGAAGGGGAATTTTAAAAAAAAATTAAAATTAATACTGCATAGACAACACATGTAATTGTAATCAAATGTTCAATACTTCAATGTGAAAACTAAATAGTAGCATCAATTAAAGCACAAAATGAGCATCCTATTCTTCTACAAGATTGTCAAATTATTGTATTCCATTATCATTATTATATTGCTCGTCAACTTCTTCAACTTCTTCGCCATTAAAAGAACAACTACATAGCACATAAGAAAGACAATAAGAACTAACAATAAAGGATATAAAAATTAGAGGTAAAATAAAAAAAACTGGGCAGAGGAGAAAAAAAAACTGGACAGTAAACTGGGCAATTTTTTCTTTCACTGTTTAAAAATTGGCATTATTTCTGAGAAAGAACCGAAGGTAAAAAAAAATTTCGCCAGCATTTCGCTGCTTTTTGGACGTTTAAACAGTGAAAGAAAAAAAAAGAAGAAGAAGAAGAAGGAGAAGAAGGAGAAGAAAAATCAGAACATACCTGTTGTTTGAACTTGAAGTTGATGCTTTCAGTCGATGAAGAAGAAGAAGTCGACTAGTGTCTTTAAAACCCTAGTCTCATTGCATTTGTTAGTTTAATGAAAGACCAGACCTCGTTTTTAATAAAATAGGGCTGGGTCTGTTTTAAAACACAGAAGCGGTCGCTTCTTCGCATCGCATCGCTTTCCCGCTTCTCGCTTTTTAGTGGGAAGCGGTCGCTTTTCTACACCTCAGTCGCTTCAGCAGGGTGAAGCGTGCAGCTTCTCGCTTCGCTTCGCTTCTCGCTTAAAGCGAGGAAGCGGGCGCTTTTTTAAATATTGAGTCCATGTTTAGCAGTCACCACCTTCTTCCATAGGTTGGCGTCTTCCTCCCCGAATCTCCCAAGCCATTTCATTAGCATGCTCTAGTTGTGTTTTGCCAAGTCTTTTATTCCAAGTCCACCAAGGTCCTTTGGTTGAGTTACTTTGGCCCATTTGACCAGGTGAAACTTGTGACCCTCACTGTTCCCTTTCCAGAGAAAATTCCTTCCAAGTTTGTCCAATTGTTTGAGCACTTTGCTGGGCATAGGATATAGTGACATGTAATAGGTTGGTATGTTGTCCATTACACTACTAATCAAGGTTACCCTGCCTCTTATTAATAGATATTGCAGCTGCCATGTTGCCAATCTCTTCTCCACCTTCTCTAGCACACCATTCCACACTGCAGTAGACTTGTACTTAGCTCCCAATGGAAGGCCCAGGTATGTTGCGGGGAAGGAACCAGTACCACAACAAAGAATATCAGCTAGATCTCCCAAGTCAGGAACTTCATTAATAGGGTAGATAATGCTTTTTGCCATGTTGATATGAAGTCCAGAGATAGCTTCAAAAATGAGCAGAGTTAGATTAAGATATTGACCCTGAGATATTTCTGCTCCACAAAAAAATAATGTGTCATCCACATAGAGCAGGTGTGAGACTGACACTGCATTCCTTTGAGGTCTCCCAACACTGAAACCATCTAACCACTGCAGCTGCTTTGCTTTGTCCAACATCTTGCTAAGGCCCTCCATAGCTAGGATAAACAAGAAAGGAGACAAGGGATCACCCTGCCGTAATCCTTTTTTAGGTGAAAAGAAGTCGACTGGACTTCTGTTGATGAGAATCGAATACTTGACTGTGGTCAAGCTATATTTTATCCACATGATCTATCTGCCACCAAATCCTATTTTCCTTAACATTGAAAACATGTATGACCAATTGACTTGGTCAAATGCTTTCTCAATGTCTAGTTTGCATAGGATGCCTGGAATTTCACTTTTTAGCCTTTCATCCAACATCTCATTTGCAATCAAAGTTGCATCAGTAATTTGCCTTTGTTTGATGAAGGCATTTTGATTCTCTGAAATGAGCTTCCCAATCACTGATTTGAGTCTCTCAGCTAATAACTTTGCTGTTATCTTGTAGATGCTGCTTATGAGGCTTATAAGCCTGAAATCTTTGAGCTCAATAGCACTCTTCCTCTTAGGAACCAGTGCTATGAAAGAGGCATTACAAGATCTAACCATATAGCAATTTTGATGAAAGTGGTTTAAAGCCCCCATGATGTCCTGCTTTAGAATATCCCAAGCTTTCTGGAAAAAAGCCATAGTGTAACCATCTGGGCCGGGGGCTTTGTCTGGTGCACATGCCCTGATTGCTGCTATTACTTCCTCTTCTTCAAACACTCTTTCCAACCAGTCTTTCTCCTCTGTGGAGATGCATGCTAGATTATCAAAATTGGCAGTAGGTCTGCACATTCCAGCTAAGAATTTTGATTTTCATCCAGAAAAGGCTTTGTAGTACCTGACCCTGTCCCATTTGCTTCTACTTTCATAATTAAGTCCACACTTCAGTCTTTCAAGCTCGATTGTCTGCTTCTTTTTGCTTCTCTCTTTGGGATCCACCACTGATTTTTGTTTTTGTAGTTGTAGACGCCTTTTTTCCTCCATTCGCAGTATGATGTCAAAAATTTCATGTTCAAATCCAGCAACATTTAACCCAAATGCTTTGCATGCTTTAGACATAACTGATTTTGTCCACCTTGATGTTTCCACAACCGCAGGATTTTGAATCACTTGCAAACCCGAATTGTCCATGCCATACCATGGAAGAGAGAAGAATTCAGAAGAAGGGGATAAATCTGCCTCTGAAGAGCTTATAATTGATGGTACTAATGTCGGTATCCAAGGGCGTACATGATTGTGGATGTTAGTTGCACGATCTGCTTCATCATCGGCCTCTGATGTCAACTCATAGGTGGTTGCTTGTGGAGCTGGAGTTCTTATAGTGGGTTATGCACAAGCTGTTTGTATTTCCATCGATATAGGGTCGAAGCTGTTTTCAATCAAGAGCCCAATAGACTTGTTGAGGCAAGGATCAGAGATTGGCCCAACAGCCCTCCATACTGATTTATTATTTGCTTTCCTTTCTTTGTTTTTTGGGCCCTTAGAATAATAGAGTTGATCCAATTTATGGCCCAAGACCTGCTGCTTTTCTTTACCCTTTTGGGCTTTCACTGAGTGGGATGGGGTGTTGACTGGGTCAACAGGTGTTTTGACCACTTTATTTGAATTAAAGTGGTTCAAACCCAAATGTAAAGGTTTAGGTTTGACAGGCTGGACATCAGCCGTCTTTGTTTGGCTCGAGGAAGCTATTGTACTAGACTTCATCTTCTTCACCTCCCCTCTAGCTCTCTCTATTCCGTCACTGCTGACAATTTCTACGAGATTGTCATCCAAAATCGTAATTTTGTACTTCAACTTCCCAATTTCCAGTACCAAATTGTTGGGTAAACCACCTTCCTTAAAATTAATACAAATTCTAGCCCAAAAAAGGTGTGAACTAAGCTTCGTGTCTTCATCAGTGTCAATGAAGCCCCCACAGTTGTCTCCAATAAACCGAAAGGTATTGGGGTTCCATGCTATTGCATGCCAAAGGCCTTTATCCATTTTTGCTCAGATTTGTTGTTGGTCGGAGCTGCACCATTTTCCGGCGACCACCATTGAAGCGTGAGACGCCTGCCATCCCAGAACCACTCACCAGCTATGATTCGCACCGCTTCAAGCGTTGATGGGAATTCAAAGAGAAATTTATTGTGGCCTAATGGTGTAATAATAAGTCCAACAGTAATCTTCCACCTGTAAAGGAACCATTTTTTGATAACTTCCGTGTTGGGGCTGAGATTAAAGGCATCGTTGAATGTTCCCACCAAGCATTTGGAGTAGAAGTTTTCATCATCTTTGTTTCCGTCACCCCTGTCATTCTTAGTTTGTTCCTGTGACTCAGTCTGCTGCGTTGGCCACTGAATTATTTTTGCTGCATCCAGATATTTCTTGTTCTGCACATCTGCAAAGTTCTGAAATTTGATGTTGATGCTCTTCCCCAGAAATTGTAGGATCCTCCCTGCTATGTCTCCCAAACCCTTGTTGTAATCTATTTCTGGAATAATGATAGCAGACCTTCTATCTCCCAACCATGCTTCCTCTCTAACATATCTGCCATAAACATTGTAGTTTTGATAAACTCTGAACAGGTCGGAATGGATCTTCCTCCCCCACCTCCGGTAGAGGTTGCCTTGACCACGTGAGGCTTTCTGTAATGTTTCACAAACCCAGCGCAAGTTCTCTTCATCGATCTTGATTCTGCTAGTGAATCTTGTCCCCCGCTCAATCAAAACAAACCATTTGTTGTAATCCTCACTAATGTCAATTAATTCAAAAGACTTATCACCTGAAATGAAATGTATTTTTCCTCCCATGACAAAGGATGTAAGACCCTGCTCGGATAATTATATTTGATAGCTATGATTTAGTTCCTTTTAGGACATAGTTGGGCGACATCAGCAGTATCTCCTAAAACTAGAGAGATCTTAAAGTTATCAACACATATTCTTGTATCAAACAACAACAACAACAACAACAACAACAACAACCCAGTATAATCCCACTAGTGGGGTCTGGGGAGGGTAGTGTGTACGCAAACCTTACCCCTACCCTGGGGTAGAGAGGCTGTTTCCGATAGACCCTCGGCTTCCTCCCTCCAAGAACTCTCCACCTTGCTCTTGGGGTGACTCGAACTCACAACCTCTTGGTTGGAAGTGGAGGGTGCTCACCATTATAGCAGCCCACTCTTGTCTATATAAAAGGACTTAGCACGACACAAAATTCTTGGTAGAAACTAGTAAATTCATCTATTAAAAACAGAATGTTAAAGTTTGAAATAAGATGTTAAATGTAGGTCAGCGATTAGAGCTCACCTTTTTCTTCACTAAAAGCAAAATAGTTTGCAAAGAGCACAAGCAGTCTCCTACAACTTTCTGGAGTCATAAAGTATTCAGAATATTATGTAGGATGCAACGTTTCCTTTTCAAGAAAAATAAAAAGGACTTCTTTTCCTTTTCTTTTTCTTTCTTCCTTTTATTGGGGGATAAGTGGAGATTATTCAGCATAATCTGAAATCGAAGGACACTAGATTTGGATCAAGCAAAATAAACCTACAACTACTATTGTTTTGAAGAGATGGTTTTTCTTTCACCATAGAAAAGGGAATAAAAGAAAGCTATGACATGACCATCATAAGCACATGAAACAGAATCCAAACAATTCTATCAAAGATGTCATGTTGCTATCTCAGACAGTAGGCAATTGGTTGGACAATCTAGGGAACCAAATAAAACCATGAAAAGATCCATCTTATAATGGGCATGCTAATATGTTCACAAAGACCATGGGACCATTGAAAACGTTACTATAAGAACCATGCATCAAATAACCGAATCGTACCAGACGAATAGCTTCATCAATTACATTCTTGTATCCTCTTTTGAACCTATGATGCTTCCCTCCTGTCATAATATCATTAAAATTAGCAATGATTCTCATCACAAGGGTATCCATAGGTGACTTTGACTTCTCATCTAACCTAGTTTCTTTTCAATAAATGTTGTCAGCCCATCTGACGTAACACTGTCTGTGACAATAGTGGTCCCAGGATGCTGGTCAAACGTTAACAGAAGTAGCAAATAGTTAAGATGCTCGTTAAAGCAAAAAGTTCTAAAGACATTTGTCAGAAAGAGAGACTTACTTCCTCCAAAACAATTGCAGACATTAAAGCAATCAAACGATTTCTGTTAAATTCACGACCACTCGAATCCACAGCTGCAGACCTGCCAAAACACATATCAGAAAAGGAAACTGACCAGCGACCACCTCCACTGAAAGCAAATACTTCTATATGGCACGTCACCTGTCAACATCTGTATCAAAGATGATTCCCAAATCAGCCCTGTTATCGAGTACTGCCTTGGTGATAGCTTTCATGGCTGTTTTATCCTCTGGGTTAGGTATATGATTGGGAAACAAACCTAGCATGAGAATAAAAAAATTAGCAAGAATAGCATACAAATCTGTTATGTGAAAATTGCAGGATATATCTTACCATCTGGTTCCAAGAACTGACTGCCAGAAGTAATAGCACCCAGAGGCTCAAGCACCTTTCCCTGAACATCCAGCAACATAAAACAATGATCAAAGCATCTAAAGAGAACAACAACAACAACAACAACAACAAGCCCAGTGTATTCCCACAAGTGGAGAGAGCATCTAAAGAGAAACAATGGAAAAAGATAAAGTTGATATACGCTGAGAATATTTTATGTTACAAAGTAAGCAGATAAACAGACTTCGATATATCTTAAAAGGCTTTTACATGATCCTTAAGTGCCCTGCTCCACCGTGCAGCTTCAATTAACAACTACTGATGCATTTTAGTCCCTTACACAATGACAAGAGTTGACAGACAATGTATCAAGTAAAAACATACTCCCTCCTTTCCGATGTAACCATCTTAATTTAACCCAAAAGGCAGGCACAGATATATAGAGCTAAATTACAATGCATTTCAGAGAAAGAGGACTTAATGGAAGATATAATGCTGTAACTTTGATAACTTTAGGAGTATGATATGCAGTTCCGTTTAACTTTTGCAGGGTATATTATAATATTAAAAAGTAATGGAGAGTAAAGGAAAGTGGGCATCACGTTGGCATGGTGGCTAAGAGAAAGTATAGCAATATCTTTTGGTACATCAAGGTATTTAAAAAATTTCAATCATATAGTACTATCCCCTTGCCTTTTACCAATAACTGGTTCTCTATATCACAGTTTCAAAACAAGAAGCTAGCAAAGATACCAGACAATAACTCACATCAAATTAGAAGAAGTTGGAGCTATATCTTCGACCTTGGGCATGGAGGTGGGAGGGGGCAGATAAATTCTGGTAAGGGTGCAGTGGGGATAAGCATGTTAGGTTATGGAAATAGCGTCAGCCCTATTAACAACACAACACACACACACACACACACACACACACACACACACCCACACCCCTACACACCACACATATATCTTTTTTTTCTTGGTTTTTCTTGTAAGTTGTAGCTAGCGCTTTTCTTGGATCAGAAGGTCTTAATGTAGTGTATGGGAGGCAAAAACTGTCAAGACACACTATAAGGATAAAAACTTACTACAAAGAATCCCCCTGCTCCGTTCCCTGCATCAACTACGATATGGAATCCTTCCAGTGGCTTTTCTGAGAATTGCACCGTGAAAAGAAGGAAAAGAAAAAAAGAAAGATGACATGAGCACTAGCAAGAACCTCAACAACACTTGGTCAGAGAAACAATTGTAGATGCTTTGAAGAAGGTCAGGATATTTTTATTAGTTGGAAGTTCGTGAAACTCTTTAAAAAGAGATTCTTAATCACGGGTCAACACCAAGACGGAAATCCCCAGTGTGATTGGAGCAGCCATCACAAATATATCCTTGTGATTTGCATCCTTCTCCTCGAAACATTGATATTCTCATTAATCCAGAAACATGGTAGAAAGTACCTATATTTCCTGCAGCTCTGCGGACTGCTGCTACAAGATTAGAGGCATAAATGGACATGTAATCCACTCTTTTAACAGATAGAGAAACGGCTGTTTCTGCCCCCTTAGAATATTCATTTGCAATATTTTTGTATATCTCTGCAGCTCGCTCCAAGATATCTTTGATGTCTGGCTTTCCAAGACCTCCAGCACGTGTAAAGAATTTGAACCCATTCCTGTTGTAGGGAAGATGGCTTGCTGTTCAAACAAAATTAGCATATAAGAGAATTATCCAGCCAGCATTAAGCCAATTCCATTAATATCAAAATGTATTAACTCTCAAAGTGAACTGAGCTAGCTACAAGAGAAGCAGCAGCCCTTCTCCACTTGCAAGTAAGAGATAGTATAAAGAATCTACACCTCCAAGGATAGAAGCATTGTTGCATTTGCATCTCAACCCGTTCTAGAGAACGAATTCATGCACTCACCTGTTATCATTATGGAGCCATCCACTGGACAGGAAAATTCTTCATCTACTGTAAGAGTGCTATTGAACATGGCTGGTGTGGATGCCAATCTACCTTGGGGAATAGGGGAAAACAAAGAAAGATGCTATTGTTAGGTATGCCATCACTTGTCTGAGTCACTGCTTAGGAAGAGCGGGAGGCACTAGATCAAATAAGCATTTAAACCAGAGAAAGATAATATAAACCTATATCTCTAATCTCTTTAATCTTGCAACAACATTTCTAGACATATCTTAATTGGAAGTGCACACACAAACCAAATAAGAAAGGATGAGTTCTGAATGAAGCAGGTTGTCTTGGTACATATTTGAATCGAGCTATGACTAATTGGATGGCATAATTCAGTATTGTGCTGTATGAAGGACCAAACATCCAGTTACATCTGAATCAACCTAAGATATTTCAACCAACCATATCCATAATTATTTTTCAGAGAAACAAGAAAATGGAAAATGGGTAATCAGTCCTTAAAATGATTTGAATCCCTTTTTTATAGGTCTGGGTTAGATGAGCAAAGAATCTGTAGTCTGCACATATTAGATACAAGTAGGACAGAAAGAAAAGCATCACTCACCCATACTGGATGACTTCAACTCCAGCTCTAGCAAGTCCTTGAGAAACAGCATCCTGAAAGATAGCAATCCAAGCCTTAATCAACAGCAGAACATGTGTACAACTGCAATGTACCTCGTGAATGAAAGAATAATGCACTAAAAGTACAAGAGAATGAATGTCACCGCACTAAGAAGTCCTTAACAGCAACAATAGTCTATAGCAAGAACTTGCTCTATTTTGATTTTTCCATAATCTCCCGGTGGATTCTTCTGTTTTGATTTAACACAAAGTGCACAACTGCATATGCACCACACAAATGAAAGAAAAACCAACTAAAAGTACAAGTCCATGAAGGCCACTGCACAAGAGGTCCTTAAAAGCTCCAACAATCTACAGCAAGAGATTGTTTTATTTTTTTTCTTCAAAATCTCCAGGTAAATTCATCTGTTTCATCTTAACACAGCCCAAAGCTGCATATATATCACATGAATGAAAGAACAAGGAACTAAAAGTACAAGTATGAATGCCACTGCACCAAGAAGTCCTTAACTACAACAGTCCACATCAAGAAATTATATTCTTCGCCTGTTTAGAATTAAAGACGTGAAGGATGCTTTACCTAGGGTTTGTCCAGAATGTAAGATGGATTTTAGCAAGTGATTGAAATATACAAACAATCACGGTTATACTTCAGATAACTATGAAACATTGTTCTAAAAGATGTAAAAACTCGAAGGCACTCACTTTTCTTGACCTGTTTGGAATTTTAAAAAAAAGTGCTAATAGGAAATAAAACTGATAAACATGCCTTCTAATACATTATACATTTGGATGCATCTTGTTCCTATTGTCATTATGAACCAGAAAAAGGAGAGGCCAGGTTTAAGTGTTAACACCCCATAGTTAAGCCAAAGTGAACAAACTAGAAAATGCCCTCAAGCTTACAATTCTTTTCCCTGTAGAAGTAACTAGGAGTCCTCCAAAGAAGCAAAAGGTGCTTCTTTTTCTTTTTTCTTCTTTTTCCCCTTTGCTTAATTTATGTCTCTTTTTTCTTTTAGACAGGAGCCACTAATAGGAGACAAAGTGAACTGTAGGCTTTCTAATACCTTTGCATGTATGTTACCCCTGCAGTCACTAAAAGGATAGACAAGACGAGACATTGATGAAGTTATTACACATTGTAATAAAGCAAAGTGAACAAACTAAGAGAAAGGTGCTCCAAATCGTTTCCATGTAGAAGCAACAAGGAATGCATATAAGCTTGTGGAGACAACCACTATCAGGTTTCTTCTTCTTATGTTTTTACTTTTTTATTTTTTGGGCTGAGAATCTGAGGAAGAGAGAGGTTGCTTATGTCAGTTGGCGTTTTCTGGGCAAGAGCTAGGGTGAAGATGGCAACCATCTCCTCTTACATTGTCCGGTAGATTCGAGGTTATGGTGGAAAATCATGAGATGGTTTCGAAAATTGTGGGTGATGCCAGGCACTGTGGAAAAGGTAACAATCAGCTCGAATTGTGGTAGAAGAAGGAGAAGACACAGGGCATGGAATGTTGCTCCTCTAGCACTTGTGTGGGTCGTTTTGAAAGAAAGAAATAGGAGAGCTTGAGGGTGTAGAGTTGAATTTGTAGCAATTGAGTAGCCTCTATCCCTTATTTCTATTTGGTGCACCCATAATGTTCCTATATGTATAGAAGATTGGGTGTCATTCATCGAAAACCATATCTTTTTGTAGGTTTTCTACTTTTTGGTATACCTCTTGTATATGGAGCTTTTTTGCCCAAACGTTAATAAAACTTGTTACTTTATAGAAAAAGTTTATTAATATATGCCAGGCCCAGCAAAATGCTTGAAAGAGAGCAGATTCAAAAGAGTATGAGCACTGCAGGGAGTGTAATAAACAGGGAAAGTCAAGCATGGCATCAGGCTCTAACACATTTACCACTGTCATGTTGCAACAAAAATTAAGCAAAAAAAAATGCAATTGCTTTTGAGCTTAAGTACATTATCATTCTTGTCTTCAAAAATTCTAGCATTTCTTTTTCCAAATAATCCAGCATATGACAGCAGGTGTCACGTTCCAAGTAGTAAGAAAAGTTCAGCAATGCCTTCCATTTGCCATGCATGCAGAAATTCTAAAATAGATCTTGTCATGCACCAATTGATACCCAAAATGTTGAAAAGCGGGTACCAAAGTTGACATGACTCTTTTCAATGCAACGCCTTCCATTTGCCATGCATGCAGAAATTCTAAAATAGATCTTGTCATGCACCAATTGATACCCAAAATGTTGAAAAGTGGGTACCAAAGTTGACATGACTCTTTTCAATGAAAGAGAGGACAGGATAGGAGAGGAGACTAAGTACAATACCAGTTTTCGGCTGTTGAATTTATTTAATTACTGTTATTCTCAGTCATATGTTGTTTAAAAGTGTAAAAGGTCATTGTTTTCCTTTTAGTTATCAATTGTACCAACAAACTCTAGGACAAAGAAGGAGGGGCACATCCTCTCCTTGAGATACCCCCTAACTTCACATTTGTTTCCATTTAAGTGTTCAAACCTCACTAGATTAGCAAGTGGACACAATGGAGAGGGCATGGGAAAGCAAGCAGAATGAGGAAGTGAAAAGATTTACGTGTCTAGCCTTTATCCCCAAACTCCCACTGTATCTCGAATTATAGTTCAGTCAGACCAACTTGAAATCAGCTACTAATAAAGAGGACACAGATGCAAGGGTATGGGATGGCAGGAAAAAAGAGAGAAAGTATTAATGGCTAAGCTTACCCTTATTCCCCTGAATAAGCAGAATCCCACCCCATTCAATGTGAATGCTTATCCTGGATATGAAGAGACCACACACAGTGATGGTGGCAGGATTTCAACAAGGAGTCACAGATCACCATAGTGAGACCCTAATGTCCTTTTCAGTGAGCTTTATCTTTCAGTGAGCTTTATCATTGTTATACTTGTTAAAAAAGAAGTACCAGAAGACATACTAGCTTCCTGGTCACTTCAAAGCTAGCATGCCTTTCCTAGGAATCTAAAATATAAGTAATGAATTGTATCAATTGGAAAAGTAGTACTGCTGCGAGGCTCTACCTGTTATGCTAAGAAATATTAGCTGCATCCAAGAAAAACCACAATGCTATTACCTATAGCAACTCAGGCTACCAAAAAGCAAGAAGGAAATGTTCTCCTTTCATAATATTTGAAATTACATGATTAAGAAAGGGTATACAGCTTAACTTTCTAATATAGGGTTAATACCTGCAACTTCTGCGCAGAAATTCGTGAGTCATGACCGATGGAGACTCTTAGACGTTTAGAAGAATCATATTTCTTTTTCAACCAGCCAGCAAACCCTGCTGCTATTGCTTCTGTAACTGGCTCCGTGAGAGTAAGAGGTTCTCCCTCAACTCCATCAACGGCTACTCCACGTATATCACTGCGTAAATACAGAAGAATATATCATCTTGGAACTTATGAATAACTGTTTGTTAGTTACATCATAAATGGATGGGTATCCATGGTCTTGCATCACAGGTCATCCTAGATGTATTCTATATTAAAGATGATACTAAATGAAAGCATAGTTTAAGTTCTCAAACAGACTCTATTGTATTATGCTTCTGTTTAATTAACAAATGGCAAACAAGTTGAACTCCATATAGCATGCAAACCTTGAAGACTTACAGTCAAATAATAAAACCAAAGAAAAATTGGATATTTATAGAAAAGCTAATACTAAAGTCGCCCACAAGGAGCTAAGATCAATAGGAATTCACATTTACTTAAATGCATGTCTACACAAGCATTCTTCAAATTAATTCTTTCAAGTTTTGTTCTACTAAAGTTACCAGTTTTACAGATAAAAAAGCTTTAGAATGAAGAAACTTCAGTTAGCAAAAACTTTTACCTGCACTGAGATTATGAAAATAATTAGCTATACATGGTCTGATTCTCTACTAAACATAACAGATGTATCAACACTGAAACAACAGGCTATCAAACAAATCAAGCAAAAAAGAAAGATCAGCTGTTCTTTGAATTCTTCTCTCTTTTTCCTCTACAATCACCAATTCACTTGCTTTTATAGAATAAGAGATTCACTGCTTGCAGATCATATAATAACTTTTTTGCTAATTGAAACACCAGGCTGCGTAGAAGCAAAAAAAAAAAAGGAGAATCAGCTGTTGTTGCATCCTTCCCTTTTCCTCTAGACTTTCCAATTCATTTGCTACATAGAATAACAAATTCAAGCTGGAAATCGTCCATTATCTTTTTCACCGATCTATTACAAAACAATTGAATATTACATGCATACAAGTAACCAATTCTGGAACATATTAAAAGAAGCAGATGCATGACAAACTATCCACCTAAAAAAGATGACAAGTATTATTTGCAAGAACCAGTTACCTGCCATTCTGAAGCTTAAGAAAGTCGTTTTTCTCAACAGACGGAATTGCAGTGGCCGATGAGGCAGCTGCACCAAGGTCCAAGTGTTAGCATTATTTCGGATATATGAGAGGTTTGCTTACTATGCAGTCAAAGAGATTAATCATAGCTATGACTTATCAAAAACAAATGTTAATGATAGCTAGGAAAGGTAGACATCTGTCATGGAAAAAACAAAAGATCACCAATTTAAGAACAAAAACAAGCACACAAGAAAAGAGAGGGTTGCTCAAGTCGTAAGCACCCTCCACCTCCAACCCTGAGGTTGCGGGTTTGAGTCACCAAGGAGAAAAGTAGGGAGCTCCTGAGGAGGGGTAAAAAAAATCACAGAAAAGGGAGTAACTGAACAATTAGGTATTCCAACTATTCTCTGGAAAGTTATGGTCAAATCTGAGATCAACCTGAATAGTAAGAGTCTAGAACAGACCATTGCAATAAATAACTCCTCGCTTAAATTTTGATAAGGCGCCCAGTTGCATGGTGGAGATGCCATTCCATGCCAACTTCCCTCCTACAGGAGGAAGCAAATTGCGCCTATTAAGGGTACAATAGTGCAGTTGGTATTTGGTGCTCAATTCCCTATTCTGCTGGCAGCACTTAGCTACCAGATTATGTTGGACAACCTTCCCTGATATTGCTGCATGATTAAAGATTTCAAGTATTATCAAAGTTGCGATTGGCAAGGTCTCAATGAATAATTCACAATTTTTCAACATTTTGCTATTACATTTGCTTGTTTCTTGATTAGGGGTGCATGGTCTATAAAATCCTGAGTCAGCTTGATCCTACACCATCATGTCTTGATATGCTTTATCTTTCTCCAATTGCCCAAATATTTCAGACTAATTCCATTGTTACCTGGACATACTCATATAGTCATATCTACACCTATTGCTATAACCTAGTTTATCCAGTAAAATAGAAAAGAAAAGTTAAAGAGTCGACCAAGAAAATTTCTATCCAAGTTTACTATTTAGTCAGTCAAGCAGCAAGCAGACAATACTTCACTAACCAAACGCAGAAGCAGGAGACGGAACTAAAGGGAAAAGTAAATACTTTTAAAAGCAGTTACCCAGGAAAATATAAGATGTATAACAATATCCAATGAAGATATCGGAGACACAACACTTGAATTTTGCCGAACCATTGAGATTCATTGTATACTGTTGAATCAATAAATGATTAATGCTTCAAAGACTCAGTTTCTCTTATGTAACAACTTAACCACGGAACTGGTGCTCTGCTATAAGGTGATTTTCTCGAGCTTAAACGGATAGAAGCAGGCATGTACCTTGAAAGGCAGCAAGGACCATTGAACTTCTACGTTCAACTACGAAGTTTTCTATTTTCCACTATTTAATTGAACATGGAAAACAAAGCCTAAAACAAGATTACATCGGGAGGGGTGTAGGGTGAGGGAAGACTTCAGCGGCTATAGTCGCGTAGGTTGCCCCAACGTGATTTCTACCACGCTAATGGGCCGCACACAATTATTCCAGATTATCATCAAGTAATATATTCTGTTTTCCTTTACATGTGCTCATCTATTATTTGAAGAAGAAGAGCAGAATTTCTATTCATTAATAAATACTAGTTGACGTCCAGTATTATGTGTGAACAAAAGGAATAAAGGACACTAAAAAGAAAGTAACTAGGGATAACAAAGAACAATAACCGTAACACTGAAAATTTTGAGTCTTGCGCAACCCGCTAAGGGTCAGAGGCGCATCCAAGATTTGACCTTTATGAGTTCAGGATTCTAGGACAGTGACCTCAAGTGCTAGTACCAGGGTTTTGAATTTAATTTTTGTAGATATTTAGTGAACTTCTTAAACACATACAGAGTCCGTGCTTAAGCTACTGGGTTCGCCATCTTAAAGCCTACATCTACCCTTGCTTAGAGCTCCCATCCCTCCCTGGCCCTTACAACGCCGCATCTTCTCCATGTAATCTTATCAAATTCTCTTCTTCTTCTTCTATTTTTTTTTTTAAAAAAAATACAGTTTCTTATTAAGTGGTGTTTTTGTATCATTGATGTGAGGTTACGATAAGTATTGTTAACGAACAGAAGCAGGAACAAGTGAACGACATGCATTGTTAATTTTGTATTGATTTCTGCTGAAACAATCCATTACTGAGCCATAGATTTACTAAATTAGACTAGCTCTCTGATGCTATTTTATCAGAATCGACAAAATTCAGAGCACAACTGTAGACAATCAAAATGTCCTCAATAGAAAATACCAGCAATTTCAAATCATTACAATAATCAGCGGAGTACTTGAATGTTACCTGCCATTTTGGGGATACGGATTTTGATTTTGTTCGATGGAACGAGAGGGGTTGATACTGAGCGACGGTGATGGGCGGAGAAAGAAGTGTATAGAAAGTTGCGCAAACGAAACAATGAGTAGGTGGCGTCTAGCGACAACTGTTAGATATTGAAGTTGGTGTCACCCGCATATTCCCTTTCTCTTTGATTTATTTATGTCCTATGAAATGCTTCACTTTCAAATTTTTTTTGTTTGTTTAAATAAAAAGAAGAAAAGAAGAATAGTGTAAAATGTAGGAGCGATATTTCGTTTAAAATTACGGAAGAACAAAAAAAAGGATGAGAACTAAAAGAATAGAGATAAAAGAAAAAGTGGACGAGAGAATATTTTCCCTCCTTGTGTCAATTTGAATGAGGCATTAATGATAGAATGAAAATTAATATGGGTCCTCTTTGACCTGATATAGCACATGAAAGCGGAGAGTTAGAGTCTTCTTTATTTTCTAACAATAATATTTTTTTTCATGTATTAATCCTAGAGTTTTCATTGACCTAGAGAAAACATATAAAGTACCATGGAAGGTCCTTTGGTGAGTGATAGAAAAGGAAAAAAATTATACTAATATTAAACATATAAACATCACAGAGGACATGTATGAATGTGTAATAACCGGAAAAAAAATACATACTTATTAATTTATGAGTTTGAAATTTATTAAATGGTTAGTAAAACTAATTAACTATTACACGTATTAAGTTGGATAATAAAATAATTGAGACAATAAATAATGATAAAGTAATGGGCTAAACCCATATATTATCCTTATTGGCCCATGTACAAAGACTGAAGGTGCAGGAAAAGGAGTAAATTAGGTCCTAATAAAAAAGAAGGGGGAAAAAAAAAAAAAGAAAGGAGAACACACGTTGGCTTAAAGAAGATTGACGGCGGCCAAGGGTTCTGTATGGAATCCGTACAAAAATTAGGAAGAAGGCAAAAGCATAAAGTATACTAAACTCTATTATGCCTTTCAATTGATAATTTCTTTTGTTTGAATAGTGGTGATAGCATTAAGGAATAAGGAATTAATGATTATGTTATGATAGAAAGCAAGAATTTGGCAATGATTATTGGTTAGTGGAGATAGAATGAGAAGGCTATGTAATTTTACGTGGGAAAAAATAAATTTTGATTTTCAGTTTATGATTGCTATATTTTTATATAAGAAATTAACTAATAATTTATCTCTCTATATATATATATATATATCTATATAAAAGAGGAGAAAATACTGCTTACATGACACCCCTCTTAGTCTAGGAAAAGCATTTATCCTTTTTCCCCTTTTTTTTTTAGTTTTCCTCTCGTTTTTCTACAAAATCGGAGGGAAAATAATAATAATAATAAAAAAAGCGCGTCTCGTTACTACAAAAGCCAAAAGTCGCTAACCACTTAACTGCTATCACAAAGAACGGTCCCTTAACAATCTACTCCAAAAGTTGCGAACGAAACCGACTATATGGGTTTTCTATCTATGGTAAAGCACCATTTTCTTCCGTATCGCCTACTTTTTACTTCTACCTTTTTCATTTGAGAGTTCCATCTATTTGCCTTCTCCTGTTCTCATTTCGAACTTTTGATTATGTTTTCATATTTGAATTGTTCGATTGTGGGAATAACGTGCACTAGCTCTGTAAAACTTTTATTTTTGGGCTTCCTTTATTTTGCAGTTCGTAGTTTTCCGGGAATAGGTATTGTTGGTTGTATTGTTAATATTTTTGCTTTCTTCTTGAACTTTGTTGTTCATATTAGTCTAATTGATTTGTTAGATCGAAATCTTGTTGAGTAATTCTAGCATTGAATTTCTCTCCCCAGAGTTTAATTATCGCTCTCGACAAACTACTATGATGACCCAAAAGGTTATCTTATACTTTAGAAATCGAATATGCGCTCTTAAGCCTTAAAAATCTCATTTTACCCTTCTCGATTTGCATGCGCAGTCCGGATAGGTTTCCGGAAAACATTAATGTTGAAAACTAATGAAAATAAGAATTTATTCCTTAAAAGTTAATTTTAGTTGACTTCGGTCAACATTTTTGGTAAACGGGCCCGGATCCGTGCTTTGACGATCCCGGTAGGTCCGTATCGAATTATGGGACCTGGGCGTATGCCCGGAATCGAATTCGGAAGTCCCTAGCTTGAGTTATAAATTTTTTATGAAAATTAAAAGTTTGAAAATTATTTGTTTTTAAGAATTAATTGGTATTTGGAATTGTTAGTATCGAGTCTGTATTTTGGTTTCGGAGCTCGGTACAGGTTCATTATGATATTTAAGACTTGTTGGTAAAATTTGGTGAGAAACGGAGTTGATTTGACGTGATTCGGACGTCCAGTTGAGAAAATAGAAATTTTATAAGTGTTCTTGAGATTTTCATTTGATTTGGTGCTAAATTCGTAGTTCTAGGTGTTATTTTGGCGATTTGATCGAGCAGGTCCGTATGATATTTTTAGACTTGTGTGCATGTTTGGTTTGGAGCCCCGAGTGCTCGGGTGAGTTTCGGATAGTCTACGGGGTGATTTGCACTTAGAAAATCTAAGATTTTTGCTGCAGCAACTGTTCTGGTGTGCCCTTCTTCGCGTTCGCGTAGGTAGTGTCGCGAACGCGAAAGGTAAAATAGGAGCAGGGGAACTTTCTTCTTCGCGAACGCGAAGGACTGGTCGCGAACGCAAAGCGTTGGGAGTGGTACCCTTCGCGAACGCGATCTGTCTCACGCGAACGTGATAGTTTAAGGGACATGGGGGATGGGGCATGTTCTTCTACGCGAACGCGTCCACTGGGTCGCGAACGCGAAGGCTTGGGGGGAGCTACCTTACGCGAACGCGTAGAAAGACTCGCGAACGCGACGGCCTTAGGCCGATGTGCATCGCGATTGCGACAGGCCTCTCACGAACGCAATGAAGGCATGTCCAATGACTTAAAATAGACTCCAAACACGGGTTTAAGCCATTTTGTTCAACATGTTTCAAGAACCAAACGGGTAGAGATGATTTTCAAGAGTTATTTTCTTCCCCAAAGTGTTGTTAAGTGATTTTAACCTATTTTCTTTCAATTATCCATTACATTTTATGAATTATTAACCTAAAATCTAGAGTTTTCACGGTAGAATTAGAGGTTAGGGTATTAACTAGGGATTTCGGAAATTTGAGGATTTAGACCCCAATTTGAGGTCGGATTTCAAAACTAATTACATATTCGGGCTCGGGGTGAATGGGTAAAAGAATTTTGGTCTGAATCTCGGGTTTTGACCAAGCGGGCCCGGGGTTGATTTTTCGACTTTTTAGAGAAAAATTTGGGAAATTTAATTTATGAAATATAATTGATTCCTTTAGCAATATTTGATATTGTTGAGTCATTTTTGAATAGATACAAGTGGTTTGGAGGTGAATTTCAAAGGAAAAGCTGTGATTGAGAATTAAGTGGCCTTCGGAGCAAGGTAAGTGTCGTGTCTAACTTTGGCTTGAAGGAATAGGTATTATGTATTCATTTGCTACGTGTTTGGTTGTTAAATACGATGTATAGGTGAGGTGACGAGCATCTATGCGTCGTTGTCGAATCATAGCATGCGAGTGAAATCATATTCTTGTCTATTTTGTAGCCTTAAATTCTACTATCCATGCTTAGCGGGTTATTTAAAATGTTGGGTGACTCATATCTGGTTTCACTGAGATTTGGTAATTTTTGAATATTGATTCAAGATTGAGATTACATTGTGCTATTGATTATGGGTAAAATACTGGTTTCTTTTTGATTCTTTTATCTATCCGTTGTTATTGATTCTGTGATTGGTGAGGAGGAGTGTAAAGCACGAAGGGTGATGTCGTGCATGCATTATTTATATTGTGAGGAAGAGTGTAAAGCACGAAAGGTGATGCCGTGTACATTATGAGAGTTTTAAAGCACGAAGGGTGATGCCGTATATATTATGAGAGGTTTAATGCACGAAGGGTGATGTCGTGTCGTTCTATTTATTTATTTGGTGAGGTTGAGAGTAAAAGCACGAAGGATAATACCGTGCAATTTTTTTTGCTGTTTTAATTGCTCAATTCGTTTAAGAATTTTCGATTTAATTCTGTCTTTTCATTAATCTCACTCTTTATGTTATATTCCCCCGTTATATGTTCCATTCCCATTATTTCTATGTTATTTCTTTATTTACTGTTGTTGCCACTAGCATGATTATATTATTCAGGTTATATGTGGGTGTCTTGTCCTAGCCTCGTCACTACTTCACCGAGGTTAGGCTCGACACTTACTACTACATGGGGTCGGTTGTACTAATGCTGCACTTTGCACTTTCTGTGCAGATTTTGATACCGGCTTAGGTTGATCGAGATTTGCTATTGGTCCGCTGTCTAGAGACTCAAGGTAGATCTGTTGGCGTTCACAGACCTTGAAGTCCCCGTCTATCTTTTATGTCCTACTGTTTTCTTTCATTCAGACAGTTTTATTTCTTTCAGACTATTACTTGTAGTAAATTCTAGAATGCTCGTGAATTGTGACTCCAGATCCGGGTGGTAGTAATTAATACAGTTTTATAATATTCCATACTTATTATATTTCATCTTAGTTAATTGTTGTTATGTATAGGTGAGGTGACGAGTATCTATGCGTCGTTGTCGAGTCATAGCATGCGAGTGAAATCCTATTCTTATCTATTTTGTAGCCTTAAATTCTACTATCCATGCTTAGCGGGTTATTTGAAATGTTGGGTGACCCATATCTGGTTTCACTGAGATTTGGTAATTTTCGAATATTGATTCAAGGTTGAGATTACATTGTGCTATTGATTATAGGTAAAATACTGGTTTCTTTGTGATTCTCTTATCTATCCGTTGTTGTTGATTTTGTGATTGGTGAGGAGGAGTGTAAAGCACGAAGGGTGATGCCGTGCATGCATTATTTATATTGTGAGGAAGAGTGTAAAGCATGAAGGGTGATGCCGTGTATATTATGAGAGGTTTAAAGCACGAAGGGTGATGCCTTGTATATTATGAGAGGTTTAATCTACGAAGGGTGATGTCGTGCCGTTTTATTTATTTATTTGGTGAGGTTGAGAGTAAAAGCACGAAGGGTGATGCCGTGCAGTTTTCCTTGCTGTTTTAATTGCTCAATTCGTTTAAGGATTTTCGATTTAATTCTTTTTTTCATTATTCTCACTCTTTATGTTGTATTCCCCCAGTGTATGTTTCATTCCCATTATTTTTATGTTATTTCTTTATTTACTATTTTGCCACTAGCATGATTATATTGTTCAAGTTATATGTGGGTGTATTGTCCTAGCCTCGTCACTACTTCACCGATGTTAGGCTCGACACTTACCAGAAATGGGGTCGGTTGTACTGATGCTGCACTCTGCACTTTCTGTGCAGATTTTGATACCGGCTCAGGTTGATCGAGATTTGCTATTGGTTCGATGTCCGGAGACTCAAGGTAGATCTGTCGGTGTTCACATACCTTGAAGTCCCCGTCTATCTTTTATGTCCTACTGTTTTCTTTCATTCAGACGGTTGTATTTCTTTCAGGCTATTACTTGTAGTAAATTCTAGAATGCTCGTGAATTGTGACTCCAGATCCGGGTGGCAGTAATTAATACAGTTTTATAATATTCCGTACTTATTATATTTAATCTTAGTTAATTATTGTTATTTACTGAATGGAAATAAGGAATTAGTTTAACGATTTTCTAACGTTGGCTTGACTAGCAAATGAAATGTTAGGCGCCATCACGGTCCCGTCGGTGGAAAATTTTGGGTCGTGACAGTTGGTATCAGAGCACTAGGCTGCTTAGGTCTCACGATTCACGAGCAAGCTTAGTAGAGTCTGGAGGATCGGTACGGAGACGTCTGTGCTTATCTTCCAAAGGCTATGAAGTTTATGAACAAGTTTCACTTCTATTCTTCTCTGTCGTGCGATTTTGCTTTCTCAATACTGATTGAACTCTTCTACTCTTATTCTCTCGCAGATGGCGAGAACACATACCGCTTCCTCCGTTGAGCAGCAGCCAGAGCCTCCAGTGACAGCTCCTACGCAGGGCATAGGTCGAGGCCGTGCCAGAGGCAGGGGCAGGGCTCAGCCTAGGGCGCGAGCAGCAGCCCCAGCAGTGGAGCCTCAGATAGAGCTTGTTGAGGAGGTTCTAGCCCAGACTGTTCGTGCCGGACCAGCTCAGGTTCCGAAGGGGTTCATTGCTACCCCAGTACTTCAGGACGCTTTGGTCCGTTTAGTGTGCCTTATGGAGAGTGTGGCCTAGACTGGCGCATTTCCCATGGCACCAGCAGTCTCTCAGGCCGGAGGAGGAGCTCAGACTCCCACCACTCCCGCTCCGAAGCAGATAGCTCCCCAGTATTAGGCTCCAGCAGGTCATCCAATCAGAGTAGTTCAACGGGTTATTGCGGCACAGGTCGGAGATGGGCCAGCTATGTCTTCTGAGGCTTTATGGAGACTGGACAGGTTTATTAAGCTCTTTCGTGTTCACTTAAGTGGTGCTCCTTCAGAGGACCCCCAGGAGTATCTTGACAGCTGTCACGAGGTTCTACGGAATATGGGTATAGTGGAGACCAATGGGGTCAATTTTGCTACATTTCAGATGACTGGTTCCGCCCAGAAATGGTGGAGATATTACTTGTTGACCAGACCAGCTGGGTCACCTGCTCTTACTTGGGACCAGTTCTCTCAGCTATTCATAGAGAAGTTTCTGCCTATCACATTGAGAGAGGAGCGTTGCCGTTAGTTTGAGCATCTCCAGTAGGGCAGTATGACTGTTACTCATTATGAGACCCGTTTTGTGGATTTGGCCCGTCATGCTATTCTTCTGCTTCCCACAGAGAGAGAGAGAGAGAGAGAGAGAGAGAGAGAGAGAGAGAGAGAGAGAGTGAGGAGGTTTATTTATGGACTTGCTCAGCCTATTAGATTGCAGATGGCTAAGGAGACTGGGAGTGATATTTCTTTTCAGGCGGCTGCTAATGTCGCCAGACGAGTCGAAATGGTTCTTACTCAGGGATGTTAGGGGTCTGACAAGAGACCTCGTCATTCCGGTGAGTTCAGTGGTGCCTCACCTAGAGGCAGGAGTACTTTTGGTAGAGGCCATCCTCCCAGGACATTTCATTCAGCGCTCCAGGCATCCCACGGTGCCTCAAGTGGTCGTGGCCCTTAGATGCATTATTCAAACCAGCTAGCCTACAGTGCACCACCAACTCCTATTAGTGCACCTCCACTCCAGAGTTATCAGGGTGGTTGTTCAGGTCGACAGGGTCAGTTTCAGTGTCAGCAGTCACAGCCCCCGAGGTTATGTTATACTTGTGGTGATCCGAGGCACATTGCTAGATTTTGCCATCAAGCAACGGGTAGCTCACAGCATCAGAGTTCTCGTGCCATAGTTCCGGCACCAGTTGCTGCACCACCTACTCAGCTAGCTAGAGGCAGGGGTACGACAGCCAGAGGTAAAGGCGAGACTGTTAGAGGTGGAGGTTAGGCCGTTAGAGGTGGAGACCAACCAGTTAGAGGCCGTCCCAGGGACGTAGTTCAGGGTGGTAGGGCCCAACCCTGGTGTTATGCTTTCCCAACCAGGCCTGAGACTGAGTCATCTGACGCTGTTATCACATGCATTGTTTCAGTTTGCAGTAGAGATGCTTCAGTTCTATTTGATCCGTGATCTACTTACTCCTATGTGTCATCCTATTTTGCTTCATATTTGGTTGTGCCTCGTGATTCTTTGAGTGTTTTTGTGTATGTTTCCACACCAGTGGGAGATGCTATTGTTGTAGATCGTGTTTATCGTTCGTGTGTGGTCACCATTGGGAGTCTTGAGACTCGTGTAGATCTTCTAATTCTCGACATGGTTGATTTTGATGTCATACTAGGTATGGATTGGCTGTCACTTTATTATGCTATATTAGATTGTCACGCCAAGACAGTGACCTTAGCCTTGCATGGGTTGCCTCGATTAGAGTGGAGAGGGAATTTTGGCCATTCTGCCAGCAGGGTTATCTCTTATGTGAAGGCTCGGCATATGGTCGAGAAGGGGTATCTAACTTATTTGGCTTATGTCCGCGATTCTAGTGCGGAGGTTCCTTCCATAGATTCAGTGACGGTTGTTCGTGAGTTTCCAAAGGTGTTTCCTACAGACCTGCCGGGGATGTCACCCGACAGGGAGATTGATTTATGCATTAATTTGGCTCCGGGCACTCAACCTATTTCCATTTCGCCATATCGCATGGACCAGCCAGAGTTGAAAAAATTGAAGGAGTAGTTGCAAGATTTGCTTGATAAGGGCTTCATTAGACCTAGTGTCTCGCCCTAGGTGCACCTGTGTTATTTGTGAAGAAGAAAGATGGATCTATGAGGATGTGTATAGATTATCGGCAGTTGAACAAAGTCACCATTAAGAACAAATATCTATTACCGAGGATTGATGATTTATTTGATCAGCTTCAGGGTGCCAAGGTGTTTTCAAAGATTGATTTGAGATCTGGCTACCATCAGTTGAGGATTAGGGCATCCGATGTTCCTAAGACAGCTTTTTGGACTCAGTATGGGCATTATGAGTTTCTAGTGATGTCATTTGGGCTGACAAATGCCCCAGCAACATTCATGGATTTGATGAATCGGGTGTTCAAACCCTACTTGGATTCTTTTGTGGTTGTGTTTATTGATGATATCTTGATCTACTCCCACAGTCGATAGAAGCATGAGTAGCACCTTCGGATCATTCTTCAAACTTTGAAAGACAACCAGTTATATGCTAAGTTCTCAAAATGCGAGTTTTGGTTGAGTTCAGTTACTTTCTTAGGTCACGTTGTATCATCAGAGGGTATTCAGGTGGATCCTAAGAAGATTGAGGCAGTTCGAACTGGCCTAGACCCACATCAACTACAGAGATTCGTAGTTTCCTGGGTTTGGCGGGCTATTACCGTCAATTTGTGGAGGGGTTTTCATCCACATCATACGAGTGTGAAGCGGGCTTTCAGAAGCTCAAGACTGCTTTGACTACAACACCGTTATTTGGTTCAGGATCTTATACAGTATACTACGACGCATCCTGTATTGGTCTGGGTGCGGTATTGATGCAGGGTGGCAAGGTTATTACATATGCTTCGCGACAGTTGAAGGTTCACGAGAAGAATTACCATGTTCATGATCTAGAGCTGGCAGCCATTGTTCACGCGCTGAAGATTTGGAGGCACTATCTTTACAGCGTTCCATGTGAGGTATTCACTGATCATCGGATCTTACAGTATTTGTTCAAACAGAAGGAACTCAATTTGAGGCAGAGGAGGTGGCTGGAGCTATTAAAATACTATGATATCGCCATATTATATCATCCCGGGAAGGCCAACGTGGTAGCCGACGCTTTGAGTAGAAAGTCAGTCAGTATGGGTAGCCTTGCATATATTCCAGTTGGTGAGAGACCGCTTGCATTGGATGTTCAGGCCCTGGCCAACTAGTTCGTGAGGTTAGATGTTTCTTATCCCGGTCGTGTTCTAGCTTGTATAGTTGCTCGATCTTCTTTGTTTGAGTGCATCAGAAATTGGCAAGATGACAATTCTCATTTACTTTTCCTTAGAGACACAGTGCGGCACGAGGTGCCAAGCAGGTTACTGTTGGAGATGCCGGAGTTTTGAGGATACAGGGTCATATTTGTGTGCCTAATGTGGATGGACTTCATGAGTTGATCCTTGAGGAGTCCCACAGTTTCCAGTATTCTATTTATCCGAGCACCGCCAAGATGTATCAGGACTTGAGGTAGCATTATTGGTGGAGGCGGATGAAGAAGGACATAATTGCCTATGTAGAGCAGTGCCTAAATTGTCACCAGGTGAAATACGAGCATCAGAGGCCCGGTGGTTTGCTTCAGCAGATGGAGATTCCTGAGTGGAAGTGGGAGCGTATCACTATGGACTTTGTTGTTGGACTCCCTCGGACTCATAGGAAGTTCGACGCCGTGTGGGTTATTGTGGATAGGCTGACTAAGTTAGCGCACTTCATTCCTGTGGCCATTACTATTCCTCGGAACAGTTAGCAGAGATTTATATTCATGAGATCGTCCGTCTTCACGGTGTGCCTGTTTCTATCATTTCTGATCAAGGTACGCAGTTTACCTCGCACTTTTGGAGGGCAGTTCAGCGTGAGTTGGTTACGCGGGTTGAGTTGAGCATATCATTTCATCCTCAAACGGACGGGCAGTCCGAGCGTACTATTCAGATCTTGGAGGATATGCTTCGCGCTTGTGTTAAAGACTTCGGAGGATCGTGGGATCAATTCTTGCCCCTTGCAGAGTTCGCCTACAATAACAACTACCAGTCGAGCATTCAGATGGCTCCCTATAAGGCATTATATGGTAGGCGATGTCGGTTGCCAGTTGGGTGGTTCGATCCGGGAGAGGCTCGGTTGTTGGGCACAGACTTAGTACATGATGCCTTGGATAAGGTCAAGATTATTCAGGATCGACTTCGCACAACTCAGTCAAGGCAGAAGAGTTATGCCGATCGTAGAGTTCGTGATGTTGCATTCATGGTGGGAGAGAGAGTGTTACTTCGGGTATCACCCATGAAGGGTGTAACGAGGTTCGGAAATAAGGGCAAGTTGAGCCCAAGGTATATCAGACCTTTTGAGATTCTGGAGAGAGTCGGTGAGGTGGCTTACAGGCTTGCATTGCCACCTAGTTTAGCAGCTGTTCACCCGGTATTCCATGTGTCCATGCTTCGAAAGTATCACGGTAATCCATCCCATGTGTTAGATTTCAGCTCTGTCCAGTTGGACAAGGATTTGACTTACGAGGAGGAGCCGATGGTAATTCTAGCCCGGCAAGTTCGCTAGTTGAGATCAAAGAGTTACCCTTCAGTTCGAGTGCGGTGGAGAGGTAAGCCTATTGAGGCAGCTACTTGGGAGTCCGAGTCCGATATGTGGAGTACATATCCCCACCTTTTCACCAGCCCATGTACTTTTCTATGTCCGTTCGAGGACGAACAGTTGCTTTCGAGGTGGAGAATGTGATGACCCAAAAGGTCATATTATGCTTTAGAACTCGAATCTGCGCTATTAAGCCTTAACTTGAGTTATGAATTTTTGATGAAAATTAAAGGTTTGGAAATTATTTATTTTTAAGAATTGATTGGTATTTGGCATTGTTAGTATCGGGTCCGTATTTTGATTTCGGAGTCCGGTACAGGTTCATTATGATATTTAAGACTTGTCGGTGAAATTTGGTGAGAAACGGAGTTGATTTGACGTGATTCGGACGTCCAGTTGAGAAAATAAAAATTTTAAAGTGTTCTTGAGATTTTCATTTGATTTGGTGCTAAATTCGTAGTTCTAGGTGTTATTTTGGCGATTTGATCGCGCGAGCAGGTCCGTATGATATTTTTAGACTTGTGTGCATGTTTGGTTTGGAGCCCCGAGGGTTCGGGTGAGTTTCAGATAGGCTACAGGGTGATTTGCATTTAGAAAATGTAAGATTTTTGCTGCAGCAGCTGTTCTGGTGTGCCCTTCTTCGCGTTCGCATAGGTAGTGTCGCGAACGCGAAAGGTAAAATAGGGGCAGGGGAATTTTCTTCTTCGCGAACGCGAAGCGTTGAGGGTGGTACCCTTCGCGAACGCGATAGTTTAAGGGACCTGGGGAGGGGGGGGTCATGTTCTTCTACGCGAACGCGTCCACTGGGTCGCGAACGCGAAGACTTGGGAGGAGCTGCCTTACGCGAACGCGTAGAAAGACTCGCGAACGCGATGAAGGCTTGTCCAGTGACTTAAAACAGACTCCAAACACGGGTTTAAGCCATTTCTTCAATATTTTTCAAGAACCAAACGGGTAAAGGCGATTTTCAAGAGTCATTTTCTTCCCCAAAGTGTTGGCAAGTGATTCTAAACCATTATTTTTCAATTACCCATTATATTTTATGAATTATCAACCTAAAATCTAGAGTTTTTATGGTAGAATTAGGAGTTGGGTATAAACTAGGGATTTCGGAAATTTGAGGATTTAGACCCCAATTTGAGGTCTGATTCCAAAACTAATTATATATTCGGGCTCGGGGGTGAATGGGTAAAAGAATTTTGGTCCGAACCTCGGGTTTTGATCAAGCGGGCCCGGGGTCGATTTTTTGACTTTTTAGAGAAAAATTTGGGAAATTTAATTTATGAAATATAATTGATTCCTTTAGCAATATTTGATATTGTTGAGTCATTTTTGAATAGATACAAGTGGTTTGGAGGTGAATTTCAAAGGAAAAGCTGTGATTGAGAATTAAGTGGCCTTCGGAGCAAGGTAAGTGTCGTGTCTAACTTTGGCTTGAAGGAATAGGTATTATGTATTCATTTGCTACGTGTTTGGTTGTTAAATACGATGTATAGGTGAGGTGACGAGCATCTATGCGTCGTTGTCGAATCATAGCATGTGAGTGAAATCCTAATCTTGTCTATTTTGTAGCCTTAAATTCTACTATCCATGCTTAGCGGGTTATTTGAAATGTTGGGTGACTCATATCTGGTTTCACTGAGATTTGATAATTTTCGAATATTGATTCAAGGTTGAGATTACATTGTGCTATTGATTATGGGCAAAATACTGGTTTCTTTGTGATTCTCTTATCTATCCGTTGTTATTGATTCTGTGATTGGTGAGGAGGAGTGTAAAGCACGAAGGATGATGCCGTGCATGGATTATTTATATTGTGAGGAAGAGTATAAAGCACGAAGGGTGATGCCGTGTATATTATGAGAGGTTTAAAGCACGATGGGTGATGCCTTGTATATTATGAGAGGTTTAATATACGAAGGGTGATATCGTGCCGTTCTATTTATTTATTTGGTGAGGTTGAGAGTAAAAACACGAAGGGTGATGCCGTGCAGTTTTCCTTGCTGTTTTAATTGCTCAATTCGTTTAAGGATTTTCGGTTTAATTCTGTATTTTCATTATTCTCACTCTTTATGTTGTATTCCCCTAGTGTATGTTCCATTCCCATTATTTTTATGTTATTTCTTTATTTACTGTTTTGCCACTAGCATGATTATATTGTTTAGGTTATATGTGGGTGTCTTGTCCTAGCCTCGTCACTATTTCACCGATGTTAGGCTCGACACTTACCAGAAATGGGGTCGATTGTACTGATGCTGCACTCTGCACTTTCTGTGCAGATTTTGATACCGGCTCAGGTTGATTGAGATTTCCTATTGGTCCGCTGTCCGGAGACTCAAGGTAGATCTGTCGGCGTTCACATACCTTGAAGTCCCCGTCTATATTTTATGTCCTACTGTTTTCTTTCATTCAGACAGTTGTTTCTTTCAGGCTATTACTTGTAGTAAATTCTAGAATGCTCGTGAATTGTGACTCTAGATTCGGGTGGTAATAATTAATACAATTTTATAATATTCCGTACTTATTATATTTAATCTTAGTTAATTATTGTTATTTATTGAATGGAAATAAGGAATTGGTTTAACGATTTTCTAACGTTGGCTTGCCTAGCAAGTGAAATGTTAGGCGCCATCACGGTCCCGTCGGTGAAAAATTTCGGGTCGTGACAACTATAATCATGTTTCGATTTTCTCCTTAAATAATTGTGAGCAAAGTTAATATCACCCATTTGTGGTTTTAATGGCTCCTTTTGTATTTGTTTAATTTTTTTGGTGAAACATTTTACTTATTCGGTAGTTCACGTATTCTTTGTTATCGTGTTCGTTATTCCCTCTTATATTCTGATTATTTATACATTTATAACAGATATATGGAAGAGTGCAGAATGAGGACCTAACATAGGTCAATCGGGAAACTTCCAATGGTTCATTTACACTTGAGCTTTTATATTCTTTTACTTTTGGTTTTTGTTGTTTTGCAAAAGGGGTTTTTGCTTAAGGAGAGAAAACTTAAAATTATACTTTAGAAGTAGACGTATTACAAGCATGAGCTATGAACTTGCTGCAATTTCATAAAGCTTTCTTTGAGAAGGTTTGCAGAGATGTGGCTGAGGACAGAACAAGGGCCTATAATAGTCACTCTGGGAACTTCCTTTGGTTCATTTACACTTGAGGTATTAGATTCTTCATGCCTATTTTTATAGACGTTCTTTTAGAAATCTAAACTTCCACTGGCATGATAGCTAATCTCACTCATTTATACTTTCTTATTTAATCATTTTTTTTGAAAATTTTAAACTATTTTGGTGAAATATTTCACTTATTCGTGGTTATCATGTTCGCTTAATTCAATGCAATGTGATTTCAGGCGCAGCTCATGACTGTGTGTCACTTGCTAACAACTGAAATATGAAATGATTAAGATTCGATAGCTTATGCCTTCTTATCTATTACACCTCAGAATGTTGTTAATTGAATAAAAATTACTATTTCTAATCTTCTAATAACAATAAACTATATTATGATAAAGGACTAAAAAATGATAAAAATATTGCCTTGTATAAAAGAAGTGATCTTTGGAGATAGTAAAGGAAAAAATAATTCACTTATGGGATAAAACTATGACTAATTTACATTAATTCCACGTGGATTTTAACATAGAAATTTGAATTAGATCGAAAGTTGAATTGAGCTAACATGCAGTAAAATTTTGCTTGCTCATGGTAAATGAATCATATTGGAAGCTAAAAACAAAAGAATCTTCATCGGTTTTAATTCTTTGGATAAGAGGAATTCGATCACCATTTCATGTTTGTTTGGATTAAATAGATAATGATAATTTGCTCAGGTAATTCAATATTAATATTAATGAATCTTCTACTCGGGTTTGTATTCGGTATTGGAAGCTTAGAAAAAGGGGATAATTTTGCTCAAGTAGAGAATATTCATGTGAACAATGCTTTCTTCTATGGAACCACAAAATAGAGCTCGTATCAAGAGAAGACAGGTATATAAAGTAGACTTAGCCATTTAAAAAACTCAAAGCAGAATAATACTATTGAAGAATCTGGAATACTAACCTTCAACGGTGCATCTACCATCACTAAAGTCAAAACGACAAGATCAACACCCGAGATAGGGATCTCAGCAGCTGATAGAAGCACTTGAGCAGCTCAAAAATAGCAAATTCACTGGAAAGAGAACAACAAGATGCATGTAAAATTTTTGTAATTTTTCAATCCCCTTTTAAAGAGGAAACGAATAAAAAGTTCAATTCATTTATATAAGATTCAAAGCATTCACATGAAAATAATTATGTAGAATGAAGGCAATATTACTATAAAAAAAATATAGTTTCATTAAATCTAGCCTGTGATTTGAAATCCTATAGAATGAATAATTTTCATCTTTTTACTTCTAAACCCTACTAACTTCTAATGAAATACTCACGAAGTATTAATGTTCATGTTTCCATGTGTGTCGTACGTCAGTCTCTGTACTTATATCAATTGTTTATTTCTGTTTCCCCGGTACCTTGCTTTGATTCTACTCATTTCCCCTTTCGTTTGAATAGGATTTGTAATATACTTTTAGTGTGATTGATAGTTGTTTATTCGGAGCAATAAAGGAGACCGTGACAGAGTCAGAATTTTTATTAAGGGGAGTCAAACTATAAAAAAATAAACTCACCAAGAAGTCAAAGGGTGTCAATATATATATATATATATATATATATATATATATATATATATATATATTACTGTGATGACCCAAAATATCATCTTTAATTTAAACATTCATTTCTGTGTTCTAAGACCTCAAAAAACACTATTCATCATTCCTCGACTTGCGTGCGCAGTCGGTATAATTTTTCGAAAAGTTTTTATATGAAAAATTGATTAAAATGTGAAATAGAGCTTTAAAACTCAACTGAGTTGACTTCGGTCAAAACTTTGAGCAAACGGACCCGGATCAACGTTTTGACAGTTTCAGTAGGTCCGTATCATGATTTGGGACTTGGGCGTATGCCCAAAATTAATTTGGAGGTCCCTAGCTTGATCTATCGTCAATTGACGAAAACTAGAAGTTTAAAGACTTGAAGATTTCAAAGTTTGATCATAAATTGACTTTTATTGATATCGGGGTCGGAATCCAGTTCTGAAAATTTTCAAGGTTCGTCATGTCATTTATGACTTGTGTGTAAAATTTGGGGTCAATTGGACTTGATTTGATAGGTTTTGGCATCGAATGTAGAGGTTGGAAATTCTTCAGTTACTTAATCTCGAATTATGGTATAATTCGTTGTTTTAGCGTTGTTTGATGTGATTTGAGGTTTTGACGAAATTCATATGATGTTTTAGGACTTGTTAGTGTATTTGGTGGAGGTCCCGGGAGCCTTGAGTAAGTTTCGGATGGTTAACGGGTTGAATTTTGGACTTGGAACTTTGCTGGAATTTTGTGCACTGTCTGGTTTCCTTCTTCGCGTTCGCGAGAGAGGTCTCGCGTTCGAGAAGGGGAACTGGAGGCAGGCAAGTTTTGTTCTTCGCGTTCGTGAAGAAGGGATCGCGTTCGCGAAGGGTCGATGCCATGTTCATCGCGAACTCGTGAAGGCATTCGCGTTCGCAAACTCGTGAAGGCATTCGCGTTCGCGAACGTGAGGGTCCGTCGCGTTCGTGAAGAAGAAATCCCTCGACAGCGGAACTTAAGTTCTGGAAATGGGATTTCGTCCCATTTTTTATTATTCACGATTTTGAGCTCGGGTAAGGCGATTTTTGGGCGATTTTCACGAAAAAATATTGGGATAAATATTTCGTATCCTATAATGATTATATTTCATGATTCGATTCTCACTTACATCATGAATCCGTGAATTTATGGAAGAAAAATTAGATTTTTATAAAATCTTCCAAAAATGTAAAATGAAGATTTGAAGGTCAATCCGATGTCGGAATTCGATAATTTTTATATGGTTGAACTCGTATCGGAACGGGCATTCGAATTTCGTGAGTTTTTCCAGGATTCGGATTCGAGACGTGGGTCCCACTGTCGATTTTTAAAATGAATTTTGGATTTTAATCCGAAAAATTAGTAAATTCATATGAAATTAATTCCTACAATTCGTGTTGAGTATATTGAATTGTTTGTGACTAAATTTGAAATTTTCGGACACGAATTCGTGAGGCAAAGGTTTATTGGAATCTTGAAATTGGTTGCGAAGCGAGGTAAGTCTCATGGTTAACCTTGACTTGAGGGAATAGAACCCTTGAATTATTTGTTATGTGAAATTCATGTGAACGACGTATAAGCGAGGTGACGAGTGTCTATACGTCGTCAAATTAACTGTTTGCCTAATTATTTAAAAATAATAAATTATTTTAAATCATGAATTAATTATTATATTAATTGTTTCTCTCATATTCCTTGCTCAAAATTATGCCTTGAATACATGCTATAATTGCTACATGCTTGTTTGATTTATGTGACTTAATTGCTACTTGACATTTAGCATACTAATTATTAAATTGCCTATTTCCTTCTTAATTTCTACAATTAATTACTACTTGTCATTACTTATTTCTAAATAAATTATAATTATTGTATGCTTGTTGTCTTATAATTTTATATTAATTGTTGTATTTATTGGAGTAATTTCTTTTATAAGAATTGATAAACTATATTATATGTGGAGCGGGTTGCACGCCGCAACAGAAATAAAAATTAATATATTAGAGGAGCGGGTTGCACGTCGCAACAGAATTGAATGAAAAGATATATTGAGGATCGGGTTGCACGCCGCAACGGGATTAAATAAAAATGAATATATTGTGGGATCGGGTTGCACGCCGCAACGGAATTGAATATGAATATATTGTGGGATCGGATTGCACGCCGCAACGGAAATTGATTGAAATAATTATTGGTTATGACTGCCGAGTTGGCTTCAACTGTTGAAATGAGTTATCTGTTTTATTTCTATTATTATTGTTATTATTATTATTGCGTACAAGTTAATGTAAGTGACCTGCCTTAGCCTCGTCACTACTTTGTCGAAGTTAGGCTCGGCACTTACTGGGTACATGGAGTCGGTGGTACTCATACTACACTCTGCACTCTTGTGCAGATACTAGAGTTGGTCCAGTGGCGTACAATAGATTTGCTCGGATTCAGCTATTCGCAAGAAACTTGAGGTATAACTGCATGGCGTTCGCAGTCCTGAAGTCCCCTTCCACTCTATAATACCTATGTATTTCTTTCAGATAACTTCATTTTCATTCAGACCTTTATTTGTATTATTCTAGTAGCTCGTGCACTTGTGACACCAGTTCTGGGATGGTATTTAGACATCGCTATTATTATGGATTATTCACTTTATTTCAGACTTTATTTTTGCATTTGTTTCTTTGTTATTAATTAATTTATAATTGTTTAAAAATGGCTAATATTATTCTAACGTTGGCTTGCCTAACAAGTGAAATGTTATGCGTCATCACGGCCCTGAAGGTGGAAATTTCGGGTCGTGACAAGTTAGTATCGGAGCACTAGGTTACTTAGGTATCACGAGTCACGAGCAAGCTTAGTAGAGTCTGAAGGATCGGTATGGAGACGACTGTACTTATTTCTCAGAGGCTATGAAGTTTAGGAGCAATATCACTTTTTTCTTATCCTGTCGTGCGATTTTATTCTATCATCGATGATTGAACCATTCTATTCTTATTCTCTCGTAGATGGTGAGAACACGTAATACATCTACCGATAGATAGGGACCGGAGACCCCGATGGCAATTATGACCAGGGGTAGGGGTAGAGGCTGAGGTCGTGCCAGAGGCAAAGGTAGAGGCTGAGGTAGAGCTCAGTCTAGAGCTCGAGCAACATCACCTATTGTAGAACCTCAGGTGGATTTGGGAGCGGAAGTTCAAATTCAGACTGTATCTGTTGGACCAGTTCAGGTCTCGGAAGGATTCATAGCTACTCCAATGCTTCAGGACGCTCTAGTCCATTTGGTTAGCCTTATGGAGGGCGTGGCACAGAATGGTATATTTCCAGTGGCACCAGCCATCTTACAGGCTGGGGGAGGAGCACAGACTCCCACTACTTCTGCTCCGGAGCAGTTGGCTCCCCAGTATCAGGCTCCAGCAGTCCCGCCAGTTGGGGTAGTTCAGCCAGTTGTTGCAGCACAGGCTGGTGATAGGCCTGCTTTCTCTTCTGAGGTTTTGTTGAGTTTTGACAAGTTTACCAAGATATTTCCAATCCATTTTAGTGGTACACCTTCTGAGGACCCACATGATTTTCTTGACCGCTTCTATGAAGTATTGCAAAACATGGGGATAGTCAAAAGTAATGGGGTTGATTTTGCTGTGTTTCAGATGACTGGTTCCGCCAAGAGGTGGTGGAAAGATTATGTATTTACTAGACTAGTTGGTTCTCCTACACTTACCTGACAACAGTTCTCGCAGCTATTTCTGGATAAGTTCCTTCCTATCACACTGAGGGAGAATTACCGCAAGCAGTTTGAGCGTCTCCAGCAGGGCAATATGTCAGTCACTCAGTATGAGACCCGTTTTGTGGATCTAGCCCGTCATGCTCTTCTTCTTCTTCCTACCGAGAGAGAGAGAGAGAGAGAGAGGGTGAGGAGGTTCATTGATGGACTCGTTCAACCTATCAAGCTACAGATGGCCAAGGAGACCGGGAGTGAGATTTCATTTCAGACGGCTTCTAATGTCGCCAGGCGGATCGAGATGGTTCTTTCACAAGAGAGAGGGCCAGTGTCAGATAAGAGGCCCCGTCATTCCGATAATTTCAGAGGTGCCGCACCTGGAGGCAAGAGTACTTATGATAGGGATCATCCTCCCAGACTATTTTATTCAGCACTTCAGGCATCTTACGGTGCTTCAGGGAGTCATGGTCCAATTATGCCTTACTCTGGGCAGCTGACATCTAGTTCACATCCATCTCTTATCAGTGCACCACCACTCCAGAGTCACTATGGCGGTTGTCGTGCCCCGTTTTCTTGTGAAAGCGGGCTTCCGACGTTATGACAACTCTTTTGAGTGGGAGGATAGGTATTAAAAGAGAAGAGTCACCACCTAACGGTTTTTAAGGTGCGTTAGGGCACCTATTATGCAAATGACTCTGTTTGACTAATCAACATCACCAAAGATCTGGTAAAGGCTCAAATTACCTCAAAGAGAAGGTGTTAGGCACTCTTCGAGGTCCACAACTGTGGGTCCCAGCCGAACTTAAGATTATGTGGATTACAATTAGGCTAAGTGATCAAATAAACAAGGCGAATGTAAAGGTCGAAGAATTTTATTACAATATGATTAGTATAGATCTTAGTACGAATATATGGATACAACTATTTGGATCTAATAACAACATATAAAAGAGGGGGATGTGGGGTCAAAGGGGGGGGGGGAGTCCTAAGTTTTTTAGCCTAAAGGATCACCCCGTGCAACATAAATAATACTTCGCAACTCCCTTGAGATAAGGAGTTACTCATATTATTTAGCGGGCACAGACTATCATCTCCTGCTACCCGATTACTATGTTAAAGTTGTTTATCTAAAGCGTGCTAATTCATTTCTAAATCGTGCTCTATGCGTGCACTACCCGTCCCATTCCTATGGTCCAGGAGGTATTGGACCTCGACTAGGGTGGTTCTAGACCTTACTTAGGTGGCTCAGAAATGTCAAAACTAGGCAACATATAAAACACATACTGGACTTCAAAGGGCTCAAGTTAGCCTCCACACTTGAGCAACAAATGCACGCGAAACAGGTTTTCATGTTAGGTCATTTCAGAATTAAGAACCTTAAGCCCTATAGACATGATTTCTATGTGACTATGCATTAAAACATACAAGCAGTTTCAGAGGCTAGGCGCTGCTTATCTCCAAATAATTATACGATTGTTGCATGCTGATTTGAGATTGCAGATTTCCAATTATTTAACCTATAGATGTTGTGCCTAGGTGATTTACGCACTAAGTGACAATGAAATGTATTGGAGGAAAGCCCAGAATTATTCATGCTTTTCGAGTAGCAAACAACGTTTAGAAAATTAACACTTTTGGCGAGTAGTAATACCCTATAGGTAGGATCTCTAACAATTGGCGATTGGAACCAATTCTATTGTTATACTTTAACCTTATAGGCATATTTTCTAGGTGAACAACGCGATACATTAGCGAATGAAATGATTAAAATCCTATAGGCATGATTTCTAGTAGATATGCTTTAGCGATGCAAATTGAAAGAAAATTCAATGATATTTATTTCCTATGGGCTGGTTCTCTAATGACATATAGCAACAGGGATAATTGAAGTATTTGAACTCATGCTTTGCTAGTAGACAAGTAGTGTGAGTGTGTGCTTCTATTAATGCCATGATTTCTACAGTGCACATAGAGATTGAATGGCATATATAGCAGATGAATCATTGAATCCTATAGGCATGTTTTCTACCCTTGCATGCAAACATCAGAATTTACCCATCCCCCATTTTTACTAACACCCCAATTATTTATTACAAAGTTATTACAAGCTCAATAATGAATATGATTACAAATATTATATAAATAATGACAGTAGGCCCACAACAGGCCCAAAAGAAATACCCAGCACTGTTGGGCCTTCAACAATTCTCCCGTGGTATACCTAAATTTTCAACAAGGAACCATATTCATCAGCATAACTCAGAATCCATGGAAGAGTTCAAGGCCAAATCACACAACCATAGATCAACCATATTACCCTGGCATTAAATCACTTAAACCAACCAGCTTATATGTTTATTAGAAATAGGAAGAAGGAATTGAGTGGGGGTAGTGCAGGTCTCAGTAGTAGAGAAAGTGGCTAAAAGACCCCAAACCCTAGTGCGTCAGAGTTCACAAGAGTCTCAAATGGACCCTGAGCAGTGCTCACACTAGGGAGGTCAGTAGCAAGAGTCTTGGTGGCCTTGGCTTTCAGTCGGCCAAGAATGATAGGTTCAGAATAGTGTAGGTAACAAATGAGAGAGAATGGACAACGGTTAAGGGACAAAAGTTAAGGAAATGCCCTTATAGCTTAAAGTAGACATAGCAAAGTTGAGCCTACAGAGCAGCTAATCAAGCAGATCACGGGACTTAGAAGCAGGTTCAGCAGGACTTCAGCACTTAGAAAAGTAGCACATAAGCAACCACATATTGAAAGAGTTAGGGTAGAAACAAGTTTGCAGGATTGACAAAAGTTATCATACACAGGTGCATAATACCAAACAAGTTTAAATAAGGCACTGACTTAGAGATTTGACGCCTAAAGATCCTAATTATGTCAAACATGGTATGGAAACACAAACTAAGATGGCCATTCTAAAGGTTTCAAAAAATCATTAAGGATATAAGACTAAGCAAAACAGAAACATGCTGTGAGGGAGTTAGATCATAGTTGATAGAAAAGGTCTTAGCACAGATTAGAACATATTACATATGCAAGACTATCATTACAGAGATTCAGAATAGAGTGGGAAAGTAAACACATGTCAAATAGCAAATGTAGGCATTCAGGTATTGACACAGTAGACTAATTAACTAGATAAAGTCCAAGTTATGCCAGTGATTCATCCTAATATCATGAAACAAAACAGTTCAAACATGGTAGAAAAACAAGTTGAGATAACTGTTCTAAAACCTCAAGCAATCACTAAAGGAGTATAGGATCAAGTGAGCATGCTGAGTGACACAATAGCAGGGAAACAAGTCATAGTTAACAGTGAAGGTCTTAACACAGGTTATTACAGATGTGAGGCATTCATTACAGAGATTCAGGACAATGCAGGTAAGCATATTCATGAACATTCAGGCCCCAATACACTAGCTAAACGAGCTTAGGAGGATTCAGATTATCTAAGTTAGACATAGACAATCTCAGACCTAGCAATATTAGGAGAAGTTAAATGCTAAAGAGATTTAAAACGAGTGTAAAACTAACAGAGTTGTGCATAAAGTAGCCCAGAAACACATTAAGCCATAAATTTCAGAAGCGAGAGCACATGCAAATCAGAGACACATAAAAAATGAAATTGCAAAAGGTCAAGCGACTTACCAGTCAAACGGACAACAATAAAGAACAAAAATTCCACAAGAACCCAGAATCTCAATATGTCAAAGTTCCTAAGAGCTTCAAAGAACCCTGGGCAATGCTCGCACCAAGAGAAAGTTCAAATAATAGAATATCAGTGGCCTTGGCTTTCAGTCGGCCAAAAACAAAGTACAGAATAAGAGAATGAGGGTATCACAGAACAAAGCTCTAATTTTTAGTGAAAGTATGATTCAGCTCCCTCTCAAAGGGAAATGGGGAGGGGTTTATATAGTGACATAAATCGAACAAGTAAACAAGGAAACACTGTAAAATCAAACATAAATAAAGAAGTAATAACATGCAGAATCAATAAAAATCGGATTAGGGAAAAAATAGGTAAACCCTAGTTGACAGAAATCTGAAGTTGGCCGAAAATCTTGGCTAATCGGACCCATATAGCCTGGTCATGATGTATATGGACTAAATACTATCCAGATTCAAGCGATTGAAGTTGAATACCCAGATTCTGAGAGATAGTACTTGCCATGTTTAGGCAAGTACTAGGTGATACCATAGTTTTATAGAAAATAACGAGATAACACACAAAGGTAAGGAAATCATGGAGAGAATCCATGGTTGAGACAGATTTGGAGAGATTTGAGAGGGCGGCTAGGGTTTCTGTGGAGAGGAGAAGAGAGAATTTTAGGGCGGCGGGTTAAAGAGAATGAGAGGATTAGGGTTGGGGTGGGTAATTAAAATGAAGGGAATAAATGAGGGTCATTGATCTTGAAAGATCAACGGCTGGGATTTAAAATAAACGGGGCGGGTTAATTAAAATGGGTACCGACCGGGTCTTGTAAAGGGGTCGTTTGACTTTAGGCTGGGGTTACTGGACTAAGGTGTTGGGCCATTTTTAGTCCAAAAATTGGTTTAAAAATTGGTCCAGCCTTTTAAACACACATAATTTATCAAAATAATTTATAAAAATAATTAGTAAATGAATAAAAATATTTTTATGTGCTAAAATAATTTTAAATAATGATTTAGCATTATAAAAATATAAAAATACTATTTTGATGCCAATATAAATAAGGAGCATTTGTATATGAATATAGACTATTATTGCAAGATTGTGCAAATAGCTTTAAAATGCTAATGTAATAATATAAAAAAATGAAGTGAAAATATTATGAGACATATATGAGGACACAAAATAGTAATTTTGGATGATTAAGTCATCACAAATAATTCAAAGGGATAATCACTAAATATTTATGTAATTTAAATGCAAGAAAATTAATTTTAAAGCTCTAAAAATTATGGAAAATTATAAAAAGTGCTTGTATAGATTTGTAAGCTAAATAATGATGCAAAAATAATGTTTTGAAAGTATATATATTATTTGAAAAATATAAGGGTAAAATCGGGTATCAACAGATGCCCATCTTTACCCGTTCGGGTCAGCTTCAGCTTCAGCGGCCACGACAGCTTCAGCGGCCACAACAGCAGGATGGGTGTTATGAGTGTGGGAGCATTGGTTACATCAGGAGACATTGCCCTAGGTTTTTAAGTAACAGATCTCATCAGAATTCTTGTGCCATCATACCGGCACCAGTTGCTTCACGCCCGCCCGACCAGCTAGGGGTAGGCATCAGATTGTTAGAGGTGGAGGCCAACCAGCTAGAGGCCGTTCCAGAGATGTAGCTCTGAGTGGTGGGGCCCAGCCCTGATTTTATGCTTTTCCATCTAGGCCTGAGGCCGAGTCATCCGATGTCGTGATCACATGTATTGTTCCAGTTAGTCATAGAGATGCTTCAGTTTTATTTGATCCAGGATCTACTTACTCCTATGTGTCCTCCTACTTTGCTTCATATATGGTTGTGCCTCATGATTCTATGAGTGTGTCTGTATATGTGTCCACACCGGTGGGAGATTCTGTTGTGGTAGATCATGTCTATCGTTCGTGCGTGGTTATTATTGGGAGTCTTGAGACTAGTATGGATCTTCTACTTCTCGACATGGTAGATTTTTACATCATACTAGGTATGGATTGGCTGTCACATTATCATGCTATATTAGATTGCCATGCCAAGACGGTGACCTTAGTCATGCTGGGGTTACCTCGATTAGAGCGGAAAGGAACTCCTAGTCATTCTACCAGGAAGGTTATTTCTTATATAAAGGCTCGACGTATGGTCGAGAAGTGGTGTCTAGCCTATTTGGCTTATATTCGCGATCCCAGTGCGGATGTTTCTTCTATGGACTCAGTACCAGTTGTTCATGAATTTCCAGAAGTATTTCCTGCAGATTTGCCAGGGATGCCACCCGACAGAGATATTGACTTTTGTATTGATTTGGCTCCGGGCACTCGGCCCATTTCTATTCCACCATACCGTATGGCCCCGCCGGAGTTGAAAGAATTGAAGGAGCAGTTACAAGACTTGCTTTATCAGGGATTCGTTAAACCTAGTGTCTCGCCCTGGGGTGCACCGGTGTTGTTTGTGAAGAAGAAAGATGGTTCAATGCGGATGTGTATAGATTATCGGCAGTTGAACAAGGCTACTATCAAGAATAAGTATCCGTTGCCAAGAATTGATGACTTATTCGATCAGCTTCAGGGTGCCAAGGTATTTTAGAAGATTGACTTGAAGTATGGCTATCATCAGTTGAAGATTAAGGCATATGATGTCCCTAAGACAGCTTTTCGGACTCGGTATGGGCATTATGAATTTCTAGTGATGTCATTTGGGCTGACGAATGCCCTAACAACATTTATGGATTTGATGAACCAGATGTTCAAGCCCTATCTGGATTCATTTGTGGTTGTATTCATTGATGACATCTTGATTTACTCCAGCAGTCGAGAGAAGCAACAACATCTTCGGACTGTGCTTCATACTTTGAAGAATAATCAGTTATATACCAAATTTTCAAAATGCGAATTTTGGTTAGACTCAGTTGCCTTTTTGGGGCATGTTGTATCGGCAGAAGACATAAAAGTGGATCCTAAGAAGATTGAGGCAGTTCAGAATTGACCTAAACCTACTGCAGCTACAGAGATCCGGAGTTTCCTGGGTTTGGCAGGTTATTATCATCGATATGTGGAGGGGTTTTCATCTATAGCATCTCCATTGACCAAATTGACCCAGAAGGGTGCCCCATTCAGATGGTCAGACGAGTGTGAGTTGAGCTTTCAGAAGCTCAAGACTGCTTTGACTACGACGCCAGTATTGGTATTACCCACATGTTCAGGATCTTATACGGTGTATTGTGATGCATCTCGCATTGGTCTTGGTGCAGTATTAATGCAAGGTGGTAGAGTGATTGCATATGCGTCGCGGCAATTGAAAGTTCATGAGAAAAATTACATTGTTCATGACTTAGAATTGGTAGCCATTGTTCATGCGTTGAAGATTTGGAGACATTACCTTTACGGTGTCTCATGTGAGGTATTCACTGATCATCATAGTCTACAGTATTTGTTCAAATAAAAAGATCTCAATTTGAGGCAGAGAAGATGGTTGGAGCTGTTGAAAGACTATGATATCACCATTTTGTATCACCCCGGAAAGGCCAATGTAGTAGTCGATGCTTTGAGTAGAATGACTGTGAGTGTGGGCAGCCTTGCGAATATTTCGGTTGGTGAGAGGCCGTTAGCTGCAGATGTTTAGACTTTGGCCAATCAGTTCGTGAGGTTAGATGTTTCAGAGTCCAATCGGATTCTAGCTTGCATAGTCGCTCGATCTTCCTTGTATGAGCGCATCAGAGAGTGACAATATGATGATCCTCATTTGCTTGTCCTTAAGGACACGGTGCGACACGGTGGTGCCAAGCAGGTTGCTGTGGGAGATGATGGAGTTTTGCGGATGCAAGGTCGTATATATGTTCCTAATATGGATGGGCTTCGTGAATTAATTCTTGAGGAAGCCCACAGTTTCCGGTATTCTATTCATCCGGGTGCCGCCAAAATGTATCAATATTTGCGACAACATTATTGGTGGAGGAGAATGAAAAAGGATATAATTGCATATGTAGCTCGGTGTCTAAATTGTCAGCAAGTCAAGTACGAGCATCAGAGACCTGGTGGTTTGCTTCAGAAGTTAGAAATTTCTGAGTGGAAGTGGGAGCGTATCACTATGGATTTTGTTGTTGGACTTCCGTGAACTTAGAGGAAGTTCGATACAGTATGGGTCATTGTGGACAGGTTGACCAAGTCAGCACATTTCATTCCAGAAGCAATTACCTATTCTTCAGAGTGGTTAGCGGAGATTTACATCTGCGAGATTGTCCGCCTTCACGGTGTGCCTGTGTCTATTATTTCAGATCGAGGTATACAGTTTACCTCGCACTTCTGGATGGCTGTACAGTGTGAGTTAGGTACGTGGGTCGAGTTGAGTATATCATTTCATCCATAGACAGACGGACAGTCAAAGCGCACTATTCAGATATTGGAAGATACGCTTCGCTCTTGTGTTATAGAATTTGGAGGTTCTTGGAATCAGTTCTTTCCACTTGCGGAGTTTGCTTATAATAACAGTTACCGGTCGAGCATTCAGATGGCTCCATGTGAAGCATTATATGGGAGGCGATGGCGTTCGCCAATTGGCTGGTTTGAACCGGGAGTGGCTCAGTTGTTTGGTACTGATTTGGTACATGATGCCTTAGATAAGGTCAAGATTATTCAGGATCGACTTTGCACAGCTCAGTCTAGGCAAAAGAGTTATGCCGACCGTAAAGTTCGTGACATTGCATTCATGGCAGGATAAAGAGTATTGCTCCGGGTTTCACCTATGAAAGGTGTAATGAGATTCGGAAAGAAGGGCAAGTTGAGCCCTAGGTATATCAGACCCTTTGAAATTCTTGAAAGGGTGGGTGAAGTAGCCTATAGGCTTGCACTACTACCTAGTTTATCAGCAGTTCATCCGGTGTTCCATGTGTCTATGTTCCGAAAATATCATGGTGATCCGTCCCATGTATTAGATTTCAGCTTAGTCCAATTGGACAAAGATTTGACTTATGAAGAGGAGCCGGTAGCTATCCTAGCCCGGCAGGTCTGACATTTGAGGTCAAAGAGTTATCCTTCAGTTCGGGTGCAATGGAGAGGCCAGCCGGTAGAAGCATCTACTTGGGAGTCCGAGTTGGACATGCGGAGTAAATTTTAACACCTTTTTACCAGCTCAGGTAAATTTTCTAATTCCGTTTGAGGACGAACATTTGTTTTAGAGGTGGATAATGTGATGACCCAAAATGTCTTCTTTAATTTAAACATTCATTTATGCATTCTATAATGTCGAATAGCACTATTCATCATTCCTTGACTTGTGTACGCAGTCCGTATAATTTTTCGGAAAGTTTTTATATGAAAAATTGATTAAAATGTGAAATAGAGCTTTAAAACTCAACTGAGTTGACTTCAGAACATTTTGAGCAAACGGATCCAGATTAGTATTTTTATAGTTCCAGTAGGTCCTTATCGTGATTTGGGACTTGGGCGTATGTCCGGAATTTAATTTGGAGGTCCCTAACTTGAATTTTCGCCAGTTGACGAAAACTAGAAGCTTAAAGGCTTAAAGATTTCAAAGTTTTACCATAAATTGACTTTTATTGATATCGGGGTCGGAATCTAGTTCTGAAAATTTTCATAGGTTTGTTATGTCATTTATGACTTGTGTGTAAAATTTGAGGTCAATCAGACTTGATTTGATAGGTTTCAGCATCGAATGTAGAAGTTGAAAATTCTTAAGTTCCTTAAGCTCGAATTGTGGTATGATTCGTGATTTTAGCATTGTTTGATGTAATTTGAGATTTTGACTAAGTTTGTATGATATTTTAGGACTTGTTGGTGTATTTGGTTGAGGTCCCGGGGGCCTCGGGTGAGTTTCAAATGGTTAACGGGTTGAATTTTGGACTTGGAACTTTGCTGGAATTTTTTTGATGCACTGTCTGGTTTCCTTCTTCGCGTTCCCGAGAGAGGTCTCGCGTTCGTGAAGGGGAACTGGAGGCAGGCGAGTTTCGTTCTTCGCGTTCACGAAGAAGAGACCGCATTCGCGAAGGGTCGATGCCAGTGTTCATTGCGAACGCGTGAAGGCATTCGCGTTTGCAAATGCGAGAGTCCTGTCGCGTTCGCGAAGAAGAAATCCCTGGACGTGGGTACCATTGTCGATTTTAAAAATAAATTTTGGATATTAATCCGGAAAATTAGTAAATTCATATGGAATTAATTCCTATAATTTGTGTTGAGTATATTGAATTGTTTGTGACTAAATTTGAAACTTTCGGATACGAATTCGCGAGGCAAAGGTTTATTGGAATCTTGAAATTGATTGCAAAGCGAGGTAAGTGTCGTGGTTAACTTTGACTTGAGGGAATAGAACCCTTGAATTATTTGTTATGTGAAATTCATGTGAACGACGTATAGACGAGGTGACGAGTGTCTATACGTCATCAAATTAACTGTTTGCCTAATTATTTGAAAATCATAAATTATTTTATATCATGAATTAATTATTATATTAATTGTTTCTCTCATATTCCTTGCTCAATGTTATGCCTTGAATCCATACTATAATTGCTACATGCTTATTTGATTTATGTGACCTACATGCTATAATTGCCTATTTCCTCCTTAATTTCCACAATTAATTGCTACTTGTCATCACTTATTTCTAAATAAATCATAATTAGTGTATGCTTGTTGTCTTATTATGTCATATTAATTGTTGCATTATTGGAGTAATTTCTTTTATAAGAATTGGTAAACTATATTATTTGCGGAGCGGGTTGCACAACGCAACATAAATAAAAATGATTATATTGGAGGAGCGGGTTGCACGCTGCAATAGAAGTGAATGAAAAGATATATTGAGGATCGGGTTGCACGCCGCAACGGAATTGAAAATGAATATATTGTGGGATCGGGTTGCACGCCGCAACGGAAACTGATTGAAATAATAATTGGTTATGACTGCCGAGTTGGCTTCAACTATTGAAATGAGTTACCTATTTTATTTCTATTATTGTTGTTATTATTATTGCGTATATGTTAATGTAAGTGACATGCCTTAGCCTCGTCACTACTTCGTCGAGGTTAGTCTCGGCCCTTACTGGGTACATGGAGTCAGTTGTACTCATACTACACTCTGCACTTTTGTACAGATACCGGAGTTGGTCCCAATGGTGTACAGTAGATTTGCTCGGATTCAGCTATTCGCAGGAGACTTGAGGTATAACTGAATGACATTCGCAGTTCTGAAGTCCCCTTCCACTCTATAGTAGCTCTGTATTTCTTTCAGACAGCTTCCTTTTTCATTCAGATCTTTATTTGTATTATTCTAGTAGCTCGTGCACTTGTGATACCAGTTCTGGGATGGTATTTAGACATCGCTATTATTATTATTGATTATTTACTTTATTTCAGACTTTATTTTCGCATTTGTTTCTTTGTGATTAATTAATTTAAAATTGTTTAAAAATGGCTATTATTATTCTAACGTTGGCTTGCCTAGCAAGTAAAATGTTAGGCGCTATTACGGTCCCGAAGATGGGAATTTTGGGTCGTGACAATTACCCAACTACATGCTATAATGTTTCGACGAATGGATGTCGGTTAACATCTCTTGGGTGCATGTGGCTCTGCCACTGAATGGAGGATTGAACGAAAAAGTATATTTTTGAAGTAATTGACTTCATTGAAGAAGTAAAGGATAGCTTTCTTCTAAAAGAGCTCAATCGCACTTATAATTCTCATTAAAAAAAATTGCTCATGCTAGATATATGTACTCGGTTGAATAGTTAAGGTGTAACAAGTTACCTTCGAGATAATTGTGATTTCAAGTATAAGAAATGACATGTTAGATAATGATAGATAGAATCAAGAAGGCATTAGTTCAATTCCTGCTCTCTTCTCCATATTTCCTGTGTGTTGTGCGTCTCTACTCAATTTAGATTATTTTATGTTTATGAGTAGTCCTAACAAATTGAGTTCTGTTGGTGTGAGATCGTGAGAGTTATTGGCCATCAGGATCCTTACTAACTTGTGTTGCATTTTCTAAATTCTGCTATCTAATTTGTATTTTTATATCAGCTTGAAAAATGTAATTTTGGCACGTGTTTGAAAAAAAAAACTCAATTATTTTTTGATTTCTCACCCGTGTTCGGTATCCTATTGGAGCCCAAACTCAATTGTTTGCTTAAGCGCATGCCTTATTAGGCTTACACAATTTGATTTGTTGCATCACTGATCCAATGTTGCTAATTACTATATAAGATCCATTTTTTTTTGAATCTGCACAGTTATTTTAATGGTAGAGTAAGCAATGAACTTTCGGAGCAGTGGGCAATTTGCTTCGGCATGTTTGTCATCATCAAAAAGGGGAAAATTGATAGGTTATGTGCTCTGTTATGTTTTGATTATCTAACAAACTTAATGATAAGAACCAAATGAGAAACGTGTTACACATCCTCAAAGTACTCAAGAACAACAAGTCTCAAGTTGGGTACAAGTTCCAACATTCAGAGTCAAAGACGACAGAGGGAACAGATGGACATCAGTTCCCTTGATGACTATACCAGTCACTTGCTCACAGCCGTAAAGTCGCTGCAACTGTTCCTCTGCACACACGCAATAGTGTGAACAATGCAGCAACCACTTTATGGGAAATGCCCTATACCGGATATTACTTGCATAATCCAAGTGACATCACTCGGATATTATTAACATGAAGTAATGAAGAAAACACACTTGCACATTCTAGAATTAATCAATCTTTCTCTCAAGCGTGTTGCAAACCTACAAGTAACTTTCAGGACTTCAAGAGTAGAGAACATCATAACGAAGGACCAGTTTCCTGCATTGAGTTATTACATGTCCTTAGTTATGTTGTACCTTTGTTAAAGTGTCTTACTTATGATTCCTACTTAGCTTAGCTAGAAGCATTGTGTAGGAAATCTTTTGTAAAACCATAAACTCAGTGTTTGTGTCTTGATTAGAGTTAGTCGAGTTGTGAGTTTTGTAATAGAGTTATTACAAAGAGGCTTGTAATAGAGTTATTACAAGTGAGTGAGGGATTAAGAGTTTAATCTAAAGTTGCTCGGTTAGTGAATTGAAATCCTACGAGTGTAGGTCGTAGTTTTTAATCCCGTGAGGTGGGAGTTTTTCACGTAAAACTCTGTTGTGTTATTTACTTATCTCTTTATGTGTATTCTGTGGGAACTGATAGAGAACCCGACTCTTTATACAGTTTGGTGGACCCTAAGTTTCTAACAATTGGTATCAGAGCAGGTTCTTTCTATCAGGCTAACACCTAGAAAGGATCCTCATGGCTGCTCCACCAAACTTTGAATAAGGTCATTCTACCTACAGACCACCAAGATTCAATGGTCAATACTACGGATGGTGGAAGACAATGATGTATGATTTTATCATGGCTGAAGATTCAGATCTCTAGGATGTTATCTGCGATGGACCATTCGTCCCTATGAAGACCACTAACGAACAAGCAGTGACAGTGTCACGATCCAAAAATTCACATGTCGTGATGGCACTTATCTCAATGCTAGGCAAGCCGACAACCTCAATAAACCATAATTTCTTTTAAGATTGAAATATAATATCTAAATTTAATAGAAAACCCCACACATACTGATATAAATACACTCCCAAAACTCGGTGTCACTGAGTACATGAGCATCTAAATGATAATAAAGTCCGACTGCTAAAATACTGTCTAAAAATATAGAACAGTACAAAAACTGAAAGGAAAGAAAGTTAAGGTCTGCGAACGTCAAGCAGCTACCTTGATAATCTCCATCAGATAAAACCCCGAGAACTAGCAACCGCCGTGTCTGGAAGTACCTGGATCTGCACACGAGATGCAAGGTGTAGTATGAGTACAACCAACTCAACAAGTAATAATACTAAATAAAGAACTGAAAGTAGTGACGAGCTTCACATCTAAGTCCAATTACAGTAATTTCTAACATAAGAAGGTAGGCATACTTTCAAGCTCAACATTTGAAATCCCAAACAATAACTTCATATCAAGTTCAAATGAAACAGAAGATATTATCTCTCAGAAATTTCCAAAACAATGATACATGACAGCTGAAGTGCAAAAAGAATGAAATCAATGCATCCTCTCAGAGCAGTCACTCAGTCCTCTCATTCACTCCAACCTCACAATCACTCTTTCTTCACATTCACTCATTCCTCCCAATCACTCAGCACCCGACACTCGCACTCAGTAGGTACCTGCGCTCACAGGGGGTGTGTACAGACTCCGGAGGGGCTCCTTCAGCCCAAGTGCTATAACATGCAAATCATGGCATATAACAGTGAAACATGCTGCGGCGTGCAGTCCGATCTCATAAATATCCTCACAATTAGGCCTTCGGCCTCGCTCAATCATCAACCTCTCCAATCTCTCGGGCTCTTAGAAATCATGATAAGTAGCCCAAACAGCAATGATATGATGCATAGAGACTGAGATGAAACATGCAAGTAAAACTGTGGCCGAGTGCAAAATAATAATTTAGCAGATAATTCAACAAGTACACAATCTCTGTGGGTCCCTACAGTGTAAACACATGTTTTAAACATGATTTATAGATTGATTTCTCTAATACGTGGAAAATGTATGGATATCAACAGATTATTCAACCATACAGTTCCATGGAATTTATCAAGTCACAATTCCTACGGTGCACGCCCACATGCCTGTTACCTAGCATGTACGTCACCTCAAAACCAATCACATATCACAGAATTCGGGTTTTATACCCTAAGTACCAAATTTAGAACTGTTACTTACCTCAATCCGAGCAATTCTTTATTCCAATAAGCCTTTTCCTCACGATTCGGCCTCCGAACGCCTCGAATCTTAGTCAAAATAATTCGATACAATCAACACGAGGTATAGGGATCAATTCCATATGAAAATGCTAAATTTCACAATAAAATCCAAAATTAACTCAAAAATCAACAGTGGAGCCCACGTCTAGTAATGCGACAAAAGTTACAAAATGTGAACGTTCATTCAATCACGAGTCCAACCATACAAAAATTACTAAATTCCGACTCCGATTCGGCCTTCAAACCCTCAAATCAATTTTTGGAAAATTTCTATTCTAATCCCCCAAATCACGAAATAGGTGCTAGAAATAGTGTTAGATTCATTAATAACGGACCAAATCAAGTTAAGATTACTTACCCCAGTCCAATTTGTGAAGTTTGCCTCTGAAAATCGCCCAAATCGAGCTCCCCAACTCTATTTTTGTCAAAAATGGCAAAACAACTTGTTTATAGAGTCTCTGCTATTTTTCAGTGCCATAGATAGCGTGGGGAGCTGCCTGTGGCGTAGTTTCCAGAACCCCGACAATTCCCAGCACCAGGGCTAGCGCCCCACGTTACCCTGGGCACTGGCGGCGATGGAAAATCTTTCCCAACACGAAAATGGGCATAACTCTCTCAAACGATATCCTGAATTTGACGATTCTTTTTTCTATGGCTCCAAAATTTCAATACTGATCTAATGCTTCAATCAAAACTGAATTTGGAGCTCATTTGATTAATTTGATATTACTTATATTTGAAGAAACGATGTTGGAACATTCTACATTCGATGCCGAAACCTAGCAAATCAAGTCCGATTGACCTCAAATTTTGCTTACAAGTCATAAATGACATAACTGCCCTATTCCATTTTCCATAATCGGATTTCGACCCCGATATCAAAAAGTCAGTTCCCCGATCAAACTTCCAACTTAAATTTTTATTTTAACCATTTCAAACCTAATTTAACTACGGACTTCCAAATAATTTTTCAGAAATGCTCATAAGTCCAAAATCACCATACAGAGCTATTGGAATCATCAAAACTATATTTCAGGGTCGTTTACACATAAATCAATATCCAATCAACATTTTCAACTTATGTTTTCATCTTTGAGACTAAGTATCTCAATTCATTCCGAAATATCACCGGACCCGAACTAATTACCCCGGCAAGTCACATAACAACTGTAAAGTACAAATTGAGTAGTAAATGGGGGAACGGGGCTATAATACTCAAAATGACCGACTGAGTCGTTACAAACAGTTCCCAAGACAAGGAAGGAATACAACGATGCTAACCGCAAAGCTATATATAAGAACTTTCGTGCAAAAGAATCCTTGTATGTGGTATTGGACCAGACGAATATAACATGATTTCTGCTTGTCAATCTGCCAAGGAGATCTGGGAAGCTTTCCAAACAACACACGAAGGAATAACTCAAGTCAAACAGTCGAAGATTGATATGCTCACCACTGAGTATGAACTCTTCAGGATGAATGATGATAAGTCCATTCAGGACATGCACACTCGATTGATCTCTATCATCAATGAGCTCCATTCTCTGGGAGAGATCATTCTAAGGAACAAATTTGTCAGGAAAATACTTAGTGTATTACCTGGTTCCTGGGAAAGCAAAGTAAATGCTACCACAGAGGCAAAGGATCTATAAAAGCTGACCATTGATGAACTCATTGGTAATTTGAAAATCTATGAAATGAAGAAGAAGAAGGATCATGAAAGAAGAGAGCCCAAAAAAGAGAAGAAAATGGTCCTCAAGACAGAAAACAATGACTTAAGTGGTGAGGATGCTGATATGGCTTACCTGACAAAGCGATTTCAGAAAATGGTTCGCAGGAATGGAGGTATTCCAAAAAGGGGCAGCTCCAGTAAGCCAAGAGGGGATGACTTATGTCATAAATGTGGAAAGGAAGAACACTTTATCAAGGACTGTCCTCTCCTCAAGCAAGACCAGTACAAGTACATCATAGATAAAGTAGCCAAGAGGAACCTGGTTCCTGACAAAAGATTCAAGAGAAAAGAAGTCGTTGACAATGTTTTGAAACAAGTTCTTGCTGCATAGGGAGATTCTTCCAGTGAATCTGGAGAAGATGATGCACAAAATGATAACTCCATGATGGTAGTTGAGAGTGAAGCAACTGAATATGACTCTATCTTTGCCCTGATGGCAAAATCTGACGATGATGAAGATAATGATGATGATGAGGTAAACTTTCTAGACGCTCAAAGAAATCCGAAGTCTTACTCTCAGAAAAAGCTTATATATTTGGTAAATATGTTAATTGATGCTTATCACAATCTTATAAATGATAAAAAATGCTTTAACTATGGAACTAGGAGAGGTAGAAAATAAGAGAGATGATCTGGTAATCATAGTGGCTGACTTAAAAGAAACCATTGAGGATCTAATGAAAGAAAAGAATGTTCTAATTAAAAAAATTAAAGACGTAGAAAATGAGAGAGATGATTTGTTGATAGTAGTCATGGAACTAAAAGAAACAATAGAGAAATTGAAAAGAGGAGACATTTCTGGGATTATCCAAAAGGGAAAGGAAGTTGCAAGTGAGGCACACATTAAGCTTGAAAATGAACTCAAATTTGTGAAATCTAGTCTGTGTGCTGAACTTGAAAGAAACAGTCAACTTCAAGAAGATCTAGGCAGAGTTAAAAATGACATAGAAAAATCTCTAAAGTGGACCTGGTCCTCTGATACAATTACTGCTATGTACGCAAGCAAGGGTGGGAACAAGCATGGAGTCGGATTCCAAAAGGAAAATATTCCCTACAATCCACATAGCAAGTATATTACTGTCCCTGACAACTGGCTTTGCACTCACTGTGGCAACACTAGACACTTTAAAGAAAACTGTAAGGCTAGATTTCAGTCCCAATAGAAAAATAAGGTTTTTTTTTTTGAAAAAGTAACTACTGCTAAGGAATCTGGTCGCTCTGTTAAAAAACGTGTATTGACTCTCTGGACAAAAAAAGTTTAATTCACCCTTTTCCTCACTACAAGGGACCCAAACTTATTTGGGTTCCTAAGTCTAATCCTTGATTCTCTTGTGCAGGAAGAAGTAAAAGGAAGCAGCCAAAAAAGGTACACGGATAGTGACTGTTCCAAGCATATGACTGGAAGCATCAATGATTTTCTTTCACTCAAAGCCCTGCAAGGAGGGAGCGAGTCCTTTGGCAATGGCAAAAAAAGATACATTCTAAGAGTAGGAAGAATTGGGAAGACATTCACCCACTCAATTGAAAATGTGTATTATGTGAATCGATGGAAATATAGCCTACTGAGCGTTTTCCAAATCTGCGAAAAAGGAAACAAAGTGGAATTTGTGTCAAAAAACTGCACAGTCACAAATCTACTGGTGAAGTGGTCCTGATGGCAAAAAGATACAAAAACATTTGTGTTGCTAATTTTGAGTCCTTGAAAAATGGGGATATCACATGTCTGAGTGCTGTTGATGATGATGCTGAACTATGGCACAAAAGATTAGGTCATGCAAGTTTTACGTTGCTGAACACATTGGTCAAGAAAGACCTAGTTTGTGGCCTGCCTAAGTCAAGATTCAAAGTTCATAAGGTGTGTGATGCATGTGTAAAAGGAAAGTAAGTCAGGTACTCTTTCAAGCCCAAAAAGGAAGTCAGAGCCTCAAGGCCACTTGATCTCCTCCATATGGATCTGTGTGGACCTATGAGGGTGCCATGTAGAGGAGGAAAGAAGTACATTTTTGTTATAGTGGACGACTATTCTAGATTCATCTGGACCTTGTTCCTCAAAACCAAGGATGAAACTTTTCCAGTGCTTGCTGCTTTTGTGAAGAATATCCAAGTGAAAATGAGCCATAATGCTATGTGTATAAGATCCGATCACGACACAGAGTTCGATAATGTAAAATTCGACGAATTCTGTGCTAAAAATGGCATAAGTCATAATTGTTCAGCTCCAAGAACACCTCAACAAAATGGTATTGTGGAGAGAAAAAATAGGACTCTTGAAGACATGACAAGGACAATGCTGATTGACAGTGGAGTTGCAAAACAGAAGCAGTTAACACTACATGCTACTTGGTGAACAAGTGCATGATCAGGCCCCTCCTCAACAAAACCCCATATGAATTGTTGAACGGGAGGAAACCCAAGCTAACACATTTAAGGACATTTGGCTACAAATGTTTTGTCCTCAACAATGGTAAGGAAGCACTTGGAAATTTGATGCCAAAAGTGATGAAGGAATCTTTTTTGGCTATTCATCACAAAACAAAGCCTACAAAGTCTACAACAAAAGAACTCAATGTGTTGAGGAAATCATACATGTGATCTTTGATGAATTACACCACCTATGTGAGAAAGATTCACATGATAAGATTGATCAAGATAGAGAGCAGTCAACAGTTCCTGGTGAAGTCATTGATATGGCAAATGTAAAGACTGACATGATGAGTCACGTCAAGAAATCAAATGAAGATGGTGCAGCTGTATCTCCAACTGATGTAGAGGAATCTGGTCCCTCAATCACAACAATTGATGCTGAGAACAAAGTTGTTGATGTTGTGCAAGGAACCCCAGATACTGAGCTGAGAAGCGGGACTCATGTCAACAATGGATCACATTCAGAAGAACCTGGATCCTCTCACAATGGGATTCATGTATGTAACTGGAAGCACAAAAGTTTACACCCTCTTCAAAATATGATCACTCCTCTTGACTCAGGGATTCAAACTAGATCAAAGTCAAGAAAATCACTTGCCTTCTCAGCCTTTCTCTCTCAAATTGAGCCCAAAAATATCAAGAAAACATTAAAAGATGCTGACTGGATTACTACTATGCAAGATGAACTCCATCAATTTGAGAGGAACAACGTATGACACATGGTTCCTCGACCTGCTGACGAAAATGTTATAGGAACTAGGTTGGTATTCAAAAATAAACTTGATGATTTTAGAAACATAACAAGGAACAAGGCAAGGTTAGTAGTTCAAGGCTACAATCAAGAGAAAGGGATCGACTATGATGAAACTTTTGCCCCGGATGCTCAAATGGAAGCTATCGGAATCCTCATTGCCTTTGCATCATGGAATTCAAATTGTTCCAAATGGATGTCAAAAGTGCATTTCTGAATGGATATCTCAAAGAAGAAGTCTTCGTCAAATAACCACCTGACTTCGAATGTCATGAGTATCCTAATCATATATTCAAACTTGACAAGGCTTTATACGGGCTGAAGAAGGATCCTCGTGCATGGTATTAAAGGTTGTCCAAATTCCTCCTAGAAAATGGCTTTACAAGAGGAAAAATCGACAACACCCTATTTTTGAAGAAACGGGGGAGGAACCTGCTCATTGTATGTTGACGACATCATCTTTGGTACAACAAACGATTCTCTGTGTGAAGAGTTTGGAAAGCTCATGGGAAGTGAGTTTGAAATGAGCATGATGGGGGAATTGCATTTCTTCTTGGGTCTGCAAGTTAAGCAAAATCCTAAGGGAACAATGATTAGTCAGCAGATGTACATCAAATAGCTTCTAAAGAGATTTGAGATGGAAAGTTCAAAGATCATTGATACTCCTATTGCCACTGCCACTCGTCTAGACATGGATGAACCTGGTTCCCCTTTGAACGAGACCATGTATAGAGGTATCATTGGGTCACTCTTGTATCTCACAGCAAGGAGACCAGATATCGTATTCAACGTAGGATTATGTGCTAGGTTTCAATCTAATCCAAAGGAATCTCATCTGAAAACCGCCAAGAGAATTCTAAGGTATCTCAAAGGAATGCAGGACTTGGTTCTCTACTACCCTTTAAGAGACAATTTCGACTTGATTAGGTATGCTGATGCTGGTTATCTGGTGGATAGAAAAAACACTTCTGGCATGGCACATTTTCTGGGATCGTGTCTAATTTCATGGGGTACAAGGAAATAAAACTCAGTGTCTCTTTCAACTACAGAAGTTGAGTATGTGACAACTGCCTCTTGCTGTGCTCAATTGCAGTGGATCAAACAACAGTTGGAGGACTTTGGTGTATTTTCTGATTGTGTACCATTACTGTATGATAACACCAGTGCTCTCAACATGGAAAAGAATCCAGTTCAGCATAAGAAAACAAAACACATTGATGTGCGACATCAGTTTCTCAGAGATAATATTGAAAAGGGGCTTATCTGCATGAAGTTTTGTAGCGCAGAAGACCAAATTGCAGATATCTTCACCAAAGCACTGAGCAGAGAGTACTTTTAAAAGAATCGATTGGCACTAGGGTTGATAAAATCAAGCTGAGCACCTGGTCGCTTAATGATTGGCTATGAAAGAAATGAACAGGTAAAACAACTAAAAAGTATTTTCTGGCAAGTTCTAACTCATTTCTATACCGTTACAGGTAGACATGCATGGAAATTACAGAGCAAACAAGAAGCTAGTGGTATTGCATTCTGGTAAAAGGATGAGGCTCACATTTACAAAACTTGTCAGGGAACATGGTTTCCTTGACACAGGTTAGTAGTTCCTTTGTACTCTCATGCACAAATTTTTAACGGCTGAGAAAGTGCCACATCATTAAAATGTCAGTTTCTCTTTCTCCCATCTTTAGAACCCAAATGTCGTACCCGTTACTAAACGACCCGTCTACCCAGCAAATCTATACCCATTTGTACCCGGCCCCTCACTCTCTTTAAATAAATCCAAACGATTTCTTTTTCATCACTGTTTACATCAAAGCCAAAATTCCCCTTTTTTCTCTCAAAACCAAATACCTTTTCTCTACATTTCCAAGACCTAGGAGAGAGTCATCTGTGAAAATGATAGAAGTTAGAAATATTGAGGTAGAAGAGTCTGGGGTGAAGGTGTCTGAAAAGTCTGGCGAGAAGGTGTCTGAAAAGTCTGGTGAAAACGTGTCTGAGAAATTTGTAGAGAAAGGGGAAAGTATGAGAAAGTCTGTGAAAAGGAAGGCTGGTGTCAATGAGGAACAAGATTCCTCCAAGAAGGCCAATGTGGGTATGGCCAAAGATGAATGAAGAGAAAACCCGAGAAACCAGAAGGTGTTGTGGGGTAGAACAATTGCTCCTGATATTCTTGACCTGACAGGGATGCGCCAACTAGTTGATATCTGTGAATTTCAACAGTGGACATATTTGTCCACCAATGAGAGCCCTAAGGTGTATGAGGCAGAGGTGCGCAGTTTCTATGCAGACATGTTCACGATAGAAGATGACAACATCTGCCTAAAGGTAAATGGTGTTGACTTTGTGATGGATGAGGCTATGTTGAGAACAATTCTGAGAGTGCCTACTGACGGAATATCATCCATTGAGAGGACTTGTTCTCCAAACTTCAGAAATGCCATTTTAAAGGATGATGCTGTACAACAAGGGGAATGAATATACAAGAAGGCCCTCCTTCCAATGTACCAACTGTTGTTTGAGATGGTGAACAAGGTTTTGCTCCCACGCGCAGAAAGGCATTCCATTACATCCCGAGCAGACCTGTTCCTCATGGAAGCACTGGATACCTACTCCACTATCAATCTGCCGGGTATCATGACTGAGCACATGAAAAAAGTGGCAGATTTTAAGGATGGTAATCATGGGTTACTATACGGGTTTTTACTCACTAAGGTATTTAACTTCTTCAAACTCCCTTTGGGAAAATCTACAGTGGGTACTCGCAAGCAAACCTTCTCCAAGACCACCTTAGAAGAGTGTGAGTGCATTGATATGAAAGGAGGGATCGACAATAATTCCACTATCTCTTAACTGATTGAGGCTCAGAATGTTGCCAATGAAGAGATAATGAAGTTGAAGGCACAAAATGTTATTCTTGAGGGACAACTTAGTGAGGCTCGGGAGGCACCTGGTTCCAGCAGTGCACAAGGCATAGAGGTTGCCCGTTTGTCTAAGGAAAATGCAGATCTCAGGAAACGAGTCGAGGACCTGAAGGAGCGGCTGCTTAACGAGCAAATGTCTGCAAATTCCAGAATGGATATTCTCCTTCGAACTCTTGCCTCTTCATCTCTGCCTCCCTCTTACAATAATCCTTAAAATCGTCCCCTTCCTAGTGTCCAGTTCAACGTTGTTTGTCCTCTGTTTTGGTCCTTTTGCTTTGATGTGATCAGTGTCTAGTACTTTTTCTGTTGTTTCATTTTGTGGATTGTTATGTAACAAATGATACTGCTAGTTCTGCTCCCTTTTCAATTAATGAATATTCCGTCCTTTTGCTATGTATGCTTTGCTATTATGCTTTGTTCTTAGTCATGTCTGTGTGCACACATGTGGCCAGAGACGGACCTACGTTGTGGGTTGAGGGGTCACGGGACCCCATTAGCCTCGGCAAAAATACTGTATATATATGTTATATATATCTGTCCATATATATGGGACCCCTTAAATATTTAATATGTGCCCCCCAAACACAAAAAGGCTTATGGAGAAGTGGTTGTGTTGAGCATTTAAGTTTGCTTCTTGTGTTAGATGACGTGGGTTCGAAACCCCTCTTCATTATTTTCTCCTTTTTGTCTTGGTTCTTGGACTTTTTGTCTTAGAACTTCTTTTTATTTATACTTGAACGATAAGTCATCATAACATTAAGTTTTTAAAGAGTTGCACGCTGAATTTAATTTACCACTAGTGATTAGCATACAGTGGTACACCCGTTGTGCTCAAATCCTAGGTTCACCTCTGCATGTGGCATAAGTTAACTATGCGGGACTTCTTTTTGCTTATTACTTGTAACTAATCTTTTTATGATGCCAAAAGGGGGAAGTTTAATTGAGGGGGAATATAGGAAATTTGTATGGTATTATGGTTCTCAGGGGAAACTTCAATGACAAGTTTGTCATCACTAAAAAAGGGGAAATTGATAGGTTATGTGCCCTTTTATATTTTGATGATCTAATAAACTTAATGATAAAAATCAGATAGAAACCTGTTACACATTCTCAAAGTTCTCAAGAACAACAAGTCTCAAGTTGGGCACAAGTTCCAACAATCAGAGTCAAAGAGACGATAAAGGGAACAGATGGACATTAGTTCCCTTGCTGACTGTACTGGTCAACTGTTCACAGCTCTAAAGCCGCTGCAACTGTTCCTCTGCACACACGCAATAGTGTGAACAATGCAGCAACCACTTTATAGGGAATTCCCTTTACCGTATATTGCTTGCATAATCTAAGTGACATCACTCGGATATTGTTAACATGAAACAATGAAGAAAACACACTTGCACATTCCAGAATTAATCAACCTTTCTCTCAAGCGTGTTGCCAATCTGCAAGTGACTTTCAGGGCTTCAAGAGCAGAGAACTTCATAATGAAGGACCACTTTCCTGTATTGAGTTATTACATATCCTTAGTTATGTTGTACCTTTGTTAAAGTGTCTTACTTGTAATTCCTACTTAGCTTAGCTAGAAGCATTGTGTAGGAAATCTTTTGTAAAACCATAAACTCAGTGTTTGTGTCTTGACTAGAGTTAGTCGAGTTGTAAGTTTTGTAATAGAGTTATTACAAAGAGGCTTGTAATAGAGTTATTACAAGTGAGTGAGGGGTTAAGAGTTTAATTCCTAGGTTACAATAAGTTATAATCTAATGTTGCTTGGTTAGTGAAGTTGAATCCTACGAGTGTAGGTCGTGATTTTTAATCCCTTGAGCTAGGAGTTTTTCACGTAAAACTCTGTTGTGTTATTTACTTATCTCTTTGTGTGTGTTCTGTGGGAACTGATAGAGAACCCGGTTCTCTATACAGTTTGGTGGACCCTAAGTTTCTAACAGTTTATGTAATAAATGAGGGAATAATGTAATGATGATATAATGATTGATAGTTTGTAAAGATTATATATGAGATTGGATTTTAAAAATAAGGTCAGTGATTTTACACTACTTTTGGAATTTAATTGAAGTTCTTTATGAAGCTACGATTAAGAATATTTGATCTCTATTTAATATATAAAAGGTAGAAATTCAATCATGATTCCATAATTGTCACTAAAGATTCACAATGATAATTGAATGGGAATGATGAGGTGAGCGGATGATTCTAAGCCTTCGTAATGGCATTCTATCAGCCGTCACGATTTCGATAATCTGATATTTTCAAACGTCCCGGGTTTGATATTAATTCGTGTACAATCTTTTCTTATTTAAACCCGAATTTGATTTTGAGTTTGATTTGTTTTAAAATTATGAAAATTATTTAATACTAATTAGGACATGTTATTTAATATTTTGAATAGATTGAGGCCATTGGAGGCTGTTTGGTTGGTAACTAGATGTTGCAAGGTTGGGAACTTTCCGTTATCGAGGTAAGTGAGATTTTAAGCTTTGGTGTTTGCTTTTCTAAAATTCGTTTGGAAAATGTGTTTCTTCTGTCTGGTCCATGTGTTGGGACAAGCGTCCACCTGACAGAATCGGGGGTCTTTGACTAGCCACAAATATAATATTTTATAAAAAAAATACTAAAATTATTCTTTTAAGTTGTTTGATGGTGTGATATGGCTGTGAGCCATGGTGTTGGATTTGATGGTTTGATATGGCTGTGAGCCATGATGTTGGGGCATTGTGTATGCCTTTGTATATCACTCGAACATTGTGCATGCTTCTTGATATATTTGGGGCATTATTTATGCTTTAGTGAGCATTGTGTGTGCTCCATATATATTTGAGGCACATTGGAGATAGAGCTAGCGGTTGACGAGTTCGTTCGAGTAGATTCTATTGCTGAGGTGAGCCACCACATTGTTCGTGGAGGCTTTCATTTCAACTTTATCTAGTTTGTGTTAGTTATTTTCTTTTTCTTTGGGGGTTTGCATACCCGCCAGTAAAGCTCATATTACTTTGTTAGATGCTCCATGTTCTTAGTGTGGAATTTGGGCTAGAGTTTCATTATTTGAGTGATTGTTGGTTTTTCTATCAATCGGCCAAGGTATTGGGTGATACCTATTTTGTCTTTAATTATTAATAACACCTTTAGGCTTGCACTTATTTTTCTCCCAGTGTTTGTGTAAATGGTTAAACGTTTGAGAAAGGGGTTCTCCTGGCAGGTAGTGTTAGCTTGGTGCCAATCACGTCTAGGGGGTAGTTTGGGACGTGACAAAGTTGGTATAAGAGCTTAGGCTTTAAGTCCCGGGTCATGGAACAGTGGTTAGTAGAGTCTTATTCATGGGTATGTAGGCGCCCATACTTATGATCTTAAGGCTACTAAGCATTTAGGATGTTTTCCCTTCGTTCATTCCTTGATCGTGCATTGAGATAACTTAGGATTGACTTTGGAGTGTTTCTTTCGCAGATGGCGAGGACACGCATACCATCATCTACTAGACATGGTACTACTCGAGGTGGTGGTCTAGTTGGGGCTCATCAGATTAGAGCTTAGACTAGAAGACATGCCGCTCCTCAGCCTGAAGTTTTGAACATGGGTCAACCCCAAGCTCCGATACCAGATTAAGTGCAAGAACATGTAGTTCATGATGCTCCACCACCAGTGCCATTGTTCCTAATGTTACCTTACCTGCAGACGTAGTGGTGAGGTTGTTGAATATGTTAGAGGCATTAGTGCTTACTCAGGGTGGACTTCCAGCTCCCCAGCACTTTGTAGGCGTAGGCACAAGTTCAGCTGAATGTTGCAGCTCCTCAGATGACCCCTCAGCAGGTCGTTCAGCCAGTTGTAAATACAGGGAAATCTAAAGATCTTAAGAATTTCATGGATCTTAAGCCACCAGAGTTCGATGCTACACAAGCTTCTATTGAGCCCCCGAAGTTCATTCAGCTTTGTGAAAAGATACTAACTACATTGGGGCTAAAGGAGACTCGAGGGGTGGACTTTGCTACTTTTCTATTTTCAGGATCTGTAGAGTCATGGTGGAATTCAGTTCAGAGAGATAGACGAGCAGGATTGCCACCTATTAGTTGGTCAGAGTTTTCAGCTCTGTTTATGGATAGGTTCGTTCCACTGAGCAAGCGAGACGACATGAGACGTCAGTTTGAGTAACTGCGCTAGGGCACTATGACAATTACAGAGTATGAGGCTAATTTCACTGACTTAGCCAGTTATGCACCTTTTCTGGTTGCAGATGAACATGAGAAGGTAAGAAGGTTCGTGGATGGGCTTGAGCATCGTTATCGTGGTCCGGTGATTAGGGATGTTCGAGGCGGTTCCTACGAAGAGGTAGTTGACATTGTTCTCCGTTATGAGTCCTATCAAGAGAGGGACATGACCGAGCGTGAAATCAAAAGGGCTCGTAGCACCGACGGGTTTAGTGGAGCTCCATTTGGGGGCAAGATTGGTTTTAATCATGGGTAGTCCAGGCCTACTCAGTCAAAGTCAGTGGTACAATCTTCTAGGACTACTTATCCAGCTAGACAGGGACATCGGCAGGTACAGAGGAAGGGTAATAGTTCATATCAGTTAGGTCAACATTAGAGGTGCCCGAATTGTGGTACAAATCACAATGGTTGTTGTTTTGGAGCAGATGGGGCTTGTTTTACTTGTGGTCGGAAAAGGCATATTGCTAAGTATTTCTCGAAGGGAAATTATGCTACTAGCCATGCTACTACACATCCATAGAGAACTACTACATGTACACAGACTCAGACTCAGCCAGCCAGAGTCGCTTCGCAAGTTGCTGCAAAGCATAATAGACAAGATGCATAGGGTGTTCAAGGAGCGGGTGGACCGTCGAGATTCTTTGCGATGACCAGACAGGACGCCGAGGCATCTAATATGGTAGTCACAAGTATTATTACTATCGATTCACATGGGGCTTACACTCTTATTGATCCTAGTTCTATGTATTCGTATGTATCTCCATCTTTTCCCATATACTTAGAACGAGGAGTTGAGTCTCTTAGTGTGCCATATATGGTGGTGACCCTAGTGGGGGAGACTATATCTACGGATAAAGTCTATAAAGACTGTGCAATATTTATTCAGGGCAGGGACACCGTAGTTGTTCTACTAGTATGTCCGATGTCCGACTTTGTTGTGATTATGGGTATGGACTGGTTAACGTCATATTATGCTTCAGTCGATTGTCATGCCAAGCTTATATATTTTGATTTTCCTGGAGAACCATGTTTAGTGTGGAAAGGTATAGCTCCTCTTACTTAGGGAAAGATAATATCTTATGTAAAAGCACGTCGAATGATTAATAATGGGTGTTTGGGTTTTATTGCTACCATTCATGAAACCCGCTCGGAGGATATTACTATTGACAGTGTTCCAGTGGTTCGAGAATTTGCTGATGTGTTTCCAGAAGATTTACCCGGGCTGCCTCCGAAGAGACAAATTGAGTTCAGTATTGATTTGGTGCCAGGAACTCAACCTATCTCTATTCCTCCATACCCTATGGATCCAATTGAGTTTAGAGAATTAAAGGTTCAACTCCAAAAGCTACTTGATAAGGGATTCATTAGGCCTAGTGTATCACCTTGGGGTGCACCTGTGTTATTTGTAAAAAAGAAAGATGGCACGATGAGAATGTGTATTGATTACATGCAGCTGAATAAGGTGACGATCAAGAATAAATATCCGTTGCCACACATTGATAATTTATTTGACCAGCTACATGGTACTACTTACTTTTCCAAAATAGACCTGAGATCGGGCTACCATAAGCTAAGAATGAAGACTGAGGATATATCCAAGATAACTTTTCGGACCAGGTACGAGCATTTTGAATTTTTGGCGATGTCCTTCGGGCTTACTAATGCCCTCACAATATTTATGGACCTCATGAATAGAGTATTCAAGATATTCCTAGATCATTTTATGATTGTATTTATTGATGGCATTTTGGTCTACTCTTGAAGTGAGGTAGAACACGAACAACACCTGAGAGTTATGCTGCATACACTCAGAGAGCGAAACCTTTATGCCAAGTTCTCAAAGTGTGAATTTTGTTTGGGTACAATTTCCTTTTTGGGACATGTGGTGTCACGAGATTTTGATCCAAAGAAGATAAAGGCAGTTCAAGATTGGCCTCGACCCACTACTCCTACAGAGATACATAGTTTCTTGGGACTAGCCGAAATTTTATAGAAGGTTTATTGAGGGTTTCTCAAAGATAGCCACTCCATTGACACAATTAACTCAAAAAGGTTTTGCATTTCTGTGGTCACATGAGTGTGAAGAAAGTTTTCAGAATTGAAGACAACATTGACTACAACTCCTATTTTGACACTACATATGAGTGCCTGAGGTTTAACTATTTATTGTGATGCATCTCGAGTCGGTTTGGGTTGTGTGCTGATGTTGAATGGCAAAGTGGTAGCTTATACTTCTCGGCATCTAAATAACCATGAAAACAATTATCCGACTCATGACTTGGAATTGGCTGCGATTGTATTTGCACTTAAGATCCGGCGTCACTATCTTTATGGTGAGCCGTGTGAAATCTATACTAATCACAAGAGTCTGCAATATATATTCAAAAAACGAAATCTGAATCTGAGGCAACGATAGTGGTTTAAAGATTAGGATCTTACTATTTTGTATCATCTTGGAAAGGTAAATGCGGTGACAGATGCCTTGAGTAGAAAGTTTATCGGTAGCTTGGCCCAATTTATTGCCGAAGAACGACCTATGGTTATGGATATTCAGGAATTGGCCAATCGGGGAGTGCGTATTGATCATACATTGCCGGATAGATTACTTGCAGGTTTGGTAGCACAATCATCCTTGGTTGGAAAGGTCAAGGATTGTTAATTTAAAGTTTCCCGTCTTGCTAGACTCCGATATCGAGTGCATAATGGTGGTGTTAAGTCCTTTGCTATTGATAGTGAAGGTGTTTGTTATGCCTATATGGTAGATTGTGTATCCTCATGGTGAGTGATGTGAAGTAGTTGATTCTTGAAGAGGCTCATAGCTCCCGATACTCGATCCATCCAGGCACTACAAAAATGTATCAAGACTTGTGTGAATTGTACTGGTGGAAAATTATGAAGTATGATATTTTGAAACATGTGACTTGTTGCTTAAATTGTTAGCGGGTGAAATATGAGCACCAAAAACCATGCGATGTGATGCCGAATTTGACTATCCCTGAGTAGAAGTGGGAAAGAATTATTATGAATTTTGTAGTTGGATTACCACATACTTTTAAGAAACTTGATTCAGTATGGGTGATCGTGGACAAACTCACAAAGTCCGCGTATTTTATACCAGTTCGAGTTACTCATACTGCAGAACAGTTAGCAGATATTTACCTCAGTGAGATAGTTCAGCTTCATGGTATGCCTATTTCTATAATATCATATCGGGGTGCACAATTTATTATTGAATTTTGGAAGTCTTTTCAGAAGTCATTGGGTTCTCAGGTTGAGTTGAGCATAACTTTTCATCCACAGACGGACAAACAATCCGAATGAGTTATTCAGATCTTAGAGGACATGCTTAGAGCTTGTGCGATTGATTTTGGTGGTCATTGGGACAATCAGTTGCCGTTAGCAGAGTTTGCTTATAATATCATCTATCAGTCGAGTATACAGATGGCGCCATTTGAAGCTTTATATAGTTGGAAGTATCATTCACCAGTTGGATGGTTTGAATATGGTGAAGCATAACTATTGGGTCCGGATTTGGTTTAGCAAGCTTTGGAAAAAGTTACATTGATACTAGAACGACTTCGAACAATACAAAGCATACAAAAATCCTATGCGAATAAGAGAGTTCATAATTTGGTGTTCATGAAAGGAGAAAAAGTCTTTTTGAAGATGTCCCCTATAAAAGGAGTCATGAGATTTGGGAGGTAAGCTAAGTCCAAGGTATATTAGTCCGTATGAGATTTTAGATCGAATCGGGTCGGTGGCATATAGGCTTGCCTTGCCTTCGAGGTTGTCTGTTATTCATCATGTATTTCATGTGTCCATGCTTAGACGATATGTTCGTGATGATAGTCATAAGATTCAGCTTGAGGATGTGTAGCTTGATGAGAACTTAACTTATGAAGAAGGTCCAATAGCTATCCTTGATAGGATAGTGAGACAATTGAGGTAAAAAAAAAGCTTCTACAATGAAAGTATTATGGCGCAACCATCCCACAGAGGAAGCTACATGGGAGTCTGAAGCAGACATGCCAATCAAGTACTCACAATTGTTTGAGATTTCAGGTACACTTTCTAACTCGTTCGAGGACGAACATGTGTTTAAGTAGGGGAGAATGTAATAATCGAAAAAAAATACATACTTATTAATTTATGAGTTCAAAATTTATTAAATGGTTAGTGAACCTAATTAATTATTACACATATTAAGTTGGATAATAAAATAACCGAGATAATAAATAATGGTAAAGAAATGGGCTAAACCCATATATTATCCTTATCGGCCCATGTACAAAGACTTAAGGTGTAGGAAAAGGAGTAATTTAGGTCTTAATAAAAAACAAAAGGAAAAAAAGGAGAGCACACATTGGCTTAAGGAAGATTGACGGCGACCAAGGGTTCTTTGTGGAATCCGTACAAAAATTAGGAAGAAGGCAAAAGCATCAAGTATACTAAACTCTATTATGCCTTTCAATTGATAATTTCTTTTGTTTGAATAGTGGTGATAACATTAAGGAATAAAGAATTAATGATTATGTTATGATAGAAAGCAATAATTTGACCACGATTATTAGTTAGTGGAGATAGAATGAGAAGGCTATGTAATTTTACTTGGGAAAAATAATTTTTGAGGTTCAGTTTATGGTTGCTATATTTTTAAGGAAATTAACTAGTAATTTATGTAATAAATGAGGGAATAATGTAATGATGATATAATGATTGATAGTTTGTAAAGATTATATATGAGATTGGATTTTAGAAATAAGGTCAGTGATTTTACACTGCTTTTGGAATTTAATTGCACTTCATTATGAAGCTACGATTAAGAATATTTAATATTTAATATATAAAAGGTAGGAATTCAATCATGATTCCATAATTATCAGTAAATATTGACAATGATAATTAAATGGTAATGATGAGGTGAGCGGATGATTCTAAGCATTCGTAATGGCAATCTGCTATTTTCAAACCTTCCGGGTTTGACATTAATTCGTGTACAATCTTTTCTTAATTAATTCCGAATTTGACTGTGAGTTTGATTTGTTTTAAGATTATGAAAATTATTTACATAGCCTCGTCAGGACATGTTATTCAATATTTTGGATAGATTGAGGCCATTGGAGGCCGTTTAGTTGGTATTTAGACGTTGCAAGATTGAGGAACTTCTCGTTAGCGAGATAAGTGAATCTTTAAGGTTTGGTGCTTGTTTTTTCGAAGCCCGTTTTTAAAATGTGTTTCGTCTGCCTTGTCCATGTGTTGGGACAAGCGCGTGCCTGGCAGAATCAGTAGTCTCTAACTAGTCGCGAATATATTATTTTATAAAAGAATATACTAAAATTATTCTTATAAGTTTTTTGATGGTGTGATACGGTTGTGAGCCATGGTGTTGGATTTGATGGTTTGATACGGCTGTGAGCCATGTTGTTGGGGCATTGTGTATGTCTTTATATATCATCCGAGCATTGTGTATGCTTCTTGATATATTTGGGGCATTGTGTATACTTCAGTGAGCATTGTGTATGCTCCATATATATTTTGAGGTATTGTGGTGTCGTTGTGGATTCGTAGATGTGTTGGTTAATTCCCGTCACTGCAATTATGATAAGTCCTTAGTGTGTACTATGTTAAGATATGTTTACTCTGGTTGGTTAGTTCTTATTAACTCTGTTGATACGTATATTTTGAGTTATTGTATAATCAACGTATTTATTATATCGTTCTTGTTGTGATGTGTTTGTATTTTCTAACACTTGTTCCAGGGATATTTAAAGTATCGGGTCGAGAATTTTACTGGGTTATATTTACGTATAACTTACTCCTTACATGCATTTTTATGCAAATACCGTTGCGGGAGATAGAGCTAGCGGCTGACGAGTTCATCCGAGTGGATCCTACTATTGAGGTGAGCCGTCACATTATTCGTGGAGGCTTTCATTTCAGCTTTATCTAATTCGTGTTAGTTATTTTCTTTTTCTTTGGAGGTTTGCATGCCCGTCAGTAAAACTCATATTACTTTGTTAGATGCTCCATGATCTTAGTATGAGATTTGGGCTAGAGTTTTATTATTTGATTGGTTGTTTGTTTTTTCATCAATTGGCTAAAGTATTGAGTGATAACTATTTCATCTTTAATTATTAATAATATTTTTAGGCATGCACTTATTTTTCTCCCAGTATTTGTGTAAATTGTTAAACGTTTGAGAAAAGGGTTCGCTTGGAAGGTAGTGTTAGCTGGGTGCCAATCTCGTCTAGGGGGTAGTTTGGAACGTGACAGAATGAGTTGCCACAAGTGTAGAAATGGTACTAGGTAATATGAAGGAGTTCTCTATATCAGTAGGCTTTATACCAATTGACATTGATCCCTTACTTATTTACCCTCGTTATGAATGACTAACCAACACAATACGTGATGAAGTCTGATGGTATATTCTATTTGCTATGATTCGGATCATTTCGGAGAAGTTTGAGTTTGCTAGTTTCTGGTGAGGTACTGTTCATTCGCAATTACGAACCAGTTATGGCAATTGCGAAAACACTGTTCATTCGCAATTGCGAACTATTTATGGCAATTGCGAAAATACTGTTCATTCTCAATTGCGAACCATTTATGGCTATTGCGAAAACACTGTTCATTCGCAATTGCGAACCATTTATCGCAATTGCGAAAACACTGTTTATGAGAGGTACTGCTCATTCGCAAATGCGAAGTTTTTTGTCCGCAAATGCGAACCTGGGCAGAAACTTAAGGATTGAAAATCTGTCATTTCTTCATTTTCGATTGAGATTTTTGGAGCTCGGTTTTTGGGCGATTTTGAGGATTTCTTCACGACTTCGACTAGGGTAAGTATTCTATATTCTAAAGTGATTATATTTCATGAATCTATGGTTATATTCATCATTTAATTCGGATTTAAATGGAAGAAATCAAGATTTTTTGAAAAAAGCTTCCAAAAATAAAAATTTAAGATTTGGAGGTCGAGTTGTTATTGGAATTCAATAAAATTGATATGGTTGAACTCATATCAATATTTCATGAAAATTATGTCAGGTTCCGAGGGGCGGGTCCCGCGTTGACTTTTGTTGACTTTTTGAATTAAATTTTTAAGTCGACATATTATTATCCAGAATTATTTCCGACGAATTTTAATGGAGTTATACAATTAATTTGGATTGATTTGAGCTGTCCGGAGGTCAATTCAAGCAAGAAGGCTATTTTGGAATATCGGCCTAACTTCAAAAAGGTAATTGTCTTGCTTAACCTCGAGTGGGGGAATTACCCCTTAGGCATCGAGTCTTATGTGCCATTTGTAAAATGTGAAAAGCCGAGTACGCGACGTGACAAGTACGTACTCGGGCTTACATGTGTAAATTTTCTTGGTTTAAAGTTTTAGGCATTCTTATGTATTAAATTAGATAATTGTTGGCGTTAGTAAATCCTTGAATTATCACGCTCCGTTCCTTGTTTGTAAAATTTGTATTTTATATAATAAATTTAGTGTTATTGTCACTTGGATTTTTCGTGATTTTCGTGTGTTTATTGATTTGATATTTTCTTAGAATTAAATCTATTATGGAAATCTTATCTGTAAATATTTATTAATTAGTTTAAATTGAGGAGTTAATATAATTATCAAAAATTTATACTGAGTATTTTTCACCTTTGTTGATTGTTTTGAGGTTTATTATATGTTGTGTGGAGCCTTGGGCTATTTGTTGACAAATTTATTGATTCTGCTACATATTTGGAATTTAGTTGTGGTCAGTGAAAATTACGATATGAATTGTTGTATTATGTTGTGGTTTAAACACTCTCCTTGATGTTATTTATGCCTCCTACCTTGCTTGTTAATGATATACATGTGCTTGGTAAGGAAGAGTGTAAAGCACGAAGGGTGATGCCGTGCCATTTGAGAGTGTAAAGCACGGAGGATGATGTCGTACCATTTGAGAGTGTAAAGCACGAAGGGTGTTGCCGTGCCATTTGAGAGTGTAAAGCACGAAGGATGATGTCGTGCCATTGAGAGTGTAAAGCACGAAGGGTGATGCTGTGCTATTTCATTTATATTATCAGGTGAGGATGAGAGTAAAAGCACAAATGGTGATGCCGTCCAATTATTTTTATGTTATCATATATTCATGGCACGAAGGGTGTTTCCGTGCAGGCAAGGACGAGAGACATACATTATATTGTGATATCGTTTTGTTGTGCATACATTCATGCCTTTATCTTGAGATGTTATTGTGCACCTATATTTTTTGTGTGACTTGTAGTCGTTGTTGCTTCATGTGTGCCTCCACTTTATTTCTTTTATTGTTATTGGCATTTCTCCCACCTAGTTGGTACTATTATATGTATGCACAGTGAGGAAGATATAAATGCACGAAGGGTGTTGCCGTGCCAATTGATTTGAATCAAATATATATATATTGGGTGAGAATGAGCTAAGTGCACGAAGGTATTGCCGTGCCATTTGATGTGATATGTTGAATGTATTCCTCACGCCAGGAAAGTTAAATGAGGCGTCACATGGTGACTTTTATTCGAAAGAATTATATTAGAAAGATATTTATTTGAAAGAATTATATTATAAAGATATTTACTTGAGAGAAGTATATTTGAAAGATATTATTCGAAAGAATTATATTAGAAATTTGAAATAATTATATTATAAAGATATTTACTTGAAAGAAGTATATTTGAAAAATATTTACTTGAAAGAATTATATTCGAAAGGTATTTACTTGAAAGAATTATATTTGAAAGATATTTACTTGAAAGAATTACATTCGAAAGATATTTACTTGAAAGAATTATATTCGAAAGATATTTACTTGAAATAATTATATTCGAAAATATATTTATTGAAAAGAATTATATTCCAGAGATTTTTATTGAATAACTTAGATAAAAGATGTATATTCTGAAGGACCTGATTAATTGGATGTGCCTGTGTTTATTACTCGTTTGAGAAATATTTATGGTGGTCCTGTTACCTTGCTATTTAAATTACTAGTTGATTGATGTTGCTATTACTGCTATTTGTTTTCTATTATTTTTGCATGCTATATTGCACAGGTTATTAGACTAGTGAGTGTCTTGACTGTACCTCATCTCTACTCCATTGAGGTTAGTCTTGATACTTACTGGGTACCGACCGTGGTGTACTCATACTACACTTCTGCACATTTTTGTGCAGAACCAGGTATTGGAGATATCTGACTTGAGCAGAGTTAAGCGGGATCGTAAGGATTCAAGGTAGAGCTGCTTGGTTGTCGCAGTCCCTTGGAGTCTTTTCATTTCATTATACTATTAATTTTTATTCAAACCGTATTGTATATTCAGTCTTCGTGATCATTCCATGTATTCAGTTAGAGTTCGTGTCTCAGTACTACCAGTCTTGGGAGGTTGTACATTCATATTTGTTCCGCTGTTAGTTTTGGTTATTTATTTAATTAAAAAAATGGCTTCAAAATGTGATAGAAATCGGCTTACCTACTCTTAGAGACTTGGTGTCATCATGACGCATGTGGTGGGATTTTGGGTCGTGACAATTTGGTATCAGAGCTCTAGGTTCATAAGTTCTACGAGTCACGAACGAGTCTTGTGGATCGGTACGGAGACGTCTGTACTTATCTTCGAGAGGCTACAGAACTGTTAAAAAATTTCTAGTTCTTTCATTCCTGTCGTGCGGAATTTGTTGAATTTAGAATTTGAGCCTTTGTATCTCTATTCTCTCACAGATGGTAAAGACACGTGCTACCGGGTTAGCTAAGCAGGCATCTGCACATACTGCTATGGTTGCAAGAGGTCGGGGCCGAGGTAGAGGTCGAGGAAGGACACATGTCGCGACTAGAGTACCTGTCAGAACAAAAGTTGAGGAGTCGCCAATAGCTCCAGTTGGGGGACAAGTACCAGAAACACCTGTTGTTACCCCCGGACTCTAGGAGACTTTAGCACTGTTCCTGAGTATGTTTGGTACATTAATTCAGGCGGGATTGATCTCTGTTGCACCAAATATTTCGTATATTAGGGGAGTAGCTCAGACTCCTACCACGACTCTAGAGGAGCAGGTTCACATTGGTCAGGTCCCGGGTATAGTACCGGTACAACCTATTATTCTAGTTCAGCATGAGGTCAGGCCAGAGGCATCAGAAGAGGAACAAAAGAGACTTGAGAGGTTTATAAAGTATAGTCCACCTACTTTCAGTGGCACAACTACAGAGGATGCCCAAGGATTTCTAGAAAATTGTTATTGTATTCTCCACACCATGGGTATTGTGCAAATGAGCAGATGCAACACCACCAACTGTCAGGCGGAGCGTATCGGTGGTTGCAAATCTATGAAGAAGGTAGACCAGCCGATGCAACACCACCAACGTGGGCTCAATTTTTGGAAATATTCTTGAAAGAGTTTATTCCCCAGACTCTCCGAGATGTGTGGCGCACAGAGTTTGAACGGTTGTATTAGGGCACTATGCTAGTGTTAGAATATTCTATCAAGTTCTATAAGTTAGCCCGTTATGCACCTATCTTGGTTCCTACAGTTAGAGAGCGAGTCAGCAGATTCATTGAGGGGCTCGACTATGATCTTGAAATATGCATGGCTCGAGAGTTGCAGACTGACATTCCATTTACGCAAGTAGTAGAGACTGCCAGGATGTTAGAACATGTTTGAAGTGAGGAGAAGGAGTCTAAGGAGGACAAAAGGTCTCGGAACTCTGGAGGATTTAGTAGATTCTACTCTACAATTATGACTCATCATGGCGGAGGCTCGGGCAGTCGGTTAGCCTAGTCGCAATTCAGATTACTCGTAGTTCTCCAGTTAATACTTTTAGTGCACCACCGGCACAAGATTCTTAAAGTGGTTATTTCAGTTATCCGGCAGAGACTTAGTATGAGCAGCCAAACCTGCAGAGGGTTTGTTATCAGTATGGTGATACTAGGCACATCATGAGGGATTGTCCCAGACTTAGTAGAGGCAGATTTCATCAGAATACTCAGGCTACAAGCTTTATTCTAGTTGATACTCCACGCGTACAGTCAGTTAGAGGTGGAGGACAGGCGGGTAGTGGGCGCCTAAGAGGTGGAGGCCCGACCCGTTGATTTAATCATTATGATTTGGCTAAGGCCAATACACCAGATGGTGTCATTACAGGTACGATCCTGATTTTTTTATTATTATTATAAAAGGATATTTTCCTTAATTTGATTCGGTTCTGAATATTGAGGTGAGTCCTCCTATTATGCTCCACTTCTGGGTGAGCTTCATAAATTTGTGACCCACTTATATGTTTATCCCTGTGGGGAGATTTAAAGATGTGAGCCCGTGTATGTCATTTTATTTTTGGTACACCATTGAGGGTTATAAGACCAAAAGTAATTTTTATTATTCATTACAACGGGTTTAATGTGTTTCAGAATAATTGATTTCAATTTTTATGAATTATATGCCCTACCGGTATGAGGGATCATTATATGTTGTGAAAATTGATTATGAAATATATTGAAAAGATGAAAGAAAGGAAATTGAAAATTTCAGTTGGCACAATGTGCAACATACTTGTGATTCGGAGTTGAGGATGAGATCATCGTATTTTTACATGATGTGAAATATTTAAATCGGGTTGCAAGCTGCGATGGAAGTTATGTAAGGACGAGGTCCTTGTGGTGAAATATTTATGAGTTTAAAAATTTTTCCTTTGTGAAATTAATCTGTACAATAATATTAATAGGGAGTCATGCATGTTAGGCTTATTTGATAACTCTTGTATATTTAGTTTTAACCTATGAGATGAGTGCCCAGGTGACATTAAATGTGACTCATTAATCCGAGTAAGCAATCATGATGTCTTCATGCCTCACATTTTGTTGTCAGTGTTGTGAAAAATTTGAAATGAGGTGGTGGTTAATATGAGATTAATTGATGATGCTGGAATTAATTATGAACAACTTTTAAGACCAAATATATGGTGATGAGCATACATATGATATGTTTCATGTCCTGATATCATTATGATAATGCAGTGCTTGTAATGCTGAGAAAGTGTTATTGATATATACATTGTGGATGTGTTGTTAGGAGTTATTTTGGTGTTACTCTGGCAGGTGGTTAGGACCAATTACAGGGGAGGCTCTGCCGAAATTTTTGAAGAATTTGGGAGTTAGAAAAAACAAATTGGGAGATTGAGACGGGCAAAGAAGAGACAAAATTATGTTATGTGTTTGAGGGTGAATGATCCTAAGCGGGGAAGAATGTAACACCCTGAAAACTTTTTGAAGTACTTCAACACTATCAAGAAAGTTGATGTGTGCGTAGGCACGAGTTGCTACAGCCAGTTGAGACTAATACCGTGCATTGATAAAAAATCAGACTTTCTGAAAATGTTTGGAGTGTAAGAAATTGGTCTTAAGGTTCATAAATATGGATAAAAGAAATAATCTCAAATGAGATGGTGTTGCCGGACTTACCTCCAATGCAGTAACGTGGGACCAACCGTGAGTATATGTGTAAAAGGAAAAATCATCAATTCGGTAACCTCAGAATAATTATTAGCACATTTGAGGATGAACGTTTGTTTAAGAGGTGGAGAATGTAATGACTCGACTTGTCGTTTTAAGAATTTAAGCCCCGTCTGGCGGCATAAGGCCCTGACCAACTTCTTATTATGTGTATTAACTTGCGTGCATGGTTGAATTCAGTTACCGGATGATTTGGAGTGATTTGGGACACTTGGTCCCCAAAACGGAAGCTTAAGTCTTAGGATTTTTACCGTAGTCGGAAATGTGTGAAGACGACTCCGGAATGGAATTTTGATGATGTCAATAGCTCTGTATGGTGATTTTGGACTTAGGAGCGTGTCCGAAAAATTATTTGGAGGTCCGTAGTGGAATTAGGCTTGAAATGCCGAAAGTTGAATTTTTGAAAAGTTTGACCGGGGGGTTGACTTTTTGAGTTGACTTTTTCATATCGAGGTCAGAATTCGATTCTAGAAATTGAAATAGATTCGTTATGTCATTTATGACTTGTGTGCAAAATTTAAAGTCATTCCGGATTGATTTGATATATTTCGGCACAAGATATAGAATTTGAAAGTTCAAAGTTCATTAGGCTTGAATTGAGGTGTGATTTGTGGTTTTAGGACTTATTGGTATATTTGGTTGAGGTCTCGATGGGTTTGGGTGTATTTTGGATCATTGGTTGAGAGACTAGTAAAGTTAAGAAGTTTGGGAGTTTGACTATGGTCAATATCGGGTAAAAAAAGACCTCCTTTCAGTGTTTTGAGTGCACGAGCAGGTCCGTAGCATATTTTATGATTAAAATGCATATATGGTTTGTGTCCGGGAGGTTCCGGATGAGTTTCAAGGTGGTTTCGGATCATTTCAGAGAAGTTTGAGTTTGCTGGTTTCTGGTGAGGTACTGTTCATTCGCAATTGCGAACCAGTAATGGCATTTTGCGAAAACACTGTTCATTCGCAATTGCGAACCATTTATGGCAATTGCGAAAACACTGTTCATTCTCAATTGCGAACCAGTTATGGCAATTGCGAAAACACTGTTCATTCACAATTGCGAACCATTTATGAAAATTGCGAAAACACCGTTCATTTATGGCAATTGCGAACCATTTATGGCAATTGCGAAAATACTGTTCATTCTCAATTGCGAATCATTTATGGCAATTGCGAAAATACTATTCATTCGCAATTGCGAACCATTTATTGTAATTGCGAAAACACTGTTTATGGGAGGTACTGTTCATTCGCAAATGTGAAGTTTTTGTCCGCAAATGCGAACTTGGGCAAAAACTTAAGGATTGAAAATCTGTCATTTCTTCATTTTCGATTGGGATTTTTGAAACTCGGTTTTTGGGCGATTTTGAGATTTTCTTCACGACTTCGACCGGGGTAAGTTTTCTATATCCTAAAGTGATTATATTTTATGAATCTATGGTTATATTCATCGTTTAATTCGGATTTAAATGGAAGAAATCAAGATTTTTGAAAAAATCTTCCAAAAACAAAAATTTAAGATTTGGAGGTTGAGTTGTTATTGGAATTCAATAAAATTGGTATGGTTGAACTCATATCAAAATTTCATGAAAATTATGCCGGGTTCCGAGCGGCGAGTCCCGCGTTGACTTTTGTTGACTTTTTGAAATAAATTTTTAAGTCGACATATTATTATCCAGAATTGTTTCTGATGAATTTTAATGGAGTTATACAATTAATTTGGATAGATTTGAGCTGTCCGGAGGTCAATTCAAACAAGAGGGTTATTTTGGAATATCGGCCTAACTTCAAAAAGGTAAGTGTCTTGCTTAACCTCGAGTGGGGGAATTACCCCTTAGGCATCGAGTCTTATGTGACATTTGTAAAATATGAAAAGCCGAGTACGCCAGGTGACGAGTACGTACTCGGGCTTATATGAGCAAATTTTCTTGGTTTAAAGTTTTAGGCATTCTTATGTATTAAATTAGATAATTGTTGGCATTAGTAAATCCTTGAATTATCACGCCACGTTCCTTGTTTGTCAAATTTGTATTTTATATAATAAATTTAGTGTTTTTGTCAATTGGATTTTTCATGAATTCTGTGTGTTTATTGATTTGATATTTTCTTGGAATTAAATCCATGATGGAACCCTTATCTGCAAATATTTATTAATTAGTTTAAATTGAGGAGTTAATATAATTATCAAGAATTTGGATTAATGAAGGCGTTGCCCTATACTGAGTATTTTTCACCTTTGTTGATTGTTTTGAGATTTATTATACGCTGTGTGGAGCCTTGGGCTATTTGTTGACAAATTTATTGATTATGCTACATATTTGAAATTTGGTTGTGGTCAGTGAAAATTGCGATATGAATTGTTGTATTGTATTGTGGTGTAAATACTCTCCTTGATGTTATTTATGCTTTCTACCTTGCTTGTTAATGATATACATGTGCTTGGTAAGGAAGAGTGTAAAGCACGAAGGGTGATGCCGTGCCATTTGAGAGTGTAAAGCACGAAGGGTGATGTCGTGCCATTTGAGAGTGTAAAGCACGAAGGGTGATGTCGTGCCATTTAAGAGTGTAAACCACGAAGGGTGATGCCGTGCCATTTGAGAGTGTAAAGCACGAAGGGTGATAGAGTGCAAAGCACGAAGGGTGATGTTGTGCCATTTGAGATTGTAAAGCACGATGGGTGATGCCGTGCCATTAAGAGTATAAAGCACGAAGGGTGATGCCTTGCTATTTCATTTTTATTATCAGGTGAGGATGAGAATAAAAGCACGAAGGGTGATGCCGTGCAATTATTTTTATGTTATCATATATTCATGGCACGAAGGGTGTTTCCGTGCAGGCGAGGACGAGAGACATACATTATATTATGATATCGTTTTGTTGTGTATACATTCATGCCTTAATCTTGAGATGTTATTGTGCACCTATATTTTCTGTGTGACTTGTAATCGTTGTTGCTTCATGTGTGCCTCCACTTTATTTCTTTTATTATTATTGGTATTTCTCCCACCTAGTTGGTACTATTATATGTATGCACAGTGAGGAAGATATAAATGCACGAAGGGTGTTGCCGTGCCAATTGATTTGAATCAAATATATATATATTGGGTGAGAATGAGCTAAGTGCACGAAGGTATTGCCGTGCCATTTGATGTGATATGTTGAATGTATTCCTCATGCCAGGAAAGTTAAATGAGGCGTCACATGGTGACTTTTATTCGAAAGAATTATATTAGAAAGATATTTATTTGAAAGAATTATATTATAAAGATATTTACTTGAGAGAAGTATATTTGAAAGATATTATTCGAAAGAATTATATTAGAAATTTGAAATAATTATATTATAAAGATATTTACTTGAAAGAAGTATATTTGAAAAATATTTACTTGAAAGAATTATATTCGAAAGGTATTTACTTGAAAGAATTATATTTGAAAGATATTTACTTGAAAGAATTACATTCGAAAGATATTTACTTGAAAGAATTATATTCGAAAGATATTTACTTGAAATAATTATATTCGAAAATATATTTATTGAAAAGAATTATATTCCAGAGATTTTTATTGAATAACTTAGATAAAAGATGTATATTCTGAAGGACCTGATTAATTGGATGTGCCTGTGTTTATTACTCGTTTGAGAAATATTTATGGTGGTCCTGTTACCTTGCTATTTAAATCACTAGTTGATTGATGTTGCTATTACTGCTATTTATTTTCTATTATTTTTGCATGCTATATTGCACAGGTTATTAGACTAGTGAGTGTCTTGACTGTACCTCGTCTCTACTCCATTGAGGTTAGTCTTGATACTTACTGGGCACCGACCGTGGTGTACTCATACTATACTTCTGCACATTTTTGTGCAGAACCAGGTATTGGAGATATCGGACTTGAGCAGATTTAAAGCGGGATCGTAAGGATTCAAGGTAGAGCTGCTTGGTCATCGCAGTCCCTTGAAGTCTTTTCATTTTATTGTACTGTTAATTTTTAATCAAACAGTATTGTATATTCGGTCCTCGTGATCATTCCATGTATTCATTTAGAGTTCGTGACTCAGTACTACTAGTCTTGGGAGGTTGTATATTCATATTTATTCCGCTGTTAGTTTTGGTTACTTATTTAATTAAAAAAAAATGGCTTCAAAATGTAATAGAAATCGGCTTACCTAGTCTTAGAGACTAGGTGTCATCACGATGCCTGTGGTGAGATTTTGGGTCGTGACATTTATTGAACACCCTATCCCTATCAGTTACAACTCTTAGGTGGCTCATGTAACTTATAGATAGTATCAAGGAATAATTTGGCTACCTGAGATGCTATGAAGGGATGTGATAAGGGGCAAAAATGTGCATACTTGCTATACCTGTCCACAACCACCATTATAGTGTCTTGACCTTCCTAATTTGGTAACCCTTCAACAAAGTCCATTGAAATATGGTCCTATGCCTTTTCAGGTATAGGTAGTGGCTGCAGTAATCCTGGGTAAGCAGCTTGTTCATCTTTACACCTTTGACAAATTTCACACCCTTGCATTACTTTCTTGACATCTTCCACTATCAAAGGTCAATAGAAGATAGCTTTCAATCTCAGATAAGTTTCCATGATACCAGAATGTCTACCAGGACCATAGGCATATATTGCTGTATTAGTTGCTGCCTGAGTTGGCCATGCTTGCCAACCCACACTTTACCCTTGTATCTTAACATTCGTTGCTACATAGTAATATCTATATTGGCAACTGGATTGGTACTTATGTTGGAGATGGCATGCATCATGTCTTGATCTTCTTCATAATTGGCTAATACCTCTTCAATCTATTTGGGTTGTAACCTTGTTATCACATGGCAGTTGTTAGGCTGTTGTTGATCACACCTTCTAGATAGTGCATCTGCCACTATGTTCTCCACCCCTTTCTTGTACCTAATGTCATTGCTTATCCTCATCAATTTAATCAAGCCTTTGTGCTTCAATGAGGTACTAATTTTCTGATTATGTAAAACTTTTAAACCAAAATGGTCAGTTTTAATTATAAAGTAATGTGGGTGTAGGTAGTGCCTCAATCTTTCAACTTCCATCAACAGAGCAATTAGCTTCTTTTCATAGGTAGACAAACCCCGGTGTCTTTTGCTTAATGTCTAATTCATGAAGGCCAAAGGCCTTTTATCTTGCATTAGAACAGCTCCCACACATGTGTTGCAAGCATCTACTTCCAAGACAGAGGTTTTGCTGAAATCTGATAATGCTAGAACCGGAGTACGCATGGCCTTCTTAAGGTTGTTGAATGTTTCAGTAGCTTCCTTTCCCCATAGAAATTCACATTTCTTCAGTAAGGTAGTCAATAGTCTGCTCAATTGGGCATAACCCTGAATGAACTTCCTATAGTACCAGTCAGACCAAGAAAATCCTTTAACTCCTTCAATGTTAAAGGTTGAGGCCATTCGAGTATAGTAGACACTTTATTGGGATCAATACTCACTCTAGCTCCAGATATGATGTGTCCCAGGTATTCCACCTGAGGACTCGCATTTGCTTCTTTTGGCAAACAAGTTATTTTTCCTTAATAGTTGCAACACCACTTGTAGATGTTTTTGGTGATCTTCCATAGTCTTACTATAGACTAGGATGTCATCAAAGAAAACAAGTATATACCTCTTTAACTGTGCCTTGAATACTTCATTCATTAAGTGAACGGTAGGAGGTGCATTAGTTAGTCCAAATGGCATGATTCTGAATTGCCAAAGCCCATAGTGGGTTTTAAAAGCAGTTTTATGTTCATCCACAGACTTCATCCTCACTTGATGGTATCCAGCCCTGAGATCTATCTTTGAAAACACAGTAGCCCCACATAACGCATCTAAAATATCCTCTATCATGGGAATATGTTTTTTGTTCTTAACAGTTATTGTATTCAACCTTCTATAATCTACATAGAGTCTCCAAGTTGAATCTTTCTTTTTCACTAATAAGGGAGGTGAAACAAATGGAGACTGACGTGGAATAACAGTTTCAGCCTTAAGCATTTCATTAATGATAGACTCTATGGATTCTTTTGATTGAAGGAATACCGTATGGCCTAAAATTAAAAGGTTGAGCACTAGGGATCAAATTGATTGCATGGTTACAGTTCCTTGCAGGTGGCAGTTCGATGGGTTCCTTGAAAATATCTGCATAGTTCAACAAAAGCTTCTCAATATCAGGGTTCAACAACTTTTTTTCTTTGACTGCAGGTCCAACATTCACAGTGCAAAGTTCAGAAACTACTTCACATGTTCCAGAATTCAACATTTTCCACAATTGCTGAATTTTTACAGTTGATACTTCTGTGTTTTCACTAATCCCTAACAAGGTAATCAACCTTCCTTCCTTCAAAAATGACAGGCTATAGGGTTTAGTATGAAGTATAACAGGGGCTACCTGATCTATCCAGTCCATTCCCAATACCGTGTCACAACCTCCAATTTTTAGCAGTCTAATATTAAAAGAAAAGACCTCATCCTGCATGGTCCATGTAAAGTTAGGGCACCACTTCTCACAATACATAGTTTGACCATTGGCAACTATTACATTCATAGGCACAACAGTAGGTTGTATGAGTAACTTTAATCTTATGGAAACCTGGGGATCTACAATAGAAATAGTAGATCCATTATCTATCAATACAATCACGACAATCTTTTTGGCATACCCAGTAGTTTAATTATGGAAGGGGTCTTTCCAGGAGCTACTAATCCCCTCATAGCATTGATGAAAATTTCAGCTTGCTCCTCAGTTGGTTCTTCCAATGTTTCAGGTGCATCAACAAACTCTTCAGTCTCTGCTTCTCTTTCACCCTTTGTACCCTCCAAGGCATGAAGAGTCTTAGGTTTATACTGATGGCCAGGATAGTATCTTTCTTTGCACTTGTAGCAGAGTCCATACTCCTTGAGAGCCTCAAAGGTATTTGGTTTGAGGGGAGCTCTAATGGGAGGTTTCTGGTTAGGATAAGTAATTCTCAAGAGTTGGTTAGGGGCTGGTAGAGTAGCTGGTTTAAGATTTTGTGAAGCTCTTGGGTAGGTAATGGCCAAGGGTCTATTATAGGAAGGTGTCAAGGCAGGTCTGGAAGGTATAAGAGAGACCAATGCTGCAAATGACTCTTCATAAAGTTTGGCAATCTCATAAGCATCCATAATAGTTGTAGGGTTGGCTAGCTTCACTAATGGTTTCAGCTCTGGTTTTAAACTACTTATGAAACTGGAAACAAAATGAGTTTCATTCAATAAGGAATTGATTATAGTAATATAACTAGTGAGTTCCTCGAATCTCTCTTAATATTGATCCACACTCCTCTTTTGCACTATTTTATTAAACTCGCCCACTCAACACAGAATTTCTGCCAAGTAATTCAACCTCTGTGATTGACCAAATAACTGTCAAACCACACATCCACCTTATCTCGCACATGGATAGATGCATAGCTCAACTTCTCCTATTCAGAAATATTATAAAGCTCAAAGAATTTTTCACACTTTCTTAGCCAACCTCTAGGGTACTATCAAAATCAGAGAAATTGAGCTTAGGCTTTAAGGTTTTCTGGTTGGGGCTCGAACCAACGGGGTAACAGGTATTGGTAACAGTGGTGAATTAGGGGAAGAAGTAGGGATTTAAAAAATAGGAGGGTTATTAAAAACTGGTATTGTAGGAAAAGTGAATCCACATCCGACAGGGTAAGTTAAAGGAGTGAAAAGAGCTTGAGTCGACACAAATGGAGTCTTAGTGCCTGATACTCCTCCAAATTTGTAGATAGCCGGAGCTGAATGAGCATTGGTCGTGGCTTGCTGACTAGAGAAAGAAGTCGCCGGAGTCAACTATTGAGTAATGGTAACATTCGTCGTAGAAGGTGTAGCAGGCGTCGAATCAGCTTGTCTGGATAAACCCATGCTTGAAATAATAAAATCCAGTTTCTTATTCGATTCCTTCAACTCATCGAGTTATGCTTGGTAGTGACTCACTGACTGGTTTGATTCTAAGGTCTCAAATCTTTTTCCGACATCATCGACAAACAGAGAGAGTTGTGTGCGTAAAGTTGTTATCTCATTTTTTAATTCGTTAATCTCCGCTGCCGGTGACATAGCAGCGAGAGCAATAGGCCCATGTTGCTCTGATACCATTTGTAACGAGAGTCAAGCTATGTTACTTCAATGGCGATTGAACACAGAATAAGAAAGGAGGAAAAGGGAGAAGAGACAAGATAAGAGAGAAAGGGGAAAATGTTAGTTCATATTTCGATAAGAATTCAGTACAAGGAGTTGTCATTATATAAAAATTTATCCTAGGATTCTAACGGCACTATGCCTTAGCGAGACACCTGTCTCAATTTTGATAACAAACTATTGTGACTTGATTGAAATAAGACAACTAGACATAAGGGACTAAATTGATAATTTAAAGACTTCAACAAAGGACTCGATTACATAATACTAATTAAACTCTAATAATACTAAAAGCTGATTTGTGACAACTTGGACTAGTTATCTTTTTTCTCTCTTGAAAAGAAACTTGTTATTGACCATATTTTTCTTTCTCCAAAGGGGTGGGAGACAAGGGTAAAGGAAAGAGGAAAAGAAGAGCATCGTGAGAATAGAATCTTGTATCTATAATATTAAAGGTAGTGAATGAACTATCCCTAATTCTAATTATTGTGCATATAATTTTTTACTTACTGAGTGTGCAACACTAACAGCTTAGAAGATATATAGCCTGAGTTCTCCTGAGTAGTTATAGTGTACTACTGTACTAGCTGCAAGCCAAGGTGTAAGGCCATCTTAAGTATAGATTGGGATATTGATAATTCCTAATAAAAGATATTATAAATATTTGCATTATTGAAAAACATGTAAAATTGCAGTGAGTTTGTATTTTGAACTACATTTTTGGTATAACCTACAAATTGTTAATCCTCATATTATATCAATTTGAGGGGTGGGCATGGGGTTGGGGTGCTTTCTGGAGCAGTGCAAAGTGCATACACTTATTCAGAACATGCTATATTAAAATATTTTAACTACGTTTCAACTGCAAATTACCTAATCAAACAGAGGAAAAAAAACATTTAAGAAAGAAAAAGAGAAGAGCAGAAAGAGAAACAATAATAAAGAAAAAGAAGAAATCTTACGATAGATGATTAGCAATGACCATATCAATAAAACCATCCAAAATTCGGAGCTTCGTAGGAATTTAATTAATTAATTAATTAATTACTTTGACTGCATATGATTGTCTTATTAGTCTTTATTGGAACATTTCAAATTTCTGATCTCACCATTTTATATCACAATAATAAGTATATTTTCCACTCTGATCTTATAACGATTAATGTTAAAAAGTACCTTCAACCAAACACACTATAAGTACTTTTATTAATTCAAATTTGATTTCCCTCTTGGGTGCTCAAAGGGGTAAATTCATTGTTTTGTCACTGCCTTATGGCCTAAGCTTGGGGTTTTTGAGTCGAAGAGACAAATTGTAAGCTCATTGTTGTATTACAGGAAAATTCTTCTCCAATCACAAAACACCAACTCCCTCTCTCTTTTTTAAATGAAAGTTGAAGCAAACATTCCTGGGAATCAAACCACCATCTCTTTAAGTGTACAAAAAATAAAAAACTTCTCTACGTACATAGGAAGCAAAATGAGTCTTGGAAAATGCTCATTCTTTTAATATTGAATGGGGGAAATAAGATAAAGCACTTTTTTTCTTTTTTGCATATTTCATTTCCAAGTTATAAGTAAATAACCTAATAAAGAGAAAAAGATAGAAAGAAAGAAAAAAAGGATTGCCTATCTTGGCAAGCGATGGGCTGTTAATTGCATGATGAAAGTCACAGATCACAAGAACAAAGAGTGAAGGGGCTGAGACTTCAGAATTGATAGAGGTCGTGTTTCTTTTTCACGATGAATAATGTCACAAAAATAAAGGGGAAGCTAGCTAAACTAGGGCACTAGGACAACTTGGTGTCACAAAGCATCCCGTATTCACGCAAGGTCCGGAGAAGAGTCACACCTTAAGGGATGTAATGTAGGCAGTCTATCCTGATACAAGCATCAGTGGCTGATTTCACAACTTGAATCCGTGACCTATAAATCACACAAAGACAACCTTACCATTGATCCAAGGCGGGGAGCTAGCTACACATTCATCTTTATTTCTTACTTTCTTTCTTTTACCCAATGGTATATTTGCTGATGTACAAAAAATACCAGTCTTTCTCACCGTTGGTTTTTATGTCTAATTTACAAGAAGATATAATATGAATAACTTGTGAATAATTTGTAAAACTCCAACCACCATTGCTAATTATCCTTGTGAAAACTTTTTTATTCGATTTTTTTTACTGAATTTCTTAGTGTCACCATTTATGATGAAGTGGTTTTCATGCGTACCTCAAAAACAATTTGTTGCGATTTACTTAACAACTAGCACAACCTTACTTATGGAATTGGCTCCTTGTGGTTGGGTGGGGATATTGGGGTTGTAGAGAGCCAGATAAGCACAAGTTTGGTGTTAAGAAATCATTGGGAAAAAAAAAAAGAATTAAGAGAGAATGGGAATCATCCATTTGGACTAATTGCCTCACAAAAAGACTTATTTTAAGCAAACAACTCGACAATCATCCTGGTCTTTGGCAATTAAAAACTCTTCTTAACAAAACTTACTTTTTGCATTTTATTTTGTATACCAGTGTTTAATTAGACAAGAAATTTAGAAAAAAAGAATTTTTTTTTATAATTTATGGTTTTAAACATGTCGTGACATTTATGTGTAAAGCTTGTTTCTAAGGTTAAAATAAATTTAAAGTTAAGATAGATTAAAAAGGAAATAATGTGACTCAAAATATAAAACATAGGTAGTCTTTAATAATATTGTTAAACCTCTTAAGAAAGATTCTCAAATATTACAAAGTTATTCCCAGTGGCGGCTCAATAGAATATATGGCCTAAAGCCTAAAGCCAAAACAAAAAAGAGGCCCTAAATTGTTTTAGTAAATTTTTTATATATTTTATTTGATGTTTATTCTTATAGCTTCCTAATATGCAAGGAAGTTAATTATTGGAGAATCAATTTTTTTTCACTTGACAATATGATTAGACGTCTGTAATTCTCATGAGATATTGTTGATCTTAAGTTAAATCTTACTTGATTTTAGTATAAATATTTTTCAATTAAGGCAACTATTAGAGAAAATATTTAAATTATTCTATAAGCAATAAACATATTTAAAAACTATAATTAAGACTTCACATATATCATCTTTTACTTATACCGTTTTTCTATCACTTTTAGTTCCAAAAATAGGTAAACCCCTCAATTTCATAGATTATTATGCTTTAAAAGATATTCAATGTTAATAGTCTGTTTGACCAAGCTTTTTCAACGGCAAAAATATTTTTTCCCTAAAAAGTACCTTTTTAAGAAGTTGAGATGTTTGACCAAGCTTTTATGAGGAAATAAGCTATAAGACAATATATTTTTCTAATCTAATCATTTAATACTCTAGTTAGCTTGAGCTTGAACATATTTAAGAAGACACTCACAGAATTGAAAAAAATATCTTGCAACACAGAAGTTATAAACAAGAATGATTCAAGTTCAAATACATTAGACAAAATTAAAATAGGAAGTAGCAACAAATTTAACTGCCTGCTATTTTCAATCGTAATAGCATTAATGATATTTTAAAACATTATTTAGTATAAACTTTGAAAATAGCGGTTAATAAAAATTGGCATCATATAATTACAAAAATTTGTTTTTCACTTATAATAAATATATAATAGTTTATATTTTATATATGATCAATTTTGGGGCCTTCATTTTTTGGGGCCTAAAGCCACTGCCGCCCCTGGTTATTCCTTTTCCAGTATTAACTGCATTTATTCGCATTATCATTAAATAAGACATCTTAAGCAAGTAATCATTTCAAGTTATAATTATAACAATCCAACCATTCTAATCAATAGCTATCTTAGCAAGACATAAATTAATAGTGATCAATAACCAGTAGGTAATGGAATACAACCCCTTTCAGGAAATGTTGTTATGCATTTACCAAAATATCCTTAAGCTTCTAATTAACTAATATCATTTATAGCAGCTTTATTAGTTTTATTATTTATCTTTTGATACTATTCATCTAATAACTCGACATTAGTGATAGAGCCAAGATTTTCACTAAGGTAATTCAAAATATAAGAAAATAAATACATAAAGATGACAAGAAAATTCAACGTCTATTATAAATACAGAAAAAATAAGAAAAAATAATATTGACTTAGCAGTGTAATTTCTGTCGAAGGAAATTCTACGATGAACCCTTTTTCGCACCCTAGCTCGCCTCCTAGTAAACGGCCAGTACGAATACAAATGTTAAAAAATAGTATGGCTGCATTAGAATATATATTTCTATAATTTCGTCTTTCTAAAATGCAGAATGACAACTACGTAAGCTCTATATATTCATAGGTGTGATCCAAGTTTTGAACTTTATGGGTCGAGGTGCCACTGAATGATCATTTGAGTTACTGGATTCAAAATATAATATTTATATGTATTTACTAGATTTCTTAATAGATATACGAGGTATGATATAAATACATCGAGTTCGATCAAATCTGTAGCCTCTACTGTGAGTTCGCTTTGTCAACATGATCATGAATAAGTTTGGACTTCTAATCACAAAATGGTTATTGTATACATGATCATGATTTATGAAGTACAACACAATTTTCGTTCACGTATAATATAAATAAAATAATTTATTTAATATTTTGAGAAAATATTCCTGGAAAATAGCAGAAAGAAACATATAGAAAATTTTACATACGATTTTGTGGTTAACAAAATCGCGTTGGAAATGATTGGTGGGGTATCATATCATTGTTGTAAATTCCTAATTTCAAGGAGAGGGAGTAAATTTCGGAGGAGAAAGGAGTTCAAGTGGTTAGTTATTTCAAAATCTCAAAATGTAAATTTCTTTTCGCAAAGGGAGAAAAAAAAAAAGGAAAGATAAAATATATTTCAAAGAACTAGAAAGGACAAAAGAGTAAATAGACAGAACCGTCAACTTCCTATAAACATAAAAAAACAGTTAATTTTCAAAGCGGGGAGGAGAGGAGAAACAGAGAAGAGAAACTCAGAAAGAAAAAGAAAAGGGAATTAAACCAATTGGCAGTTTGCCGGGAAAGTCACACAAAACAACTCCGGCATTCTGCCAAAGAATAATTAAACAAAAAAAAGAAGATTGGTTCTCTGATTCCATTTTCTGGGATCAGAGGATCATTAATTTCATCCCCTTCTCACCCTTCCCATTTCACCTTTTTTTTTAAAAAACTTTTTGCATGTATGCATATAGTCCTCACATGAATTTATTTCAATGATGTACTCATACATATATATGTATGTTTCTTTGAATGAAAAATATTTCAAGATTTTGAGGGGAGAAAATATTTAAGGAAAAAAAGAAAGTTTTTTTTCCCTTTCTGAGGATCAGAAGAGGTTTGGATTGGTGAAATGGGTTTGCAAGAAACAGAAGGGAAAATGGAGGGGTGGCTTTACCTGATGAGGTTAAACAGGTTTGGACTGCAATATTCACGTAAAAGATACTTCATTCTTGAAGACAACTGCCTCAAGAGCTTCAAATCCATTCCCACTTCACCAAAAGAGGTACTTTAATTCATTTTGTTTTTCCCTTTCACTTTCAAGATGTTTCTTATTTCATTTTGAATGGTGCTATTTGAATATATGTTAATTTGAGTTTTTCTTATGTCAATATGCTTTTGCTGTGTCAGTGTATGTGTGTGTGGGGTTTTTTTTTTTTTTTTTTATTGATTTTGGCACAATTAAGGTTTTTTTTTTCACTTGTTCTTTTCTCTTATTCTTGAACTCATGCTTCCAATGTTCAATACAAGTTGGCACGTTGGGAGCTATTCAATTGTGGATGACATTGACAGTTTTAAGTGTTTTAAAAAGGAAAAGAGCTGGTTAAAATATTATAGGCCTAAAAGAAAAGAGCTGGTTAGTTGATGTAGGATTATGCTGTACTTCTTTTCTTTGGTGGATTAGTTTTTGCACTTAAGAGCAATGATGCGCTAGATGGAAATTTTGATTCTTCTATAGTAACACAAAGTTTTGAACTCTTCGACGGGAATTTCCATAGTTTTGTTGCTTTTGATGTGTAATAGCCTGCTAAGATCCAATAAAAGACGTTAAAGAAGTAGTCATATTTAGGTAGTAAGCACCCTGAAGTAAAAACTTAGGTCTCACTACTTATAGGCTTGGTTAGTTGAGGCCGTGAATGTCTGTGTTGAGGCAAAGACAGAAAGCGGCAATGTGAAAAAGAACTTATTGTGGAAAATCAGTGGGAATTATATACGGAAGTGGAAGAGTATACTCTACCTTTTACAAAGCATGCTTCAAGTGTTGCCTTAAAGGTAGTAGCACCCTATAAACACTAACTTTTTTGAGATAAAAATTTGATATAGGAATGATATGTAAAATATCATACAGAAATTTTAACTACCTCAAGTTCTTGCCGGACTGCAGTTTCTTTGTTTAAACTGCATAATAGGAGACTAGTTCGACAATGCCTGTGTTTTGAATGAGCAAACTCAGTAAAGAGAATATTACACTTACTTTCCATGTTGCAGAAACTGATTCCTCATATCCACATGTGCTTCTGATGTATGTCAGGAACCAATAAGAAGTGCAATAATAGACTCTTGCATCCGTGTCACGGACAATGGAAGAGAGAGCTTTCATAGAAAAGTATGTGCTAAAAATTTTACACGTTTCATAGTTTGAAAGATAAAGCAAGGCTTCACCTTCTTTTGTTTTTTTTTCTTATTAAATCATCAGTTTCTCCTTGCAGGTGTTCTTCATTTTCACCTTGTATAACACCTCTGATCACAATGATCAGCTCAAGGTATGCTCCTTTTACAGAGTGAATTCAATCTTTCAGGATAAAACTCTCAAATACAAGCCTCTCTTTTCACTTTTTTTTTTGTAGTTGGGAGCATCCAGTCCAGAAGAGGCTGCCAGATGGATACATTGTTTAAAGGATCCTGCACTCAACCCGGAAAGAAGCTTACATGCTCCTTCAAGAAGAAAATGGCAACCTTTCAGGTTAACAATTGGTTTTTTTTAAAACATTCATGCTTAAATTACTACTTCTAAAGCTTCATTTGCTGTTCATATGCTGCCCTATTTTTGTAACCAGACTCAGATCTTCATGACTGGGAGAGTGGTATCTCTCTCATTTTAACTTAAAGTACCATATAACTGAGCAGAAAATCTAATTCTTGTATAGATAGCATACATACTAGAAAAGATATGGAGCCTAACTCAATCTCAAAAGTTAGATAAGGACTATACAACACCATATAAGGTGACAAAAATCATTCTCTAAATTAACGTGAAACACTCTAACCAGTGGCGGAGCCACCTTATAGGAAGGGGTGTCAAATGACACCCCTTCGCGGGAAAAATACACTGTGTAGATAGGTAAAAAAATAAATTATATGTATATATATACTATGTTTTGACTCTCCTTAATTTCCTGGTATGTTTACTTTTATATATTTTGACACCATTTAACGAAAATTCTGGCTCTGCCACTGACTCTAACATCCTGCGCATGCAACAACAACAACAACCAAGTATAATCCCACTAGTGGGGTCTGGGGAGGGTAGTGTGTACGCAGACCTTACCCCTACCATGGGGTAGAGAGGCTGTTTCCGATAGACCCTCGACTCCCTCCCTCCAAGAACTCCCACCTTGCTCTTGGGGTGACTCGAACTCACAACCTCTTGGCTGAAAGTGGAGGGTGCTCACCACTAGAGCAACACACTCTTGTCAAACACCCTGCGCATGCTCAACACTATATATCTGGAGCGTAGATAACATATCATGGGAGTCCAACACTAGGAAACACAATAACAAGGATTTGTCTAGCTCTGATACCATGTTAAGAAAATAGATCTTCGGCCTAACTTAACCTCGAAAGTTATCTTATGAATGAGGTGAAGATTGTCCAAGACCATATAATGAGACAACAACTCATTCTCTCAACCAATATGAGGCATTCTAACAATTATAAAATCAAATTCTTAAGAATAATATTACATCTAGAATCTCTCATTTTCTTAGAGTCCCTCGTATTTCCTTCTCTTTAATTAGAGTTCAGTAAAAGACTGGTAATATTTGCATATAGACATGCATTCATTCCCTAACAAAATCCATCAGTTTTATATACAAAAACGATGAAATGGCATACCCATAGTTTTATAAAATATCGTGCCCCAGGTTAATTCAAGGAACTTATGTTGCCTAGTCCATGCCACCCATTTTCAGTTGCTTTTGGGTTGGTAATAGATGCTCAAATTTTTAATAGGGTATATCAGTGTTTGTGTTAATGTAATGCATGTGCTAATGAAATACAGCGCTCTTCAGTGATTGAATAGAACAGATAGAGGTTCTTGATGAAGAAAATAAGCTATTCCACCCACTAACCATTGGTTTGAATTGGACGCTCAAATTCTTTAGAACAACTAAAATTGGTTTATTGTTATACTTTAGGTCTGGGCGGCTTTATCCAGGTGGAGCAGGTCATTTGTTATGCTCTCAGTAACTTATGGAAATGAATTGTATCGTATGGTTTTTACAGGTTGAGCGTTTCAAAGAGGATGGCCCATAAGAGCTCCATGGATTCGACTGCTGCATCTTCTATGCATGTGGATGCAATGACATCTGATGTTCTTGCTCCTTCTCCATGGAAGATATTTGGCTGTCAAAATGGTAGGGATTATTCTTTTGTACTATATCCAAAAGAAGAAGCAGAGTCTTCATATTGCTTCAGACAGAAATCATAGATGTCTATCTTATGCTTTCCCACAGGCTTGCGGCTATTTAAAGAAGCGAAGGACAAAGGTCCGAATGGGAAGGTGTGTGCTAATTATATCTGTTGTGTCGGAGTTTCCTGATTTTAAGTAGATATTTTCCTTGATATAACAAATGGTTTTGCATCTCAGCATCGGGATGGTTCTCCAGCAGTAATGGCGGTGGGTGTGATTGAAGGAACATCTGAAGCCATTTTCCGCACACTCATGTGTCTTGGTCCCTCAAGATCAGAGTAAGATATCTAACTCTTCTTTCAGTTCTTTCAATTATTCGGCATATACATGTACCACTAACACTTTTGAGCTTCTATGTGGTTTCTTTTATGATGACTAAATAGACCACCTTAATGGAGTTAATGATGTTATGTATTTAGGATATTTGTTCATGTATTTGCAATTTGAAAAGGACGAAACTTTGGATACTTTTTTGCAGATGGGACTTCTCTTTCTATAGAGGCTGTGTGGTTGAGCACCTCGATGGTCATACAGATATAGTACACATTCAACTATACAACCATTGGCTGCCATGGTGAGACTCATAACTCTTACAAATTTGACCTCTCAATGTAAGCTTGGATTAACTCTCATTTTGCAGGGGATCAAAAAGAAGAGACTTGCTCCTACGGCGTTACTGGAGAAGAGAGGATGATGGCACATATGGTAATCAAAGAAATGAATATAAACTTGTCAAATTTTATTTCCATAGACTGAGTTTTACTCTGTGTATATGCAGTTATTCTCTATCATTCTGTCATCCACAGCAAGTGTCCGCCACAAAATGGATATGTCCGTGCCTGCATTAAAAGTAATGTATGCTTTAACTTTGAACTTTTAAATTGCATTTGAAATATTAATTTAGCTCCATTTAATTTGCTTCTCTAGTTGAATGTTCTTATTTTATGGAAAGGTTAACTTTCCTTGGGTACAGCGTGCCCGCAGCATTCACACTAGTTCATTTTCTCATTTGTCAGTTTTTTTTTCCTTAAAATCATTTGTCAGTTAAATAAGCATTGTAGCAGAGCATTCTGAGTATTTTTCCATGGTTTGCAAGCATTGACGAGATAATAGCTGTGATTGTCTGGCATATTTCTTTATCTGGAACATTCAATAGAGGTAAAAGAAAGGTTCAAAATATTTCCAAACGTTGTGATCTTACTGACAAAGTAAAAAAAGGTATATGGAATATAACTCATCCGGATAAGACCCTAGATAAAGGGATGAAAGAAAGACATGAATTTCCCACTGAAGCTAAAGCACACTCTCTACATAAAAGAAGAATAAGCGAATACTAAGTCATTTAGTAGTTTGCTATTTCCGTCCTACTTTCACATGCCTACAACCAGGGGCAGAGCTATATAGAGCTGAATCTCCTTCGTGAATCCCCTTCATCGTGAAATTCTACTACAAAAATGGCGCAAAAATGAACCATTTTTATATATTAACTGTTGAATCCCTTTTTCTAGTATAATGGAAAAGGAGGTTCAAAATTGCTTTAGGCCACAGGTTCAAATCTTGAGCGTCACATTCTTGTATTTTCTGAAATCCCCTTGCATAAATTCCTAGTAATAATGTCCTAGTAATACTTTCATTTCAATGTTTTGTCCTTTAGTTTGATCTTGATTGCTTTTTCTGTTTCCTAAGACTATATTTCAATGAAGAGAGGCACAATTTCCCTTACATTTCTATTCTTAAACGTTCTTTTTTTCTGTTTTCCATTTTTGAATTGTTCAGGTGGTGGACATGTTATAACTCCAACCAAACATGGTAAACCATCTATTGTAAAGCACATGCTTGCTATTGATTGGAAGTTCTGGAAACCTTATTTGAAGAAAGGGGCCTCAGTATCCATAACCATCCGCGTACTCGAGAGAATTGCTGGTATTCTTCTATGCACAAATAAGAAATGGACATTTTATTTCATTTTATCATTCTACTTCTCCTTGGTGCTTGCTTTCACCTGAAATGACTGGTCTGTGCTCTTTTACTTTGCAGCGCTAAGAGAGATGTTCAGAGCAAAGGGAGGGAACTACTTCTCGGAGTTGTCACCAGCTGCGCTAACAAGGGATATTGAGCTGCCTGTTAGTGAAAAGGAAGAGATCAAAACAGAAGTTGATTATAAAATGATCAAGGATGACAAAGTGACAAATGACGGAAAAAATCCAGCATCCTCAAATCTCATGGGATTGGATGATGCAGCTGATGAGTTTTATGATGTTCCTGAACCGTCAGACGACGAACATTCAGACCATGCTTGGACTTCCAATGCAAGTCCAGAAGTGGGTTGTATGGTACCCTCTACTCTCTAAATTTTTAAATAGCTTTTTTATTAGTTTGTAGAAGTGGTTGATTGAGTATCAAGTCATTTGTCATCATTATATCCTTCATGTAGAAGTAGAACTTTCCAAAATTTGGAAAGGACCTTCTAATGGATTTTATTGAATTTCAAGTAACATATTTTAAATGGTTAATTGTCCAATTAATTTGCTTGTTCCCTTGTTTAAACCTACCAAAATATGTAAAGTATCAAGTTGTTGCATGACAAGGTTCTTTCATGCTGTAATATGCAGGACTCTTACCACACAAAATTGACCACTGCAAATATTGTGAAAAAATTACATGATCTTGCAGGTTAGTGTTGTTTGACTAAAAGGCAGTGATGAGTTGGATATAACCAATACGTTATAATTGTTACTCTGACGTGGTTGATATTTCTTGTTTACATTTTCAAATGTTGCAGTTCAGAAAAAAGGTTATGTGGACTTGCAAGAAATGGCTCGGGAAGAGAGTGTGTCATTGTGCTATGGAGCAACTCTTCCAAAAGATCAAAATTTTAATATGCCTTGCAGTTGGGCTGCTGCGGATCCATCATCATTTTTGATTCGCGCTGAAAGCTACCTGGCAGACCAGGAAAAGGTTGTCTCTTTTATTAAGAAAGACCTAGTGAAAGTATCCACTACTATATAATACTCTGAAAATATTTTTGCCTGTTTTTATATATAAGATTCAGAGTCTGAGCAAATTTATCAAGTAGGATGATAAGATTGAGTTCTCTTACCAGTATGCATTGCAAGACAGTAGTGCCTTGATCAATGTGGTTTAGTACTTTCTTCCGACAAATATATGTCCAGTTCAGTAACAAGTAGGTAATAAGCTTGTCTTACAATAGTCAATCTTAGTATTTCAAACACTTGTTATTGTTGCCCTTTCTTCCTTTTTAACACAATAAACTGAAGAAATAACGTTCAAGATTCAGTTCTTAAGTAGCAACCTTACTGTATGCTTCTGCATGCTATGATCCCTACTCTCAACAACAAAATTAGAGAAGCTCTGACAGAACCGGAAAGAGTTGAAAGATTTAAAGCTTCTCTAGTTTCACCTTACTTATCATCTGATGGTGATTGTAATAGTTGTAATACTTAGGATTGAAGCATTGCCTGTGTACCTGATTGAATATTATGTGGTTCATATTCTTTCCTCGTTATTGAATTCTGATAAGTTTATCCTTCTCTATAGGTTAAGGCAAAGAGTACCTTAATGCAAATGGTTGCAGCCGATTGGTTAAGATCTGACAGGCGTGAAGATGACCTTGCCGGTCGCCCAGGAGGCATAGTTCAGGTACTTTCTTGTTCTTTTCATACAGTTTAAAAAATAAAACCAGTCAATATATGCATGTTCCAAGTTTCACTTTGTTTTCCTATAGAGACTGCATATCTCAAACTTTTTGTTGGCAATGTTTAGAGATATGCTGCTCAGGGTAGGCCGGAGTTCTTTTTTATCATCAACATCCAGGTGATTACTGTGGCTTATATAGGTATAATCATCATAGACTTAGAATTCAGTTTTTACTGATTGCTATTTATTAAATGGGTCAGGTTCCAGGAGCAACCACTTATAATCTTGCTCTATATTACATGTTGAGATCTCCTTTGGAAGAAACACCCTTACTCGAGCGTTTTGTCAATGGAGATGATTCTTTTAGGAATTCAAGGTTTAAGCTCATACCATACATATCCAAGGTTGGTTCATTAGATCTGAAGCAAGATTTTAGCTAAGCACTATCTGAAGTTTATTCCACTTCAACTTTCGTTACTTGAACATACAAGCATCCCATATTAAATTTTGCGGACTAATAATGCTTGTCGTACATAGGGATCCTGGATAGTGAAGCAGAGCGTTGGTAAGAAAGCTTGCTTGGTCGGTCAAGCATTGGAAGTGCATTATTTCCGGGGAAAAAATTATTTAGAGGTAGAGTGCAAAGTTCTTTTTGTGTTTTATGCTCTCATATCAAGTACTAGTAATAGTTAATGAATGGAAGTTGCTTTTTTCCTATCTGACCTGAAAATTTGTGTTGAATTTTCAGCTTGGCATTGATGTTGGATCATCAACAGTTGCAAGGGGTGTGGTCAGTCTTGTTCTTGGCTACTTAAACAATCTTGTTATTGAAATGGCATTTCTGATACAGGTAAAAACCACTGTCTTTCTACTGAATTTTTTTTTTTTCCTTTCGTTACGCCTAATCATCGTGTTATCTTTATGCAATGCGTGCACATTGCAAAGGTCTTGTTTTTGTAGCACACTGCTAAAAAAGCAAGATGATTTAACTCCTTACACCTTTATAAGAGTAGCATTTCTGAAGTTAATGCATGAAAAATATGCCAAAAATGATTTTTGTTTGGTGCTTAATTTGCCAGGGTAATACACCAGAAGAACTCCCAGAATTCCTTCTGGGGACTTGTCGGCTGAACCATCTGGACGTTTCCAAATCGATTCCAACTGACTCCGTAAGCATCAGCTAAACAAAATTATTATTCAGACAAGTTGCTTTAATGCAGGGGTTTATTGATTCAAAGTTCAAATTGATTAATTCATGTATAGGCATTCTTTTACATCAAGTTATACTTGAGTTTTGAAGTATATATAATCTTGATTTTTATTTGAAGGTGGGGGCTATTCAATCTGTAAATGTTTCTCCTCATCAAATAAAACTTCCATTCTTTGAATATACACATTCTTCAATAACTGCTCATGTTAGTTTTTATCTTTCTAGGAGGAGATACAGTGTTATACCAATTTTGTGTTTAGGGTACACTGCCATTCTAATTTTATAAATGTGGAACATGCTGATTTTACGCCTACGTAATACTGTATAAGTTAACAAGGGTTACGAAATTGACTTGTTATTTTTCAAATTAATTTCGATGCCTTTTCATCTTCATTAAATTAATGTAGCAAAGGGAAAAGAAAGTTTTTTCCCAGTTATTTAGTACAAAGTGATTATTAACTAACAAAAATAATGGCCACAATATCCAGTTAAGTACATAAGCTCCACTGATCTTTTATATGGGGCCAATCAAAATAAAAAGTAATTAAAAAAAAAAATTAACAACAAGTTGCTATGCAATAACGGCATAAACAAGAATCCTACAAAGTTGCAAGTTGCAACAAGACTCAATCCAAAACCAAGCTCGGACGTTGGCAATTTGCTTTGCAAATTGTAAAGAATCAAGCATTTTGATTGGCTAAAAGGTTGGCAAGTTGTCGTATAAATAGGACTCAGTCCTTCCATTTCAACACACCAAAATCAGAAAGCGCAATAGAGCTATTGTAGTATGAGCGCAGAAAGAGTAATTCAATATTGTAGTATGTGAGATAAATAGTGAGTGGGAGTAATATTGTAGTGAAGTCTTTAAAATAAAGAGTGTTATTTCTTTTGAAATTGTAGTAGTCTGTTGACACTATCAAGTTGTAATATTATAGTGGTATTATATTGCTCCACTTGGGTATTGTGTTTTACCCAATTAAAAGATTTGGTGTCGTTGTTACTCTCTTATGTTATTATTATTTACCGTGAATATTATTCCTGGGCGAGATATTATTTTTCCCAACATTCTATACTATTCTTATTGGCACTCAAGCTACATGAGATTTTCACCATATACAACCCCTAGAATCTCAAACTGTAATTGGATGATGTAATATCCTACCTTTCAAATTGATTAATTCAGGTAAGTTATACGCATTACATTACACTAAGTTAACTTCAGTTGAAAATACATAACATCTGTATTCTGATAAAGTTTCGTTATTTCGACACATTCGTCATTTGTTTTCTTGTGTTTTTTTTTATCTTCCCATTTGAGAGTGTGACGATCCGATAGGTCATTTTGAGTACTAGTCCTTATTTCTGTGTTCCGATACCTCTCGTAGTTTCATTTAATGTTCTTTGATTTGCATGCGTGGTCCATGTCTCTTTTAGAAAAGATTTTATATGAAATTTTGATAAAAATGGAAATTTTGACTAAAAATGAGGCTAGAGTTGACTACGGTCAATATTCTTGGTAAACGGCCTCGGATCGGTATTTTGACGATTCCGGTAGGTTCGTATTGTGATTTTGGATTTGAGTGTATGTCCGTAATTGATTTCAGAGATCCCTAGGATGATTTGACTTGTTTTGCCGAAAGTTAACAATTTGAATGTTTGAATTTTCCTAGGTTTGACTATGGCTGTCCAACGGGACGGGACGACATTTAGCCGGGACGGTGGCGGGACGGGACGAAATGGGACGGGACAAACGGGACGAAATGGTAGGCCCATCCCGTCCCGCTATCAAACGGGACGGGACGGACGGTAGGCCCATTCCGTCCCGCTAACAAACGGGACGGGACGGGACGGGTTTGCGGGCCTTAAGTGCCATTTAAAAAAAAATTATTTAAGCATTGAGTTTGACAACGGATATTCTTTTGGCAATGACTAAGTTTTTAAAGTTTGCAACATCTAGTTTTTTGACTTATTCAATAAATTTAAAAATTAAACGAAAATTAGGAAATTAAGTAAAGAATTATAAAATATTAAAATAAAAGACTTGTAATAAAATATTCTAGCAATTATAAATATATAATAGAGTTATAATTTATTTAATATAATTTCAATCCATTAAGTAACTAAGTAAGAGTGTAAGACAATTCATAAAACAAATTCAACGCTTAGAGCCTTTTATTTTATTAATAGAACTTTCAAATCTCACATACAAATATAATTCTTTTGAAGAGCACCTAATCTATGCAGCCACCTTCTAGGAAGGGTTCTGTTTGAACTTTGAATTAGGCCTCTTAGTAGCCAATAAAAAATTATCATACTAATATTTGTAAGCTCCTATATAACTTCGTTGTAACTTATCTATAATTTCTCTCGGACATTGTTCTGGAATTGGCAATGTTGATTGATGCTCCATGAGTTCCATGCCGTCATCGCTCCCAGTGCTAAGTATCTCATTGTATTCTTCTTCTTCCCTAGTAGTTAATTTTTTAAAACCAAGATTTCATCTTTCTGAATTAATCCAATCTCTGAATAATACGGAAATCTCTAGGCTGTCCTCCGCTAATGAATGTCTATGATCTCCGATTTAAAATCTTGCCGCGCTAAAAGCACTCTCCGATGCTACTAATGATGCTTGAATAGCAAGGATATCTCGGGTCATTATGGAAAGTGTTGGAAAAGCCTTGCCACGCTCCCTCCACCATTCTAACTGTAGTCTTAGGAAAACCTTGAAAAGCAGGACTAGTGAGTGTTTCATCTAATTCTTCTTCCTCATTTTCTTCATCCTCATTTTCTTCGTCCTCAATAAAAATATCATTGCCAAATTGTCTTTGTAAAGTTTCATGATCTAGTTGTTCTTCGAAATTAATATTATAACATGCGGGGGGTTGGGAAAATGAAGTTTCATCAACATGAGTCATTTCATCTATATGTTTTCTAATTATAGGAGAAGGGCTAGGATTAGGACTAGGATTAGGATTACTACTACTTTCACCTTTACTACTTTTTTTACTAGTTTTTTAAAATACGCCAAATACATTTTTAGGTGCCATAATTTAAATACAAAATTAAATTAAAAAAGTTAACACAAAAATTAAAAACACAAATGAAATACGAAAATAGAACACGTAAAGTAAACACAAAAATTAAGCACTAAAATAATGCGCAAAAAATATATATTAAAATTAGGAGATGGAATGAGTGCACCGTGATTAAATATTAAAACTTGAAGAAATTGCCCAAAATATTGCTCCAAATACTTGATAAATTAATTTGAAGCTTGAAAGTTGCTCCAAAAATTTGTCCAAATACTTGAAACTTATCACTTAATTGCGAGAAAATTGAGAGAATAATATAGATAGAATGTAAGAGATTTGAGAGAGAATAATTTATTTTTGTGGGAAGAAATGAAGAAGGATTGGGGTATTTATAGTAGAAAATAGGGCCAAAGTGTAATTTAATAAACTTAGGGATTATATTAAAAGTTTGGGGGTAGGGGGTGTTTTGGTGGGGGTGGGGGCCAAATATGACCATTTTTGGCCGTTGGGAACGACTATTTTTGCAATTATAGCCGTTGTCCAACGGCTATAATTCAAAAAAAAAGGGACGCGGGACGGGACAGGTGGGACGGGACGGGCGGGACGGGCGGGACGGGACAGAAGGGACGGGCGGGACGGGACGGGACGAAACGAGACGAAATGAGACGGGATAAATGGGATGAAATGGCCATCCCGTCCCATCCTGTATCCCGTTTAACATGGGCCCATCCCGTTTAAAATTAAGCGGGACGGGACGGGACGGGACGTCCTGTCCCGTTGGACAGCCATAGGTTTGACCGTAGATTGACTTTATGGTTATCGGGTTCGGATTTTAGTTTTGGGACTTGGAATAGGTTTGTATTGATATTTGAAACTTGTCTGCAAAATTTGGTGCAATTCAGAGTTGGTCGATAAGATTCAGACACTTAGTTGTGATTCTAGATGTTCTTGAGTTTCCTTTGAAATTTCATTCGTTTTGATGTTCAATTTGTAGTTTTAGAGGTTGGGTGGGAGTTTTTATAAAATTCTCTCCAAGGAGTTGACAAGGTGAGGAGGGTAAAACATCAAACTCTAAGGGCTGATTTTGAAGTTTTAAAAATGAAAGAATCCGATTGCATTTCCGATTATTGTTCAATTAAGAAGATACATGGAGGACATAGAAGATGTCCGCGTGGTAGAAAAGATCCTTCGCACTTTAAAACATAAATTCGATTTTGTGGTGTATGCTATTGAGGAGTCTAAAGATTTAGACTCTATGACGGTGGAGCAATTGGAGGGTTCTTTACAGTCCCACGAAGAAAAGATCAAGAAGAGACAAGAAGTGTCACTGGAACAACTTCTCAAAACTCAGGCATCCTTTAAGGATTATGGAGGTGAAAAAAGCTATCGAGAAAATTGACGAGGACGAGGCTGTGGCGGTCATGAAAGAGGAAGAAGTATTGGTAACAACTTCAACAATGAAGTTAAAATCCATCAAATATTCAGATGCCGTGGTCGTGGACAAAGAGGAGGAAGAAGCATGGCTACTATCAAGAAAATAATGGACAGAGGTATGACAAGTCAAAAATTGAGTATTATAATTATCATAAATTTGGCCATTACTTTTGGGAATATCATAGCAATGTTAAAGAGAAAGCTAACCTTATTGACGATAAGAAAGAAGAAGATGAGTCAATATTGTTGTTGTCACTCAAAGAAGAAGACAAGGATGATTGTAGCTTGTGGTATTTGGACAATGGAGCAAGCAATCATATGTGTGGATACAAAGAGAAGTTTGTGGAGATCAATAAAGGAATGAGAGGTAATATGTCCTTTGGAGATACCTCAAAGATTCAAATATAAGGGATATGTACGATTATGATCTCCTGTAAAAATGGTGGCCACAAGTTAATTCAAGATGTTTATTATGTGCCAAAATTAAAAAATAATATTTTGAGTTTGGGCCAATTTCTTTAAAAGAGATATGATATCCACATGGAAAAATATGCATCTTTGGCTTAGAGATTCAAGTGGAATTCTAATTGCTAAAGTGCATATGGCAAAGAATAGATTATTTTCTCTTAATCTTAAGATAATTGATGCAAAGTATTTGAAATTTAATGTGCAAGATGAATCATGGTATTGGCACATCGATTTGGGCACTTGAATTTTGAAGTACTCAAATTAATGGGGAAAAAGAATATGGTGCATGGGATGCCATCAATCAACCATCTCAATCAATTGTGTGAAGCTTGTCTTCTTGGAAAACATGCAAGAAAGAGTTTTTCAAAGGAGACCATGTCAAGAGCAACCAAGCCGCTCCAGCTGGTTCACATTGATGTATGTGGACCAATCAATCCACCTTCATTTGGTAAAAGTAAATATTTTTTGCTCTTCATTGATGACTATAGTAGAAAGACTTGAGTTTATTTCTTGAACCAAAAATCTGAAGTTTTTGCTGCTTTTAAAAATTTAAAGTACTTGTGAAAAAAGAAAGTGTATGTGAAATAAAAGCTTTAAGGTCATATAGAGGAGGCAAATTCACTTCAAAATAATTCAATGACTTTTGTCAGACTCATAGAATTCGTCGCCCTCCAACAGTACCTTATTCACCCCAACAAATAGAGTTGCGGAGAGAAAGAATCGAAAGATTCTTAATATGCCTAGATGTATGTTAAAAGCTAAAAGTATGCCCAAGGAATTTTGGGCTGAAGCTAATTCTTGTGTAGTTTATTTGAACAACAGGTCTCCAAAAAGAATTGTTAGAGATCAAACTCCTCAAAAAGCATGGAGTGGACGAAAGCCAAGTGTCAAACACTTGAGAATCTTTGGAAGCATAGACTATGCTCATGTTCCACATCAAGGGAGAGTGAAGCTTGACGATCGAAGTGTCAATCATATATTTATTGGCTATGATATGATTTCAAAATACTACAAGTTACACAATCCAAACAGCGACAAGGTGGTGGTAAGTTGTGATGTTGAATTTGATGAAGAATCGGCATGATGAAGAAGAACCAGAGACCGTAGAACCTATGAAGGATACAACTTCACCTCTTTCTCCAACTAATGTTGCATCTCCTTCTTCTCAACAAAGTTTAAATGAACAACCACAAAGGACGGAGAGTATTCAAGAGCTCTATGATAACACAAAAGAAGTTACTAATTTTGATTTTTTATATTGTCTCTTTGCTGATATTGAACCAATGAACTTTAATAAATATGTTAGAGACAAAAGGTGGAGACAAGCTATGGAGGAGGAGATCGAGTCAATAGAAAAGAACAACACTTGAAAGTTAACCATTCTTCCCAAGAGTCATCGAGCAATTGTAGTAAAATGGGTATACAAGACAAAGAAGAATGCTGATGGAGAGGTGGAGATATACAAAGCACGACTTGTGGCTAAAGGCTACAAGCACATGCAAGGCATTGACTATGAAGAAGTCTATGCACATGTTACCCGCATGGAGACGATTCGTTTACTGATCTCTTTGGCGGTACAAATGAATTAGATGATCCATCAACTAGACGTCAAGTCAGCCTTCTTAAATAACTATCTTGAAGAAAAAGTGTATGTTGAACAATCATTGGGTTCGTGGTCAAAAACCATGAAGATAAAGTATTGAAGTTGAACAAAACTTTTATATGGATTGAATCAAGCACCGCGGGCATGGAATGGTTGCATCCACAAGTATTTTCAAGACAATGGGTTTACTTGTTGTCTCCATGAATATGCTTTTTATCTTAAAGTTTATACTAATGGAGATATGTTGCTTGTTTGTCTTTATGTTGACGATCTTATTTTTACGGGTAATAACCAAAGTTTGTTTGAAGCTTTTTAGAAAGATATGTCTCGTGAGTTCGAGATGACAGACGTTGGGCTCATGCCATACTAATTGGGCCTAGAAATGAAGCAAATGGAAGAAGGCATTTTTATATCTCAGGAAATCTATACAAAAGAGATATTGAAAAAGTTCAACATGCTCGATTGTATTCCTGTGAACACACCAATGGATAGTGGGACAAAATTGTCAAAGTTTGATGAAGGAAAAAAGTGGATCCCACATTTTTCAAAAGTTTTATGGGAAGTTTGAGGTACTTGACTTGTACCAGGCCAGAAATACTCTTTGTAATTGGAATAGTAAGTCGTTTCATGGAAGCTCCTACCTCCACTCACTTGAAACTCACTAGAAGAATTCTCAGTTATCTAAAAGCTACGATTGACTTTGGGCTATTTTATTCTTCTTCTTCTAGCGATTTTAACCTTATGGGATTTTGTGATAGTGATTATGCGGGAGATATTGATGATAGAAAAATCACAACTAACTTTGTATTTTCTTGGGTGATTATGTTATTTCTTGGAGTTCGAATAAATAATCAATTGTTACTCTCTCGATTTATGAAGATGAATATGTAGTGGCAACATCCTGTACGTGTCATGTTATTTGGTTGAGAAGATTGTTGAATAAGCTTAATTTACCACAAATTGAAGCTACAGAGATTTGTATTGACAACAAATCTGCACAAGCACTTGCCAAGAATCCAGTGTATCATGATCGAAGCAAGCATATAGACACATGGTATCACTTCGTCAGAGAATGCATTGCTAAGAAGGAGGTAGAACTCAAATATGTGAAGTCTTATGATCAAGTTGCAGACATTTTTACAAAGCCTCTCAAATTTGAAAATTTTCAGAGATTGAGATCAAAACTTGAAATGAAGAAGAAAAATAAAATTAAGGGATAGATTTTGGGGGCAATCTAAATAAAAAGTAATTAAAAAAGATTGCAACTTGTTGCAATAACGACAAAAACAAGAATCCTACAAAGTTGCAACAAGACTAAAACTAAAAACAAGCTTGGACGTTGGCAATTTTCTTTGCAAATTTCAAAGAATCAAACATTTAGTTTGGCAAGTTATACTATAAATAGGAGCTCAATCTTTCTATTTCAACACACCAAAATCAGAGAGAGCACAATAGAGCATAGAGAGAGTAATCCATAGATTGTAGTCTGTGAGATAAATAGTGAGTGGACGTAATATCTTAGTGAGGTATTTAAAATAAAGAATGTTATTTCTTTTGAAGTAGTAGTAGTCTGTTGACACTATCAAGTTGTAATATTATAGTGGTATTATATTACTCCACTTGGGTATTGTGTTTTATCCAATTAAAAGATTTGGTGTCCTTGTTACTCTCTTGTGTTATTGTAATTTACCGTGCATATTATTCCTGGGCGAGATATTATTTTTCCCAACATTCTATACTATTCTTATTGGCACTCAAGCTACATGAGATTTTCACCATATACAACCTAGAATCTCAAACTGTAATTGGACGATGTAATATCCTACCTTTCAAATTGATTAATTCACGTAAGTTATACGCATTACATTACACTAAGTTAACTTCAGTTGAAAATACATAACATCTGTATTCTGATAAAGTTTCGTTATTTCGACACATTCATCATTTGTTTTCTTGTGCTTTTTTTTATCTTCCCATTTGAGAGTGTGACGGCCCGATAGGTCGTTTTGAGTACTAGTCTTTATTTCTATGTTCCGATACCTCTCGTAGTTTCATTTAATGTTTTTTGATTTGTGTGTGTGATCCATGTCTCTTTTCGAAAAGATTTTATATGAAATTTTGATAAAAATGGAAATTTTGACTAAAAATAAGGCTAGAGTTGACTACGGTCAATATTCTTGGTAAACGGCCTCAGATCGGTATTTTGACGATTCCGGTAGGTTCGTATTATGATTTTGGACTTGAGCATATGCCCGTAATTGATTTCAGAGATCCCTAGTATGATTTGACTTGTTTTGACGAAAGTTAACAATTTGAATGTTTGAATTTTCTTAGGTTTGACCGTAGATTGACTTTATGGTTATCGGGTTCAGATTTTAGTTTTGGTACTTGGAATAGGTCTGTATTGCTATTTGAAACTTGTCTGCAAAATTTGGTGCAATTCAGAGTTGGTCGATAAGATTCGGACACTTAGTTGTGATTCTAGATGTTCTTGAGTTTCCTTTGAAATTTCATTCGTTTTGATGTTCAATTTGTAGTTTTAGAGGTTATTTTGGTATTTTGATCATGCGAGCGAGTTCGTATAATATTTTTACACTTGTGTGCATGTTTGGTTTGGGGCCCGAGGAGCTCGGGTGAGCTTCAGACGCGTTTCGGATAAGTTTGGATAGTGTAAGGACTGCTGGTGTGTTTCAGTTCTGGTGCTGGGTTGCAGGTCTTGCAATTGCAAAGACTTGTTCAAAGTTAAGCTCTCTATTGCAATGGGGAACTGTCCAGGGTAGTCTTCATATTTGCGAAAAAATGTTCGCAATTGCGGACGTCTCAGAACTTGCATTTTCGATGGCTTGGTCTCATTTGCGACTAAGCCTTGGGCTTAGACATGTTCGCAAATGCGAACTTTTGATCGCATTTGCGGTGGAAGGGATATCGCATTTGCGATATATTTGTCGCAATTGCAACCAAAGTAGGCTGGGGACACAGTTCACAATTACGACCTATTTCTCACATTTGCGATACTCGCAATTGCGAACCACGACTGGGTAAAAGAGAAACAATTAGGACTTGGCTCATTTTACACTATTTCTCAACCCTAAACACACTAGATGCAATTTTTCAAGAGATTTTTCTTCCCAAAATTATTAGTAAACAACTCAAATCCGCTTTCTTTCAATTCCCCATTACTTCCCATGAGATTTTAATACAAAATCTAAGATTTTTATGGTAGAAATTGAGAATTTGGGTAGTACTTGGGAATTTTATAAAATTGAGATTTAGACCTCAAATTAAGGTCGGATTTTAAAACAAATCACATAACCGGACTAGGAGATGAATGAGTAATCGAGTTTTAGTCCAAACCTCGGATTTTGATAAAGCGAGCCTAGTGTTGACTTTTGTTGACTTTTAAAAAAATGATCGAAATTGAACCTTTTTCATTAATGGGTAGTTTCTAAAGCTTTTTTTGAATCGTTTAATCAATAATTTGCTAGATTTTGTTAGTTTGGAGGCTTGTTCAAAAGGCAAGACCGTGGTTGATTGATTGCTTTGTTCGCGTAAGTGTTGTGTCTAACCTTGACTTGATTGAATTAGGGCTTGTTGAATTATTTATTATGTGTAATTATGCAGGAAAACGACGTATATGTAAGGTGACAAGTGTATATGCGGTGTCATGGGAATTAGCATGCGGGATTTGGATATTTATTTCCATGTCTTCATTTATTCCATGTTATTCCTTGTTATATTCTTTAACTGTTACTGTGGGAGCCTGCCCTTTTGCGATTTCACCTTTCTGATGGTGGAAGCAAAATGGATGTGCACTATTATTTTTAGATGAGAATGGTGCCAAAACCCCTTTTAGTCAGATGTTTCTCGACTATGGCTGGGAACGCTTTGAGGTTTCGAAATTTTATCGATAGTCAATATAGTCATCATTAGTTTGGTAGGTTTTTTGTATGTCATCTAAAAATGTTAGTACATATATAAGAAAATTATTTCGTAATGCATGCATAAGAGAGGAGACTAAACCATTGTGATTCTAGAAGTATAATCGTTTTAGGCGAACTGCAGTTCAGTTTGACTTTACGGGCTTCTCATGCATCTCCTCGTAATCAGGTAAAGTCTTTTCCAGGGTTCGAGTTTTGCCTACATTTGATTCTTGCATTGGTGAGAACACGCTCCATAGCATGTAGTCCTCATTCTTGAAGTGTCGTAGGTTAGATTTTTATTGTAATACTTCTCGATCTTTTGCTTTTGAGCGGCCAACCGATGTAGGGCCAATTGTCGTCGTCCTTCTAGTAAGTCCAATTCTATGGCAAGTGCTTTGTTATTGGTTTCTTTCACAGCATAGGTGAACCTTAGCTTGGGTTCCCCTATTTTAATCGATATATGTGCCTCGGATCCATATACCAGGGAAAAGGGGGTCTCCCTGGTACTAGATTTTGTTGACATTCTATAAGCCCAAAGCACCTCGAGCAACTTATCTGGCCAATTTTCCTTAGCTGCTTTCAGCTTCTTATTTAATAAATTCAGCAAAACCTTGTTGGATGATTCTACTTGTCGGTTTGCTCCCGAGTGGTACAGTGTGGAGGTAATCCTCTTGATCTTCTATTCCTTGAAGAATTTTACTCTTTTTTTTCAATGAACCATGGCCCATTATCGCATGTTATTTCTTTTGTTACTCCGAACCTGCAAATGATGTTCTTCCATATGAAATTTATGATTTCTTTTTCTGGAACCTGAGCAAATGCACCTACTTCTACCTATTCGGAGTAGTAGTTAGTGAGGATCAGAAGTGACTTTACTTTTCCTGGAGCTTGTGGCAATTGTCCTGCAATATCCGTCCCTCAATTTCATGAAGGGCCATGGAGTAAGTAGCAAATAAAAGGGTTCGGTAGGTTGATACAACCTCAATCAAACCGCTGGCATTTCTCATATTTACTTACAAAATTTGTTGCGTCATGTTTCATCTGAGTCCAGAAGTACCCCGCTCTCAATAATTTTTGAACCAATGATCTATGCCCATAATGATTTCCACAACGACCCTCGTGAACTTCTTGCATCACATAATCAGTGTTCCCCAAGCCAAAACATTTGGCTAATGGATCGTTGTAGATTCTTAGGTACAAATCATTGGACACAAGACAATATCTATTGGCTTGAACCTGAGCTTTCAAGATTTTTTCTTATCTTCTAGCAACGTCTCATTCTGCAGGTAATTGATGATTTCACTGCGCCAATCTCGGACCAAACGAGTCATGTTCACCTTGTTCTGATGTTGGTCTATGGTGGAGTAAAAAAAGTTGAACCACTAAATTTTCCCCAGATTCAATGATGTTTGAAGGTGCCCCTAGCGTGGTCAGGGCATCGACTTTGACATTTTCCTTTTGGGGTATCGGAGTCACTTTCTGTTCTAAAAAGAAAGAAGAGAATTAACTTTGTTCAAGAATTGCACCATCTGCAAGTCTCGAGCCTCATAAGTCCCCTGTACTTGATTGTCCACTAGCTGTGAGTTGCTTTTCTGTAACAACCCACCCGCACGATTTTCCCCAAAAAGCCTTAATCAATTCTCAAAAATAGCTTTTCCTTTACAATTCACATCCGCTACGCAAAAATCTAATCAAAATTGACTTAATAACATCAAATAATGCAAGAGAAATTATTTCCAATAATTAAAGCTATGATCTTTACACAATTGTTCAAAAGTCAAAAAAGGTCAACCCCACTCGTCTTCACAATAACCATGGTGCGTAGAATACAATGGCACTCCTCTAGAAAATCATGTACATCCTCCGAAGCCAAACCACTGAAAGTAGGAGGGTGATACTTCTTGAACCTCGCAAATCTAAGTTGTTCCTTCTCATATGCTGCTGCCCTAACTATGGGCTGAACCGGAACAACAGGTTGTGCTGGCCTGACACCTGGAACCTGACCAACATAGACTCGCTACTCTTGGAGTACGGGCAGTGAGAGTGTGAGCTCCTCCCACGGTCTATGAAGTAGCTGGTGCAACCGGAATCAATCCTGCTTGAGCCAATGTACCAAACATGCTCAGGAACTGTGCTAAAGTCTCCTGAAGTCCTAGGGTAGCAACAGGCGCCTCCGGTGCCTGTCCCCCAATCGGAGCTACTGGTGGCTCCTCAGTTGCTGCTCTGGCAGGTGCTCTAGCTATAGCACGTGCTCCTTCTCGGCCTCTGCCTCTGTCTCTTCCCCGGCCCCTAGAAACACCGTCTCTGGGGGCAGCGTCATCAATAACTATTGCTCGTGTTCTCACCATCTATGAGAGAATAGAATGACAAAAGCTCAAACTCCGAAATCAATAAACTCGCACGATAGGAATGAAAGAAGTGAAGTTTTCCTAATAGTTTCGTAGCCTTTCGAATATAAGTACAAACGTCTCCATATCGATTCGCAAGACTCTACTAAACTCGCTTATGACCCATAGCACCTATGAACCTAGAACTCTAATTCGGTCAACAAGCCACCTCAAATGCCACCTGGGCATACACATCACAATCCAAACCCAACAAGCACAACTCGAAAGTGACTAAATATGAAAAGAGGAACACATGAGAGAATCATCAAACAAGCCAAATAGGCACAACTCCTCACAGATACCATACTGCGGATCCACTCCATAAGGAAGAAGCAAGACACACGCAACAACCACAACAGACCTTACCTTAATATGACCTCACCCGCATAGCCCAGCACCAACACACCTATTCACAAGAACACCAGGTCCCCATCCTCCACTCGGAGTCACAAGTAAATTAAGTAACATCTCAGCAACTAAACTATCATACTAGCTCAACCTCGTAGAACCAGAACTACGACATGTAACAACTTCTTGTACATGTAGAGCACCCAAACCACAAGTCTGGTTGATGAAGTATGGCCATTGGACCAGAGCGTGATTAATAGCTCCCACTCCCTCGGGTTATGGTTCCATAGATGATCGTTTTTTCTGCTATTGCATGTTGATTTGAGTTGTGATAGAACACTTGCACAAGCATACACGTAATTAATTACTCATATCGGTTTAAGAAGATGAATCCTGATGTTCATTGACCATTTACATGTATTCTCGTTTACTTGCCTTCTATGTGAGGGTTGTACTATTGGCACATTAGTGGTCAGGTACATCCGATAAAATTGGAACCTCGGGTCGCAATTAAGACTGGACATAAGAGCTGAGGGACGAAATTTTGGTCTCATTTTCATATTTTTGAACCCCTAGACTCGGTAGGAGGCGATTTTGAAGAGGGATTTTCATCTACAAACTTTGGGTAATAGATTCTAATATATTTCTAATCATATTCAATCATTATATCTTGGATTTTAATATCAAATCATGTGAATCAAAGTGAAAATTTGTGAAACTTTGTCAAGTTTTTGAAAAATAAGAATTTGAGTTTTGAGAGTTAATTTGGACTCAGAATTTGAAACTAATCACATATATAAACTCGTGGGGTCATGGGTAGTCAGAATTTACCATTGGACTCGGGTTTTGAATGGACTAGGTTGTTACATTTTCAATTTTATATGTTCTGCTCCTAGTTCCTTGGCTAGTTCGAGATTTGCGATCATAGCCTCATTCTCTACTGCATTGTAATGACATGTAATGGCTTGTCGTATCATTTCTCCGGTATGAGTGATAAGTACGACGCCTAATCAGACTCTTTAGTGCTCCTAGAGCCATCTGTGTATAGTGTCCAAAGTCTAGGGTCTGTCTCGGAAGCTATAAACACTTCTTTTTAGCTTCTGGAGTATATTCACACGTAAGTCAGTGACAAAATCAGGTAGGGCTTGTGACTTGATAGTGGTGCAAGGCTGATATGTAATATCAAATGCGCTTAGCTCGACTGCTCATTTGGCAAGCCATCCGGAGAAGATCCGATTTATCAAGAATGTTCTGTAATGGCAAGGTGATCACCACGGAAATAGGATGACACTAAAAGTATGGCTTTAGTTTTCAGGAGGCCATTATGAGTGCTAAAGCTAATTTTTCTAGTGAGGATACCTGGTTTCGGCATATATAAATGCCTTACTAACATAATATGTATATGTTACAGATTGCGTACCTATGTCCTCTCGTACTAATACGACACTTACAATAGCTTCCAATATAGCTAATTCTCCCGACCGAGGCTTGGACAAGAGTGGTGGGTTTGATAAGTACTTATTCAGGTTCCGTAATGTTTGTTGACACTCGGGGGTCCAATCAAAGTCCTTATTTTTGTTTAGTGCCGCGAAGCTTTTATGGAATCTTTCCGAGGAAGGGGATATGAACTGGTCGAGCGTTGCTATCCGATCAGTTATCCTCATTAACTCTTTTTGATTCTTTAATACTTTTGAGATTTCCTCAATAGCTTTTATCTATGCAGGATTAGCTTCTTTCCTCTATTTGAGACAAAAAAACCAAGAAACTTACCTGAGCCCATCTGAAGGCGCATTTCTCTAGTTTCAGCTTCATGTTGTACTTTTAGAGAATAGTGAATTCTTTCCATAGGTAATCCAGATGATCATCTTATTGGATCGATTTCAAAAGCATATCACCAATGTAGACTTCCATGGACTTCCCAATATAATCTGCAAACATTTGGGTGACAAGCCTTTGATATATTGCCCTGGTGTTCTTTAACCCGAACGATGTTGTAGCAATATGTCCCTCAGTTAGTTATGAAGGATTGTTTTCTCCTGATACCCCGGTCTATTTTTATCTAGTTATATCCGGTGTAGGTATCCAAAAAACTTAATAGTTCATGTCCAACAGTGGAGTCTATAAGTTGGTCAATATTTGGCATGGGGGAGGAATATTTTGGACAGGTCTTGCTGAGGTCTTTGTAGTCGATGCACACCATTACTTTTTGGTAATGCCACGAAGTTGGCTAACCAATCTGGATATTTTACCTCTCGGATGAATCTGTTGTTCAGCAATTTGGCTACTTCTTCCACCACGACTTTGATTCTTCATGGACCAAATATTTCTCTTTTTTTGTTTGATCGGGCATCAACTGGGATTGACATTCATCTTATGAGTCATTACCTCTGGCAAAATTCTTTTTATATCTGTATGAGATCAAGAAAAACAATTGGAGTTATTATGTAAAAATTCAATTAACTTATATTTCTGTTCGGGGGTCAGCCCCGAACAAATATAGGCCTTCCTTTCCGACCAATGGATGAAGATATCACTTTCTCTAACTCTTTGGTGGTCGAATCCGCAACATTGATCTTTTTCGGTTTGATGATTCGATCCTCAAGGGCTGACTCGTCTTGCTATGGAATGTGTTGATGTAGTTTCTATTTGTCGGCTTCTCTTTGGGTATGGGTATTGGTGGCTTCAATTTAATTAAATTTCCGGACGGTTCTCTATTCTCTACGAATTTCTATAATCCCGCATAGTGAAAGGAATTTTATTACTTGGTGCAAGGTTGATGGTACTGCATCCATGTCGTGTATCCGGCTACAACTTGAAACGGGGTCTCCCGTGTTACTCCTTCCACAAAGGTCGTCAGAGTAATCTCACCTTTGGTCATCTCACTAGAGTTGTTAAATCTGTATAGTAGTAATATTTTTGGGATGATTTGATCCACAAGTTGCATCTCCTCAACCGCTCACATTTTAATGATGTCGGCCGAGATACCTAGATCAACTAAAACATGTCTACCTTTAGTGTCAGCAATTCATAAAGTAATTACTAGACCATCATCATGTGGCATAATCAGTCCATCTGTGTCTTTGTCGGTGAAAGTGATTTATTCTCTGGCCAGGGTTTGTTAGGTGTGCTTCTTATGGGTAATTGATATTTTGAGAGCTTCTATGAGGCTGTGTATATGACACCATTCATTGCCTCTCCTCTAAAGGTGATATTAACTACTCATTTTAATAATGGTTCCCGGGTGGTTCTTCATTATTCCTATTTTTCAAATAGAACTTCTTGGCGTTTTTGCTAAAAAGCTAAGTAAGGTAACCCATTTTGAGGAGTTGATCCACCTCACCCTACAAGTCCTTGTACTCTGCAATTCTATGGCCATGATCACCGTGGAATTCACACCAATAGGCCTGGCTCTTTTCGTTGGGATCTGTCCTCTTTCTTTAGGCTATCTCACTTTGTCTCCCATGTCTCTCAGTACTGCTATTAACTATGTGGTGTTGATGTTGAAGTTGTAATCGGTCAACTTAGATCTGGGATGATGATCATGACTTTGATGTTTTAGGTTCCTTTTCTGCTCGATGAGGTGCCAAATCATTTCTTCACCCGTAATTTCTATTGTCTCGGCCTGAGCTTGGCCTTCGATCATTTTTCCAGTGCATGGGTCCGAAATAAGGTCCATAATAGATTCTGGAATCTCGGTGCTTTGGCTCATCTCATCTATGAACTACTTCAGGACGATAGTTATACCTGGTCATCCTTTTTGCTTCAAATCATAGGAGTGTTGAGATGTCTATCTTCTATTCTAAGCTTAGTGTTGTACTTGTGGTACACATCATTCCATATTTTGGCTAGGAATTCTCGTAGGCTCTAAATAAATTTCTTTAAAGCTTCAAAACCATTCGAATTCAAATTTCTTGTGAAAGCTACAATGGCCCAATTGTCTAAAACCTTGAAAGCAACATCCTCTCCCTCTGAAATCGATTGATGAAATCTCAGAGTGACTCCATTCTTCCTTGTAGAACTTTGAAGATGTATTTTACTTACTTCACCACCTTTTGGTCTTCGAAGAATGCTTTGATGAAAGCATCTGCAAGTTCAGCAAAAGAACTAATGGAGTTTTCAGATAAGTAGGAATACCATGTTAAAGCTCACTTTGTTAGGATTTCTGAACTTCTTAACGAGCACTGGTCCGATTTCTTCTCTGTTAGGTCATTCCCCTTGATCTCAGCTGTATAAGCCATGGCATGATTGCGCGGGTCCTAGATCCCGTCATATTTTGGGATGTTTGTATTTTGATCTTCTTAGGGATTGGGAATGGGGTTGGTCTTGGTTTCCAAGGTTGTTGAGAATATTTATTTATGTCGATTCCCTTAATATCAGGTGGAACTCCAGGGATCTGTTCGATCCTCTCGTTTTGTTCCTTAACCTATTGTTGAAGGTTAGTACTAAACTTTGTAATTCAGCAGTTTCGGACATATCTGATGTCACAACTCTTTCCCCCCCCCCCCCAAAAAAAGATATATGTGTTATGGATTGTTGTGGGTTAAAGAGTTTTTTCAATTAAAGTGACAAATTTGAGTAGGGATTATTTAATTTACAGAGTCGCCACTTGGAATTGATTTTTTAGGTGTTCCAAGTCACCATTTATTTGAATCCCTAGTCAAAGGAAGGTTTGACTCTATTATTATTGGTCTGCCAAAACAAAGTTCGGGTAAGGAATTCTGTTGACAGGGAAGAAGGTGTAAGGCATTCCCCGAGTCTCGTGGTTCTAGTACGGTCGCTTTATTGACTACATTTGGCTTATATTATTTTTGGATAACTTGTATTTTATTGGTTCTCATGTTTTACCTATGTCTGCTTTTATTGCTTGATTAGATTTATAAAAATTATCTTGAAATAAGTCACGCGTACGTGTACTCATTTTTGTTTGGCATCAAGAATCATGTCACGCGTACGTGTACACAATCAATAACACATTTATTATTATTGGAAGTTGATTGGTCAAGTCAAGTGAACGCGCACTTGTATTATTTTTCTAAACTAATTTGAAATTATTGTAAGACCAAGAGTTTATGGATAGGAAATTATTTGGAAGTCGAAAAATATATTAGTTATTTAAAGTATTGAAAAGTCATCCACACTTAGAAATATTTACAACTTACTACTCTATCTATGAAATTAGGAGACATTTATCCATTATGGAAGAATGAGCTAATTATTAGTCTAGTGAGAAAATTATTGGGCCTGACAGATTTATATTCAATCCAACCCATGTCTAATTCTTTATTTTCTATTAAATGTGATAACTCATTTCTGGTTCACTTACTTGAACTCCAACGCATGGCCTATTAATATGGCAAGATCTTCATTCTTAATTCTAAATAGCAAATCTCATTAAGATAAAATCCTATTCAAATAATATGTTGACAAATCGCTTGAAACATGTAAAAAAAACTACAACATGATAATGTGTATAAATAAAACAACACAAAAAATTATCACATGAACCTTTATAAGAACATCACACAAAACATTGAAATAATTAACAAAGGGAGGATAAGCAATGAACCTTTAAGTAAAAAATTTTCTTCAGAACTTGATTAATGCAAAAACAATTCTGAGCCGAGCAAATACACCAAACCAAGGGCAAATCGGCAGATGAGCAGAAAGTCTAGTGACGAACCTTCTAAAATTCGAGCCCGGACCGAAACTCGACTGTACCTCGTGAGGCTGCTGGTTTTTGGCGTGAGAGAGGTGACTATCAATGAAGCTTCACAAGGTGTTTTTAGGCTTGAATTTGAGGCATTTTTGGGTCTTAAACAGGGTGATGAATTGCTTAAATTTTCGAAAGAAATAATGAAACGAGTAGAAATTCACTTAGCGCAGAAGAAGAATTTTATTTTTCTCTCAATTCTCTCCTCTATTTTTTCCTTCCTTCTCCCCTTTTCTCATCACATTTCTCTTCTATTTTCCACTTATTTTACTTCTTTTTTTTTTTAACTTCCACTTATTTTACTTTTTTTTTCTTAAATTTCCATTTTCTTTTACTTTTTTAAAAAACAAATTCAGCTACCTTTACTTTTATTTTTTAATTTCATCTTTCTTTTAATTTTCATTTTTTTTAAATTTCCTCATTATTTTACTCTATATTTTTAATTTTTCACTTTCTTTTACTTTTTAAAAAATAATTTTCACCTACTTTTACTTTTAATTTTTTATTCCATACTTTTAATTTTACTATTATTGTATTCCCATCCGAAAATGTTAAAAAAAATATATTTATTTCGGTTTTTTATTTATTTATTTTATTTTAAAATAAATATAAAATATAAAAATAATACTAAAAATAATAATTTGACCTTTTAATTATTTTTAATTCATACCCTATATTAAAAAAATGTAAAAAAGTTAAAAACAATATATATTAAATTTTTAAAAATATTTTCATAGTAGAAGGTGGTAAAACTATTTTCATAGTAGAAGGTGGTAAAAATTCAAATATAGTCAAAAATTAGGTGCTCACAGTTGCCCCTCTTTACTTGGAAACATGAAGAGTTTTCAGACAAATACTAGGTGAGCCATGTGACTAATGTTTTATCAAACCGTTATTCAAAAGGAAAAGAAATAAAAGATAGGGTGTAACTGAGTCCTGATTTTGGACTACTTACATATCCCGGGTTATAGGGTAATCAGGTCACGTGTAGTTCAAGGAGAATGGTGTAATGATGAGTTGAGGAATCGAGTGAGGTTCCGTTGAGGCTCCGGTCCGCGATCCTGCAATTACAAAAAAAAAATAAAAATAAATATATAAATAAACCTATCAGCTATGAGTTACAAGATTCCTATCTATGAGTCTTCTGAAACTTGATCTTGAGTCTTGACTGGTTTTTCATGCAGACTCTGATCTAAACCTTGATACTCGCTAGCTGTAGGTGCTAGTTCATTGTTCTATAGCTTCTTCTAATCAAAACGGGACTCCAATGCTCGTGGCTTCAGTTATGTCTTGAGCATTCCACATCTTTTCAACTACTTTTGCATTTTGGATTCACCTATTTTTTCTTTTCTTTTATTCTGCATTGAGACTTCTTCTTTTGGCCATCTCGAACCATGTGCCTTGAGGTAAAACCTACTCAGATACCAAAACAAACAAATGAACGAATTTTTTCTGCCCTAGTTTGCACTAGGAAAATTTCGTGAGTTATTGTAATAAAATTCTAAACTAGTTCTTTATTGAAAGCAATAAAAGGCCGGGAATAGTGTACCCCGAAAATAAAAATAGAGACTAGGGAATGGAGACCCTATGTCTAAAATAAAATAAATTAAGGAGTGGAGACCCTATATTGGAAAAGCGACTAGGGATTGGTGTACCCTGATACTGGTAAGTAAATGTAACAAGGGGTTGATACCTTGTATTACGGAAAAAGAATGTAATCAGGAGTTGGTACCCTGTATTACTAAAAGGAATTGTAACCAGGGGATGGCACCCTGTATTACGGAAAAGAAATGTAACAAGGGGTTGGTGCCATGTATTACTGAAATGAAAATGAATCCCCTAGGCGAAAAGGTTCTACCTAGGTTAAACTGCGAAAAGCGAGCCTCGGCGAAAATTACTTCTACTCGGAATATGAGCTGGATCCCACTAGGTGAAAAGTTTTTACATGGGTTAAGCTACGTAAAACAACCTGAGCGAAGAGTACTTCTACCCGGAACTATGAACTGGATCCTCCTAGGCGAAAAGGTTCTACCTGGGTTAAGTTACGTAAACATCCTCAGCGAAGAGTACTTCTACCCGGGACTATGAGCTGGATCCCCCTAGGCGAAAAAGTTCTACCTGGGTTATGTTACGTAAAACAATATGAGCGAAGAGTACTTCTATCCGGAACTTTGAGCTGGATCCCCTAGGCATAAAGGTTCTACTTGGGTTAAGTTACGTAAATATCTTGGGCGAAGAGTACTTCTACCCGAGACTATGAGCTGGATCCCCCTAGGCGAAAAAGTTCTACCTGGGTTATGTTACGTAAAACAACATGAGCGAAGAGTACTTCTACCCGGGACTATGAGTTGGATCCCTCTAGGCGAAAATGTTCTACCTGGGTTAATCTACGTAAAACAACCTGGGCGAAAAGTACTTCTACCCGGGACTATGAGCTGGATCCCCCTAGGCGAAAAGGTTCTACCTGGGTTAAGCTACGTAAAACAACCTGGACGAAGAGTACTTCTACCCGGAACTATGAGCTGTATCCCCCTAGGCGAAAAGGTTCTACCTGGGTTAAGCTACATAAAATAACATGAGCGAAGAGTACTTCTACCTGGGACTATGAGCTGGATTTCCTAGGCGAAAATGTTCTACCTGGGTTAAGCTACGAAAATGTGAGGTAAGAACAGTAGTGTTGCATGCTAAAAATAAAGGATAGTGGAGATTTTGAGGAAACTTACCTTTGGTGACATTCGTCTTTTAGGAGTCACCATTCTACACTGCTTTGTTCCTGCTGCAAACAAAGAAAAATTGTGAGTTTTAAAAGTGGTGGTCGGTTTGTGGCCTTGATGTCTTTGGCAGCTTGGCTTTGTGCCCATCTTCTTTTGATGATGATTTCAACTTGCCACTAGATGTTTCGTGAATACTACTTGCATTTCTGGCCCCTGAGAGCCTTTGACTTTTCAAACTTTTACATGACGGTTGGTTGCGTGGAACTTAACCTTTTCAACTTTATTTTGCCTTTGTGGTATTTCACTTTCGACTTCTTTTCTCCAAAACTTTCAATTCCAGAGCATTAGCGAACCTTTGGCTTTTCAAACTTTGCCAAAACGGTTATCCACTTGGGACTTAACCTATTCAACTTCATTTTGCCTTATAGGCACTTTCAATTTGATTTCCTCCTTTCGAGAGTTTTTAATTTCAAAGCATCAGCCACAATGGCCAATCGGGGTTGACTTGATGCCCCTGCCAAGGATGGGTGCCTTTTCAATGTATCTGTTCGCTTCAAACGAGAGCCCTGTAATCGGTCTTACCATCCTTTCTTTGCCTTTATTTTGACACGAAGTTATATCGAAAGGGATTCAAAGAAAACAACAATGGAATGAGGAATGAGTTTAAACAAGAGGTGTCCCTTTCGGGGACCAGAAATTAAAGGACTTATCTAGGAGTACATGCGGACTTCAATAAACATGACATGCCTTTTGGACTGGACACTTGATCCGTCTGAGCTATCTAATTCTCAAAATCAGTCACAAATGTTCAACTTGAAACTGTCTTAGTTGTGCTCATACCGAAGTATCAGAGACCTTCATTCAGCTAGTAGCGCCCTTTGCGGGTTTTCGCTAACTGACCTCTCTCATTTCTTTTCTCACCATCACCTTATAGTGCTCTTTGCGAGTTTTCACTGCAAGACTATCTCATTTTCATTTTCTCTGCTCGTCATCGCCCTATGGTGCCTGTGAGGATTTTCACCAATAAGACTCTCTCATTTTATTTCTCTCATTTTGGTTGTATCAGATCCAAATGATTGTATCCTCCAATTCTTGAACATTCTCGTTGATTGATCGGAAGGACTTGAAAAGGATTTGGGTAAAAAGAATTTGGATTGAATTACAACTTTGGGACCTTTCAGGCGAAACCATCGCCGAACCATTGTAACATCTTCCCCAGTTTCAACTTTTTGGGGGAATGTGGATTTTTTTGTTTTGGTGTGACTGAACCCAGAGAGAGGCTGCCTACGTATCCTTTTGGAATCAAGTCGAACGTAGTTCAATGTAACATGAACTGTTTTTTTTGTCTTTGTGTCTGTTTTGTTTTCTTTCTCTTTCCTTTTCCTTTTTCTTCTTCTTTTTTTTTCTTGTTTTTTTTTCAATAACTCCTTCAGGTTCCAAAGAGGATAATCAAAGAAAGCTAACCGGCTCAAAGGGTTAGCAAAAAGCGTTAATGGTGTTTGGGTAGCGAGAATGAAAGCCTTCGTCATCTCAATTAAAGAGCATTAAAGATGCGTGAAGGGTCAAACATAGTACCTTTTTGACTGCATCAATTTGGAGCCAATTTCCTTTAGCTTCTTCATGATGCGGGAGGATACATCTCAGAACGAGTTGCCTCACTTCAAATTTTCTGGGTCGCACTTTCTTATTGTAGGCACTAGCCATTCTTTATTGGTATAACTGCTCATGACAAACTGCAGCCAATCGCTTTTCATCAGTCAGTGTCAATTGTTCCAATCGATTCTTGACCCAATCTTTATCCTCAATCTCGGCTTCAACAATGATCCGAAGAGAGGGAATTTCAACTTCTTCTGATTTCATTTGGGCTTGGCCTAGGCCTACTGTTCCAATTCTTTGATTATTTTCTCACAAGCCTTATCTTCAACACATTCTGCTTCTTGATTCATTATTTCGAGGTCTGACAGCATTTTAGGATCTAGGCATGAAGTTCGCAAGCATGTCATGTCATTAAAATCTGCATTAACAGAACTGAAAAGAGAATAAGAAAGGTGACAAGATTAAGAAAAGAGACATTCAATGAAATATTAATTTGATTTGATTTGATTTTTTTGTTTTATTTTTTTTAAAAAAATTAAAGATGGAAGGGTTTACATCACTAAGTAAGACAATAAAAGTAAAACGTCCGCATTACACCCTGAAATAATTCGGATGCAGAAAAGATAGCAAGACCGGCTACCGAGACTCCCATCTAATAGAGAACTGTTCAGGTTTGGCGCCTGTTTTTAGGTTTCTCTTCTGCCGCGGAAATGACTATTGCGGCTTTCAGTGCTGGATCAAATTCCTCATCTTCACAGATCATTCCGACTACTGGTCCATTGGTGTGAGTAGGCAGATGATTGTTCATCATATTAGGGACCTCTTCATCCCTAAGCATTATTGCCTTGACCTCGATGAGGTCTTCCACTGCTCTCTTAAGAGTCCAACAGTCTTTTGTATCATGTCCCACTACTCCAGAGTGGTATTCACATCTAGCATTAGCCGGTGCAAAGGGTCGGGGCTACTGGTTGCAGTAGACCTAGCCTGACTAGCTTTTTGGAACAAACTCGAGTATGATTCACCAACAGGGGTGAACTGATTCCTTCTCGGGAGGCTCTCCTTTTTTTTCTATTTTCTTTTTTTTAATTTTTTTTTTCATACCTTGATTTCTTTTTTCTTTATCTTTTTGTTATTTGTCGCTCTTTGTTTTTCTTTGTTATTTTTTTTTTGTCACTCTTTTCTTTCTTTTTCACTCAATTTTTTTCTTCTTTTTTTTCCGATTTATTTTTTCACTCAATTTGTTTATGGCTATGATCGAATCCGATAGGGATTGCCTACGTATCATGACGCCTCATGAATCAGATCATTACGTAGTTCAGGGAAGATCAGGAATAGACTGGCCTATTTTTTTTAATAAAGACTTTTAAAAATTATTTTATTTGAGTTTTTTCTTTTTATGGAATTTTGAATTTTAAAAAAATATATATAATTCTAAAGAAGAAAGAAAATATTTTGGATTTTTTATTTGAAAATTTTCTTTTCTTTCTTTTTTGAATGAAAGACTTTGGAAAAGAAGAAAAATATTTTTGGATTTTTTTTTTTTTTTGGATTTTCTAAGGAAAAAATTCTAAAGATGGAATTAAGGAAAGGGAAAATATTTTTTGAATTTTTGGAAAATTGGGGCTGGAATCGATGATGTTTGCCTACGTATCTTACATACGGTGAGAATCAGACCCGCGTAGTTCGGTCAGCTTTGACACAACAGGAAAAACATGATTTTTTGACTCATTTTGAAATGACTTTTTTTTTTTTTTCAAAATTTCGGCAGAGTTTCTAGATTTTTCAAATACCGGGATTTTTGGAAACCGGATGAATTTTCTATCTCATACTTCTCACTTCTGCCTTTTCTCAAATTTTTGTATTTATTCTAGCCGCCGGTCAACATGCAAATGAGATCAAACAAAATTCACAAATAACACGTAGGATGCATCATGATGGTCTTTTATTTTTGGGTACACCTGTCCTAGACGGACCCAACCCCTTTATTGAGTCCCCAAAGTCAAATGCATATGATGCAAACAAACGTTCCTACTAGGGATCCGGCATTAGGCTATGTTATTGTATGTTTAAAATCCTGGAGGGGGAGGGGGAGTATTTTAGACCTGGCTTACCTAAGCGGACAGCTCGAGCCGGGGTGGGGGCAATGTACCGGGAGCACGAAAGTCTACCCGGCCTAGTTGCTGATCCAGCCTCGTTCTATTTGATATGACCTCTAACAAAAAGTGGGCCACGCGCACGTGCGCACCATAAATTCAGAAGACTCAGAAGAGAGGCGTAAGAAGGCAGTTTATATAGTTCAAATAATAGCAAAGCGGTAAATGAGCAGCAATTAGCACATTAGGCCCACAAATACAGTAATATCAAAAATCAAGAAAGCCAAGTATAGATCACATTGCAAGCTCGAATTATGAACCTTGAACCAGAAGTTCTGGATTCTTTTCCCCATCAGAGTCGCCAGAGCTGTCACAACTCTTTTTTTTCCCACAAAGATATATGTGTTATGGATTGTTGTGGGTTAAAGAGTTTTTTCAATTAAAGTGATAAATCTGAGTAGGGATTATTTAATTTACAGAGTCGCCACTTGGAATTGATTTCTTGGGTGTTCCAAATCACCATTTATTTGAATCCTAGTCAAAGGAAGGTTTGACTCTATTATTATTGGTCTGCGAAAACAAAGTTCAGGTAAGGAATTCTGTTGACCGGGAAGAAGGTGTAAGGCATTCCCGAGTCCCATGGTTCTAGCACGGTCACTTTATTGACTACATTTGGCTTATATTATTTTTGGATAACTTGTATTTTATTGGTTCTCATGTTTTACCTATGTCTGCTTTTATTGCTAGATTAGATTTATAAAAATTATCTTGAAATAAGTCACGCGTACGTGTACTCATTTTTGTTTGGCATCAAGAATCATGTCACGCGTACGTATACACAATCAATAATATATTTATTATTATTCGAAGTTGATTGGTCAAGTCATGTGAACGCGCACTTGTATTATTTTCCTAAACTAATTTGAAATTATTTTAAGACCAAGAGTTTATGGATAGGAAGTTATTTGGAAGTCGGAAAATATATTAGTTATTTAAAGTATTGAAAAGTCATCCACACTTAGAAATATTTACAACTTACTACTCTATCTATGAAATTAGGAGACATTTATCCATTATGGAAGAATGAGCTAATTATTAGTCTAGTGAGAAAATTATTGGGCCTGACAGATTTATATTCAATCCAACACATGTCTAATTCTTTATTTTCTATTAAATGTGGTAACTCATTTCTGGTTCACTTACTTGAACTCCAACGCATGGCCTATTAATATGGCAAGATCTTCATTCTTAATTCTAAATAGCAAATCTCATTAAGATAAAATCCTATTCAAATAATATGTTGACAAATCGCTTGAAACATGTAAAAAGAAACTACAACATGATAATGTGTATAAATAAAACAACACAAAAAATTATCACATGAACCTTTATAAGAACATCACACAAAACATTGAAATAATTAACAAAGGGAGGATAAGCAATGAACCTTTAAGTAAAAAAATTTCTTCAGAACTTGATTAATGCAAAAATAATTCTGAGCCGAGCAAATACACCAAACCAAGGGCAAATCGGCAGATGAGCAGAAAATCTAGCGACGAACCTTCTAAAATTCGAGCCCGGACCGAAACTCGACTGTACCTCGTGAGGTTGCTGGTTTTTGGCGTGAGAGAGGTGACTATCAATGAAGCTTCACAAGGTATTTTTAGGCGTGTATTTGAGGCATTTTTGGGTCTTAAACAGGGTGATGAATTGCTTGAATTTTCAAAAGAAATAATGAAACGAGTAGAAATTCACTTAGCGCAGAAGAAGAATTTTATTTTTCTCTCAATTCTCTCCTCTATTTTTTTCTTTCTTCTCCCCTTTTCTCATCGCATTTCTCTTCTATTTATTGGGAAAAAAATTCGGAATTTTTTCAGACTTATTTTTTTATTTTTTTATTATTTTTTAATTAAAAAGAATTCCCACTTCCCATTTTTCTTATTTTTTTAAAAAAAATAATTTTTCACTTTCATTTACTTTTATTTTTTAATTTCCCACTTTTTTACTTTACTTTTTTTTATTTTTCACTTATTTTACTTTTATTTTTTTAATTTCCACTTATTTTACTTTTCTTTTTTTAAAATTTTCACTTTCTTTTACTTTTTTTTTTAAAAAAAATCAGCTACCTTTACTTTTATTTTTTAATTTCATCTTTCTTTTACTTTTTATTTTTTAAAATTTCCACATTCTTTTACTTTATTTTTTTAATTTTTTACTTTCTTTTACTTTTTAAAAAATCCTTTCCACCTACTTTTACTTTTAATTTTTTATTCCATACTTTTAGTTTTCCTATTATTGTATTCCCATTCGAATTTTTTTTTTTAAAAATTCGGTTTTTTATTTTTTTATTTTATTTTAAAATAAAGATAAAAAATAAAAATAATAATTTGACCTTTTAAATTATTTTTAATTCTTACCCTATATTAAAAAAATATAACAAATCTAAAACAAATATATATTAAATTTTTAAAAATATTTTCATAGTAGAAGGTGGTAAAAATTCAAATATAGTCAAAAATTAGGTGCTCACACCTGACCCTCCGCCTCAGAATTGTGAAAAATTCCAAAAGCCTTTAGCAATGAGTTAGGGGCACTCGTGACCGGAGCCACTCCTATTTGCGGGGTTGGTGTGTTGTTATGGTTGTTACTCCTTGTTAACGCATTGAACATCATTTCCTATTTGGGCATTTAAACTCTGTTGTTGAGCCATAAAGGACTTCAAGATTTCTTCTAAACTAGGCTGCTCCAATGAATGAGGTGATGCATTCTGGGAATCCTGTGGCGAGGGTTTGCCACTTTGTTCGGTGAATCTATAGGTCGGCAAGTCCATATTGGAGGGTCTCACGGTGCGCGCCAAACTATTTAACCGAAAGATAGTTCAAGAATATAATAATTAAATTTATATTTAATGAGGTCACTAACAATCGGTTCAAAACAAAGCTTAGTTAATTGAATCAAATGATCGAACTAAATGAGCAATAAATAACGATAATAAAGCAATTTAAAATAGTCACGTAAAAGAAAGAATGATCTTTATTAAGTTTCGTTATGAGCCACAGTACTTACAAAGTAAAGATCGATTGCCCCACAAAAAATATAATAGCCTTTAGTAATGAGTAAGTTTAGTCGTATGAGTAAATTACAAGTGAGGGAAGTTGGAGTATTTATAGCCTAAGTCTAACATTCATATGCCCAATTCCACTTCCGCATGTCGCTTTGGGTGGTTAGCGGCCACCAAGACACTTGCTGATTATGGGAGAAGTATGTGACGTAGTGGATATGAGTGGATCCCTAATATCTCGGAGACAATTGAAGACCAAGTCAGATGTCGTGCTATTCTTCACCAATGGATCCATAGAACCTTTTTTGCAGTACTTCACCGGGACATGGCTCTCGTCTTTCGGGGAAGGAGTTACCGAGTCAGAGACATTCTCGTGGGGACTGAATTCCATTGCTGGTTTATCCTCGGGATAAAACCTATCTCAAGTAATATTGTGTCGCCATATACTCTATCCACGTGTTAAAATCAGATTTTACCAATACACAAACCTTGACTAGAATTTTGAATTTACTTCTTACTTCTTACATTAAGTGGTAATAAAACTTGCTTAAGTTATATACATTGCTGAATATCATTTACACTTTACGGTCATTTAAAAACCAGTTACAAAAGTGTTGTCTATATTAAGGCTGAGTATCTTTATATTGTCCGCTATAAAAGTTAAACTATTTTGCAGAAAATCTGGAAGAGTTGTAATTTAGTACGGAGCTAGGGGAAGGCCTGGGAGTCTCCTTTAACGCGGAATGAAAATATTGTGGATGTTGTCACGCCTCTTTTGGTGCGTCAGTGCATATATGTGGACAAACAAACACGCGCAATATATTGTTTTTTAAAAAAAAAAAAAAAAAAAATTAGAAAAACTCACACACAATCACTTGTCAATTTTTTCAATTTTTGAGTAGATCAAGCAATAATTTTCTCATTTTGAAGTCTCCTTTTCCTTTCTTCCACTTTTGGCCAAGAAATTTTCAATTACTTATATATATATATATATATATATATATATATATATATATATATATATATATATATATATATATATATATATATATATATATATATATATGTGTGTGTGTGTGTGTGTGTGTGTGTGTGTGTGTGTGTAATGTTAGATATTTTCTATTTTTTGTGTTCTCTGCTAATTGTTTTGGCACAAATTGAACTTGATACAGTTCGATTAATGAGTTATTGTTCATATGGATTATTTGAAGAAGTTATCTAAACTCTAAAGACAAGCATTATTTTCAAGACAAAGTATGCTAGAACGCTCAGATTATAAATTGATAGTAATTTGAATTTATAGAACAGATTATAAGTAATTTCCAGTTGGGGGAAGTGGGCATGGACGTGAGGCTTTGATCACAGGTCATACACAAGAGAAGTAGTTTTAAGTACATGGGGTCGATTATCCAGAGGGGCGGAGAGATCGACGAGGACGTCACACACCATATAGGGGTAGGGTGGATGAAATGGAGGTTAGCATCAGGAGTCCTGTGTGACAAGAAAGTGTCACTGTTACTCAAAGATAAGTTCTATAGAGATGTGGTTAGACCGGTCATGTTATATGGGGCAGAGTGTTGGCCGGTTAAAAACTCTCATATCCAGAGGATGAAAGTAGCAGAAATGAGGATGTTCAGGTGGATGTGCGGGCATACTAGGATGGATAAGATTAGGAATGAAGTTATTCAGGAGAAGATGAGCGTAGATCCTATGGATGACAAGATGCGGGAAGCGAGGCTCGGATAGTTTGGGCATATACGGAGGAGGAGCCCTGATGCTCCGGTGAGGAGGTGTGAGAGTTTGGCCTTGACGGGTACAAGAAGAGGTAGAGGGCAGCCTAAGAAGTATTGGGGAGAGATGATCAGGCAAGACATGACGTTGATGCAGATTTTCGAGGACATGGCCCTTGATAGGAGGGTGTGGAGGTTAGGACGTAGTCGAGCCCGGGGGTGAGGCTAGTTCGATAGGGTTGGCCTTAGACGGCTAGTGGTTAATGTTGTGTTCACACTATCCTTCCGTTTTTCATAGCATCAGGGCTTATTTTCTAGTTTTATTATTGCATTTCAACTATTTTCTAGTTCTTATGATGTTATTATTTCTTTGGTTTCTGTTTGATGGTACTAATATATTGTTCCTTCCCTTCTCTTCTCGTCTTTTCCATCTTCTTGAGCCGAGGGTCTTTCGAAAACAACCTCTCTACTCCTTCGGGGTAGGGGCAAGGTCTGCGTATACACTACCCTCCCCAGACCCCACTTATGAGATTTTACTGAATCGTTGTTGTTGTATTATAAGTAATTTCCAAGAAATTGAGCTAAGCAATTGAAGTACTTTAATTAAATTGTTTCTTCAATGTTATGTTATAATTTGAAACCTATAATAAATAAAAACAAACTAAGAAATTTGTTAACTTAAAAGATGAACATACAGTTAGTTACTTGTTACTACTCTCTTCGAGAACACAATTAAGTTTTATTTAAGAAGTATATGCAAGTAAACCTTGCATATTATCAAGCCTAACAAATTTCAAATATTGGATTGCCTAAAAGAGGAAGAAAAAGGAAATAGAAGAGAGTGCCATCATTATTTAAAAATAGGAAGATAAAAAAAGAAAGGGATGTCCACATGCAAGTATGGCCCACAATACGGTCTATTTAGAATTTAGATCACAGTTTGGTGTATGGCTGTAGTTAATGCTCCCTACAGTACACCTTCCAATCTTCCATATTAATACAAAACTTCATTTCTTAATCATATGAGAGCAAAAGAAAACAAAATCATATGAAAACTATTTTTGTCCCTTTTAAAAAGAAAACAAATCTAAGAAGATTATTAATTATTTTTTAAATTTAGCTATGCACAGGTTTTTCTAAAATATCAAGCTCGAGTCCCCTCTGTCTGGGACACGCTGGCAATAGCCAAGCTGGAACTTCCACCGGGCAAGTCTCTCACCGACGCCATAACGTGCGCCGCGGGACCCATCACAGGAAGAACGTGGGTCATACTTGCTCTCACGCTCTCCGCACATGACCCCCTCGTCGGTTAGCTTTGACAAATTTGTTTTTGATTTCCGGAAATACCCTTCAGTGAACGTGATAACCTTTTTCAGTTTTTTCCTTGTGATAAACCAAACATGTAATAATGGGCATTATGCCAAAGTTGGAAAGCGGCAAAAAATGTTAATATAGCTATTATGTGGTGGTATTCAACAGAGTATTAAATTTAAGGATTTTTTTTTTAAATTTTTGATGTAAAATAAGTTATGAATATTTACATAATTACAAATTTTAATATGTTATTTAGGACTGACTGAAAAAGAAAACGCATAAATTGAGACCAAGAGAGTAATATATATTAGTCTTCCTCTCCACAAGAGTATCAAATTACATTAATTAAGTAGAAAAAAATGTCCTTGTATGTATATTGAATAAATAAAATAATTTCAATCCCTAAGTTCATCATTTGTTTAGAGAAACCGTGTAGTGTCGTTTTAACAAATAAACGGCGGGTACAAGAAGAGAGTAGTTGTGAAATTTTAAAATTAGAAGAATTGAACCTAAATTTTTTAAATAGCAAGAGTGTTACAAGTCCAACTTCAAAGGAGTTAGGAGAAAGTGAGGGGACAACAAGATTCAAATCACAATACAAAATTATGTGCATCTCACAACAAATCCATGTCTACCACAAGTGAAATAGAATAATACTAATTGACTAACTAACAACTAAACTTAGAGTAATGCTAAGATTGTGGTGAGTAATTGTAGAGAAATAATAAATTCCTTAATTTTTTTTATTTTTTATTTTTGTAAAAAGAACCATGTCTCGTGGTGCTTTAGTGCGAGGCAAATGGATAATGATTTGAAATTAACATGCCCAATTGAGACAACTAGACAGAGAACAATCTCTTTATTGTTAGTTTATTAGAAATCTTAATGCCAAAATTGATTTGATGTTATATGTAGTAGTGTGAAGTGAACTGATCTAAACGAACCTTGATTTGCCCATGTGCTCCTGCCCAGATTTTCTCAAACATGACCTCATACTGCTGTCCTTCTTTTGACATTATTCTTCTTTAGTGTTTTATTCTTTCATGGGATTTTTTTTTTTTTTTTTATTCTTACACAATATTTAAAACTTATTTATTAAAATTATTCTAATTTTATATATTATTCGCTCTAAACAAGGATTACTTACAAATTATATACATTCCACCTTAAAATGCTCTCAATCCATTATTCGTGTCTTCAATCAAGGAATTTAGTTACACACTTTTTCCTTTTTTCTCTCCTCTCTCCCCTCTTCTCTCCATATCGAACTTATATTTAGGGATTTCCATTTGATAATTGTTTCGTGATACATTCGTCAAAGCCATGAGATACTACTAAAGTTGTCATCTTTTTTTTTGGGGTTTTGGTTTTATGTTTTGGCATTTTTTTTAATCAAACTATCTCCTTTTATTAAAACTGGGCAGAGAGTAAAGTTAAGGGGTTAAAGCCCCTAGTTACATCTGAGAGATTGTCAAAATAATCTCTATCTGAATGATTACCTGGAAAAAAAAAAGAATCTTTGGCTGCAGCTCCATCTTGGATTTTAGAAGCAGATTGGGCTGAGAAACTCCGATTTTCCATGGTAAAATTAGAGTTAAAAAAAGGTAAACAACATTCAAAGATAAGGAGTTCGTGGAATTCTCAAAATGAAAAACAAAAGAATTAGAAGGGAAAAGTGATGACTTAAAGGAAGAAGATGAGTAAAGAGAAATCATTGAAGAAGGGAATCTGATCATTGATGACATCTTTTGATCAAACAATTTGTTTACAAAGTATTGTCAGATTCCTTCAATTGTCTTATTCTGAATGAGGCCATCTCCCACCTATCCAGTTGAACGAGACCTCTAGCCAGCCGTGGGAGCCTTTCATATCTTGTGTAGGTGATATGCTGCTTTTGGCGGTTCATATGTTCGATTAAATCACTAAGCACAATTATATGCTACCCAGTTAATTTTTCACACAAAATTCAAATCTCATATAAAACTCAATTTCTCCGAAGTGTGACGATGACGCTTTTAATGTGAAACTCAAAATTTATCCACCCAAATCATTCAGTTCCCATCAATATTCAAGTTTTTCCGTTCGAACAAATATGAATCAGTGCACATATGTCGATTTGGAATTCATTCTCTACTTTTCTTTCCTTAATAAATCAACTGAGAAAAGAATAATATATGGTACATCAACATACAAATTAAAAATAAATTTCGTACAAATTTAATGCAAATTTGAATATCTACAACAACATACATAGTAAAAATAAATTTCATACAGCTAATTATATATTGTACATCTTATTTACAACTTATCTACAACTTTCATACATTATTTCTACCCAGTTAAAATACAACTACAATATCATACAAATTTTATACAATGTCTTTTGTATATTTTTGTCACGACCCCAAATTCCCTCCATAAGATGTCGTGATGGCACGCACCTAGTCTCTAAGACTAGGTAAGCCTATCAATGCGGAATAATAGTAAATATCTTAAATAAATAATCTACAATTCAAACAATTTCAACTGCCAAAACCCGATAGAAATAAGTCACAAGCTTCTAAGAATTTATTCTCATGTCTCTATATATCAGAGTCTAAAACAAATAAGGAAGCAACATAGTAAGATAGAAGGGGACTCCGGAGTCTGCGAACGCTGGCAGATATACCTCGAAGTCTCCTCGTACAGCTAGTTTACTGAAGCCTAGTATGATAAGATGTGCCTAGATCTGTACAAAAGGATGTGCAGAAGCGTAGTATGAGTACACCACAACGGTACCCAGTAAGTATCAAGCCTAACCTCGGTAGAGTAGTGACGAGGTCAAGTCAGGCCCTACTGAAAAATAACAATTGCATAGTAAAATGTTTAACAATATAATAAAATAAAATGACAATGGAAATGAATCAAGTAGCATGTCACCATTTAATTACACAAAATAATGGCAATAATATCTTATGGAATCAAAACAGAATTTCTTTCAACTTTAAGAAAATCACAACAAATAATCAAAGGCAACTGCGGCCATAAATCAATATCAACAAGGAAAATCCCGAGCTACCGCCTCGTAGTCCCAAATCATAAGTAAATTCACAATATCTCATTTCCTTATCTCACCGCGGGAGCCTTCACAATTTATTTTAAAGAAAATATTTTTTCCGAAATAGCATCCCGCGTTTTAGCCATCCTTATCATACCGCATGACTTCTAGTAGTTCCCCCTACTAGCCACGCGTATCAAGCCACCCTTATCTCACCGCATGCGTTTCAATACCTAGATCTTATACCACCGCATGCGTATCAATATCACAATATATCACAATTTGCACCTCAAGTGCTCAAATAATTTAACTTGCCAAAATAATTCAACAATAATATTTTTTCACAATAAAGAGCTCACGACTCATGCCAAAATAAATCATCAATAATATTTTTATACAATAAAGAGCTCACGGCTCCATCACAATGAGTACGAAAATCTTACAAAAATAGTCAGAAATAAATAATTCAGGAAAATAATATTTCAAAATTTTTAATACGGTACTTCAATGTCAAATTTAAAAATGTCAAATACTTCATATTAATAATATTTAATTTAAAAAAATCAACCTTCAAATAATGCACAGAATAAAAGAAACCAAATTTTAACTAAACAGGTAAAACAATTAGCAGAAAAAGATCAAACAAATTTAAAGTATATATCTCAGATCAATGATGAAGAATATAACAAGATAAAACAATTTAATAAATGCGCAACAGTGATCTATACAATTTAAAAATATAATCTTTCATATTTAGCCCGTGTACACACTCGTCACCTCGTATACACGACCTTCAACACATTTCAATAATCACATCAATACAAATCCTAGGGAAAATTTCCCTCACACAAGGTTAGACAAGTCACTTACCTCGACTTGCTCCAATTTAACCAAATATTATGCTTTTTCCTCGATTTTTTCGACTCATGTCGACTCGTATCTAGTCATAATTAATTCGATACAGTCAACAAAAGTTATAGAATCAATTCCATAAGAAAATACTATATTTTTCAATAAAAATTCAAAATTAACTCAAAAATTGCCCGTGTGACCCACATCTCAGAACCCGATAAAAGTTATAAAATCCGACAACCCATTCAATTATGAGTTCAACCATACTAATTTCACTCAAATCCGACTCCGAATCGGTGTTCAGATCTCAAAAATTTATTTTATGAAGTTTCTACAATCTTTCCCAAATTTTCACCTCAAAGTACTAATCAGATGATGAAATCATTGATATATTCATGTATATTAACCAAATTCGAGTTAGAATCACTTACCCCGATGAATTTCTTGAAAAACCCATGAAAAATCGTCTCCAACCGAGCTCCCAAAGCCCAAAAATAAAATAATAACCTAAACTTCGGATATATAGTACATCCTCTGAACTCAAATTTCGTGGTCAACGAAATTCCAAGCGCGACCGCGCCCCAAGTCCCGCGGTCGCGAAAAAATGGTGTGGCAGCGAAATTCTTGGGACTGCACTGCCAAGCTTTAGTATTTTGGCCATAACTTTCTCTACAGATGTCCAAATGATGATTGCTTTACCTAGCTGGAAACTAGACATGAAGGGATAAAACTTTAGTTTTTGAATCATCTCAAAAATCCTCGTAGATCAAAAGATATAGGCTTCCGAAGTTGGACCAGCGGATCTACATAACTTCCTGGAGCGCGGCCGCGGATAGAATTGCGCGGTCTGCGAAATTTTGAGCGTGGCCGTGAAATTCTGCTACGGTCAAACTCTTATGTGCGGTCCGCATTCTTATGTGCGGTCCGCCCCCCTCCATCGCCTCAGCGCCCAAAAATGTGCGGTCCGCACCCCCGAAAATGCCAGAATAATATTAGAGTGCTGAAATGACCGGACTAGCTCAAAACTCACCCTGAAACTCATCCGGAACCTCCCGGACACAAACCATATATGAATTTCAATCGTAAAATACGCTACGGACCTGCTCGCGTGATCAAATTGGCCAAATAACACATAAAACTACGAATCGGACACAAAATCAAAGGAAATTTTTAAGAAAACTTTAAAACTTATATTCTTACAACCGGGCGTCCGAATCACGTCAAATCAACTCCGTTTCTCACCAAATTCGGCAGACAAGTCATAAATATTATAGTGGACCTATACCGGGCTCCGAAATCAAAATACAGACCTGGTGTCCATAAATCCAACATCATTAATTTCTTAAAACTCATAAGCTTTCAAACTTTTAATTTTTTATCAAAATTCCATATCTCGGGTTAGGGACCTTGGAATTCGATTCCGAGCATACTCTCAAGTCCCAAATCACGATACAGACGTACCGGAACTGTCAAAATACTGATCCGAGTCCATTTGCTCATAATGTTGACCAAAGTCAACTCAGTTGAGTTTTAAAGCTCTAATTCACATTTTAATTCATTTTTCACATAAAAACTTTTTAGAATATTTTACGGACTGCGCACGCAAGTCGAGAAATAATAAATAGTTTTTTTGAGGTCTTAGAACACAAAATTAATTATTAAATTTAAAGATGACATTTTGGGTCATCACATTCTCCACCTCTAAAACAAACGTTCGTCCTCGAACGGAGTTAGAAAAAAATTACCTGAGCTGGTAAATAAGTGTGGATAATAGCTATGCATATCTTGCTCGGTCTCCCAAGTTGCCTCCTCGACCGGATGACCCCTCCACTGAACCTTCACGGAAACAATATTTTTGACCTCAGCTTTCGAACCTGCCTATCTAAAATAGTCATTGGTTCTTCAACATAAGATAGATCCTTGTCCAACTGAATCGAACTGAAGTCTAACACATGAGATGGGTCGCCGTGATATTTTCGAAGCATGGAAACATAGAATATCGGATGAACCGCAGAGAGAATAGGTGGTAGTGTAAGTTTGCAAGCCACCTCTCCAACTTTCTCAAGAATCTCAAAAGGTCCAATATACCTAGGGCTCAACTTGCCCTTCTTCCCAAACCTCATCACCCCCTTCATATGCGAAACTCGGAGCAAGACCCGCTCACCAACCATGAACGCAACATCACGAACCTTCCGATCCGCATAACTCTTCTGTCTAGATTGGGCTGTACGAAGTTGATCCTGAATTAACTTAACCTTTTCCAGGGCATCCTGAACCAAGTCTGTATCCAATAGCCTAGCCTCGCCCGGTTCGAACCAACCCACTGCAGACCGGCACCGCCTACCATACAATGCCTTATACAGAGCCATCTGAATGCTTGACTGGTAACTGTTGTTGTAAGAAAACTTCGCAAGTGGTAAGAACTGGTCCCAAGCCCCCCCAAAATTTATCACACACGCACGAAGCATATCCTCCAGTATCTGAATAGTGCGTTCAGACTACCCGTCCGTCTGAGGGTGAAATATTATACTCAACTATACCCGAGTACCCAACTCACTCTGTACTGCCCTTCAGAATCGTGATGTAAACTGCGTACCCCGGTCAGAGATGATAGATACTGGTACGCCGTGAAGTCTGACAATCTCGCGAATATATACCCGAGCCAGCTGCTCTAAAGAGTAAGTAGTAATTACGGGAATGAAATGAGCTGACTTGGTCAATCTATCCACAATCACCCAAACTGCATCGAACTTCCTTTGAGTCCGTGAGAGCCCAACAACGAAATCCATAGTGATCCGCTCTCATTTCCATTCTGGAATCTCTAACTTCTGAAACAATCCACCCGGTCGCTGATGCTCATATTTCACATGTTGACAATTTAGACACCGAGCTACATACTCCACTATGTCTTTCTTCATCCGCCTCCACCTATAGTGTTGTCTCAAGTCCTGATACATCTTTGCAGCACCCGGATGAATGGAGTACCGCGAACTGTGAGCCTCTTGGAGAATCAACTCACGCAAGCCATCTACATTGGGTACACATAGCCTGCCCTGCATCTGTAATACACCGTCATCTCCAATAGTGACTTCCTTGGCATTACTGTGCTGAACTTTATCCTTAAGGACAAGCAAGTGGGGGTCATCATACTGACGCTCCCTGATACGATCATAAAGAGAAGAATGAGAAACCACACAAGCCAAAACTCGACTCGGCTCGGAAACATCCAATCTGACAAACTGGTTGGCCAAGGCTTGAACATCCAAGGCTAAAGGTCTCTCTGCTACCGGTAAATATGCTAAGCTGCCCAAACTTTCTGCCTTACGACTCAAGGCATCGGCCACTACATTGGCCTTCCCAAAATGATAGAGAATGGTGATATCATAATTCTTAAGCAATTCCAACCATCTCCGCTGCCGAAAATTAAGATCCTTCTGTTTAAACAGATGTTGTAGACTCCGGTGATTGGTGTAGACCTCACAATGGACACCGTATAAATAATACCGCCAAATCTTCAAGGCATGAACAATAGCTGCTAACTCAAGGTCGTGGACCGGATAATTCTTATCATGTACCTTTAACTGTCTGGACGTGTAGGCAATCACCCTACCGTTTTGCATCAACATTGTGCCGAGACCAATATGCGACGCATCACAATACACAGTATAAGACCCTGAACATGTAAGTAATACCAATACTGGTGCCGTAGTCAAAGTGATCTTGAGCTTCTGAAAGCTCAACTCACACTCGTCTGACCTTGTAAATGGGGAACCCTCTTGGGTCAATCTGGTCTTAATAGTTGTTCATAATCAATTACAGAATTGTCAATTAACCTCATGTTAACAAAAATCTCGTTGCAAACCTTCACAATACTGATAACGAGATGCGAAGCATGAAGACCTCATAATTATTTACCCGAATTAATGAGTCACATTTAACGCCACCTGGGCTGGCACCTACCTCGTAGGTTAAAAATTAATAATTACAACATGAATTTGACAAGTATGCGTAGAGAATTTCATTCAAGAATTTTCAACTAAGACTAACAGGCATGACTCCCTATTATTACTTTAGTACAAATTTAATTCCACAAGGGAGAACTTAAACACAAGAATTTTCCTCACAAGGATCTCGTCCTTATATAACTTCCACCGCAGCTCGTAGCCCGGTTTAAACATATCAATTTATATAAAAATATGAGGATCTCATCCTCAGTTCTGAATCATAAGTAATATGCACATCGTGCCAATCAAAAATTTCCATTTTCTCCTTTTAAATAATTTCGGTTACACCTAATCACAACACATAATGAACCCCACACCGACAGGGCATATAATTCACAATTTATAATTAATTATCCATAATACATCAAAACTTACCGAATGAGTAACAGAAAGCCACCTTTAGCCTCACAACTCTTATTAGTGACCAACATGGAATGATAGGTGTAATTATCTCCACAGAATCTCCCAACAGGAGTAAACATATAAGCAGATTATAAAATTACGAAGCTCACTCATAAGTGGAGCACCATAGAAGAACTCGTTTTGATACTGAGAACCGAATCAAGTTAAGGAAATTATTCCTTTATATTAAATCGAGGTCGTACCTGTAACGACACCATTTGATGTAGCAACCTCTGCTATACCGTAAAACAAATATATCAACGGCTGAGTCTCCATCTCTAGGATGCCTTCTACCCGCCTGTCCTCCACCCCTAACTAGTCGTGTGGGTGGTGTAGTAACTGCAATGGGGCACGTAGCCTGAGTGCTTTGTTGAAATATGTCTCTCTCAAGTTTGGGACAATTTTCTCACGATGTGCCTAGTATCACCATATTCATAACAACCCCTTTGCAGGTTTGACTGCTCATATTGAGTCTGTGCCACATAACTGGAATAAATATTGTAGGAAACTCATGTCGGTGGTGCATTAAAAGAACTTACTAGAGCACCCCGAGTAATCCGATGTGCGAACTGGGCTGGCCGACTGCCCGAGCCCCCGCCATAATGATTTATACTTGCAGAGTAGAATTCACTGAATCCTCCAGAACCTCGAGACCTCTTGGTCTCCTTAGTTTTCTTTTATCCTCACCCCTGAACACGTTCTAATATCTTGGCAATTTCTACAACTAGCAGAAATGAAGTATCAGCCTGTAGCTCCCTAGTCGTACAAAATTTTACGATCATAATTGAGTCCTTTAATGAGTCTGTGGACTCGCTCTCTGGCTGTAGGAAGCAAAGTAGGAGTATGACGGGCTAACTTATTGAACTTGATGGCATATTCTGACACCGTCATGGTGACCTGACACAACCGTTCAACCCTATGCGCCACGCATTACGGAGAGTCTAGGAAACAAACTCTTTCAAAAGCGTGTCTGAGAACTGAGCCAAGTGGGTGGTGTTGCATTGGCTGGTCTTCCCTCTTCATAGGCTTGCCACAAACACCGGTGGATAGTTATCTCTCCCCAGGCCAATTTCTTCTTTTGTTATGCTGACTCAACACTATTGAGCTGACCCATTTCTTAACATACTCTTCAATTCTTCTTTGGGGTAACCTTTACCCCTATTTATACACAACAATCACATAAATAGAGCTCCATACAGACAAATCTTGGCACGAACCACATAGTCTAGAATCTCGTCAACAACTGTACTTCCTCCGAAGCACCCCAAAATCTGCAACAGTGACATCCACGCTGAGTAGACCTTCTGTAAATTTAGAGTTGTTTATCTAACTCCTTTGGTACTGAAGTATAGGATTATTAAGGAGGCGGACATACCGCGTCCCAACCTTATCCTCTACAAAATCTTAGGCCTTAAACATGTGTAAATTTTAGGGAACCTTTTAGTACCACATATATACATTTCAGGCCAAAAGTGATATAATACATGACCCCGCAAATCCATCCATTGATAGTGGACTCCCCCCACTCGGCGCGAAGGCATAGGTCACAATGTCTGATGCACTCCCCACATGATTCACTGGGTGATCTCTCAATACGTCCACATTTTCAGTCGGAACCGCACGTTGAGGCAATGTTTGAGCGTCTCTGGCTCCCTCGCAGTCCATCTGCGGCATCACGAACCGTCGACGCACAACTGATACCAAGTGCGCAATGTCATACATGAGTGGATACAAAGGAATATGAGATATATGTTTCAAGCTAAATCAATGTCGTACGATAAGGAATCAAAGAAGTGAATATTTTCCTAACAATTCCATAGCCTCCCGAAGATAAGTACAGACGTCTCCGTACCGATCCGCAAGAATCTACTAAACCTGCTTGTGACTCATAACACCTATGAACCTAGAGCTCTGATACCAACTTGTCACAACCCCAAATTCCCTCTGTAGGATGTCGTGATCGTACCTAGTCTCTAAGACTAGGTAAGCCTATTAATGCGGAATAATAGTAAATATCTTAAATAAATAAATTACAATTCAAACAATTTCAACTCCCAAAACCTGGTAGAAATAAGTCACAAGCTTCTAAAAATTTATTCTCTATGTCTCTATACATCAGAGTCTAAAACAAATAAGGAAGCAACATAGTAAGATAGAAGAGGACTCCGGAGTCTACGGACGCTGGCAGATATACCTCGAAGTCTCCTCGTATAACTAGTTTACTGAAGCCTAGTCTGATAAGATGTAGATGGATCTGCACAAAAGGATGTGTAGAAACGTAGTATGAGTACACCACAACGGTACCCAGTAAGTGCCAAGCCTAAACTCGGCAGAGTAGTGACGAGGTGAGGTCAGGCCCTACTAGAAAATAATAATTGCATAATAAAATGTTTAACAATATAATAAAATAAAATGACAATGGAAATGAATCAAGTAGCATGTCACCATTTAATTACACAAAATAATGGCAATAATATTTTGTGAAATCAAAATAGAATTCCTTTCAACTTTAAAAAAATCACAACAAATAATCAAAGGCAACTGCGGCCATAAATCAATATCAACAAGGGAAATCCCGAGGTACTGCCTCTGTTACAACCCATGTGTTCGTACGTACGAGTACGTCGTAAGTCGATTGATGTAAGCTCAGAAATGAAATCATATTTGAAAAGTTTACAAAGTAAGTTAATCATATTACCTCAGAGGTTACAAATATTGAAGATCATGAACAACAAGTACAAAGATGGTTGGAAGGTTCAGAAGCTAAAGGAATTGAAAAACAATAATGTTTCGTCGAAAGTCGACAAATTGGGAATATTATAACATGTACTTTTGGAGTGAGACCAGGGTGTTTAAATTGATAAGAAGGTTATGTTATGAGTTATGTTAGTTGTATGATAGTCGTGTGTTATGTTTTGAAGTCAAGCGAGTGGTGGAACAAAAGTCGATGAAAGTCATCACAAGTTACGTTCATAAGTTTTACTGAAACTTTGGGTCAAATGTAAATGCCATTTTCTCCCAATATACGTAGAGTTATGGGGTGTTCCACCCATAAAATGAAAGATCTATGAGTCTATTTTCTAACGCATTAAACCATTTGTCGATACGATATAGGCGGTGTTCCGAGGCTGCACAGACCGTCACCTACTTGCTTAAACGAGAATCCAAAACTGGGCATGTTCGGGTCGTCCATAAATGGGCCAATTCAGGTCGTTCATAGAGGCCTTTTTAAAGGCCTATCTCCTTCATATATTAGGCTGATAATAGGAAAAAATAACCAGACTTAATCTCTGTAGAAATCCTCCCAAAAATTTTCCACAAACCCCAATTGATTTTCTCTCCCTTTCAAGTTCTAATTGGAGGTAAAGCCTAGAGTTTGAAGAACCAAGATAGGAGCCGAGTTATCCAACAAATAAGGTAAGTTTAATTCTCTCTTTCATCCATTTTTTTCTGCTGTAGATGCATAGTAAGTCGTTCTTTATTTGTAAGAACTCACGGGACGGTGATCCGAAGCCGTGAGTTCGAGTTATTCACTTGTAGCGGACTGTTTTGTGGTGCTGTTGGGCTGCATGTTTTACTACTATTTTTGTAGAATTTTGGAGGAGGAAGGATGTGGAGAAACACCACATAAACGCAGGATATTGGTCTGGTCGTTCGTCGTAACATTTTCGGGTTGTTGAAGAGATTGGGGTGGGTTGGGCTGTTTTGTAGTATTGTGTGGTGTGCTGTTTTGTAGTATTGTGTGGTGTAAATAAGGTTGGAAATAATGTATATATGTTGTTATTATTGTTTTTGGTGTTGTTGGTGTTATCTTGAATTTGGAGGAAGTAAGGATTATAGGGGAGATGTTGTCCGTTTTAATACAAAATAAGCTTGTCGTTCGTTGTGCGTTAGTTGTACCTTTCGTAACTTAATGATAGTATAATTATTATTGTTGTAGATTAAGGTGAGAAGAGGCGAGTTCAAGTTGGTGATTGAAAAGATTGTGATAAGGTATGTTAAGGCTAAACCTTTCTTCATTTTGGCATGATCTCGTAACTACATGAGTTTGATAACGAAGCATAAAGAGAAGTTTGTATTCCTGAATTTATTCACATTATCCTAGTCTCAGAAGTTATAGTATTCTCCCTTATCGGGACTTCATATTCAGTTTAGTATTGGCTTATTTCAGCCAATAGAGCATAGAGTGTATATATATACAGTGTTATAGTATTTTTACATATATATATATATATATATATATATATATATACAGTATTACACTATTTTCACCACCATCGAGCTATAATCGGTGGGCAGGCCCCTATTGGGCAACCTCTGATTAGATGGTAAGTTATATACCGAGCCTACTGTGGCCGAGCGCCTATGAGCGAGCCCAGAATGGCCGAGATACAGAGCCTAGTATGGCCGAGCGCCTATGAGCGAGCCTACTATGGCAGGTCAATTACACATACCGAGCTTTATAGGGCCGGACAACTATTTTACATACCATATGGAGAGAGTTGAGTCAGTATTAGCAGGTAAGCATATCTTCAGATTATTTTTGACTCCCAGTTACATTCCGTTATTATATCATCAGTTCAGTTTCAGCTTTCAGTTATTTTGTTGCCTTACATACTCAGTACATTATTTGTACTGACGTCCCTTTGCTGGGAACGCTGCATTTCATGCCTGCAGGTCCTGATAGATAGCTGGATAGACCTTCCCAGTAGACAGAGCTAAATATCAGCTTGGTTGGTAAGCTCCACTTCCCCGGAGTTACCAGGTCTAGACCTTAGAGTCTGTTTTATATATATAGGTTTGATGGGTAGGTCGAGGCCATGTCCCGACCATGATACTGTTCAACTATCTCTAAAGGCTTGTAGACAAGTCATGTATAGTTTGTATATCAGTAGATATTCATGGCGGCCTCGTCAGCCTGCACATTTATATATAGATATAGATATATTTAAATATATATATATATATATATATATATATATATATATATATATATATGAGTTTTTGGGTATGTTTACCCCTCAGATGAGAGAGACGATATTTTCAGATGATTTAGAATATGGCCTCATCGACCTAGGTTGAGGGTTACCCCTCTAGAGTTCATAGTTACAGAGTGGTACGCTCGGGTCGAGTATGGTACCGGGTGCCGGCCACGTCTCTTCAGGTTTGGGGCATGACAAACTTGGTATCAGAGCAGTTCTATCCTATGGAGTCTACAAGCCGTGTCTAGTAGAGTCTTGTTTATGGGTGTGTTGTGCACCACACTTATAAGCAGGAGGCTACAAGGCATTTAGGAGTCTGTTACCCTTCATTCAAATCCAAATCGTGCTATAGAGCTGAGTCATAAGAGTTCGAGCCAAAGCTTATGTTTGCTAATGATATAGCGATGCTTTTAATTAGAAAAATTATAGCTAGCTAAATGGTTAATACAACAGTATGTAAAAGCATTAGTAGAGAGAGAATTCTTGACTACGTGGCCCTATTTGGGACCCTATTAGATTGTGCTTACCATATGTGCGAATTTCCCATTTACCCTAAGACGGGAATATCTAACATACCCCGTGAATAGCAGGCCATGGGAGTATCAGAAGGTAAAAGTATAAGTTTCAACAGGTAACAGAAGCAAGGTGAAGAAGGGTACGAGGTACCTAGTTAATGAAGACTGTCCGAATTTCAAAGTCAGGCAGAGAAATAAAAGGATTCTAAGTTACCTTCAACAGAAATAGAGGTATGTACAATTGGCCACACCCATCTCAGTTATGCCCTATGGGAGCTAACATATATTGTTTAAGAGAAAGATGGGATATCAAGATCCAACTTGGGTTAGAGTAACCCGAAATGGTGGATTGAGCCAGGGGAGCTAAAAGTGAAACAATGATTTATTGAAGTTTTCAGAATAATGCGATAAACATCAGTATTAGCAGGAGAATAAGAAGAGAGTAAATGAAGTATTATGAGTAAGATGTGATAAATGGGTGATAACAGTAAATCTAAATATAATATGATGACATAGTCTATAGTCAAGTGAAGGAAAAAAAAAACAAGAGGTGGCAGGTCTTGAGACAATAAAAGAGTATAGGCCAAAAGTCATATCCTCATTTCGAGAAATGAGTTGGTGCATCCAACGTGATTACCAAAACAAAAAAAACATTTAAACCCCCTAGAGTAATAGAAATCAGCATGGGCTAGTGAACAAGATAAACTGAACATCAATTAGGGATCGAATGAGGTGATGATAGTCGACATCAAGAGAATTTCAAAGATCGCATTCCGGCAATAATACAATAGACAACAGAAGAATAACCTTTAAAGGTAACTCAGGAAGACGCTTCCCTAAAGTAAGAACTTTGAGCAAAGTTAATCTTAAGGGACTAAGTGTTCCAGTTACACTAGTTATCTTATACCGTCGTGTGTAAGATATTCAATTATCCTTGTTACATAAGGGTTACTGTAAGGCAAGTAAGAGTCAATAAAGACGTGAAAAGATGTCAAAGATGAAGAGGTAAAATATTTATAAGTAAGTTTTCATAGCATTACATGTTAATACTCCCCTAAAGGGGGGAAGATGGTGTAATATGGTATTAAGTCAGAGTTAAGTGGTTTAGGTAACTATGGAATAGTAAAGGAAGAATGCAGTAAATGGTGAAAGGAATGATATTGCATTTATTTAGATCCTACAGACATGATACGAGTCCAGAACATTATGCAAGCACGACGCCGAGGGGAGGCAGTAAGGGTTCCCACACTAGATGTTATTGATAAATAAGAGCGAATGAACACTTGATACATTAGGAGCCAGTGCAAAAGTTAAGTTAAGGTAGAAGACATAACCCAAGAGTGGTTACCCAGAAGGTAAATATGACCATGCACTGATGAGTAGTTAGTAGTTCATTCAGGAATTCAGGAAGAGCCTAGTCATGGCTAGACAAGAGGTCTCAGATAAATCAGTAGATTATACAAGATAAACGAAGTGAAACCTAGCATAGGAAATTCGGTCTCGTAGATACGACATCATAATTCTTGAGGAATATTCTGATAGGAGTTGGGCAGTAAAAGGTACTGTATAAGTGTTATGAAAATAAAAGAGAGAGTGCCACTAAGGAGATAATAAAAATTTGAGTGCAGAAGTAACCCTACGAGCATAAGGGCGCAGAGATAAGTAACTAAGGATAATTAATGGCAAGTCAGTACATCAAAATTTTCGCCGGGTATACGATGTAAAAATCTCCCAGCTTTACAAGAGTCAGAGGGTCTTCCCTAAGTGCTACAACGAAAGACTATCTGAGGAAATAAGGAAAAAAGGCTTCAACATAAGCATAATGACCTAAAGAAGAAATGATCTTGTAACAACATTCTTACTACAATATTGTATACACTCCATAAGAAAGTGGCACCTATCGTGGCTAATGAACGGGAAGTAAAAAAATCAAAAGTAATATTTGAGATCATATGAGTTGCACGAAATTTCAATAGGTGTGGGCACTAGGATAAGCCAAGTATTCATGCAATAAGTGGCAGAACGACCAGGAGAAGTAATTGCGCACTTTTAAAGAAAACTGAGAAGGCACGGAAGGAATTATTAAATCAATGACCCAAAGTTAGTTATGTTATGACCGCACTTAACATTTCATAGTATTATCTATGCAGCATATATGTTGACATTCCTACAACTATAGGAGACGCCGATAAAAAGTTAAAAGAAAGAATTGAGTCCACCTCACAGACAAAGGCTTGAATTGTTAGAAGATTATATTATGGATGTTCCATGGCGTCCACCAAAGGAGAAAGTAATAATACCCTGAGCAGCAGATCAGAAGATAGCTTAAGCATACTTAAAGGCTGGGAGAGAAGAGGAAACTAACGAGTTACATCAGGTAAGTGAATCAGGAGTCTGATTATTAGACCAATATAATTATAGAAATCATGATTCTGAACATTGCAAAATCACTCTTAAGATTAGAGGTACAAGAAAGATAGTACAATAGCCATATTCTATAATGGCTTTACAATAAAGCCAGATTAAAAAAAAAGTACCAGTCTCATAAGGAGTAAGTATGAAGCTCCCACCGGATTGTGTACGCACTAGAGGTGCAAGTTTATAGTAGAGCTTCAAGTTGTGGATGTGAATTCTACCTATGTGGAATAGAGGTTATGAAAGAGACAGAAGATACAATGCGAGATTAAAAGCTAAGTAAGGTAAAGGTTAAGAAGGTACGAGATGCACAAGTGTAGGAGGTTGTGAATACTCCATACACCAGATAGAGGGCTAAAAACACCGTGATTCAGTATCCACAAATGATAGTGGTGTTGTCAGTGGCATATCTTCTAGCCTATAGTTTCCAAGTACCGAGAGGTCTAGTTAAGAGATTAAAGAAGAGTTAGAGACGGTTTGATGTCTCGCTTGAAGTTCCAGAATAACATAATGAAATGTATCGTGCTAGAAAGTTAAAGGAAGGTTGTGAGTACTATAAATAAATATGTGTAGGTCGCAAGATAAAGTATGGTAGAGCAACAGGGTTTTAGGCGGACATAAGTAAAGATAAGCAGAGGTGATTGAGAAGCTGATGAGAATAGGTAAGGCCTCAGAATTAAGCCCATCAAAACAAGAGAGCTGATGGTTTCCGTAAGTTATAAAAAAAACTCAGTATAGCCTGAATGAACTCAGAGGAGTCTAAGACTATGAGCAATTTGAAGAGATGAAATGTTACCCTGGTAGTAGAATAAGGGTGTAATTGTGATAGATAAGAGGATGACGTTAAGGCCATTGATTGGTTAATGATTCAAAAAGAAGGGATTTCATGAATGCATGAGATTAGAATACCCCTCATAAGATGAATCACGTTAGGATGCGATGAAATACGGTTATTGAAGTATAGTATCGCCCCTAGGTGGATCGAGCAAATAACTTCAGATGTTCTCTGATGAGACGTGATCCCTAAGGATAATGTATTACATAAGAGGTTTCAATTTATCAGTGGTAGATTATAGATCAACATTAAGGTAAATCAATAATAGGCAGATAAAATTTCCAAAGTATGAGATGATATTAGGCCGTCATTCTTAAGATGAACAGTAATAAGGAAGAACTAAAGGACTTAGATTTATACATATAGGATAAGCAGCGAGAGGGTAACCTGGAGTTGGGTAGCAAACCTCGACAATAATAAAACGAAGTAAGTGTGATGGTGTAGTACAACCTACCTAGATGTAGTAAAGCCATAAGGATATATTTAGAAGGCTACGAAACAAGATATCGCAACAGTCGTAAGTTTGACAAAGTACCGAGCAAAGAACTTCACTACACCTATATACACCAGGAGGAACAACTTGTCATAGTTCTATATATGTTCCCAAAGTGAGGCCTAGAGATTGGCTAAAAGCTGGAGGAAAAGGAACAGAAGAGTCGCATAAGCGCACATACAAGGACAAAGTCGTACAGGCTGTATGACAGAATGTCGCAATAATTACGAGGTTGGAAGGATTCAGACCAAAAGTCATGGTGTCAGAAAGAGGCCTAGAGGGGGGAATGCCTTGGCCTATGGATTTATTCATAGAACAGTTGCCTAGATGGAAAGGCCACCAATAAAGTATTTATGAGAGATATAGGTTATGAGACTGATAAGTGCACCAGTCAACATTCGAGGACGAATGTTCCAAATGGGGGAATGATGTTACAACCCATGTGTTCGTATGTACGAGTACGTCGTAAGTCAATTGATGTAAGCTCAAAAATAAAATCATATTTGAAAACTTTACAAAGTAAGTTAATCATATTACCTCAGAGGTTATAAATATTGAAGATCATGAACAACAAGTACAAAGATGGTTGGAAGGTTCAGAAGCTAAAGGAATTGAAAAACAATAATGTTTCGTCGAAAGTCGACAAATTGGGAATATTATAACATGTACTTTTGGAGTGAGACCAGGGTGTTTAAATTGATAAGGAGGTTATGTTATGAGTTATGTTAGTCATATGATAGTCGTGTGTTATGTTTTGAAGTCAAGCGAGTGGTGGAACAAAAGTCGATGAAAGTCATCACAAGTTACGTTCATAAGTTTTACTGAAACTTTGGGTCAAATGTAAATGCCATTTTCTCCCAATATACGTAGAGTTATGGGGTGTTCCACCCATAAAATGAAAGATCTATGAGTCTATTTTCTAACGCATTAAACCATTTGTCGATACGATATAGGCGGTGTTCCGAGGCTGCACAGACCGTCACCTACTTGCTTAAACGAGAATCCAAAACTGGGCCTGTTCGGGTCGTCCATAAATGGGCCAATTCGGGTCGTTCATAGAGGTCTTTTTAAAGGCCTATCTCCTTCATATATTAGGCTGATAATAGGAAAAAATAACCAGACTTAATCTCTGCAAAAATCCTCCCAAAAATTTCCCACAAACCCCAATTGATTTTCTCTCCCTTTCAAGCTCTAATTGGAGGTAAAGCCTAGAGTTTGAAGAACCAAGATAGGAGCCGAGTTATCCAACAAATAAGGTAAGTTTAATTCTCTCTTTCATCCATTTGTTTCTGCTGTAGATGCATAGTAAGTCGTTCTTTATTTGTAAGAACTCACGGGACGGTGATCGGAAACCGTGAGTTTGAGTTATTCACTTGTAGCGGACTGTTTTGTGGACTGTTTTGTGGTGCTGTTGGGCTGCGTGTTTTACTACTATTTTTGTGGAGTTTTGGAGGAGGAAGGGTGTGGAGAAACACCACATAAATGCAGGATGTTGGTCTGGTCGTTCGTCGTAACATTTTCGGGTTGTTGACACTACTACGGTGGTCATTTTGTGTATGAAGAGATTGGGGTGTGTTGGGCTATTTTTTAGTATTGTGTGGTGTACATAAGGTTGGAAAATAATATATATATATATATATATATATATATATATATATATATATATATATATATATATATATATATATATATATATATGTTGTTATTGTTGTTTTTGGTGTTGTTGGTGTTATCTTGAATTTGGAGGAAGTAAGAATTATAGGGGAGATGTTGTCCGTTTTAATACAAAATAAGCATGTCGTTCGTTGTGCGTTAGTTGTACCTTTCGTAACTTAATGATAGTATATTTATCGTTGTTGTAGATTAAGGTGAGAAGAGGCGAGTTCAAGTTGGTGATTGAAAAGATTGTGATAAGGTATGTTAAGGCTAAACCTTTCTTCATTTTGGCATGATCTCGTAACTACATGAGTTTGATAACGAAACATAAAGAGAAGTTTGTATTCCTGAATTTATTCACATTATCCTAGTCTCAGAAGTTACAGTATTCTCCCTTATCGGGACTTCATATTCAGTTTAGTATTGTCTTATTTCAGCCAAGAGAGCAGAGAGTATATATATACAGTGTTACAGTATTTTTACCACCATCGAGCTATAATCGGTGGGCAGACCCCTATTGGGCAACCTCTGATCAGACCCCTATTGGGAAATCTCTGATCAGATGGTAAGTTATATACCAAGCCTACTGTGGCCGAGCGCCTATGAGCGAGCCTAGAATGGCCGAGATACAAAGCCTAGTATGGCCGAGCGCCTATGAGCGAGCCTACTACGGCAGAGCAGTTACACATACCGAGCCTTATAGGGCCATACAACTATTTTACTTACTATATTGAGAGAGTTGAGTCAGTATTAGCAGGTAAGCATATCTTCAGATTATTTTTGACTCCCAGTTACATTCTGTTATTATATCATCAGTTCAGTTTCAGCTTTCAGTTATTTTGTTGCCTTACATACTCAGTACATTATTTGTACCGACGTCCCTTTGCTGGGGACGCTGCATTTCATGCCTGCAGGTCCTGATAGATAGCTGGATAGACCTTCCTAGTAGACAGAGCTAAATATCAGCTTGGTTGGTAAGCTCCACTTCCCCAGAGTTACCAGGTCTAGACCTTAGAGTCTGTTTTATATATACAGGTTTGATGGGTAGGTCGAGGCCCTGTCCCGACCATGATACAGTTCAACTAGCTCTAGAAGCTTGTAGACAAGTCCTGTATAGTTTGTATATCAGTAGATATTCATGACGGCCTCGTCAGCCTGCACATTTATATATATATATATATATATATTTGTATATCAGTAGATATTCATGACGGCCTCGTCAGCCTGTATATTTATATAAAGATATATATATTTAAATATATATGAGTTTTTGGGTATGTTTACCCCTCAGATGAGAGAGACGATATTTTCAGATGATTCAGAATATGGCCTCATCGGCCTAGGTTGAGGGTAACCCCTCTAGAGTTCACAGTTACAGAGTGGTATGCTCGGGTCGAGTATGGTACCGGGTGCCGGTCATGCCTCTTCAGGTTTGGGGCGTGGCAGCCTCGTAGTCCCAAATCATAAATAAATTTACAATATTTCATTTTCTTATCTCACCGCAGGAGCCTTCACAATTTATTTTAAAGAAAATATTTTTTCCGAAATAGCATCCCGCGTTTTAGCCATCCTTATCACACCGCACGACTTCTAGTAGTTTCCCCTACTAGCCACGTGTATCAAGTCACTCTTATCTTACCGCATGTGTTTCAATACCTAGACCTTATACCACTGCATGCGTATTAATATCACAATATATGACAATTTGCATCTCAAGTGCTCAAATAATTTAACTTGCCAAAATAATTCAACAATAATATTTTTTCACAATAAAGAGCTCACGGCTCATGCCAAAATAAATCATCAATAATATTTTTACACAATAAAGAGCTCACGGCTCCATCACAATGAGTACGAAAATCTTACAAAAATAGTCAGAAATAAATAATTCAGGAAAATAATATTTCAAAATCTTTAATACGTTGCTTCAATGTCAAGTTTAAAAATGTCAAATACTTTATATTAATAATTATTAAATTTAAAGAAAACCAACCTTAAAATAATACATAAAATAAAAGAAATCAAGTTTCAACTAAACAGGTAAAATAATTAGCCGGAAAAGATCAAACAAATTTAAAGTATATATCTTAGATCAATGATGAAGAATATAACAAGATAAAATAATTTAATAAATGTGTAGTAGTGATCTATACAATTTAAAAATATAATCTTTCACATTTAACCCGTGTACACACTCGTCACATCGTGTACACGACTTTCAACACATTTCAATAATCACATCAATACAAATCCTAGGGAAAGTTTCCCCCACACAAGGTTAGACAAGTCACTTACCTCGACTTGCTCCAATTTAACCAAGTATTATGCTTTTTCCTCGATTTTTCCGACTCGTATCTAGTCATAATTAATTTGATACAGTCAACAAAAATTATAGAATCAATTTCATAAGAAAATACTACATTTTTCAATAAAAATCCGAAATTAACTCAAAAATTTCCCATGGGACCCACATCTCGAAACCCAATAAAAGTTATAAAATCCGACAACCCATTCAATTACGAGTTCAACCATACTAATTTCACTCAAATCCGACTCCGAATCGGTGTTCAAATCTCGAAAATTCATTTTATGAAGTTTCTACAATCTTCCCCAAATTTCCACCTCAAAGTACTAATCAGATGATGAAATCATTAATAAATATTCATGTATATATACCAAATCCGAGTTAGAATCACTTACCCCGATAAATTTCTTGAAAAACCCACGAAATATCGTCTCCAACCGAGCTCCCAAAGTCCAAAAATAAAATAATAACCTAAACCTCGGATATATAGTACATCCTCTGAACTCAAATTTTGCGGTCAGCGAAATTTCAAGCGCGGACGCGCCCTAGGTCCCGCGGTCGCGAAACAATGGTGCGGCCGCGAAATTCTTGGGGTTGCACTACTAGGCTTTAGTATTTTGGCCATAACTTTCTCTACAGATGTCCAAATGATGATCACTTTATCTTTCTGGAAACTAGACATGAAGGGCTACAACTTTCGTTTTCGTATCATCTCAAAATCCCTTGTAGATCAAAAGATCTGCTTCCGAAGTCGGACCAGCGGATCTGCAGAACTTCCTGGAGCGCGGCCGCGGACAGAATTGCGCTGTCCACGAAATTTTGAGCGTGGCCGCGAAATTCTGCCGCGGTCCATACTCTTATGTGCGGTCCGCGCCCCTCCTTCGCCTCAGCACCCAAAAATGTGCGGTCCGCACCCCCAAAAATACAGAACAATATTAGAGTGTCGAAACGCCCGGACTCGCTCAACACTCACACCGAAACTCATCCGGAACCTCCCGGACACAAACCATATATGAATTTCAATCATAAAATACGCTATGGACCTGCTCGCGTAATCAAATTGCCCAATTAACATCTAAAACTACGAATCGGATACCAAATCAAAGGAAATTTTCAAGAAAATTTTAAAACTTATATTCTTACAACCGGGCGTCCGAATCACGTCAAATCAACTCCGTTTCTCACCAAATTCGGCAGACAAGTCATAAATATTATAGTGGACCTATACTGGGTTCGAAACCAAAATACAGACCCGGTGTCCATAAATCCAACATCATTAATTTCTTAAAACTCATAAGCTTTCAAACTTTTACTTTTTCATCAAAATTCCATATCTCGGTTTAGGGACCTCGAAATTAGATTTCGAGCATATGCCCAAGTCCCAAATCATGATACGGACCTACCGGAATTGTCAAAACACTGATCCGAGTCCATTTGCTCAAAATGTTGACCAAAGTCAACTCAGTTGAGTTTTAAAGCTCTAATTCACATTTTAATCCATTTTTCACATAAAAACTTTTCAGAAAATTTTACGGACTGCGTACACAAGTCGAGGAATGATAAATAGTGCTTTTTGAGGTCTTAAAATATGGAATTAATTATTAAATTTAAAGATGACATTTTGGGTCATCACAATTTTGTATGTGGTGTGTTGATGTCGTGCTATAATTTCATATATTTTGACGTAATTTACCCTACTTGCTTGATGTTTGGATGCTAATTTGTGCGACAATTTCACTTAATAGAGCTTATTTCACGTGTAGGAATGCTTGGATATGAATTGGAGAGAAGTTGCACGGAATGGTACTTCAGAGCTAAAACATGGAGCAATAAAAGAAGAAGTGCAAGGCAACGAAACAACAGTGCCATAGACAGTGCAAGGCATTGTCCAGGGCATTTTCATTGGCGCCCCAGACAGTGCCTTGCGCAGAAACAACAGTGCCATAGGCAGTGCAAGGCATTGTCCAGGGTACTGTCATTGGCGCCTCAGACAGTGCCTTGCACCGAAACAATGGCGCCATAGATAGTGCCTTGCGCTGACGATGCCATCCGAGCAAATTTTAATTTCTCATTAGTTTTGGACATGTAGAATTCGGCCCCTACCCTATAAATACCCCTTAAAGTTAGTTTTTTTTAGGGTAAGACATCATTAGTGAGGGAATCGACTTAAGGAGGCAAGAACACACAAGGAGCAAGGCGGAGAATTCTTCTACGAGTTTTTCACTTTTTTCGTCCTATTTTCATTATTGGTTATGAATTCTAGTATTGTAGTTTTGCATACTATTATGAATAGCTAATTTGTTATTTAGGGTTTTGATGAAACCTTTTGTAGGGTGAATTCTTGATACGTTTTGATATAATTTAGTCTTTGAATTTTTCTATTTGTTCAACTATGTACTTATTTTAGTTAATTGAAGAGCTCTCAATTAACGGTGCCTATTTATTATGTATTGCTTGAAAAAGAGTACATATTTAGGTGGTTATTGAACAAGGTCACTCCTAACGTATATGAGAGATCAATACGATGGGTTTAAAAGCGGGATTAGAGATAACGAAGCTTTGACGTGATCATAGTGAGGGGTGAAAAAGTGCGAGCTAGCGTAATTCGAGAGAATATGACTAGTACATTGTTGTAGTTGCTCGAGAGAGAATTATGATAAGTCGACTGCTCATGATCAGTAGAGAATACTTAGGCGATATTATAGGAGACGTAGCGAGAAGGATTCCGATAATTGGGGAAATCATAACTCTAGGCCTCCTTAATCTTGTCCCCAAAACCTTAGTATCTTTAGTTGTTAATTTACTATTTTAATTTGCTAGTTAATTAGCAAGAAAACAGAGTCTTGATATTTATAAATTAGGAGTTGTTCGAGCTTGTATTCTTAGTGATACTTAACAGTTACAGCAAAACCTTAGTTCTCTGTGGGATTCGACTCCGGACTTTTAGACCGGATTATATTTGCAGCGACTGCTTATCTTTTTTAGGACTAGAGTTGGGCGTGATCAAATTTTGACATAATTGTCGGGGAACTAACGGTGTAGTTGTAGCTGTATATATTGCTAGGTTTCAACTTTGAAATTTTATTATGTTTTGTTTTATTTATTTTATTTTATTCTAACTGTTGATTTGAGAAACATGACATCTTGGAATTATGAGAATTTAGGTGTAGATAATTCTACTATTGATCCTCATACATATTGTGAAGGAAACCACCCATGTCAAAATTGTCAAAATATTCTCAAGAGCGAGTTATGTGCACCAACTCAATCTTTTTTGTGGAATGTGTGTGATGTGTGTGGTGGTAAAAATGGTCACTTTCATGGTTGTGCTTATATTTCTTATCCTCCCCAACCCCTTACTATCATGGTTCTACTTTTTCTTGTGAAGTTAATAGGAACAAAGAACCCGGGGATGCGGACCAGAAGAAGATCAAGGATATGTTAAAGTGCCTTCTGGAACAAAATAATGAGAAACAACTGCAGATAGAAAGGCAAGAGGTAACTATTCACAACTTGGAGGCTCAAGTGAGTCAATTGGTTGAAGCTTTTAATGCTTAGCAAGCCAATTTTGGAGATAGTAGCCAATAAGAGCATGAATTTGAGGTGCTAATTGAGGAGGTCAGAGTAGAACATCAACAACCTAGCCAACTACAATTTGAGGATGTCGATGTTGATGAAGTGAGACTAGAGTTAGCCAAGGACATCGAGGATATAAATTTTGTTGACTCTAGTATCATTGATGTTGAGGATGTTGAAAGTCCTGAAATTCATGTGTTTGAGCGCATTGGTCCTCACTCCAAACATTTTTCCACATTGTGCTTGGATGAAGATATGAAAATAGCGTCATCCGAGCTGATTGAGGAGTCGAGGAATGAGGAATAATGTGCCTGCATTCTGGAATTTTTCTTGCCAGAAAGATATGACTACATACCTCATCTAAAAGCCAAGAAGTGTAGAATAGTGCAATGGTTGCTTGGGCTAATTAGATTTGTTCCACCACCCCTGGAGCATAACCAAAAACTTGAAGCCAAATTGGGGGTTTAATTCAAAGCTCGAGGTGGGGAAAGAAAGTGGTTCACGTCGTGCCGCGACGTTAAATCAGGCGCTTGTTGGGAGGCAACCCAACATTACTTCTTTCTTTTATTTTTAGTTTTTTATAATTATTTTCTTATTGTATTATTTTGTAGTGTCATCTTTGATTTTTTAGGAGTATGGGAAGCATATCTATTGGAATGATGCAACAACAAGCCAGATGGTTAGAACTAAGTAGGGGTGCCCGCACAAAGGAAAATACCCTGGAGAAGTCTGAGTACCCCATGAGCTGCTAATGCTTCAACCTTTGGCCTACTAGGGAGTTTATGTTGTGCATTGGGGACAATTCAAAATTTTAAGTGAGGGGTGAGGAGATTGTCTGGGTGACTTTCTAAGCTATTTTAGTTGTGTTAGTTTAATTGATGATTTTCTAGGAAAAAAAAAATTTGGATTTTTCCCAATGATGGATCTCCTATACAGTTTTTTGAGGGATTTAAGTCTAAACAAAAAATTCAAAAAATAAATAAATTAGAAAATAGAAAAATACAAAAACATGTCTTTTTTTTCCTTAGGTAGTAATAATCCCCTGTGGTTTTTCTTCGTGCCTCGATTCTTTTCCATGGGATGTATCTTGAACCGGGTAGTAATTGTTTTTTTGAGTAGTATGTAGGAAATAAAGGAGAAGAAATAATGTGATTCGCACCTTTTGACTTGTTTGATGGTTGCATACTTAGGTTCTGGCATGTGTTTCACCTTCCCTTGATTTTAAATATATAATGATGCCTTGGTAAAAATGAATAGCATGTGTTATGACTCTTATGTCTCGTTTGCCTGACTTGTGTTCACTTTGTGCTTCATGCTTAATATATCTCTTGGCTGTGTGAATACTTGCTTGATTGAGAGTCCGAATGAGACCGTCCTTAGTGAGTCATGTGCCATATGTTAAGTGAGTTCTTTGCATAGTCCATGTTATTACTTTTGGGTCTAGAACTTGCCCTAAATGTGAATTGAATAGAAATCCTATGTGTTACTCGGTTTGAAAAGTGATGTTAGGCTTTCTTTGATCTTTTTTGAGTTTTGTTGCTTATCACAAATAAAATCATCCATAGATACTCTTATGAGCCTATAAGCCTTTCTTTTGGCACCCGCATTACAAGCCTATCCCATTTTGTTCTTAATTGAATCATTTTGATCCTTATATCTCTTAAAACACTTGAATTGTAAAGAGAGCGCTAGAAAGAAGTAATGAGAAAACTTGGGGTAGCTTTTGAGTGAAACCCATAAAAAGAAGAAATGTGCACTTGTGCTTTAAATAAAAATTCACTAGCAAAAAGGTAAAAGCAAAAAAAAAAGAGGAAAGAATAAATGAATAAATAAAGGTTTCTTATTTTTGCTAGTGAATATGATCTGAAGCAGTGCGTACAGAAGAAGGAAAAATATTCTGGGGTGAGCTATCTTTGTGATGATTGAAGTGGATTGAAGGAATTTTGCGCTTAAAGTTGAATACGTGATGTGTTAAAGTGCTTAGGAGGGTTAGCCACTATATCCCAAATATATCCTACCCGTCCCTTAGCCCACATTACAACCGTAATAAAGTCCTAGTTGATTTCGGTCTGAGCGGGCCTACATTAGTAGAGGTTTACATAATGGGCAAGCCTATGGTACCGTTTGCGTGCATGTGACTTCTTTGAGAGATTGAGTGATTTTTCTTCATATGTGTGAGTCCTTAAAATATATACGATCATGTGATTTGGATGTGTGGACTACTTACTCTTTGTTTTATTGTGAGGGCACATAGTTTCACAAAGGATAGGTAACATTATTAGACCTCTCTGTTAGATTAAGTATTCAAGCCTCGGGTGCATTATGATATTGAGTTAGTTTTCGAGGCTAGGATTGTTATAATCATGTTGTTCCTGTGTTAGTTGTTTTGAAATTGGGCATAAGTACGGGAAGTGTATTTTGACAGCATATACTAGAGCTTAATTGTTGGTATCAACCATGGTCATAAGTGTAATGTGTTGTAAATGTGTGGCTTGTTGGGTCCTTGAAGAGGAAGTATTTGGTTGGTTGACTCGAGGGCGAGCAACACTTAAGTGTGGGGTGTTGATGCCATGCTATAATTTTATATATTTTGACGTTATTTACCCTACTTGCTTGTTGTTTGGATGCTAATTTGTGCGACAATTGCACTTAGTAAAGCTTATTTCACGTGTAGGAATACTTGGACGCGAATTGGATAAAAGTTGCAAGGAATGGTACCTCAGAGCTAAAAAATAGAGCAATAAAAGAAGAAGAGCAAGGCAACAAAACAACAATACCATAGACAGTGCAAGGCATTATCCATGGCACTGTCATTGGTGCCCCAGACAGTGCCTTGCGCAGAAACAACAGTGCCATAGGTAGTGCATGGCATTGTCCAGGGCACTGTCATTGGCGCCCCAGGCAGTGCCTTGCACCGAAACAATGGCTCCATAGACAGTGCCTTGCACCGACGATGCCATCCGAGCAAATTTTAATCCCTCATTAGTTTTGGACATATAGAATTCGGCCCCTACCCTATAAATACCCCATAAAGTTAGTTTTTTTTATAGGGTAAGACATAATTATAGAGGGAATCGACCTAAGGAGGCAAGAACACACAAGGTGCAAGGCGGAGAATTCTTCTACGGTTTTTTCACTTTTTTCTTCCTATTTTCATTATTGGTTATGAATTCTAGTATTGTAGTTTTGCATACTATTATGAATAGCTAATTTATTATCTAGGGTTTTGATGAAACCTTTTGTAGGATGAATTCTTGATATATTTTGATGTAATTGAGTCTTTGAATTTTTCTATTTGTTCAACTATGTGCTTATCTTAGTTAATTGAAGAGCTCTCAATTAACGATGCCTATTTATTATATATTTCTTGAAAATGAGTACATATTTAGGTAGTTGTTGAACAACGTCACTCCTAACGTATATGAGAGATCAATACGGCGGGTTTAAAAGCGAGATTAGAGATAACGAAGCTTTGACGTGATCATAGTGAGGGGTGAAAATGTGCGAGCTAGCGTAATTCGAGAGAATATGACTAGTACATTGTTGTAGTTGCTCGAGAGAGAATTATGATAAGTCGAGTGCTCATGATCAGTAGAGTATACGTAGGCGATATTATAGGAGACATAGCGAGAAGGATTCCGACAATTGGGGAAATCATAACTCTAGGCCTCCTTAATCTTGTCCCCAAAACCTTAGTATCTTTAATTGTTAATTTACTATTTTAATTTACTAGTTAATTAGTAAGAAAACTGAATCTTGATATTTATAAATTAGGAGTTGTTCGAGCTTGTATTCTTAGTGATACTTAACAGTTACGGCAAAACCTTAGTTCTTTGTGGGATTCGACTCCAGACTTTTAGACGGATTATATTTGCAGCGACCGCATATGTCTTTTGTATATTTTGTATGTGGTGTGTGCTTCTTCCTCTCTAAAATTCCAATCAAAACTTACTCTCTTAATATAATTTTGATACATATCAACAACTTTATGTAAAAAGATAGTATTGATAACTTAAATACAAATTTTATACAATGATTCATACACTATATAACTAATGTTTAACTTTCATACAACTTTCATACAACATTCAAATAAAAAATATATATATATAACTAGAACAGAATATAACTTAAATACAATTTATATACAATTATAATACAACTTTAATACAATTTCGTAAATATATTGTATGTCATGTGTTCTTCTTCTTCGAGTTTCAATATGAAAAGTGAGCCAAAATTTTAGTCAATCAATTAAATAGAATGAAGAAAAAAATTAATCAAATAGCATGCGAGAATGAAAGAAAAGAGAAAAAGGCCAGGACACACGCTGAACCACAATATCACGAATTCATGAGTTCTTAGTTAAGATGTATGTATAACTAATTCAACTGAGTTTTCTATCTTTCCATAGTAATTTGGAGAAAATAAGTCTAATGTATATTGTGTGTGCTTCTTCCTATCTAAAATTCCAATCAAATCTCTCTTAATACAATTTTGATACATATCAACAACTTAATATAAAAAGATAGTATTGATAACTTAAATACAAATTTTATACAATGATTCGTACATTATACAACTATTTTTCAACTTTCATACAACATTCAAATAAAAAATATATATATACAACTACAACAAAATAAATAAATAAACAACAAAATACAATTTTTCTACAATTTCTGCAATATAATGTATGTCATGTCTTCTTCTTCTTCTTCTTCTTCTTCTTCTTCTTCTTCTTCTTCTTCTTCTTCTTCTTCTTCTTCTTCTTCTTCTTCTTCTTCTTCGAGTTTCAATCTGAAATTCAGTCAAAATCAAGTCTAATCTTCACCAAACACCCTCAAAATTGAGATATAAACTCCTTAAAATATTCCCAATTGTTTGCAATAACACCCAATCCAAACAAATAATAATTTTTGAAAATCCAAATTCGATTTCAAAGTATCAAAGCTTCAAAGCTTTTTAATGGCTGTCAATGGTGGAGAGTCAAACACCTTCAAAATTTATTGATTGACAATTTCAATTTGAATACCAATTGTGCAATATGAAAGAAAATTGCTAAGTTAAAACTCTATAGTAAAACGATTGAAATTCATTGATGAATTCCATTAAAAATATATACAACATGAAAGGATAAAAAGTAGAGAATATCAGAGGAAGAAAAATTGGGGAAAGAACATAGAATGAGAGATAGAGAGACGGAGAGAGAGATAGCAGGAGAGAGAGATGGAGAGAGAGAGAGAGAGAGAGAGAGCGCAAGAGAGAGAACAGGGATGAGAAATAATTGATTCCTTATTCAATTCCTAATTTAAAGGGATACTCATTTAAAACTAATTTGTATATAATTGGTAAATTATATATGGCCATATAATTAAATTAAAACTTGAATAGGGAGTGTAATAAAGTTTCATATGTAGTATACGAAGGTAAAAATCCCTTCTTTCATTAGTTGTATTTTTTTTCTCTAGAACTGTTAATTGTGATACTTATACAACTATACAACAACAACAATCCAGTGAATTCCAACAAGTGAAGTCTGGAGTAGGAAGCGTATACGCAGTCATACCTCTATCCTGAGGAGGTAAAGAAACTATTTCTGATATACTATCTGCTAAAATAAAGAAGAAAAAAACTGTGGTAATAAATAGTAACAACTTATACAACTATAATTGCACAAATGTAAGGGTATTCTCTTGAATAACACTTTTCTTTAACATAAGGGTTACCTTTTATAACAGCTAGTTAATATATAAAATATGTGTTCTTCAGCCAAAGAAAAAAAGAAAGAAAGAAGGTGCTAGTTGGAAGAGTGACGGACAATATTTTTATAGTGAGTAAATTGTATGCATTTACCAAAACAAGGTTCATAGTGAAATTGGTATAGGTTTAAGTGGGTGGACATGTACTATAAAGTTGCTGGATTAAAAAAGGAAGAGCAAAACTTGTTTGTGAAAAAGTTACCACAACAAAGTCTTAGTGGGCGTTTGTACATAAAAATTGTAAAATTTCGAAAAAAAGACAAACTTTTTTTCAAATAAAAATGGTATTTGGGTTGTTTTTTAATTTTTGTGAGTGATCGGAGTAAAAATTTTGAAAAACACCTTTTTGGAGTTTTTCAAATTTTCGAAAATTTTCAAAATTCATCTTCAAGTAAAAATTAAAAATTTATGGCCAAACACTGATTTAAAAAAAAAAATGAAAAATATTTCATGGACTAACGGGATCTAATTAATCTAATGAAAACAACATAATACCTTGAATAAAACCAGCCTTATAATTTAGAAAAAAGAAAAACCTAAGTCTATCCATTTAACAAATCAGTTTTGCAACACAAAATTCAAATAATCAAAAGAGAAAATAAAGGAGAACTAGGAAGCGGGTATTAATCAGGTAAAATGGGAAACATATTAAGTTTTATTTATGTACTTTTCAAACGCTTCGTATTTAGGTTCTAGGTAGACAACTGCCGAAGCCTTTTATGCTTTTAAAATTTTCTTTTAAATTTTTTATTTGCAAGTGATGATTTCCCCCCATGTTCCTCAACTCTTATTGGTTCAAAAATGAGATTTATATCTAATAATAATCGGCAAAAGAGCATCTACCGTTTAACGTGCATAGTTGTTACTTGTTACTCTGTTGAAAAGTCTTTCTGAACAAGAAAAACTACTTAAAGAGAACAAAAAAACGAAAGAGAAAAGCAGAAAAAGAAAAAATACAAACATGAAAATGTTCTCTGCTTTTACAGCTTATTATGCACTAATCTGACTGTCTTAAGTTTTATGCAAGTATGTATATGCTAATTGTCATTAGGTTTCTGTAAAAGAATAGGGTGCCACACCTACTTAATTGCTTATCTTTCAAGTGAAGTTTTGATAATAGCAATCATTTGATTTCAGTTTCTTCATTTCTTCTTCTTCTTCTTCTTCTTCTTCTGCTGCTGTTGTACTTTTTCTTTTTTATTATCTTATTTTGAAATTTGCGTATATATTATGAAGTGGGAGGACCTTTGCTCAATTTAAAAGAATTCGATAAGTGCTTGCACGTTTCACACAACATTTTTTGTTGATATACATTGACAATGAATATCGGCATTTCTCCTAAATCACTGTTGCTTATTTCTTTCATTTTTCCTGGACTTTTGTGAATCTTTTATTTTATTTAAATCGTAAATTATTGAATTTATCTAGATAGTTAATCTTGCCACTTAACTAAATGAAAAATATAAAAGTAGTATAATTAAAAAAATAGGATAATAAGTTTGGAAAAAGGAGATTCAATTTCATAGCAACCAGTGTTTTAAAAGGCGTGGGCGTAAGGCGAGACGTTTTACATATGCCTCAGCGACGTGTAAGCCCCATAAGTATTTAATTTTTAATATTTTATAAAATAATATAATTACAGTAAATATTTATAAACATGTAAAATTGCATAAAAATTGAAGAAAAGTATAAATAAGTGAAATATATAAATATATATAGATGTGCTCCATCCCCACAAAAAACTAGTCAAAACAATCTATTATACGCTACTTAGAAGCACAAGTAACTTGAGTCGAAAAGAATAAAGTTTTGTATATGGAAGACCAAAAAGGATGACTAACCTGCAACTTGGACTTTGAACTTGCTGCTATGAAGGAGAGTGTAGTTCTCTTTGTATTTGTAAAAATAAAATTGAATATTCATTGCTTTTAGGAGATATTAGAAGACTAGTGGACAAGATAAAGAATTGGGAAAGACCATGAATTAGGGTTTCAATTAATAAAAAAGGTCTTGACTTTTAAATTTAATACATTTCAGTTCCTTTTTAAAATTTTTGAGTAATTACCAAGCTGACTTTTGAGCATTTGGGTATTATATGAAGGACTTATTCAACAAATTTTGTTTTAATTTGAAAAAGTCTTTGGGGCTTACGCCTCACTAAAAAAACGCGCCTCAAACGCACGGACGTACGCCCCGAATTGCTGGGCATACGACTCTTGAGACTTTCGCCACACACCATCGCCTCAGGGCTCGCCCCGAAAACGCCTTTTAAAACACTGATAGCAACCTATCATGTGATTTTAAGTGCTTTGAAGTTTTGCTTGCAATGAATATTTATTTACACTACTACTCTAAGATTTTGCAACCACAAGAAATGACCACATTATATAATTAATGTATTGGTGCATCAAATTAGCCTAAACCTGAAAAAGAAAAATCAACATTACATTATGTTTTTCTCTTATTAGCTTTATGAAAAGGGAAGAAGTCTTTTAAGAGAAAGTGACGCAAGAGTGCAATCCAAGTTAGTTAAAAGAGAATGGACGCATGACCCACTCCCATTTTCTTTTCCTTTTTTTGAAAAAAAAACTGTTTCTATTTAATAATTATAAGTTATAAGTTTATTCACCAAATATGCACACATATTCAGAAGAGAATAGTACAAAGAGTACAATTGAACACATATAGAAGGGAATGATACAAAGAGTACACTTCAAGTATATGAAAAGATGGTGAAAGAGTAATTAAGGGTCAATTAATTTGAGTGAGATAAAGGGTCCAAAACCAAGATATGCTTTCAGCTGTAAAGTTCATTTTGACAATCTTTTTCATTTTTATTCAAATTTATGTCTTTTCATCATTTTTTCCATAAAAATCCATGAAAATGTTTTATTGATTTTGAAAGCTCCGTTACCTTGAGATTTTGTTTTTACAGCCAAAATTTTTGTACTTTTGCATCTTGGAGATAATATATATAAAACCGAGATTAGAGCGGTTAAGATTTAAATTTTCATTGAATGCAAACAAAACACGTACACAATATACAATAAAAAAGGAGCTATAAGATATACAAGAAATCAGCTCATAGGTACAATTAATGTGAGAACCAAAATTGCCCATGGACTTTAACTCACCATCTAAAGAAATACACATTGAAACTATTTAACTCTTCCACTAAAGGACGACAAACAATCAAGATTGCACACAACGCGTATATATCATTAAAATATATACTGTAGAAAGAAAAAATAAAGAAAAAGCGGTGGGAGAGTGGGGGAAGTGACTTAAATATCACGACAGCGAAGTCTCTCTGTGTTTTTGATAGTAAAAAGACAGCTAGCAGTGAACCACCAACCAATACCATCACCACTCTTCTTTCTCCTTTTTTTTTAGCTTCTCTTTCATTTCATTTCATTTCCAATAGACTTCTTCTTTCTCATGTTAAGGTACATAATATAATATAATTTCTGTTTTGGGTTTTTGTACATTTCTATTTCTTCAGAGTTTTTATTCACTCTGCTCACAGACTAGGATTTCTTGAAAGTTGAGCCAATTTTCTACCCTGAATTTTGGCGGGATTTTTGTAGAGTTTAAGGTTTGGCTCTCTTTCCAAACGTACCTTCTCCTAATCATTTGACGTTTCATTTGGAATTGGGCCGTAAAAAGAAACAATGGGTTTGCATTGAATTTGCCTCATATGAGCCAACAAAAACTTGGGTTCTAGAGACATTTATCCAAGCACGAAGCTTTAACTTTTTATAATACTATATTCTAACAATTTTCGTCTTAATTTTATTGCAGGGAATTAATTTTCCATACTGGGATTGATACTTGAAGCTTTTTTTGCCTGCAAATTCTTGTTTTTTCATAAGGTTTGCTCCTTGAATTTGCATTTGAGTGTCTTGAGATTTCTCCAATTTGTTTATATTCTGCGTCGGTGCACCAGCTTGCTCCAGTTCATCCTCCATTTCTCTGGCTATTTCACCATCTAAAATGTCGGCATGCTCTAACCAGCTCTTTTCTTCTTTTAACTTTTTCTGGAGTATTCCCATTTTTCAAAATTATGTATAAAATTTGCGAAAGATTACAAGAATCCAGTCCCAGAATCTTAATTATGCTTAAAATTGTTTTTGTTCCTTTTTCAATTTTCAAAGTAACAAAATTATGGGTAACGCACCTCTTTGAGCTGGCTAGCATTTTTTTCAATGACAACATTATCTAGCTTGAAGACATTGGCGTCGTGGGCCACTATCCTTCACCGCGTGCGCACGCTAGCAATCACCATTCACCTCAACTAGCCATTTTGTTTGCTAGCTGATAAATTGAATCACCCTTGTGTTTGTACTTATTCTGTTTTCATTTTAACAGGTATAAAGTTATAGTTAGGAAAGAAAGAAAAAAGAGGAGAGTAAAATGGGGTCAAATTTCGTGGATGAAATAGATTGCGGCAGCTTCTTTGACCAAATTGATGACTTGATTGAGTTTCCGTCAGAGAATGAGTGCGGTGGCCTTAGTTCAACGGATTGCAAGGAATTCCCAAGCATATGGGATCAGCCCTTACCGGATTCCGACCCTCTTTTCTCCGGCAGCTACAACAATTCACCTTCCGACCTGTCGGCCGAGCTCTCTGTTCCTGTGAGTCTCTCAATTCATGGTGTAATTATTATGTTATGGTACTTAAAAACTTACCATAGGTAAAGTGTCTATGATAAGTCAGTATACATTGAATATTAGGGAGATGTTGATTAAAACGGTGTTAAGTGGATCCGTTTATCAACAGCGTCTTGTCACGTGATTGGCTTGATACAGAAACTCCCATGGGTCATGAGTTGAGTGGTTGTTAGTAGCTGGTGCGAGGTGTTTGTTTAAGTTTTGGTTAATTAATGATTAAGCAATTGTGTCATAATTAGGGAGGTCAGTTTTTGAATCATATCATGGATGTATCATAATTAGCTAGCTCATGTTTTATACATTTTTTTTGCAGTAGCAATGGTTGGTTTTGGATTTTGTAAAAACTTAGTAGTATATGTTTAATGTTCAGGCAATTTGCAACAGTGAGAATATAAAATGTTTGTCAACAGAATCAATTTATTTTAGAGTTGCCAGTTTCAAATTCAAACCTTTTGTTCTAAAAGCATTTTAGTATTGTGTTTTAGGGGAAACGGCCATGCATATATCAGCTGAATATGGCTTGTACGTTAGGCCAGGTCGTCCTGTTCACAAAGTATTTTCTTAATAATGATCCTTTGATCTTTACCTTTTAGAGCACTAAGGCCAAATAATCATGCGTATAATGGACCAAGACAGACAATATATATAATATTTCTGAATTTTGAGATTTACACTTCCAGTAGTTAATGGCTGTTGGTCTTTCCTGCGTAGTAGTTGGAGAATTCAGTCATTCTCTTAATTCTTCCATCACTTTCCATTTGCATGTGGTCATTTGGTTGCCATTTCGCAGGGAATGGCCATCACAATGAATGAAAGATAATGACATTCTATTTGCAGCTACATGACTGTGTAACTAAAAGAGACAATATTGAACTAACATTCTATTAGGTGTTGTGTAGCTTGCTAATCTTGCTTTTGGGGATAATCATCAGAATTCTCTTTGTTTTGCAGTATGAGGATATTGTACAACTTGAATGGCTCTCAACATTTGTGGAGGATTCCTTCTCGGGCAGAGGCTTGACCCTTGGGAAAGAAAATGCTCCCATCAACAAGGAGACATCCCACAGCAAATTCCAGTCTTCGAGTCCTGTCTCTGTGCTCGAGAGCAGCAGCAGTAGCTCCTCCTCTTCCTGCTCAGGCGGGAAAACCTTTCCTCTCAGTCCATGTCACCGTGGTCCACAACGTGCTAGGAGCAAGCGTCCTCGCCCGCCAACTTTCAATCCTCGGCCAGCGATTCAACTTATCTCTCCGACATTAGTCTTCATTGAGAATCCCCGGCCATTTGCTGCTCCTGTAACTTCTTCACAATCCGAAAACTTGGCAGAGTCTCCAATGAAGAAAATCAAATTTACGATCCCTCTAGCTCCAATCGAGACAATTCACAACTCCACCGCACACGCAGTTAGAAGATGCATGCATTGCGAGATAACCAAGACACCTCAATGGAGAGCAGGTCCAATGGGACCGAAGACCCTCTGCAACGCTTGTGGCGTTCGCTACAAGTCAGGAAGGCTCTTCCCTGAGTACCGGCCTGCTGCAAGCCCTACATTCGTTCCATCCATGCATTCCAATTCTCACAAGAAGGTTCTTGAAATGAGAACCAAGGACATTCCCGAGAACAACGCCACTGCCAGCAACAACCATCCAACAGGAGTTCAATCCGAGTAGCACATCCTCAGTGGAGGAGTAGATGTAAAGGGAAGGGAAAAAGGAAGCAGAGAATAGCTTTACCTAGTCATAGTCTTTTTTGTGTCCTCTCTGCATTTCTCATTTCAGTTAATGTTATTTGCTTGCTGTTTTTTCGTTGGTTCTTTGTACAGAGATGTAATGGGGGGAATTAGACGATCATATTTTAGGTGGTAGAGAGAGGGGAATGATGAGAAGAGAGGGCACTGAAAGGGGTTAAGAGTGGAGTTTAGGGCTGGAGTATAGCTTTAGCGTCATTTTAGGTCCTTTTGAAGTTCAAAATAGGCGTGGGGTTGGTTTTGATCTCTTTATTAGACTTTTGTCCTTAATTTCTCATCATTTGGATGGGAATTCTTTTTGTAGTGAGTTTGTTATTAGGTGATTCTGAAATGAGTAATACTTTGGATTATGTCTTGAGATTGCTTTTCCTTCGTAACTTACCAAATTTCATAAATGGTCATATAATTAGAGGGCGTTTGGATTGACTGTTAAGCTGGTCAAATTTCAAATGAGCTTTTAAGCTCTTTTTAGCTTTTTTAAGTGTTTGACAAAATCAAAAAGTGCTTAAAATAAGTTAAAATATGGAGAATATGGAGAATATGGAGGAGAGCAAGGAGGTCCCCCTCATCTGAAGAAGACCATTCTTAGCAACGGGTAGAGCAATATTGGATATATACGAGAGAAAATTCATGCTTAGAGTGGGTGAGAAGACTGTGACTTTTGAGATGAATGTAGGAAAGTGGGGGTGCAAAAGAAGAAACCAGCTGCAAGTGTTGAGTTGAAAGTAAAGGGCTCGAAAGAAACGGCTGCAGTGAGTGAGAAAGATAAGTGTCGGATGTACCCCAAAAAGGCTTAGAAGAAGCTGTCTGCATGGATGTGCACATTAGTTCGAAGGTGAGGAATGGATCCCGACTTCGACTCATACCCCGACTAGATATTCAGGGAAGTTTTATTTACCTTATGCTTTTTAATTGTGTGTCATGGGGACATGCCACAACTTAAAATGTGGGGTGGGGGATATGTTGTATGTATGTACGTATATAAGTTTTAGTTTTTTTTAAAGTTTTCTATGTGTTAGTTGTAGTAGTTAGAGATATAAAAAAACATAAAATTTTAAATTTTCGATTTTCCCGACGATGGATATCATCGACAGGTTTCTTGAGGGAGTAAAGTCGAAAGAAAAAAGACAAAAAAAATTTCTTTTATTAGGTAGTGTAATAATTCCCCCTTAGTTTTTCTTTATGCCGCGGTTCTTTTTCAAGGGTTTTGTTTGAACCGGGTGTAGTTAGTTTTTGTTTTGTAGAAGTAGTAGGAAGCCTTGTGCTATGATTTGAATTGGAGGCAATATCTCTTAATTTTATTATGCCTTGAGAATAGTAAGTGCTTTAGTTGTGACGCTTTGGCTCAATTTTTGACTCTTGTGTAAGTACCTTAAATTGTATGATCTATGCTTAACTGCTTTGACTAGAGTGTCTTGATAGTCCAATCTTGAGTGAGTTATGTGCCATGTGTGAGTGAGGTTTTGTGTTATTTTGTGCATTGCATTTGATGTCTAGAACTTGCCACGTATGTTTGCAAAGCGAAATAGTAGTTTTATTCAGTCTTGATAGTGATATAGGCATTTCTTTATTGAGCCAGTTATATGCGCTTACCCACCTAATTGTTATGTATCTTAGTTAACCCTGTTGAACCTGTAATCCTATTTTCTTTGGCAACTACATTTCAAGCCTTACCCAATTGTTTGAATTGACCATCTATTTGAACCTTATACCTCTCGTGAGCACTTGAATTTGTTATGAACTTTGTAAAAATTAAAGTGGGGGGTGGTTGGTTGGCTTTTGAGTGGAACTATTGATATAAAGAGAAATGTGCACTGTATTTGAAAAAGTAAGAGCCACTTGAATTGAAAAAGAAAAAGAAAAAAATTAGTATATGATTGTGAAAAATATTCCTTGATAGTGGTAACTTGATGTAATTGTGCTTAAAGAAGTAGAGAGTTAATGTATATTGATGTGAAGGTGGAGTTATGGTTTGACACAAGTGTGGAATTTTGAACAATGAAATGTATGTATTAAAGTGCTTAGGGAGGTGTAATGTATCCTACCCATCCCGTACCCTACATTACAACCAATTAAAGTCCTACTTGATCTTTGACTGAATAAGCTCAATTAGTAGAGTAGAATACTACGGCAAGCCTATGGTACGTCTTTTGTGGTATATGTATGTTGTTTTCTGAGAGTGAGTGAATTCTTTCTATCTTGAGTTCCTAATGGTTCTTAAATTTTATTATGTATGAAACTACTCTCTATTGTTGTGTGAGGGCACTTGATTCATGAAAGAAAGGTAATGTCGTTGACCTCTGTGTTAGAGTAAGTGAGTGGGTTATAAATAATGCGTGGTGCTTTTGAGTCAAATCTTGAGGTAAGGATATTACGGTATTGTGCTTAATCTGTTTTAAATATTCTTGGTGTGGTAAGTTATGAGAGTTGTTTAACAAGGTTGTGTCTATGTGAAGTTTTGTTTGATTGCTCGAGGACGATCAATGGTTTAAGTGTGGAGTGTTGATGGTAGGCTATAATTATGTATTTTAGTCGTTTATTGCACTCTAATTTACTGCACTTTGTGAGCACCTAATTTATGACTATATTTAAATTTTTATCACCTTGTACTGTGTAAATATTTTTAGAAATTTAATATATATTTTTTAGATTTGTGACATTTTTTATATATAGGGTAAAAATTAAAAATAATTTAAAAGGTCAATTATTACTATTAATAGAATTTTATTTTATTTTTATCTTTATTTTAAAATAAAATAAATTAAAAACCCAAAAAAAATTAAATATTTTTTTAAAAGTTTTTGGATTTGAATAAAAAAATAGGAAAAGTAGAAGTATGGAATTAAAAAATAAAAGTAAAAGTAGGTGGAAATTATTTAATAAAAAGTAAAAAAGTGGAAAATTAAAAAAATAAAAGTAAAAGAATGTGAAAATTTAAAAAATAAAAAGTAAAAGAAAGTTGGAATTAAAAAATAAAAGTAAAGGTACCTGAATTTGTTTTTAAAAAAAAGTAAAAGAGAGTGGAAATTTAAAAAAAGAAAAGTAAAATAAGTGAAAAAAAAAGAAAAGTAAAAAAAAAGTGGAAATTTAAATATAATAAAAGTAAAAAAGTGAGAAATTAAAAAATAAAAGTAAATGAAAGTGGGGAATTATTTGTTTTTAAAAAAGAAGAAAAATGGGAAGTTGGAATTCTTTTTAATTAAAAAATAATAAAATAAAATAAAAAATCTGAAAAAATTCCGAAAGTTTTTCTATAAATAGAAGAGAAATGTGAGGAGAAAGAAAAAGGGAGAGAGGAAAAAAGAGAGGGGAGGGATTTGGAGAGAAATGTTTTTGCTTCTTCTACGCTAAGGAAAATTCTATTCGTGTCATTCTTTCTTCGTCTTTCTTTCGAAAAAAACCAGCAGCTTCACCATCCCAAAGCCACCAAACCTTGACCACTTTTGAGCCATCATTAACCTCCCAAAAAAAGCTCCAAAAATAGCCACCAAATCGTCGGTTTTGCAAGGTTGATTGAGGTTGTAAGTTGAGATTTTCTGCTCGCGTTTTCCGCGGTCCGAAGGGTCTAGTTGCGAGCTATCCGATCACTGAGTGGTTGTAATTTAAATCCACAATCATCAATACAAAGGTTCACTTCTCTTTCTATTTTATTTTTCCATTAATGTTCTGGGTCATTCTGTTTTAATTTAACTTTGAGTATGATATGGTCGAGTTTGTATCTGAGTGTGCTAAGATTAATTTGTTCTCATGTTGAGTATTTATTAAGATTAATTTATTGTCCTTTTTGGTAGTTCATATGGTTAATCTTATTGATGAATATGTATTAATTTGTTACTTTTCTTGTTTATTCAATGAAGTAATGGCTTTCCATTTTAGCATGCTTTAGTTTCATTTTGATCTCATATCTTAGTGACTAAATTGGTTCTGCCCGTATCTATCTATTCCTACCATAAATTTAGTCTAGTTTCAGATATTAGTTAGCAGTAAAATTATAAGAGATTAGGTTGGGTCATGATTGGTGTAAGACTTTAATTGGACTTCCCCGGCATATTTATGGGCTAATTGTTGCCCAGGACCAAAAACAAATAAACATTCTCAAGCTAGCCAAGTTTTCCATAATTAACTTACTTCATTTCCTCCACAACAATATACATACCTCATGACCTTACAATAATCTCAAAATTAGTAATTGAATAATAATCGAACATCGTAGCTTGCTTTAGGCGTGATTAATAATAAATCATCGTGACTGTGGGTACGGTTCCCGTGGCATAGTCATGATACGTAAATCCCAATTAAAGTGCGCGTTTCACATGACTTGACCATAACTTCATAATAATAAAAATAAACATGTTGTAAATTGCGGGTGCGTTTCACGTGGCGCGGTTTGCAATGTGTACCAAAATGACAAGTGTACGACATCGTAGCTTGATCAAATAAATTTCATAAATACTAAAAGCGGTTAAGCAAATAATTAAAAGTGGTCAAAAGGTAAAATGCATAATAGGTTTAAAGCATATAATAAGTCAGATAATTAGGCCAAGTATTAATTGTTAAGTGACCGTGCTAAAACCACGGAACTCAGGAGTGCCTCACACCTTCTCCAGTGTTAAGATAATTCCTCACCCGGTCTTCTGTGTTTGCGGACCATAAATAGAGTCAATTTCCTCGATTTAGGATTCTAAAATAAACTAGTGACTTGGGACACCATAACAATTATTCCAAGTGGCAACTCTGAATTAAATAAAATAATTTCATTTCTAACAATGCCACTTAGATTGGAAAAACTCCCCTATCCCTCGGGAAAAAGGAGGTGTGACACACTTCACCTGTGTTTGAGCTTCAATTGATAATATTTTGCATTTATTGTGTGTTTTATGCCTTGTAGGATTGATTCCGAGTTATGCAGATGTTATGTAATGAATTCGAGTGATTTGGAGCTTTAAAGTCTGAGTAAAAGCCCAAGGGAATAAGTCGGGATCGTTTTCGGGGGTCGAGGACCAAGTCTGGACGTCAAAACGCAAGAAAAATCCGTACTCTTAGAAATCTCCATTGCCGCGGCGCGTAGGGCGCCGTGGCTGTACAAATCCCTATTGTCTGTCAGAACTAGATCTCTGTATTTCTCCACTAAGTTCCCGCATAGCGCGTCACCCCATGCGACGCGCCTGTGTATTTTTTACAGAGTGAAAATCCTATTTCAACTAGGAGAAGGTGGTTTCGTCTGGGCCCGACCCTACTTAGTATAAATACATGAAAAAATGTTATTTTTTGAACTTTTGACACATTTTAGACCTAAGGAGGCTAAGGAGGAGTTGCAGGCGCAAAAGCATAAGGATTTCATCATTCTGTCTACACTCAAGACCCGAGTTTGGATCGATTTTATATTTTTCTATACTTTAATTATATTTGTGATGAATTGCTCCATGTCTATGGAGTAGTTCTCTTTAGGGTTTGATGGATTTGGTGTATTGATGATTGTTTGTGGATTATAACTCTAGTTTTATGTATTGAAGCGTTGTTGGATGATTTAACTGTTACATCTATATTCACTTGTTCATGTAATCGAGAGAGGCATAACTTATGATATCTTTGTATTACATTATTAGTTGAGTTCATTAATTCTTCTTAGTAATCGAAAGAGACTAGTTGAATCATTGATTAAACCTAGTTAGGAGGATAATCAAGAGAGGTTCTCCTACAGACCAATCCACTACGCATTCTTGCATATCTTCACGTGCTTAAATTAGTTCATCTTGTGAGGATAAGACTTAATCGAGAGAGGAGTTTTTGGATGAATGTTTGAACTAATAATTGAGTGAATTTGATAGACTCACTTAAATATTAGAAGTGAATTATCTAGAGTTAGATCCCAAATAATTATCTTGCACCTATCCTATTAACCCCTATTTTCTCCCATTGATAACTTCCTTGCTTACCTTTGTTGCGATTGTTATTAGTCAATAGCTTTACATTCTTAATTAATTGTAGTTAGAAATCATAAAAATCTCAATTGTTGATCATCTTGAATAGCAATCAAACTAGAAACTACAAGAATACTGTTTAAATTCAATCCATGTGGATACGATATTATACTATACTATATTTGACTAGCGAGCATAATTTAAGTGTGTGTTCTGAGCTCGTCAGAAAACCGTGCGGGCTTGGCCCAAAGCGGACAATATCATACTATGTTAAAAGTATCTTTAGGCCATTTTAGCCCAATAACTGGTATCAAAGCCAATGGTTTAGCGGGATTATGGATATGGCGGAGTGTGGCGTGGGGGCCTGACTTAGTACCTTTGCCCGTCTACGGGGTTTACGACCTTTACCCGTAGCTTTGAAGATGCATATACAACCGTTTGGGCTTCGGTGACCGTAAATACTCAAGATCATGTGGGTGACACAAAATTAATCTCCAAATTAGCCCATAAACGGTGATGGGTCATGTGAAACTTAGTTTAAGGGAGAGACTGTTGGGTGTGTGTGAATAAAACTCCCACATAGAAAGTAGAAAAGGAAAATAAGTTACTTATAATGAGTTGGATACTCTAATGGTGTGAGACTTTTTGGGGAAAACCGTACGGGTTTGACCCAAAGCAGACAATATCACACCATGTTAAGAGTACAAAAGATCATGTGGCCTTTTGTGGTTGATAAAATCTGAAGGTTAGATGAGTTGATCATGATTTAGGGTACAAAGTTGTTTACTTTAACATCTAGGGTAGCTGAGAGTACTATTTATTTCCATGCTTCTGCCATATTATGTTGTAGGACTGCCCTTTGCCCCTTTGGACAGTCCTGGAGCAGTGTTTGATAAACAAAAGTGAGTCCTTTTAGATAGACTTTTGGTAAATCAAAAGATGTCCAAAAGTGACTCTCTTTGCTTACTTAAGAGCTGCTCCTTTCATATTTTAACACAAAAAAAAAAAAAAACTTAGACACCATTTTTATACACTCTAAGAAAACAGGACTTGAGAGAAAAAATCATTCGTTGAACTCTTAGAGTGAGCTGAAAACCTGAAAGTCTTGGAGTAATTTCTCTTTGAGTAAAACCTTTCAAAATAACAAAGTTTGTTAAGTTAGTTCTAAGCTTCTTTACTCTCTGAAATTGTTGGGACTCAAGGTCTATTTCTGGGTCATTTTCTCGGGTTGCAAGGTGCTGTTTGTTATTATTTTTTGCTGTCATTGCTGTTGGATTTCAGTTCATATCGCTGTATTTTGATTTCTGTGCAACGTAGGTAAGCCTTAAGCCTCTGTAATGTTGATTTTTCAATATTAATGAACATGATATATTTTTAGCATGTTCTAGTGTTGTTTAGTTAAAAGAAAATAGACGAATATTGATTGGTTATTTATGTGGTTATGTCTTATGTCTCAAACAGGTTTATGTGCTAAAATGTGGATATTTGGTTTCATTTTATTTGCTTAAGTTAAGTTTTCATTTTGGAAAAAAGTATAGTTCAAAGAGTCTACTTTTACTGTTAGCAAGTTAAAGTGATTTCTCTTTTCTTTGTAAATATTGGATTTGTAGTCAGATTCTTTTATCTATAATGATCTGGTGCTTATTTATATTTTGAAGTTGAGCTTGATCCTTGGTGGTGAAAGTGTATAGTTTTCCATGGCTCAAGTTGTTACTTGATTTCATGTACTTCAAGTTTTTCTTTTAATGATTAAATAAGTATCTGTGCTCATATAAAATGGCTGAAGTTTTTAGTATCAGGGCAAGTTATCTTTTAAAAATGATACATTAATTGTTGCCATCAATTTTCTTTAGTTGAACGAACGAAAAATAAAAAAAATCTAAGGCCATGTGTGTTGAGTTTATTAAGAATGTAATCCCTTCAAGTTGGTGTTCAAATTCAAAAAATTCATGGTGCATATGTCAGTTCATTATCTAAACTAAAATCAAAGTTAGCTACTCTCTTAGTGACAAAAATGATATTTCCCTTCATGGGTAGTTTGGTAGCGTTTCTGTCACGCCCTGAGCTCGGAGAGCACGACCGGCACTCAACCAAAATAACCCGATCGAGCAAGCCTGCTGGACTTCTTTCTACCCAACTCACCCATAAATAAAGTGGATATAAACTTCATTAATAAGTCTCCAAAATAATACATTTCAGAACCATAGTTTTACAATGGAAGCAGGAGATACAATTACGACATCTTTAGTTTAACTTTCCCACACTAATACACAACCCACACTATATCTACGGAGCCTCTAATAGATATAAAAGAGTACAATGATGGTGCCGGTAACAAGGCTCCGACTATACCTCAAAATATAATACACACAGAATAAAAAAAAATGCACAACCCCGGAAAGAAGTGGGGCTCACCAAGTCAGTTGGGAGAAGAGTGTACCGCTATCACTGGTCAATGCCTTCCGTTGTGGAACCACCTGTATCCATTAAGGATGTAGCGCCCCCGGCAAAAGGGACATTAGTACATGTCGAATAGTTCTAGTATGAAAACCAAACACCTATTCAAGGACTTGGAAATACAACATGAATTATAATGAATTATGATAACAATAAAAGGCTTAATTAGCCATTAAAGCCACAACAAATTTATTAAGAGCTTTCAATAATATTTATAAATTTTAAGTCGGGGATCCTCTACAACTATCTCTACACAGAGCGACCCTGCTGCCTCACCCCAATGTATGCGGGTGGAGGTGCAATCACAATATCATAACACTACATAAAGCGGCCCCGCCGCCTCACCCCAATATATGCGGGTGGAGGTGTACTCACAGTATCACAACATTACACAAAGCGGGCCCGCCGCCTAACCCAAATATATGCGGGTGGAGGTGTACTCACAATATCATAACACTACACAAAGCGGCCCCGCTACCTCACCCCAATATATGCGGGTGGAGATATATTTACAATACCATAATTTTGGGTCCCAAAACTATAATAGTTTGTACAAAAGAGTTCCCTTTCAAATTAACCATTTGACCTTAGCAGTGTAAGTTCATATGGTTTCATCATATGAAAAATAAAAGCTTAACCACATTGATTTCATACAATATCTTCCTCCCACAAAGGGTATAACATAATTAAGTCACAATAGTCAATCTTTAACACAAGAGGTTTCGGGTACGTTATGCAAATTTGAGAATCAATTTACTAGTTTGAACATCCCACATCAATAGCCTTTCAAGTTCAACTACACATGATAGAATTTTACAAGAATTCGAAAATTCCGATACTAGAATAAAAGTTTAGCCTTCATACCTCGAAAGAGCTTTTCTTAATGCAACAATAATGTCCCAGCACTCCTAACGATGCCAGTCTATAGTGTTGGAGAGAATTATAAGCGCGATTTGAGAAATTCGTATGGCAAGGGCTGTTACAACTATGACCCGGCCTTTCCCTCAACTAATTCAACCACAAAACCACCCAAGATTATTCTACAACTTTCCCACAATCCCTATTAGGTCATGCATGTGATAAATCTACCCTTATCATCTATAATTAACCCTAAGTCCGAAATTGAAGAATTGGGAAAAGAAATTCTTACCTCTTTAAAGTCCTAGCAAGTAGGGCTGCTTATCGGGCGGATCAGGCGGTTATTTACTCTTAACGGTTCGGCTTATCGGTTATTGGCTTTTAAATGTATTAATCCGTTAGCCACCCGATAAGATATGGGGTGGATTGGTATCGGTTTAGCTATTATCGGGAGGTTATCGGGCCACCCGATAATTAAAAACCTGTTTGGACTGACTACTTTTATTATGGGACCGAACTAAAATTAAATAAAAGGGCTACTGGAAACACCAAGTATAATGTTACAGTTCAGCTAGCTAGTTTGTTGGTCTTGTTCACAGAATGACAGGATCACAGTTCATAAAAGTTGTGTAGAACCTTGTGAATGTTCTAGTTAATGAAGTATAATGTTACACAGATAAATCGAATGAACAAGCAGACTAATCAACTGCAATCTAAATGATATAACTGTTAACGAAGGGTGTAGAACCTTGTGAATGTTCTAAGAAGATAATTACAGTAAAATCACATTAGTTTTGTGTTTTAAGTGAGAATACAACAAAGTGTTAATTAGCATGAAAATAGAGAGTAACATGTGATTGAACCCCAAGAAGGAAATAAAGCATTTGATTGGCTTTAACTAAGTACTGTCCAAAGTAGTCATAAAGCAAATCATAGAGACAACATAAGTATAAAGCAAATCGCGGTTATAACATCCTTTCACATGCATAATGCATTAAGGCTCAGATTTTCATTTTTCCGGCGATCCCTTCAATAACAGAGGAAGAATATACGTAGTAACATATGAATAATATATATATTCTTAACGGGTTAACGGATTATCCGTTAAGAAAATTAAATAATCTGCCCCCAAACCGATAAGTCGTTAATAAAAATATTTCAATTCGTTCCCCATCCGTTAAATCGTTAACCCGATACCAATAAGTCATTAAGCCACTTTTGCGGTTCGATTTTCGGTTTCGGTTCGGTTTTGAACACCCCTACTAGCAAGTCCCTCTTAGTAAAATTCCAAGGTTTGACTTAAGTTGAGTAGTGAAATCCTTGAACCTCCTCTTTCTCTCTCTATAATAGCTCTCCCCTCTCTCTAATATATGAGATAATCCCTCAAAAATGACCTCTAAAGCTAAATAAACGAAATGAGGTCGGGTAAAAAAAAATTAGAAAAATAAAACCCTGACGCCGATCTGCGGTCGCATATGTGACCGCATAATGCTTATGCGGTCCGCACAATGGACCGCACAAATGCCCTCCGGAACTGGGCAATACTGCTTCAGTATGCGGCCGTTATGCGGTCCACAGATCTATTCTGCGATCGCATAATGCGCCGCAGACCTTCCTCCAAACTTGCCCTGAACTGCTTCACTCTGCGGCCATTTTGCGGTCCGCAGAGTGATTCTGCAGCCACATAATGGGCCGCAGAAATGTCTTTTTCTGCCCAAATTTTCCTTTACTCCCTAGCACATTGTTCAACCTATAAAGTTCGAGCCGCCACTTCGGCACCACGAAACCTTAAATTCCTTTGCGAAATTTTATGGGTCCTTACAGTTTCTTTCCCTATGAAGTGTTTAAATCTTTTGTTTTTGGACGTCTTTAGTATTTATTTTTGTTTTTGTTTTTATTTTTTTATTTGGAGGAATCATTGTTGGATTTTTCTTTGAAAAAATAAAAAAGGTACGTACGTGGGACACTTCTTGTCTTTTGATTTTCAATCTAAATCAGTAAAAAAAAAGTGGCTCATTAGGCTTTTGGCTTGTTTTCTATAAATAAATAAATTAAATACTTTCCTTTTGCCATGAACACTAGCATCAATTTAAGTTGCTGTAATTTTCTTCCTGGGCTATTGAAAAGTTAAATTAGTTGGGCCGTTTGCTTGGCCCAAGTGTTATTCTAAGACCATAAGTAATTAACTCAAATACCAATAGATTCACAAATGGGCCAGCAACCCATAAGTCGAAAGAGTGACCTAATGCCATTACAATAGCCAAATCTCTAAAGTAGCCCACTCTTGAAATTAATAAAAGCTGGCCCAAATTTTTAAAAACATCAGGTGAGGTTGGGGAAGACTTGGCTGCGGCTAGTCAAGGAGAGGTTAGGTCAAGGGATTTGGTTGTTTGCATTATTAATTTTCAATAAAAAAAATAGATTCCTTTTTTTATTAATTAAACTAACCTAATCACTTTTAATAATTAATTTAAATGCTAGGCAACTTATAGGCACGCTTTAACTTTTTCATTCACGGGCTCGCTTGCATAGCGTGATATTTAACTTAGCATTAAATTAATTCAATAATACAATACCATATTCAATAGCTTTGATAATTCCTAAATTAATTAACCCCTTTCTATAAATCGTGGATTCATTTGCGTAGCACGATAGTCGATATTTAATAAATTTTAAAATTTATTTCCACAAATGTAGTAATTTTTCCAAAAGTAATAACGTGCTAATAATCCTTGTCACGACTGCGGATTTGCTTGCGTAGTACTGTTATGACAAAATTAATAAATTTCATCTCGACCACGCATTCGCTTGCATAGTGTGGTTACGACATCTTATTTTATTCAAGATATCTTTTAATAATTAAGCAATAAAAGTGGATATAGGCAAAACATGAAAACCAATAAAATACAGTTTGTCCAAAATTAATTCAAGCTATTTTGAGTCAATAAAAGCAACCGTGCTAGAACCACAGGACTCGGGGAATGCCTTACACTTTCTCCCCGGTCAACATAATTCCTTATCCGAACTTTATTTTTACAGACAAATAATAATAGAGTCAAACTTTTCTTTGACTAGGGATTCAAATAAAAGGTGACTTGGAACACCCAAAAAATTAATTTCAAGTGGCGAATCTGAACAATAAAATAATCCGTATTTCAAAATTATCACTTTAATTGAAAAACTATTTAACCCACAATAATTCAAAATATATATCTTTTTCTTGGGGTAGAAAAGGGGTGTGACAACTCTGTCAACTCTGCCGGGGAATATTCAAGAATTCGAGCTTGTACATGTTGAATTTTATTTGGCTTTATTAATTTTGTATATACTGTGATTTATTTGGGCCTAATGTGCTGCTTGTCTGCTTTTTTACCGCTTTAATATTGTTGAACTGTACATTAAACTGTCTTCTCACGCACCCCCTCCGAGTCTACTTGGAATTAAAATTAGGTATTTGCTTGACATAGCCCACGTTCTTTGATATAGTCAACGTGCTCACTACCCAGTGAAGGATTTTAGTAACACATGTTTTAGGCGGGGAGCACCACCAGCTAAGCCGGAAAGTAATGCTATCGGTATATTGACCCTCCTCGGCTCGAGTTGTCCGCTCGAGTAAGCTAGTCTAGATATATTCTCCACCAAGAATTAAATCTAGAAAAATAAAACCTCATGCCGGATATTCCTAGTAGGTTTCCTTTATTTGCATCACGTGCATTTAGCTTAGCAGCACTCGGCACGAGCCGGATTCTATTTAGGACAGGTACCTGTTGAGACCATTATGTTCATGTTATGTGCTACCTGTTACATTATTTGGGAGGCTTTCATGTTGACCGACTTTAGGGTGGATCAGTTGAATGAACAGAGAGAAATAAAGAACTTGCTCCTGATTTTTGTACAAATGTCTGTTTAAAATATATAAAAAACAATATGCTCTAGTGCGTATGGTGCTAAGGATTAATTTTCATAAAAAATTAAAAAGAGAAAAATTGTTAGTTTTATGAACTACGCGGGTCTGATTCACACTACCCGGTGAGGTACGTAGGCAATCTCCATCAGGTTCGGCCCACATTTTTTCAAAAATAAAGGAAGTATAAAAATTACGCATTTGCATTTCGATTTTTTAAAACATAATTGCTATTTTTGGTCACCTTTTTCTGTTTTGCCCTCATATCTGGCCCTTTTTGCTGAGACAACCTTAAATCTTCCTCGGAAGTGCTAAAAGGCCATTTTTGTAAAGAATAGCTACTTTGTCCATTTTTTACTTTTTACCATTTTGCCCTTATGTCCGGCCATTTTTGCCGAGACAGCCATAAATCTTCCACGGAAGTACTGAAAGACTGTTTTTTGTAAAAATGACAATTTCTTCTGTTTTTATCTATTTTTTACTGTGTTGCCTTTGTATCCCGCCGTTTTTGCCGAGACAACCTTAAAATCTTCCTCGGAAGTACCGAAAGGCTGCTTTAATAAAAATGGCAATTTTATCTAGTTTTGTCTGGAAATATTTGCCGAGGCAACCTTTAAACCTCTCTTGGGAGTACCGAAGGATCATTTTTGTAAAAATAGCTATTTTATTTATTTTGTCTACTTTTTATTATTTTGTCCCCATGTTTGGTCGTTTTTGCCGAGACATCCTTTAAACATTCCGTGGAAGTATCAAAGGACCGTTTTCTTAATAATAGCCATTTTTCTTACTTTTATCATTTCACCTTTTGTGTCTAGTAATTTCAAAAAATAATAATAAAAATAGATTGTGTTCTAAATTGGCATATTAAAAAAATTGGAAGTTTCATATAGTTTAGGTAAGTCCTGACACCTTTTTCTCTTATTCTTAGGTTCACCATGAATTCTCCACAAAGAAGCAGTCAGAAAAGAGTAAGGGACGAGACACCTCCTATGTTCTTGATCAGAGATAAGACCCCGAGTAGTCTTTGTAATTGGTGGGCTAGTTTTGCTACATGAGAACATAATCAAGTATTTAAGCACCTCAAGTTCCTCACAAACATCATGGGAATTAAGTCTAATAGAGATTTATTCGAGGCCCTAGTGGGTTTTTGGGACCCCGTAAACAATTTCTTTAGGTTCAGAGATTGTGAAATGACGCCCACATTGGAAGAATTAGGTGGGTTTACCGGATTGGGGAGAGACCTTCGTGGGAAAAATCCTGCGGCTCGCAAAAAAGTTGGTGTGAACAACTTTCTGAAGAAGATATGCCTCCGTCGAATTCCAATGGGTTGCTTGAACGAAGTTCCGTTGGAATATTTCTATGACAGATTTAGGGACAAGAAAGGGTTTGAGAACTTCTAGGACATAGAATTTGTCAACCAATTGAGTTACGACGCCTGGAGGGAGTTGAGAATCTTCACGTTTATGATATCATTTTTGGGGATCATGGTCTTTCCAGAGCGTGGTGGGTGCATCAGAGTTCGATTGGCTGCGGTAGTCTCGTTTTTGCAAAGTAGCGAAGATCATACCATTCTTCTCATATTTTTGGGAGATATTTTCCGAGCTTTGACATGCTGCCAAGCAGGTGAAAATTACTTCGAGGGATGCAACATTCTGTTGTAGATATGGTTCGTAGAGCACCTTTATCATCATCCAGTAGTAGTAAATTTCAGTGATCATTGGCTAAATTACATTGGATGTCACCCAGATAGGGTCACGAGTTGTAATCTTCCAAATGGGGTGAAGGCCTAGCGGACATTACTTGGTCCATTGACTACTGATAGAATCCCTTGGAACTATTATTGGTTCCCTTCTGCTAGGGTCATACATATGTCGACGTATCACCTGTTCTTTATACTCATGGGCTTCAGAGGTTTCCAGACTATGCGCCCCTACGTGTCATGCGCCAGTTAGGGAGAGAGAAAAAGAGGCCCCAGCTTGAGGACATGCGTCCGTTTGTGTGGGAGTTTAAGGGAGAGGAACTTCCAAGGGAGTCATATGCACAAAAGGTTTGGTTCGGTAGTTGATTTTCCGACTTGGACGAGATGGTAGCTGATCGTGAACATGGTAAGGTAAGCCTAGAGTACCTTGAGTGGTTTCACAATCAGGCTATCCCGGAGCAAAGGCTAGAAAGATCCATACGGAATGCATTTGATTGGGAGGAGGAGATTGAGTCGAGAGTTAGAGAAATCGGAAGGGAAGTGGCACAAGAGTACCAATCCCGTATTGATATTTTACAAGAAGATAAAAGGCATTCTAGCCTTGGAGCACGAGCATGATGCATTGAATCTAGACAAAACCCGTGGACAACGAAATCAAGAGTTGCATTTGGCTCAAGAGCACATTAAGGTAAAGATCCTAGAGGTAGCCACATATACCTCACAAGCATGTAGGAGTTGCCAAGGTATGACACCTGAGCGGTTTGCAAAAGTATCATTGAACGTCGCCCGCCACATATCCGCAGACTTAGAGAGGATATATTGCGATGTTGGAGGTCAGCCACAGGAATAAGCACCTTGACTATAGTGATGCTGGCGGATTCTTCTACAGGGATCTGAGCCTTTTTCTAGTTGGCAGTCCCTTGTGATCGTTCCTTTGTTGTCATCGAGTATGTAAGAATCTTTTGGTGTTTTGAGTCTTGTTGTTTTGCCTTTTATTCTTAAAAGTCTGAGTCAAGTTCGGTCTTATTTAAATGTTTGTCCTTTTAAGTTGTATTTTTATGTAATTTTTGTTTCTGAGTCTTGTATCAAAAAAACAAGACTAAAAAAAGGAAGAGAGAGTTGAAAATCAATGAAAAAGATTTTATTTTAGAAAAATTCGAAAATGAACCAAAAAGATTTTTGATTTTGTAAATAAATAACAACAGATATTCATGTCCTTGAACTACATGATGATCTGATTCATGCAGCGACATGATACGTAGGCAACCTCCAAAGGGTTCGATCGAAATATTTTTTAACTACTCTAAAATGAGGGATCAAAATGAGGTGAGTGAAAAGAAAAGCGAAAAAAAAAAAGAAAGAGGAAAAAATAAGAGCGTCAATAAGCAACAACCTTATAAGCCAGAATGAAACATGAAGCCTTCCAAAAGCATGTAGAAATGGTGATAATGTTAGAGGCATATCATATTACATGTGATTCATATATGTAAAATGCTTAACCCTAACACGTTTGTTGTCTCTTATATAGTAAGCTTAAGGTGGTTGGTTTGTGGTGAAACTAGCAACACATCATTACTTCACCAGATTTAAGGGAAAGGTAGCAATGAGTAACAATGATGAAATCGAGTTGGTTAGTGACGACACCCAGGGTTAGTCAGTTGAGCAAGAGTCGGAGGAAGTAAGAAGATTGAAACAACAATTGTCTGATGTGTATCATGCTTGGGTCTTCGGTCAGCCTCCACCTCAGGGTCCCTTAGCGGGAACTTCCACCGTACCCCTAGCTACTCAACCACCACTCCATGCAACTAGCGATCACATTCTACCACCAGGGTATGTGCCAAATTACAGCTTTCCTGCTGCCCCTGGTACCTCTAATGTGCGACCCCAGCCACACCGGTCAGGAACACCCCCATCGTCGTGTCTGGCGCGCCGACATATATAATACCGCCACCACCTCCTGTGATGAGGCCAAACAACGAGCCACCATATCATACTTATGATGGCCAATACTACTCTCCAAATATGGCTTTTAGGGTCTCGGCGCCATACAATCAGACTCCTCAGTACGAGTCACCAGTGGAAACTGAAAAGGCTGCCAAGATGGGTGAGCCAGATGAGATGGCAGAAAAATGAAAAGTCCCGAGCATAACATAAAGAACATACATGGACTAGGTTGTCACAAAAGTGTTTCATTCAGTGATCTATGCATGTTCCCTCACATCTATTTTCCACCAGGGTTCAAGACCCCAAAATTTGAGAAATATGATGGATACAGCGACCCTATCGCCTACTTGAAAAGGTACTACAACCAGCTGAGGGGTGCAGGAGGAAAAGAAGAATTGTTGATGGCTTATTTTGGCTAGAGTCTGGTGGGGGTAGCCTCTGAATGGTTCATTGACCAAGATATCTCCCAGTGGCATGTTTGGGATGACATGACCCAGGCCTTCGTCAAACAATTTCAGTACAACATTGATATTGCGTTGGATCGCAATTCCTTGTCCAATATGAAGAAAATGCCGACTGAAAGCTTTAGGGAGTATGCCATCAGGTGGAGGGAGAAAACAACTAGAGTTAAGCCACCCATGGATAACCACGAATTGATCACTATTTTTCTGGAGGCTCAAGATCCTGATTACTTCGAAAATATGATGTCCGCAATGGTAGGCCTTTTGCAGAAGCGATCAAGATAGGGGAGATGGCCGAAAATGGCCCCAAGACTGGCAGAATTGTAAGTCAAGCTACTCCCAAAGCCTCCACCCAAGCAATCCAAAATGGGTCGGGAAGTTTGGCAAATAGAAAGAAGAGAGATAAAATATCCATGATGACTTCGGAATCCAGAGAAGTTCAAAGAGGGGTTTCGCACCCTTATGTGCAAGTTCAGCAGGGGCGGTCCAGCTACCCTCAACATTATTATCCCCTGCCAGTTCCTCAATACTCTAAGGGCCCACCACAATGCACATTCTTTAATGCCCAGTCTTATGCTCGGCCTCCCAATCAACAGGTACAGGCACCAGCTCCAAGGATCCCCCAACCTCAGCAGTAACATTTTTGGGCACCCTACAATGCTTGTCCCAAGCAGGATTATGGTCGAGAGCAGAGGCTGTTGGAAAAGTTCACTCCATTAGCCGAATCATACTCTAGTCTGTTCCAGAAGTTGAAGCAGATGGGCGTGATTGGACCCATTGCTCCCCACCATATGCATCCCTATTCACATGAGTTTCAAGCAAATGCTAGATGTGAATATCATTCAGGTGCCCCGGGCATAGCACTGATGACTGTTGGACTCTGAACAGATCCATAGAAAGACTCATCGCTGAAAAGTTGATTGTGGTAACAAATGGAGAAGACCCTCCTAGTGTTACAAACAACCCGTTTCCATTACACAATGATGTTCATTTCGTGGGAATGATTGGCCGCGATCAAGAATACAAGCCAGTTAGTCGAGCAGAAATGACAGTGGGAACGATTCAAGAAGGAACAAGACTGGAAGTAAGTCCAAAACAAGATGTGTCGTTGCTTATGAAAGGCACCCAGAGCTCAGAGAAGGCAACTTTATTTGTTCCAAAAATCTCGAGGTTGGAAGTGCGCTCCAGTGTTCCAAGCCCAAGGTTGTATGTCCTGGGAGGCCAACCCGTCATAAGGCAGAATCAAGGTGGTACAAAAGGTATAACAGAGCAGATCATAATCAAAACTGTCGTGCAACCCCGTATGACAAACACGAAAACCATTCGTTAGAACTATAATGAAACTGTGATGACCTACAAAGGCAAGGAAATCATAGAAAAAGTGGGGGAAACTGGAGGTTTGACTCGATCGGAGAGGTGTTACTCTCCATAAGAGTTGAGGAAGGCCAAGAAAATTAAAGAAGGCCAAATGCCAATAAAGAAACAAGTCACTGAAGAAGAGGCGAAAGAGTTTTTGAAAAAGATGAAAGTTCGTGATTACTCAATTATTGATCAGTTGAGAAAGACTCCCGCTCAAATCTCTCTGCTATCTCTACTCATACATTCAGAAGAGAATGCCCGTGTACTAATCAAGATCCTGAACGAGGCACATGTCTCAGAGAAGACCACAGTGAATTAGTTAGAGAAGATGGCTAATAGATTTTTTGAGGTGAACAAAATCTCCTTTACTGATGATGGATTCCCTGGGGAGGGAGCCGGGCACAATAGGGCTTTGCACCTGATTGTCAAATGTGAGGGGCACTATGTAAAGCGAGTCATAGTTGATGGAGGCTCGAGTATAGATGTATGCCCTCTCTCTACCTTGCAAAGCATGAAAATCAATACAGACAGAATCCGACCCAGCAATGTCTGCATCCAGGCTTTTGGTGGCTCAGCAACATATACCATTGTGGAGATCCACCTCACCATGACAATTGGGTCCATTGATTTTGATATTGTCTTTCCAAGTATTGGACATGGAAACTTCTTATAGCTTTCTTCTTGGAAGGCCATGGATCCATATGGCTCGAGCTGTGCCATCCACCTTGCATCAGATGGTTAAATTCGAACATGACATGCAAGAAATTATTATTCATGGAGAAGATGAGTCACCCATTTATAAAGACTCGTTAATCCCGTGTATTGAGGCCAAGGAAGGGTGTGAGTCCATTGTCTATCAGGCTTTCAAAGTGGTTGTTGTGGACCATGTTGAGGAAGGAAAGCCCATTTTGCATCCTCGTCTTTCCACCATATCTGTAATGGTAGTTGCACTTATGCTGAGACAGGGTTATGAGCCAGGAAAAGGCCTGGGGGCATCATTGCAAGGAATTTCGGAACCCATTTCTCCGTTCAGTAAGAAGGGTACTTTTGGCTTAGGTTTCAGGCCAAGACAAGCAGATAAAGACAAAGCCAAACATCACAAAAAGCATGGGTGGGTATTGCAGAAACCGATCCCTCATATTTTCTACACTTTTGTCAAGCCGAGACTCTAAAAGGGTCAAAATTCCTCGGCGCAGGAAGACATTGATAAAATTTGTCATGCCCCCAGCCAGATGTTTTCTGAAGTGAATATGATCCAAGCTAGTGAAGGAACTAGTTGTGCCGATATGCAACTAATTGGACCAGACACCATGCTCAACAACTGAGAAGCAACTCCTCTCCCTACAAGGAAAGAGTCTTGGTAGCTTGCTTTTGCATCTTCTTTTTTGTATTTTGGTTACTTTCAGGGTTGTAATCCAAACATCTCAGTATGATTGTTTTGTTTTGATGTTAACCCTTCTATCCTTTCAAATTCAATGAAATGCAGTTCAGTTTCGTATTAAGTTTTGTATCTTTTCCTTTATCTAATTCCTGTCATTTTGTTTCCATTTCAATCTTGTTAATGCATGCTTTAATAACATGACATGTATGCAAAATTCATGCCCAGATCTTAAAAAGCTGTCTAATTTCGAAATAATGTATCAAGAGGTTGAATATGATGAAGTTGAGGATGTTGAGGAAATAAAAAGAGAATTTGAACAATTTGAAAACAAGCCTAAGCCCTACCTCAGTGAAACTGAGCCGATTAATATCGAAAGTCATGAAGAAGTTAGAGAAACAAAGATAAGAATTCACACTGAACAAAAAACTAGAGATGCCTTGATTCAACTTTTATTTGAATAGAGAGATGTGTTTGCTTGGTCTTATGATGATATGTCAGGTTTAAGTGCTGTTCTAGTGGTTCATAAGCTTCCCATGTATTCTGATTTTCCACCAGTCCAACAAAAGCAACAAAAATTTAAAACAAACATGAGTGATAAAATCAAAGAGGAAATTATAAAGCAATCGAGTGCTAATGTGGTCAGAGCCGCCCGATACACTACTTGGGTGGAAAATCTTGTGCATGTACCGAAGAAGGATGGAAAAACTAGAGTCTATGTTGACTACAGAGATTTGAACAAAGCGAGTCCAAAGGATAGCTTTCCTTTACCAAACATCCACATCCTTGTAGATAATTGTGCAAAGCATGAGATACAATCTTTCATGGATTGCTATGCCGGATACCACCATATTCTAATGGATGAGGATGATATAGAAAATATCGCTTTCACCACTCCATGGGGTACATATTGTTACAGGGTCATGCCATTCGGTTTAAAGAATGCAGGGACAACTTACATGAGGGACATGACCACTATTTTCCACGACATGATGCACAAAGAGATTGAAGTATATGTCGATGATATCATCATAAAGTCAAAGACACGGGTTGATCATGTGCGCGATTTAAAAAAGTTCTTCGAATGACTGCGAAGGTAGGACCTTAAGCTCAATCTAGCCAAGTGTGCATTTGGGGTTCCGTCTGGGAAGCTCCTCGGTTTTATAGTCAGCCAAAGAGGCATCGAATTGGATCCATCTAAGATAAAGTCTATTCGAGATCTGCCACCCCCGAAGAACAAAACGGAAGTCATGAGCTTTCTCGGGAGATTGAACTACATCAGTAGGTTCATTGTTCAAATCACAACCACGTGCGAGCCCATCTTTAAGTTGCTAAAAAAAGATGTTGCTATCAAGTGGACGGATGATTGCCAAAAAGCTTTTGACAAGATCAAAGATTATCTATCAAAACCCCTTGTACTGGTCCCATATAAACCTGGTAGGCCTTTGTTTTTATATCTATCAGTGATGGATAATTCCTTTGGATGCGTTCTGGGGCAACATGAAACGATAGGCAAAAAAGAAGAGGCAATCTAATATTTGAGCAAGAAGTTCACCAATTATGAGTTTAAGTATACCCTTTTAGAAAGGACATGTTGTGCTTGACTTGGGTCACTCAGAAGCCGAGACATTATCTTTTGGCATACACTACTTACCTTATATACAAAATGGATCCTTTGAAGTACATCTTCCAAAAACCAATGCCCACTGGCATGCTCGCAAAATGGCAAATTCTGCTCACAGAGTTTGACATCATCTATGTCACTCACACCGCAATGAAAGCACAGGCTTTGGCAGATCATCTGGTAGAGAATCTAGTTGATGATGATTACAAGCCACTGAGCACATACTTCCCAAACGAAGAGGTCAACTCAATAGAGAAAGTAGTTCCGGACGACAGCCATGTATGGAAAATATATTTTGATGGGACTGTCAATATCAAAAGAGTTGGGATCGGGGCAATCCTCATCTCATCTATTGGACAGCATTACCCTGCAATGTCCCGACTTTGTTTCTTCTGTACCAATAATACGGTAGAATACGAGGCTTGTATCACGGGTTTGAAAATGGCACTCGATCTGGATGTGCATGAACTATTGGTTATGGGAGATTCCAACTTGCTTATACGGCAGGCCCAAGGCGAATGGGAGACTCCAAACATCAAGCTTATTCCATACAGACAATGTGTGCAAGACCTAAGAAAAAGATTCAAGTCCATCGAGATACATTCTCAAGTTTCACAATGAGCTAGCCGATGCCTTGGCTACCTTAGCCTCGATGCTCTCTTATCCAGGCAACACTCATATTGATCCATTGGAAATCCAAGTTCGGAATCAACACGGTTACTGCAATACTATTGAGACAGAACCAGATGGTGAACCATGGTATCATGATATAAAACGATTCCCGAAAACAAGGGAATACCCAGAGCATGCCAAGGGAGATAAAAAAGAACTATAAGGCGGCTCGCTGGTGGTTTCTTCCTGAATGGGGAAAATTTGTACAAAAAAACCCAGACTTGAACCTGTTGAGATGCATAGATTCCACAGAAGCCAAGTTGATCATGAGTGAAGTGTATTTGGGGGTATGTGTTCCTCACAATAATGGATATGTTTTGGCGAAGAAGATTCTGCAGGCAGGGTATTATTGGCTTACTATGGAGCGAGATTGTTTCAATTTTGTTCTCAAGTGTCACCAATGCCAAATTCATGGTGACCTGATATACTCGCCTCCGTTGGAATTGCACCCTATTTCCTCTCCTTGGCCTTTCATTGCATGGGGAATGGATGTTATTGGGCCGATCGAGCCAAAGGCTTCAAATGGGCATAGATTCATTTTGGTCGCCATCGATTACTTCACCAAGTGGGTGGAGGCAGTTACTTTCAAAGCGATCACCAAGAAACCATTGGTAGACTTCGTTCATTCCAACATTATCTATCATTTTGGTATCCCAAAGACCATTATCACTAACAATGCAGCCAATCTGAATAGTCATCTGATGAAGGAGGTATGCGAGATTTATAAAATTTTGCATCGCCATTCTACCCCTTAACGGCCAAAAGCCAATAGAGATGTTGAAGCGGCTAACAAGAACATCAAGAAGATTCTTAGGAAGATGATCCAAGGGTCGAGGCAATGGTATGAAAAGTAGCCTTTTGCTTTTTTGGTATACCGCCCGACTGCTCGCACATTTATGGGTGCAACTCCTTATCTACTGGTATATGGAATTGAAGCTATAATACCGGCTGAAGACAAAATTCCCTCTCTCTGAATCATTATGGAATCGGAGATTAAAGATACTGAGTGGGTCAAAACCCATTAGAATAGCTAATGCTGATTGATGAAAAAGGGCTAGCAGCAGTGTGTTTTGGCCAGTTATACTAACAAAGAATGACACGCGCTTATAAAAAGAAAGTGCGCCCAAGGCACTTTGAGGTAGGTCAGCTCGTTTTGAAACGCATCCTTCCGCACCAGGTAGAAGCTAAAGGAAAGTTCTCCCTGAACTGGCAAGGACCCTACAACATCAAAAAAGTGTTACCAAAAGGGGCCTTGCACTTGGTAGACGAAGAAGGATGGGTACCAGACATGACTATTAACGTTGATGCAGTCAAAAGATATTATGTTTGATATATACCCACTGCAGAACTTTCACTCATGATTTTCTCAGATCGAGATGACGAAGGCTATCATTTCTCACTATCCCAAATAGGTGTCACTCTTTTGTTAACCCTTTTGAGCCGTATTGTTTCTTTGTTTTCCCTATTTTTGGAACCTGTGTACTTGTAAGAACAAAAACAAAACAAAAACAAAAAAAAAAAAGAAAAGAAAATCAAACAACAAATCTTATGAGTCAGTGAACTACATTCAACCTGATTCCGAAAGGATACGTAGGCAGCCCTACCCTGGGTTCGGTCCCATCACAACAAAAAAATCTATATCCCCAATACTCCAAAACTGGGGAAGAAGTTTGTTCTATTTTTTACGGTCTTTCTATAAAAATGGTTCCAAAAGTTGTAATTCAGTTCAAGGTTCTTTTTGGATTTTCCCGTTAAGACCTTATGATCGATCTCTGAGAATGTTGAAGTCACCATACCAAGGGTGTTGGACAACCTGCCGCATGCAGTATCTTAGCCAAGGGCGGTGAAAAAAAAAAGAAATGAGAGAGTCTTATCGATGAAAACTCGTATGGGTAAGATGACAATGAGTAGAGAAATGAGAGAGTTTTATTGGTGAAAACCCATATGGGTACCATAAGGCGACGATGAGTAGAGAATGAGAGAGGTCAGTTAGCAAAAACCCGCAAAGGGCGCTACTAGCCGAATGAGGGTCTTTGATACTTTGGCATGAGCACAACCAAGATAGTTTCAAGATGAACGTTTCTGAAAGATTTTGAGAATTAGACAGCTCAAATGAATAAGGTGTCCAGTCTAAAATTCATGTCATGATTCATTAAAGTCGGCACATACCTCCAAATTAGTCTCCCTATTCCTCTCCCCGAAAGGGACACCTTTTGCTTAAACACAATTATTTTTCACTTTCAATTATTCTTCTATTTATCCATAATTTTCTTTGAGTCCCTTTCAGTCTAATCTTGCATAAAAAATGAAGCAAAGAAATGGCTGCAAAACTGGATATAGTTTTCCAGTAATACCGAGCACAATTTGGGGCATATACGGCATTGACGAAGGCACAAATTCATCTGTGATCTCTTTTGATAAGCCGAACAAAGTGTCTCAAAGAAATCAAAAAATTTGCCTAAACAAGACTTGTTTCATGGAAAAAGTTGATAAGCACTACGGACACAAACTAGTACTGGGTGCAAGACAACTAAGTTTGATGTTAAAGGAAAAATTGCCTTGCATTAGGGACAAGGGTTAGCGGTACCATGGATATCCAGGTATAAAATAATCGGGGGCAACGTCAAAAAGCCAAGGTCTCCAGAAAGCGATGCAGAGTATCCGAGCATCTCAATACCATACTGATAGAATCGGTTCTTCGACAGCAGTGGCCGTGAATTCAAACTACCAGGGCATCAAGGCCACAAACCAACCACCACTTTGAAAACTCATAATTTTTCTTTGTTTGGAGCAGGAACAAAGCAGTGCAGGATGGCGATTCTCAATGGACGAATGTCATCAAAGGTAAGTTCCTCAAAATCTTCATTTTCTTTTATTGTCAGCATACATCACTACTGTCCATACCTACCATTTTTGTAGATTAATACGGGTAGAACATTTTTGCCTAGGGGGATCCAGCTCATACTTCCAGGTAGCAGTATTCTTCGCTCAGGCTATTTTATGTAACTTAACTCGGGTAGAACCTTTTTCGCCTAGGGGGTCAAGCTCATATTTTCGGGTAGAAGTACTCTTCGCTCATGCTGTTTTACGTAGCTTAACTCAGGTAGAATCTTTTCACCTACGGGGATCCATCTCATACTTCCGGGTAGAAGCACTCTTCGCTCAGGCTATTTTGCATAGCTTAACTCAGGTAGAACCCTTTCGCTAAGGGGGATCTAGCTCATTTTTTCGGGTAGAAGTGCTCTTCACTCAGGCTGTTTTACGTAGCTTAACTCAGGTAGAACCTTTTTACCTAGGGGGATCCAGCTCATATTTCTGTGTAGGATGTTTTACGTAGCTTAACTCAGGTAGAACCTTTTCACTTAGGAGGATCCAACTCATATTTTTGGGTAGAAGTAGTCTTCGCTCAGGCTGTTTTATGTAGCTTAACTCAAGTAGAACTTTTTCGCCTAGAGGGATTTAGTACTTTATCATTAATACAAGGTGCCAATCCCTGGTTACATTTTCTTTCAGTAATATAGGGTACCAACCCCTGGATATATTCATTATTAGTGATACAGGGCGCCAACCCCTGATTACATTTTTTTCCTAGTGATACAGGACGTCAACCCCTCATTACATTCATTCCTAGTGATACAGGGCCCTAACCCCTGGCTACATTTTTTTAAGTAAACAGGGTACCAACACCTGGTTATATTCCTTCCCAATGATACAGGGCACTAACCCCTGGTTGCATTATCTTTCAGTGATACAGGGTGCTAACTCCTACCTAGTGATACAGGGCGCCAACCCTTGGTTACATTCTCTCTTAGTAATACAGGGCGCCAACCCCTGGTTACATTATTTTTACGTTTCCTATCTGTAATACAGGGCACCATCCCCTAATTATATTCTATCCCTTAATACAAAGGTACCAAGCCATGATTGCATTTCCTTTCAGTAATACCGGGCGCCATCTCCAGGTTATGTTCTCTCTCTTTAATACATGGTACTACCCCATGGTTTCATATCCTCACATAACTAGTTTATACCACTGTCTCCGTCTTCCTTTCAACAAATTAGATAGTTTATAGTTTTTCTCTAACAAACTCACAAAATTTTTTCCAGTGCCAAACTGGGGCAGAAAATTTTGTTCGTCTTTGATGGGTTTGTAGGACCCTGCCGTAAAGCACAGATTGTGAAAATTAAAGCATGCAATTTTAGTTTCTCATCAGAAGAAAGAAGTTTTCAATCACAAGATAGTCAGATTTAGCTTTGATAATGTGTCAGTAACTCAGCGTCTCAAGATTCATCTTTTCAATTTCAGATTAGGAAAGCAAGCAACGGAGAATGAGCCATAATCTTTTCTTCAAAGAGCATCAAGATCCAATCTAAGGTCAACACAAGCGAGCGAGTGAAGAATCAAGATTTGACTCTAGAAGACACAGATAGGAATTTTGTAATTTTTAGTTTGCAGACATATGTAGTTATCTTCTCTTTTTCTTTTGATGTAAGCAGCAAGTAGCAATAACAGCAACAACAACAGCAACAACAGTGTTAACTCTAGTGTCTGGTAGTCCCAGCTACCAAAATATTTCTAGAACTACACTGACCTGATTTCTTTATAGCTAAGGATATGTAGGCAACCTAGGAAGCAAAGTTTTGTCATCTTTTTAAAAAACAATGCTTCCATTGGAGTGATATGTGATCAAAATTAGTCATGGCATTCACTATCTTTGCACAAAAACTCTTCATGTTCTCGAGCAAAGAGGGGTAGATGTAAATGCCTAATTTTTGCTTTTGCTTTTTCTTATACATTATAATTATTAGGATTGTTATAATTATTAGGATTGTTATGAGGTTCAAGGGATTGAGTTTCTTTATTTTTCATCCAAATTGGGCCAAAATTTGAGGCAAATCAGCAGCCCAAATCGGCTGACCCAGTCCAAATTGAGTCTAAGATTAAACGACGTGGTTTCATGTTGAAACTACATCATTTCACTTAGTGATCTTAAGACTCCATCTTATCCATCCATTATTCTTAATCTAACGATCTACATGCATTGCCTTTGCCCGTATAAAATCTTTTTCAAATAAAACATTTTGCCATTTTGCAAGCCCTAGAGCCTCCCCCCATCTCTCTCTTCTCTTCTTCTTCTCTTAGCCGCCACCGCCTCTGCCGCGGTGATGCCACCACCAAACTACCACCAAACCCATCAAACTTACATCATCTTCTTCCCCTCACTTCCCCCTTTTCATATCCAGATAATGCTGCTCGGTGGGCCGGGCCTGAACCGGACCGGACCGGGCCCGCGGTCCTAACGGGCCTGGTGGGCCTGGTGGGCCGGTCCTGGGTGGGCCGGTCTTGGTGGGCCTCTGAGCCCGTCACGGGCTGGTCTCCATGGTTGAGCCCACGAGCCCGGGACCGTTTGGCCCGGGACCGGCAGGCGGGCCTGGGCCGGTCCTGGCGGGCCTGGCGGGCCCAACGGCTATTTTAAAAAAAAAAAAAAAAAAAAAAAAAAAATCAAACGGCCATATTTAAAATCTAGCCGTTTGGGCTGAAAATATGACCGTTTTTTAAGTTTAAAAAATGGTCATTTGGCCCCCAAACTTTATTTTAACCCCAAACTTTATATAATTACACTTTTCCCCATTTCTCAACTATAAATACCCCCTCATTCTTTCATTTTTATTCACCAATTCATCAATATCTCTCAATATCTCTCAATCTCTCTCAATCTCTCTACTACAATTACTTAATTTATTGTTGAAATTTCGTGAAAAATTGTGAAGTTGTTGAATTGAAGTTTTCAAGTGTTCAACGATTTTCAATTTTCAAGAAGTTGTTCGGCAATCCGGTAAACTCGTTTCAACTCTTACGTTTTTATAATATATTTTTGTGTGGTTTAGTTTGCATAATTATAATTAATATGGCATTTACTTTGAAAAAAATGTTTGGTAAAGGAAAAGATAAAACCGGTGAAAGTAGTGGCCAACCAACTACCCTTCCCCCGGCTCCCCGACCTAGAAAAGATAAGCAAGTTGAAAGTAGTCGCCAACCTAGACGTCCTCCTCCTTCCGTAATTCTTGATAGTGATCACCCTTGTTTTCAATTTACCGATAGTGAATTTTATCATAATGTTGCACCAGGTGATAGATTAGATGATGAAATTATGAATGCTCTTTATCCTAATGAAACCATCTTAGAAAATAATGAGGAAAATGAGGATGATGATGAAACTCAAGCACCGGATTTAGATGATACACCTACTAGTCCTCTTAATAACCCAAGTGATGCACCGGTCGACCCACCTGTAGAAACTCCTACTTTTAATAGAGAACCTGCTAAACGCTTAGAAACATCATTAGTTTGGAATTTTTTTACTCAAGTAAGAGAAAAAAATAAGGCTAAGTGTAAAACTTGTGGGAAATTAATGTCGCATAAATATGTAGGAGACCGTAGCGGCACAGGTAGTTTGACTAGGCACATAAAAACACACCCTAGAGATAAGGCTAGATTTTTTCAAATGAAAGCGCATCTAGAGGGGACAAGTGTAGATTCTGCGATTAACCCTAGTACAGGTTCAAATCTAGTTCAACCAGGAATTAACACTGTCACTGGAGGTATTTTATATTACGATCCAAATAGAGATCGTGAAGAATTAGCAAAGATGATTACTGTTATGTGCTTACCTTATACTTTTGCTTCTAATCCTAATTGGGTTCATTATATTAGAAGAGTGTTTAATCCTACTTATAAAGGTTGGCCTCGCGCAACAGTTAAGAGTGATATTTATAAATTCAAACATGAATATGAACAATATTTGCGTTATTTATTTACTCATATACCTAATCGGATTTCTATTACTACTGATATTGGTAGAAGTGGTAATGATTGTGATTACCTAACTGTTACAAGTCATTGGATAGATGAAGAATGGATAATGCAAAAACGCATAATTGCATATAGAATAATTAATTCGCGTCACACAGGTAAATTTATAGCTAACACTGTTGCAGATATTTGTAGATATTTTTGCTTTAGCGATAAAATAATGGCAATTTCAATGGATAATGCTTCTAGTAACACCAGTGCTATAGGCATGCTTACAACAACACTAAATCCTGCATTTACTAATATTTTCCATGTTAGATGTATTTGTCATATTTATCATTTAATTGTCGGTGATGGTATGCGAATATTAAACATAGAAATTGAAAAGGTTAGAATGGCTCTTAATTGGCTTTTTTATTCAAACCGTAGAAGTAGACTTAGAGAGTATTTTAAAAAATGTGATGAATATGGCCTTAGAGAAAGAAAGGTTCCTAAACCTTGCCCGACTAGATGGAATTGTATGTACGAAAGTTTAGTAGTAGCATATGAATATAGAAACCCAATTAATGCAACGTTTAATTCTCGGGTAGGTGGTGAAGATGATGATGAAATGCTTACCACTCAAGATTGGACTAATGTTAAAATTCTTTTAGATTTTTTAGAACATTTTCAAATTGCAACAAATGCATTTTCTGGGCAATATTATCCTACTATTTCAAACTGTTTAGTTTATATTGCAGCACTATCTGATTTGTTTGTTGAATTTAGTGAGGGTGGGGATATTTATGAACTTGCTATAAATGAAATGAAACAAAAGTTTAAAAAATATTTTTTTCCTATCCCTCCTATTTATGGTCTTGCTGCAATGCTAAATCCTACAATGAAATTGGGAGGTCCTCATTTTTGGTATTCAAATATTTATAAGGCTTTAGATCTTTCAAATGAGGAAATTGCGACACTTGCAGATGCAAAAGCTTCAATTAAGATTAACGCTCAAACAGTTTATAATGCTTATCAACTTGCCTTAGAGCATGCTAGGCCAACTATTCCAACCCCTACTTCGTCTAGCTCACAATCCTCTAAAAGAGTTGCGGGCTTAAAAGCTCTTAAATCTTGGACGGAGTTCAGGGGTCTCAAGGTGAAAATTATGATGAAACTTCACATCTAAATGAGCTTCAAGTTTATTTGTCTCAGGGACTTGAAAAGGAGAATCCAGACGGCTCTTTTGATCTTTTGGAATGGTGGAAGGCAAGGGAAAAACATTTTCCTGTTCTTGCAAGGATGGCTCGGGATATTTTATCAATTCAAGCTTCAACTGTTGCATCAGAGAGCGCTTTCAGTCAAGCAAGACTGCAAATAGGTGATCATAGAGCGTCTATGAGGGATAGCTTGGAAAAATCAGTATTGTTTAGAGATTGGATCCGCTCGGAAAGAAGAAACTTTGGAATTGCAGAAGCACAACCGGCGATAGATGAAGCTTATGAAGAAATGATAGCGGAACTTACGGAGGATTCGGCTTCGCCCGGAAGTGGTGATGAACAAGCTTCTTTTCCACCACCACCAACGCAACCTCCTCCGAACCTTGAAGGATTTATGAGATTTGTTAGAGATAATACATAGAATAATATGTAACTTGTATTTTGGCACATCTTCCTTAGTTTTTTCCTTCTAATGGTGGTATTAGTACCTTGTTGTGCTCATTCCATTGGGGGAAGGATGACTAAGAAAGATATGTCATTTTTTGGTAATAAAATTTATTGCTTCTACCCATGAGCTTCTTTTCGCAATATTTCTTTGTCTATACTTAGAATTATTTATATGCTACAATATATACATAATATACAATATATATACTACAAGAAAATATATTTATAAGATACAATATATACATAAGATACAATATATATACTACAAGAAAATATATAAGAGAATATATATACATAAGATACAATATAATATACTACAAGAAAATATATTATGCTACAATATATACATAATATACAATATATATACTACAAGAAAATATATAAGAGAATATATATACATAAGATACAATATAATATACTACAAGAAAATATATTATGCTACAATATATACATAATATACAATATATATACTACAAGAAAATATATTTATAAGCTACAATATATACATAAGATACAATATATATACTACAAGAAAATATATAAGAGAATATATATACATAAGATACAATATAATATACTACAAGCAAATATATAAGAGAATATATATACATAAGATACAATATAATATACTACAAGCAAATATATTATGCTACAATATATACATAATATACAATATATATACTACAAGAAAATATATTTATAAGCTACAATATATACATAATATACAATATATATACTACAAGAAAATATATAAGAGAATATATATACATAAGATACAATATATATACTACAAGAAAATATATTATGCTACAATATATACATAATATACAATATATATACTACAAGAAAATATATAAGAGAATATATATACATAAGATACAATATAATATACTACAAGAAAATATATTATGCTACAATATATACATAATATACAATATATATACTACAAGAAAATATATTTATAAGCTACAATATATACATAAGATACAATATATATACTAAAAGAAAATATATAAGAGAATATATATACATAAGATACAATATAATATCAAGAAGTGATATTTATGCATGACAATTTAGTGTTTTACTATTGTTTTGTTATTTTCTTTTTCGTCAAGCACTTTAATAATTAGATATACATATATACTACATATTAATATAGCCATGATACTACAAGAAATTGTCTTTAAAAAAAAAAAAAAAACCCGCTAGGCCCGCGAAGCCCACGAGCCCGGCCCGTTAAGCACAGGACCATGTGGGCTTAGGCCCGTCACGGGCCGGTTCCACCCATTAGGCCCACGAAGACCGGGACCGCCAGGCCCGGGACCGCCAGAGCCCGGGACCACGAAGCCCGGGACCGCGAGGCCCGGCCCGTTAGGCCCACTAAGGCCCGGGCCCGGGACAAAATACAGCCCTATATCCAGACCTCAAATCCTCAAACTCTTTCTCAATCTCCACGAATCTAGCAAAAATCAAAACCCTAGCCACCTTGTTTTCTCAAATTCGTGAAGTTCTAGATCGCCCTACGCTATAATACCTACATCAACGGATAGAGCTCCTCAAGACCTTCTTATTAGTGTCAATCTCACCCCGAAACTGTGGCGATACATTTTTCGGCCACCTCCACTGCAGCCTCACCGCAGACACTCCGCCTCTCTACCACTCCGCGGCCTCCCGTTTCTCTCTTCACACTGGCCTCAAGCGAGGTTTTGTTGTTGATTTTCATCGAAACGAGCCTCCAATTCTCCGGAGTCATGACTTCGATGAAAATGAACAATAGAAGCTTGCTCGAGCCGTACTAATGTCCCGCTATGTCTCGCTGCCTAATCGTCGCTACACCACCACTGTTCGAACACTCAAATTGGGTAAACTCTAACCTTAATATTTTCCCCCCTGTTTTGAATTTTCTGTTTCTCTGTCGTTTGTTTGTAGCCTTGTTGTAGTTTAAATTCTCTTTAATGATCGTTTTAGTTTAATGTTCCATCTAATTTTTGATTTCATCATCGTTTAACTTAATCGATTCTATTAGTTTGTTTCAGTGTTAACATGTTTTTGTTTTACTTTAAATAGTTAAGTTTGACTTATGTTTTCTAATTTCACTTTAGTTTAAACTATTGAGTTCTATTAAGGTCTTCACTAGTCAATACATGTCTTTGCTTAATCTTTAAGTTCTGGTTCTCTTTGTTGGTTAATGGTTCGATTTGATAGTTGTTCTAGTTACTTGTTTTTGATTTGGTTTGAGTAAGTGGTTTGGTATTGTTATTGATAAAATCTAAAGGTTAGATGAGTTGATCATGATTTAGGGTACAAAGTTGTTTACTTTAATATCTAGGGTGGCTGAAAGTACTATTTTTCTCCATGCTTCTTCCATATTATGTTGTAGGACTGTCCTTTGCCCCTTTGGACAGTCCTGGAGCAGTGTTTGATGAACAAAAGTTAGTCCTTTTAGATAGACTTTTGGTAAACTAAAAGATGTCCAAAAGTGACTTTCTTTGCATACTTAAGAGTTGCTCCTTCATATTTTAACACACACAAAAAAACACTTAGACACCATCTTTTTACACTCTAAGAAAATAGGACTTGAGAGAAAAAATCATCAGTTGAACCCTCAGAGTGAGCTGAAAACCTGAAAGTCTTGAAGTAATTTCTCTTTGAGCAAAACCATTCAAAATAACAAAGTTTGTAAAGTTAGTTCTAGGCTTCTTTACTCTCTGAAATTGTTAGGACTCAAGGTCTATTTCTGGGTCATTTTTTCGGGTTCAAGGTGCTGTTTGTTATTATTTTCTGCTGTCATTGCTGCTGGATTTTAGTTCATATCGTTGTATTTTGATTTCTCTGCAACGTAGGTAAGCTTTAAGCCTCTGTAATGCTGATTTTTCAATATTAATGAACATGATGTATTTTTAGCATGTTCTAGTATTGTTTAGTTAAAAAAAAATAGACGAATATTGATTGGCTATTTCTGTGGTTATGTCTTATGTCTCAAATAGATTTATGTGCCAAAATGTGGATATTTGGTTCATTTTTATTTGCTTAAGTTAAGTTTTCACTTTGGAAAAAAGAATAGTTCAAAGATTCTACTTTTACTGTTAACAAGTTAAAGTGATTTCTCTTTTTATTGTAAATATTGGATTTGTAGTCAGGTTCTTTTATCTATAATGATCTGGTGCTTATTTATATTTTAAAGTTGAGCTTGATCCTTGGGGGGTGAAAGAGTATAGTTTTCTATAGCTCAAGTTGTTACTTGGTTTTCTGTACTTCAAATTTTTCTTTTAATAATTAAATAAGTATCCATGCTCATATTAAATGGCTAAAGTTTTTAGTATCAGGGCAAGTTATCTTTTAAAAATGATACATTAATCGTTGTCATCAATTTTTTTTAGTTGAACAAACAAAAAATAAAAAAATCTAAGGTTATGTGTGTTGAGTTTATTAAGAATATAATCCCGGTAAGTTGGTGTTCAAATTCAAAAAATTCATAGTGCATATGTCAGTCCATTGTCTAAACTAAAATCAAAGTTAGCTACTATTAGTGACAAAAATGGTATTTCCCTTCATGGGTAGTCTGGTAGCGTTTCTTTCCCTATGAAGTGTTTAAATTTTTTGTTTTTGGGCTTCTTTAGTATTTTTTTTTTTTTTCATTTTCTTTATTTGGAAGAACCATTGTTGGATTTTTCTTTGAAAAATAAAAAAGGTACGTACATGGAAACATCTTGTCTTTTGATTTTCAATCTCATCAAATCAGTAAAAAAAAAAGTGGCTCATTAGGCTGTTGGCTTGTTTTCTATAAATAAATTAACAAATTAATTAAATACTTTCCTTTTGCCATGAACACCAGCATCAATTTAAGTTGCTGAAATGTTTTTCCTGGGCTGTGGAAAAGTTGAATTAGTTGGGCCGTTTGCTTGGCGCAAGTGTTGTTCCAAGATCATGAGTAATTAACTCAAATACCAACAGATTCACAAATGGGCCAACAGTCCATAAGTCAAGAGAGTGACCTAATGCCATTACAATAGCCAAATCTCTAAAGTAGCCCATTCTTGAAATTAATAAAAGCTGGACCAAATTTTTAAATACCTTGGTTGTTTGCATGATTAATTTTTAATAAAAAATAGATTCCCTTTTTATTATTTAAAATAATCTAATCATTTTTAATAATTAATTTAAACGCTAGGCAACTTATAGGCGCGCTTTAACTTTTTCATTTACGGGCTCGCTTGCGTAGCGTGATATATAATATTTATTAAATTAATTCAATAATCTCATACCATATTCAATAGCTTTGATAATTCCTAAATTAGTTAATCTCTTGCTATAAATCACGGATTCGTTTGCGTAGCACGATAGTCGATATTTAATAAATTTTAAAATTCATTTCCACAAATGTAGTAATTTTTCCAAAATTAATAACGTGCTAATAATCCTTGTCACGACTGCGGATTCGTTTGTGTAGTGCTATTATGACAAAATTAGTGAATTTCGTCTCGATCACGTATTCGCTTGCGTAGTGCGGTTACGCCATCTTATTTTATTTAAGACATCTTTTAATAACTAAGCAATGAAAGCGGATATAGCCAAAACATGAAAATCAATAAAATACAGTTTGTCCAAAATTAATTCAAGCCATTTTTAGTCAATAAAAGCGACCATGCTAGAACCACGAGACTCGAAAAATGTCTTACACCTTCTCCCCGGTCAACATAATTCCTTACATAGACTTTATTTTCGTAGACCAATAATAATAGAGAGTTTCCTACTTAACAGGCTCAAGAATGTCAAGGAAAACATCATTGTTGATAATTTTATAAAAATCTCCATTTCAGCTGCATTACATATTTTCTCCCCATAAAGTCATAAGCAAAAAACAGCACTAGTGGCAATTTCCTTAACGTGTGGCGGAATATATTGCTTAGGTAGGGTTTGAAGGCCCATTTTGAAAGACCCTGTGGCTTCACTTTTTTTTTTTTTTTTGAGTTCGTGTGGCTTTTTCTACTATTTTTCCATTTTTTAAGCTTTGGTTATTTTTAATTACTTTACCAACACTGTCTACATTCTAAACAAAAGTCCTAAAAGTGGTTATATCGTATCAATTTTACAAAAGAACAAGTAACTACTTTCATTATTTCTTAGAGAACCCAACACAGTTCAAGTCTGTTTGACTTAGTTGATTAAAAGTAGTTGGTAATAAGCATCAAGTGAGAAAGCACTTTTATATGATGAAATTAGCTTTATAAATAAACAATTCCCTTTCTGAATAAAAGTGTTGAAATTTATATAAGCATTACCACAATAATAAGTGCAATGCCTAGAATGATTGACAAAATTCAAATTCATTCAAGAACATTACTAGAACCTCTTTTTTTTTTTTGGATTAGCTAATAACCATATACTTGTTAGGGCCAAAACAGAAAACTAAGACAAGATGTTATAAAATCTTGAATTATGATGGATATTCAATACCACCAAAGGAGTAATGATCACTATTCTTTTTTATTATCTTCAAATACTCCCTCATGATCTTCCTCCATGATCTTTCTCTCAAATTCTTAATGACATATTCATGTAAAATATTTATGTAGTGACCATTCCATTCAATAGTGGCCATTCCACTAAATAGTGGTCATTCCACTCACTATTTTACAATAGTGATTCTTCACTTTTCATGCCTATATAAAGGCCTTGTAATAGAAAGGAAATTGAACACAATTGAAAAAGAAATAAGAATCTCTCCTCGCTTTTTCTCTATATCTCTTATCTTGTTTTTCCTTGTTTTATATTGTTACTTTGAGCTATATTTCATAACATGTTATCAGTACAAATGACTCATTTCATAATCTTCTATCAAGATTATGTGGTAGGTACTTTTTAACTTCCATGGCGTTGGCCAATACCAATTTGGCGGCAAGGTAATTTTATTCTAATTTTTCTTCATAATGGTAAGGGTTTATACATTCATACCACTACACAAATATCTACTTTTATGTTTTTTAATCCTAAGAACTTAGATCTAATATGAAGTTCCTTTTCATAGAGTTTTAGTCCTAAGCATGATTAAGGAACATAATTGTTGCCTAAACCAAACCCAAAGTGAAAATTTAAGAAACTGAGATGTACGAGATCTCTATTGTCGAGGGAGTGAATTTTACTATGCATTCTAATATTAAATTATTTTGTGATTAAGGGTTAATATAGTTTATATTATACGATAATATAATTATAGTTTTGCAGAGAAATGAATTTGTTAAATCAAGTATGACCATACGTAAGATTTCTTTGCCTTCATTTATTATAGTGATGTTTTTATGAGTTTTTGCATGTTATACAGAAATATATGGCATTCTTGAGATCATAATGTCTGATATATTAGTTTCAATGTTAGCAGAAAAGCAAAGACGGTGCTGATCTCTTTGTCGTTGGGTAGAAGAAAAGGTAAATTTAACTAAATGATTGGGGTGAAGGCCAAGAATTGCCATGCGATAATGAAAGAGTTGAAAAACAAAAAAGAGGATTAGTTGAGCAAACTAATTTTTAGGTGCAGCTAACAGGTGCAAACAAATTGTTTAACTACAGTGCAATTCAGGTAACACAATATATATTAATTTTTGGGATGGGAAAACATTAGCAGAAACTTTGTAAAAAAGCTTACGATCGAGCAAACCTGAGATGTTATCGGCTATATATTTGATTTCTCAAAAAGAGAAACTTCTGCATGTTCAATTTTTTTTTATGTTGGATCCATGAACACTGTGTACTCTCCTAAAAAAATAATTGCTCGGTCAATTTTATCCTGCCTACCACTAGGTGAACGGTCGTTTTTTTAAGAAACAACAAACCTATTATATAAGTAAATCTGTTATGACATTGATTTATGGTCCATTTGAACTCCAATAGAATTTACAACAAATGTTCTGACCATAAGAGTTATTATATTTTATATGTATTGGTGAAACTTAATTCACTTATGCATATAATCATGAATGATAATATTTTATGGTCCCAGTTTACTTTGACATATTATGACATTGATTGAGGATAAGACCTCACATTCAAGTCATGATGCTCCATGATGATAAGAGTTGGGTTTGAGTCACAATTCACTAGGGCCTAACATGCCTTTATATTGGTAATGCATTGGGTTTAAGTCCCAATGTACCATATTGATGATATAATGATGACTAAAGAAAATAATATATTTTTCATGAAAAGGCATGAAGCGCGTCCCGCTTGATTTGCTCCATTCTTGAAATGAATGTGGTAGCGGTGCATAATAAGTCTAAATGAAGACAAGTTATTGAAGAATGAATGTGGGTGTGCCAAAGACCAAAATAACAATAGTCATCATTATGGTCATTGTAAAAAGGAGAACAATAATGGTTCTCAAAATAATCCTTCAAATGTGAAGGAAATACGTTTCAATGTGGTCTGTAAATAAAAGACACGTTCAGATGATTATGGTCAATTCCTTGACAATATGACTTGTGATAAACATTATAAATACAAATCCGTTCCTGAAAGTGAATGTGAAAATATATATGTGATACAAATTATACATAAGAATATATTTATACACGGATGAATAAATACTATAACTCACCTCTACGGGAGGTTTGGGAGAAAAACAGATAATGAACATTACTATGTGGTTAAATGAATATTTTATTGATCGTGTAATGTGGTATGCCGAAAATATTTTGTCATGTCTTATAAAAGGTTATTAAAGGCAAAATTAAAGCAAGAAATGATTTTGCTTATGATGATTTTGACCATGACAATCATTATGATATGCTTTTATCCGTAAAGGAGACATTCAACATATGGATGGTGTGACAAAAGATCTTGCAGTACAAAATCAATTAAAAGCTCTGAAAGAGCTAATTTGTTACTACCCGTATGCGTAAAATTGTTCATGATATTGATATTAAGTCTAAAAAGAAACTTTTTGAGTTTCAAATATATTAGTCAAAGTGGTTGGCATATTGAGACTATAAATGAAAGGAAGATTGATTATCTTCATATTACTTTAATCATACCCGATAAATATAAAAGGTCACCCGATTTTTCTTCTATTTGTACTACACAAGTATAAGCATGATGATGAAATCATATGCCACAAGTAAACTAGATGTTTACTGAAACAAATATTAGTTGGCATGACCGGTTGGTTGGCCATCCCGGTTCAATTATGATACGAAAATTAATTGAGAATTCACGTATATTGAAGAAATAGAAGATTCTTCAAGAATTCTCTTGTGCTGCTTATTCTCATGATATACAAGTTAAGGTTGGGATTGAATCCCTTGATTTCTGAAACGAATAAAAGGTAATAAATATATGGGCCCAGTCACATGCCATGTGGACCGTTTACTATTATATGATTTTAATAGATGCATCTGCTGCATGGTCACATGTGCATTTGTTATCAACTTGCAATCTGACTTCTGCAAGGCTACTTGCTCAAATTATTAGAGCACAGTTCTAGAATATAAATTATGGTGATTTATCTTGATAATGCTGGTTTAAATCCAAATTGGTTTAGCAGAAATTGTATGCCTCCAATTATAGCTAAACCATTGGTTATGAGAACAAAACTCCCAAAACGAAATTTGGTATGAGATGTATTATTTAATATATAGCATCACTTGTACGCATCTAGCCAAGTTATGAAAATTTTTTCCTATCACAATCGGTTCAGGGTCAGGAACCAAATAATTTCCATCTAGAAATATTGGTGTGCTATATAATTTAATTATGCCACCACAATTCACAAAGATGGGTTCCCAAAGAAGGTTGGAAAATGTGTTGGTGATCCCAACATTAGGGGGGAGAAAATAGGCAGATGAGAAAGTGATACGTGGAATGAATTATTATTAATACATATAGATCATCGTACAAGAAAATATGAATTTGAAGTTCAAGTGATAATTCATTTGCAAATTATTGCCAGACGCATTTGCTGTCCCAAATCTAAATGTCATATTTTAGCTGCTAATGCTCCAAATAGAATAAAATCCATGAGGGACAGAGTCTATGGCATGCAAGAAGCGTAATAGACCAATCGGTTCCAAAGATAAAACTCCTTGAAGAAGGAGAGGAGCAAATGTTCAAGATGGTCATAATAAGGAGGCAAGTGCTCTAGAAGAGCACCACGACATAACACTTCATAAGACCTCATGGGAGACGCTCAAGTACCTGAAAATAATGAGATCTCGATAAGTTATGTGTTTATTGAGTGATAGTAGAACCGATATAAAATGATCGTCGACGATATTGTTAATATAATGTAGCGCTCAATATTATTAATATTGACGAGGATCTTGAGCTCAAATCTGTCATAAAATTTGGACAGATAAATGATTGGCCAAATAAAAAATACGCAATGAAAATTGATTTCACATGAAAAATATGAAGTTGGACGGATAGTCCCAACACCTGAAAGTATAAAGCCAGTGGAGGTATAAATATGTTTTGTACGGAAAAAAGGTCAAGTCGATGGACATAAAGACGACTTGTGTCACAAGAAGATTTATAAATATCCTGACATTGATTATATAGAGACGTATTCTCCTGTGGTAGATGCAATTACCTTCATGTATCTAATAAATTTGGCAATCCATGAAAAGCTTGATATGCAGTTAATGGATGTTGTCACATCATACTTATATGGCTCATTAGACAATAAAATTTTATGAAAATCCCTGGAGGATTTAAAGTTCTGAAGCACATAAAAGTTCAAGGAAAACTTGTTCAATAAAGCTTCAGAAATCCTTATACGGATTGAAGCAATTATAGAGGATGTGGTACAATCGCCCTAGCGAGTATTTGTTAAAGAAATGGTATAAAAATGACTCTATTTGCCCTTGTGTCTTTATTAAGAGGTCTCGATCTGAATTTGTTATCATAACTATGTATGTTGATGACTTGAATATCATTGGCACTTCTAAAGAGCTTTCAAAGGCTGTAGAGTGTTTGAAGAAAGAATTTGAAATGAAAGATCTTGGTAAGATAAAATTTTGTCTTGGCCTACAAATTGAACATGAAACAAATGAAATTTTTGTCCATCAATCAACATACACTAAAAAGGTTTTAAGGCTATTTTATATGGATAATGCACATCCATTGAATACCTCAATAGTTGTGAGATCGCTTGACATAAATAAAGATCCATTTCGGCCTCAAGAAAATGATTAAGAGTTTGTTGGTGATGAAACTCCATATCTTAGTGCAATTGGGGTACTGATGTATCTTGCCAACAATACCCGGCCAGATATTACTTTTGCAGTAAGCTTATTAGCAAGATTCAGCTCCTCCCCAACAAGAAAATATTGGAATAGTGTTAAGTATATATTTAGATATCTTCGGGGAATTCTAGATATGGGATTGTTTTATTCTGATGAATTCAAGTAAAAAATGATTGGCTATGCCGATGCAGGTTATTTGTCTGATCCACATAAAGTCCGATCTAAAACAGGCTATTTGTTTATATATGGAGGTACATCTATATCATGGCATTCAATGAAACAAACAATAGTTGCCACATCTTCAAATCATGCTGAGATAATAGCTATTCATGAAGATAGTCGGGAATGTGTTTGTTTGAGATCAATAACTGGGCATATTCAGAAAATGTGTGATTTTCTCGTAAAAAGGGATAAACCAACAACACTATATGAAGACAATGCTGCTTGCATTGCTCAACTGAAAGGAGGATACATCAAAGGAGACAGAACAAAGCACATTTTTACCAAAGTTCTTTTTCATGCATGATTTTCAACAAAATATGGTGAAATTAATGTTCAACAGATTCGTTCATGTGAAAATTTGGCTGATCTGTTCATTAAGATATTACCAACTTCAACATTTGAGAAGTTGAGACAGAAGATTGGAATGCGCCGTCTTCGATAAATAAAGTGATATTTTCATGAGGGGGAGTAAGATACGCGTTGTACTTTTTTTTTCTTAGCCTAGGTTTTGTCCCACTGGGTTTTTCTGATAAGGTTTTTAACGAGTCAGCAAATATAGTGTATTACAGATATGTATACTCTTTTTCCTTCACTAAGATTTTTTCTCACATGGTTTTTTCTTAGTAAGGTTTTAACGAGGCATATTATCTATGGACATCCAAGGGGGAGTATTATAAAATCTTGAATTATGGTGGATGTCCATAACAACCAATGGAGTAATTATCACTACTCTTCTCCATTATCTCCATAACCTCCCCCTTGATCTTCCTCTCAAATTCTTAATGACATATTCATGTAAAATATTTATGTAGTGACCATTCCACTCAATAGTGGCCATTCCACTAAATAGTGGTCATTCCACTCACTATTTTACAATAGTGATTCTTTACTTTTTATGCCTATATAAAGGTCTTGTAATAGATAGGATATTGAACACAATTGAAAAAGAAATAAGAATCTCTTCTCTCTTTCTCTCTATATCTCTTAGCTTGTTTTTCTTTGTTCTATATTGTTACTTTGAGCTATATTTCATAACAAAGAAAATGTACCCTCCTCAATTTTCTCTTTCACATGAGTAAACCCTTCTCATATTGTTCCATCCAAATAAAAAGAAAAAGGAACAACATAAAAAGCAACTTCATGAAGTGTGTTTATAGATGGGCTTTGAGAAAGGTTATCTTCTTCCAAGCCCAAAACAATTTCATCATCCCTCTCTTATTTGCGGAGCCTTTTGGGCTGTTTATCTCACCAATGAGCAGGGAGCCTAAATAGGGCGATGTGCACAAACAACCATTCTTAGAATGTTATTTTAGGACTAGCCAGTACTTAGAGCCCGTTTTGATATAAAATTTGGTTGAAGATTTTTCCATTTTTTTCGAAATCAGCGTTTGTTCATAAAATTTCCAATTTTCACTTGAAAATGCATTTTGAAAATTTTGGAAAATTTGAAAAATTGCAAAAAGTTATTTTTCAAAATTTTCACTCAAATCACTCACAAAACTTCAAAAACAACCCAAACTGAAATTTATGTCCAAACACAACTCTAAATTTCAAATATCATTTTCACTTGAAATTTTTTTTCACTATTTTTTCGAATTTTACAATTCTTATGTCCAAACGCCTACTTATTTTGTCCTGAAAGTTTGAACTAAAATCTTAATTTCAGGACAATTCAAGACATTTGTATCTCGAAAAATTATATTGAAAAATTGAAATTCAGCTAGTTCCTAAATAGAAGCCATTTAAAGTGACTACCTGGTGTTATTTCTCGCCTAAATAACCTGATATATAAGCCCGTTCATATTTGAGAAATGTATATTCTTAGCCACTCTCCAAAAATAATAGCCGACACATATATATATATATATATATATATATATATATATATATATATATATATATATATATATATATATATATATATATATATAATATATAATATATACCTGACCTGCTAATTTTGTATTTTGCCCTTTTTTTTTATCAACAAAAAGATATGCATAACTTTGTACAACAGTAACCAGCTGAATGGTATTTTTAATACTTCCAAACACCCGTAGAAAAGATTCAAAGTCTATTCCAGTGATTTAAGCAGTGTGTCCCGGGAAGGATAAAGGACCAAAACAATAAAGAAGAAAAAAGTCAGCACGGTCCACTAAGCTCCCGCTATGCGCAAGGTCCGAGGAAGGGCCGGACCACAAGGGTCTATCGTACGCAGCCTTATCCTGTATTTCTGCAAGAGGCTGTTTCCACGGCTCGAACCCGTGACCTCCTGGTCACATGGCAGCAACTTTACCAGTTACGCCAAGGCTCCCCTAAACAATAAAGAAGAATTAACCTAAATAATCATTCATTCGCTCGCTTAAACTAAAAATAGCTGAAGAGGGTATATATAAAACCATGTATAATTAATATACAATCTATGTATACCAGCTAAGAAAGTAAGCAATAAACCAAATTGGCTATTTGTGTAAAAATCTCAAACAAACGGAAGTGGATCCAAAATAAAATAAAAAAGGAAGAAGAAGAACAAGAAGAAGAAAAGAGGGAGAAAAATATAAAATCTTGCGACATCAGGCTTCAACACCGATACTCATAAAAGATTTAAACAAGTATATACTCTAGAGAACATATTATAAGTAGGGGCGATCAATAATTTGATTCTAATGGTTAGATAAGTAACTTTATTTATATTAATATTTTGGTTAATCAATTGCATATAAGGCCATTTTCTTAATTGTCTCAGTTTTTCTTGGTACCAGTAGCTTCAATTAACCTTTGGTTCTTTTAAAAAAAGCACGTCTTACATTACTAATTATGAAGTACGTATCTCTTCAAGATGACATAATTAGTTACACATTACTCCCATTTATTGCTCTCTTTTTATAATTAGTTAAAAATTTAAATTTGATTCACCTAACTGAATGCCTTTTATAAGTTTCAAAGTAATAACATGTTTGGCCAAACTTCTAAAATCAGCTTATTTTGAGAAGTACTTTTCTCAAAAGTGCTTCTGGTGATAAACAGTTTGTGTTTGACTAATTAATTTGAAAAGCACTTTTGAACATTAATTTGTGTTTGACCAAGCTTTTAAAAACTGCTTCTAAATATATTTTTCTCAAAATTGCTTCTCAAAAAAGTACTTTTGGAGAGAACTTTTTTCTGCTTATAAGAAACTACTTCTGCTTCTCCTCAAAAGCATTTTTTCTCCTTCTAAAAACTTAGCCAAACACCTCAATTTTTTGAAAAAACTCCCAAAAAGCTTGGCCAAACAGGCTATAAAAATCAGACTATCTTTTTTTATTTTTTAAAATTATATTTTAATACTTCTATAAGAGTGAAGAACACTTTTTTGGGGGTAGGGAGGTTGAAATGGGGTGTTGAGGAGTTCATTTTCTTTTGTTGAAAGGCGGCCTTAAGGAGTTTATAAGAGTATCTTTTATTCTGTAGAAATTCTCATATTTTGGTGGTAATAATTGATCTATAGAGAGTCACTCGAGGGAACTTTACAAAAAAGTTCAAGCATTAATGTTTTTATTTTTCCAACCATTAACTATTTTGTATAAGTTTGCCAAAGTATGTACATGATGCTATGGGAAAGGGGAACTAGTTCTTCTGTACGACCAAGACAGCACTTTGTTTGTTGTGACAAGTCCACACCAGTAAATAACCAAAATTGGATGGGGATTTCAATATGAATTGTTTTAGTGACTGAAATTTCAATGTCTTTAAAGTTGTTTATAAATTAATCAAATGAGCCTATTTCTTCTTTCAAGTAACTACATTTGTTTAGAAGAGAATAACTGCTCGGCAGCTGATTTTTATGCATGCCGGCGATGGCCGATGGTACCTGTGCCGGCAAGCAATACTTACTGTAGTACTGTGCTTACTCATTCTTTGATGTTTTTTTTTTCCTAATATATGAAAACGGTTGATTTATAAGGTAAACTAAAGAGGGTATATCATTTGAGCCCAGAGAGTCTCATCTTGACATTTGTTGTAGTGATAATAAGTGAGAATATTGTTGATCCTCTGGAGTGAGGATGAAATACATCTGCTTGGAACATTCAGGCCTTTATATGGACGTTTTCATTTGGTGGAAAAGAAATAGGAGTATTACTTTTTATATGTTAGGACAGTATCTGAATTCGGAATAGCTCATAAAATACAGTACTTCCAAAACCAATTTACTGTGCTTCTGTGCCTGAGTTTAAATATTTTTAAGAGAAATTTATTATATATAAATAGTATGATTACATGTATCTATCATCCGAGATAAATGGAACTTCACCATCAAAATATCAACTCGGAAGAAATGAACTTAATATGTGAATCAGTAACATGTATATTACCAAGATTCTTCTTATTTATGAAGCATCAAAATCGTCGTCAGGTACCTTTACATGATTATAAAAGCTAATTCTCCTAGATCCTTTTTTGTTTAAAAGATTAGCCAATGTACATAGAAATTGTTGTTTAAAATAACTAATGTAAACACATTTTAAAAAGAAGTTGTTTATTTGGAGATGGTCCACTACTTTTATGAGCATAAGCATGGAGCTTCTCTTAAGCAGATGAGAATTGCCTGTCCCAAGAAACTTCAATAGTGAAGGTTAGAATCTCAAGGAATGATACAAATGACTACTTTTGATAGGTAAAATGTAGTATTAAACCTATATAGAGTATGATTATAAATTCATACGTACTGAGATTTAATGAAGAGTTACCGTTGCTCCTTAAGAAGGAAAGAATAAGATGTATATGTGGTCTAGTTACTAGTTTCATTATCTCAATGTTCAAATCTACCATTAATTAGTTTCACAAAGTTGCATCTGGTCATGATATCCAAAAAGGGTACTCATTGTCATATTATTACAGATTTTAATGTCCTTTGGTACGTATATATATCCAAACGGGGGCGATAAATTTGGGCTACTAATCTGAAATAAAGATTAAGAGAATTAAAGTTCATTAGTCGGTTTAGAGAGAAAGAGAAAGAGAAAGTATGATATTATTGATCAGAGAAAATGAAATATTGTTCGTTCTGTACAAAATCAGTCTTGAGTCACTTCCATTTATAAGGCCTTGAAAAGAATAACAAATTACCCAGTTACAACATAACCGACCCAACAAACTTCAACCCATTCAACTAAACTGTAACAAACTATATAAATACAATTACTGGGCCAAGCCTAAATACAAAGAAATTAACAGGTGATTGAAGGAAATGACCCTGTAACGGGTCGGTCTTTAAATATTATCCCTATTTTTGAAAGTATTTAGAAAATAATCGTTGACCAGATCCAAAATCCCGCCTTAGGCGTCGTGATGATACCTAGTCTCTAAGACTAGGTAAGCCGGTTACTTACAACAATTAAACCAGTCAAGCATGATATTTTAAAGTAGAGTTTAATATAAATACCGAGATAAAGGTGATACAAGCCTACACGGCAATAATCACAAAACAATCCTTCCAAGTCTACGTCGTACATAGTCACGAACTCTAGATGAATACATAGGAATATCCCAAAAATAAAATGCAATACTGTTCGGGTAATGAATTAACAGTACAATCAAAAGGAAAAGGACTCAAAGGGACTGCGACGACCAAACAGTTCTACCTTGAATCCTCGCGATCAAGAAGCTAACTCTGCCTGAGTCCGTTATCTCCAATACCTGGATCTGCACAAAAATGTGGAGAAGTGTAGTATGAGTACACCACGGTCGGTACCCAGTAAGTATCAAGACTAACCTCGGTGGAGTAGTGATGAGGTACAAGTCAAGACACCTGCTAGTCATAATAACCTGTGTAATATATAAGTATAAAGCTAATAATGAAAGCAAGAATCAGGAAATGGCAACATAAAATAAACATGTGATAAAAACAGTAAAGTAATCAAAACACCGTTAAAGTACCCATGAAACTAAATAAGATAAACAAGTGACAACCGAATAATCAAGCCATTCTAGCACAAGTTTCACAACAAAATTACTCCGAGATACCTCATCTCAAAATCACATGTCTCGAGTCCCAAATCACAAATCATGTACTCATGGCACCTCGTGCCCATATTATTAATCACAACCGCATGGACAACTCGCGTGCCAATATCTCAATCTGCCCGGCATAGTTACAGGCTCACTATCACAATCCACCCGGCATAGTCACATGCTCAATATCACAATAGAAGCAGATAATACAAGAATACATGTGCATGATCAATGAATGTCAAGTTTCATACTCCTGAGTTGGTATAAATGACATGCTACGGTGTATGCATATGCGAATGTACTATCACAGTCTAAGTCAACAAGTAATATCAAGACATACGAGTAGCTCAGTGGTAACAACACAACAACTCACGTAAGGTGCATGGCACACACAAGGAAATCACGTCATTACACGAATACCATCAACATTATGCCCTCAGGCCGTCACATATCATCCCTGACATAGTCACCTTTATCTTTCCGTATTGATAATATTGTAATAGTCACCCGTATCGCACCGCCCATGCATTTAACACAATAGCCACCTGTATCACTCCGTCAAGACAATAACACAATAGCCATCCATATCACTCCGCACAATCAACAACAGTGATATGTCACCCTTATACTCTGCATAACAACTATCAATTCACACAACAACCCACATATGCTAGTATCACAACAACACGATATATCAATTCGCATCACAAGTGCCCATATGCCACAACCTTTCCCAAAATAACAATACCGATATCACCACAACACATAGCTCACGGCTCAACCACGATGTGTACAAGAATCTCAATAGCAATAAAATAAAACGGAAAATTAACTCAACAATGAAAGATACTCTATTAAACAACAACTTCAACTAAACAGGTTAATGGCTCTTAGTAACTTCAACTTCAATTAATTGCTTAAGAATAAACTCAATAATGAAGATATTTTCATGAAATGGCAAATTCGAATTCTAGTTTATAACATAAGCTAACGATGAAAGAGATGGCATGAAATAGCAACTATGTCTAACTGCATGAGAATAACTCGACAACGAAGGGATATCATGTAATAACAACTTTAAATAACAATAACTCAACAATAAAAGAGGTAACATGACAATAAAGGAAGTAACAACTTCAACTAAGCATATCAGATTAAACTTGACAAATAAAAAAACTAGAATATGTGCTAATAACTTCAAATAAAGCATCTTAGACTAAACTTAACATGGAGGATATGACATGATATGACAACTTTAATAATGCATGAAAGAAGTTTAGGAGTCTAACCGGTCAAATACCACATATAAGTCCGTCTACACCCTCGCCATCTCGCGTACACGTCTTCCACATAATTCAAACAATACAATCAACCCAAATTCTAAGGGGTAGTTCCTCCCCACAAAGTTAGACAAGATACTTATCTCAAAGAAGCTAAATCAATATTATAAATAGCCATTTCCGTGTAAAACAACCTCCGGACAGCTCGAATCTAGCCAAAATAAATTAATATTATAAATAAAAGTCATAGGAAATAATTCAGTAAAATAAAGTTTCAATCTTTAATGAAAACCGAAAAGTCAATCCTGGGCCCGCACCTCGGAACCTGACAAAACTCACAAAATTCGAACACCCATTCCGATACGAGTCTAACCAAAATCATCCAATTTTGACCTTAAATCGGCCCTCAAATCACCATTTTATATTTTAGAAAAGTTTCTACAAAAATATCTAATTTCTCCAATTCAAACCACTAATTAAATGATAAAAAACAAGAAGGAATCATAAAATATAACCAAATCCGAGTCAAGAACACTTACCCCAATCCAAAGCGTGAAAATCCCCTCCAAAATCGCCCATATCCGAGCTGTCTAACTCAAAAAGTGATAAAATAACAAAAGCCCTCGAAATAGAGTAAATATAAGTCTGCCCAGGGGTTCCTCTTCGCGATCGCGGAACATGCTTAGCGATTGCGAGGCAAAAATTTAAGCTGCCGAATTCCCACTACGCGAATGCGATATGATCTCGCGAACGCGACCACTCAGAACGTGAACGCAACCCTATCCACGCGAATGCGATGGCCAAACAACTGGCGCCCCTCCAACTCTACTACGCGATTGTGATACAAGGAACACGAACGCGGTGACCATCTCCCCCAGGCTACGCGAACACGATAAAAAACTCGCGGACGTGATGAGTAAATCCTCTGCCACCATAGATACACTTTGCGATTGTGTTCCTCCTCACGTGAACGCAATGAACTGTAAAACATCAGAAAACCAGCAACTCCAAAACATGAAAAAATGACCCGTAGCCCATCCGAAATACACCCGAGGCCCCGGGGACCCTATTCAATCATACTAACCAATCCTATAACATAACGCAGACCTGCTCGAGGTCTCAAATCTCACCAAACAATATTAAAACTACGAATTGCACCTCAATTCAAGCCTAATGAACTAATGAACTTTCAACTTCTACAACTCGCACCGAATCATATCAAATCAACTCGGAATGACCTCAAATTTTGCATGCAAGTCCCAAATGACACAACGGAGCTATACCAACTCCTGGAATCACAATCCGAACTCGATATCAATAAAGTCAACTCCCGGTCAAACATCTCAACCTTTCAAATCTTCAACTTTCCAATTGTCACCAAAAAACATCAAATCAACCTACGGACTTTCAAATCCAAAATTGGACATACGCCTAAGTCTAAAATCACCATACAAATCTATTGGAATAATCAAAATACCATTCCAGAGTCGTCTGCACAACATTCAAACTCCGTTTAACTCTTGCTACTTAAGCTTCTAAAATGAGAATCATCCTTCCATATCAATTCCAAAACATGCGAAAACCTAAATCGACCATACACGCAAGTCATAATACATAATATGAAGCTTCTCAAGACCTTAATCCATCGAACGGAATGCTAAGAATCAAAATGACCGGTCAGGTCGTTACATTCTCTCCCTCTTAAACAAATGTTCGATCTCGAATGTGCCAAAAACCGTTTCGAAGTCATCAAATCACTGAATGAAATTACCATACACATACTCACGGGTGATCCCACGTCACCCCAATCCACATAAGCTCGAAAATACTATCACAGTTGAAGACTATTCCTTCTTCCCGTACCGCTAAGCCTTAGAACCAAATTTGAACACCGATCATCCCTCAAAGACCCGATTCCCACATAAACACAATATATCAATCTCAACCAGCTATAACAGCTCATGCATACACCCATAAGGAATAACCACATGACGTAACACATCACCCATATGCACATAGCAACAACTATAACTGCAATAACTGCCTATAATCAAATCCAGCATCGACAAATAACTTCATATCAACTAAAACCTGGTCCCAAACCTTCCCAACACTTCTAATGATTTAAGAAACATGAGATCTCATAACCACTCACACAATTAACAAGTCACACCCAACACCACCCGGCACATACCTCACAAATCTAAACCTGACAAGCACAACTTGAATATGAATGAATATGGAAAGAGAAACACATGAGAGAACTATCGAACAAGTCCAGAAGGTACATCTCCCAATCGGTATCATACTATGAATCAATTCCACAAGGGAGAAACAAAATCATATGAACTGTTCACAAGGATCTCATCCTAATTTAACTCCACCATGACACGTAGCCCGGTCCAAATATATCAATCCATATGAAAACATGAGGATCCCATCCTCAGCTCTAAATCACAAGTAGTATACACACCATATGAACGAAAAACCTTTCACTCACTAAATTCCGCAGAACAAAACCATAACAAGTAACAGACTTCCCATACCTGTATGGATTCTAAATCACAAGTTATATCCAAACCATCCATAAATCACATCAAAACTTACCATAATGAGTAACAGAAAGTTTATTCTTGTCTCATAGCTCTCAATAGTGAACAAACCAAAATGATAGACACATGCTACCACTATAGAATCTCTCAACAGAGGTAAACACATAAGCAGAGTACAAGAATCACGAAACTCATCCATAGATGAAGCAAGATAGGAGGACTCACACCGATAATTAAGATCGGATAGAAATAAGACTGATGCTCCTCTATGACAAACCGAAATCATACATGTAGCAAGATCATCTGGTGCAGCGGCCTCAGCCTTATTAGGGAAAGCATATCAATGGGTCGGGCCTCCCCCCAAGGACGCCCTCTACCCACATGTACTCCACCTCTAGCTGGATGTGCAGGTGAAGTAGCAACTGGAATGGATTCCATAGCCTGAATGCCTTAATGAAATCCACCTCTCCCGATTTAGGACAATTCCTCATGATGTGCTTAGTATCGCCACACTCATAATAACCCCTATGCGGGCATGGCTGCTGGTACTGAGTCTGTACTGGATAACTGGAATAACTGCTATAGGAACCTCGTGCAGGTGGTACACTAAAAAATAGCTGTCCCGTATGAGTACCCTGAGGTCCCTAACAAGCTGGAGCACCACGAGTAGTCTGAAGTGCGGACTGGACTGGTCGGTTGACTAAGCCTCCAACATAATGGGTCAGAGCTGAAGAGAAGAATCTACTAAATCCTTCAGGACCTCGAGGTGTCTTGGCCTCCCTATCCTCCCTCTCCTGACCCCGAACACGCTCCAACCTCCTGGAAATCTCTACAACCTGCTGAAAGGGAGTATCAGTCTCCAACTCCCGATCCATGAAGAATCTAAGACCATAATTTAGCCCCTCGATAAACCTACGGAATCACTCTCTAACAGTAGAAACCAATATAGGTTCAGAAAAGGATAACTCACTGAACTTGATGGCATACTCCGGCACCGTCATAGTGCCCTGACGTAGCTGCTCAAACTTTGTACACCACGCATCCCAGAGGTTCTGGGGGATCAAACTCCCTCAAGAACATCTATGAAAACTGAGCTACATCAACTGACCTACCCTCCTTGTAAGCCTTCCACCACCTATACGCTGTTCCTGACAGCTGAAATGTCATAAAAGCAACCCTGATCACCTCCACAATACCCATGGTACATAGAATATGGTGGCACTTATCAAGAAAACCCTGCGTATCCTCGGTAACTGCACCACTAAAAGAAGGAGGATCATACTTCTTGAACCTCTCAAGCCTCTTTTGCTCCTTCTCTGATGCCTCTGGCCTGAGCTCAGGCTGAACAGTGATAACGGGATGTATTGGTACAACACTCGGAGTATGACCAACATGGGCCTGCTGCTCTGGAGTATGGGCGGCGGGAGTTTAAGCTCCTCTACCGGTCGTTGAAGTAGCTCGTACAACTAGAATTAACCTCGCTTGAGCCAATGTACGAAACATGCTCAGAAACTGCGCTAAAGTATCCTGAAGTCCAGGGGTAGCAACAAGCGCCTCCGGTGCCTGTGCCCCAACTGGAGCTACTAGTGGCTCCTCAATTGCTGCTGTGGAAGGTGCTCTAGTTGTGGCACGTGCCCCTCCTCGGATTCTACCTCGGCCTCTCACGGCTCTAGCAGGGGGCGCGAGTGTCTGCTCAGCTGATCCGATAGTGCGTGTCCTCATCATATGTGAGGGAATAGAAATACAAAGGCTCAAACTACGAAATCAATAACTCCGCATGGTATAAATGAAAGAAGTGGAATTTTTCTAATAGTTCCACAGCCTCTTGAAGATAAGTATAGATGTCTCCGTATCGATCCGCAAGACTCTAATAAACATGCTCGTGACTCGTAGAACCTATGAACCTAGAGCTCTGATACCAACTTGTCACGGCTCAAAATCTCGCCTTAGGCATCGTGATGGAACCTAGTCTCTAAGACTAGGTAAGTCAGTTACTTACAATAGTTAAACTAGTCAGTCATGATATTTTAAAGTAGAGTTTAATATAAATACCGAGATAAAGGTGATACAAGCCTACATGAAGATAATCACAACAATACAGAGTCATGAACTCTAGATGAATATATAGGAATATACCAAAAAAAAATACAATACTATTCGAAAAATAAATTAACAATCAAAAGGAAAAGGACTCCAAGGGACTGCGACGACCAAGCAGCTCTACCTTGAATCCTCGCGATTAAGAAGCTAACTCTGCCTGAGTTCATTATATCCAATACCTGGATCTGCACAAAAATATGCATAAGTATAGTATGAGTATACCATGGTCGGTACCCATTAAGTATCAAGACTAACCTCGGTAGAGTAGTGATGAGGTACAAGTCAAGACACCTACTAGTCATAATAACATGTGTAGTATATAAGTATAAAGTTAATAATGGAAGCAAGAATTAGGAAATGGCAACACAGAATAAACATGTGATAAAAATAGTAAAGTAATCAGAACACCGTTAAAGTACCAATGAAACTAAATAAGGTAAACAAGTGACAACCGAATAATCAAGCCGTTCTAGCACAAGCTTCATAATAAAATTACTCTGAGATACCTCATCTCAAAATCATAAGTCACGAGTCCCAAATCATAAATTATGTACTCATGGTACCCCGTGCCCACATTATTAATCACAACCGTACGGACAACTCACATGCCAATATCTCAATCCGCCCGGCATAGTCATAGGCTCACTATTACAATCCGCTCGGCATGGTCATAGGCTCAATATCACAATGGAAGCAGATAATGCAAGAATACATGTGCATGATCAATGAATGTAAAGTTTCATACTCCTGAACTGGTATAAATGGCATACTACGGTGTATGCATGTGCGAGTGTACTGTTACAGTTCAAGTCAACAAGTAATATCAAAGACATCGAGTAGCTCATTGGTAACAACACAACAAGTCACGTAAGGTGCATGACACGCACAAGAAAATCATGCCATCACACGAATACCATCAACATTATGTCCCCACGACGTCACATATCATCTTTGACGTAGCCATCTTTATCTCTCCATATTGACAATATTGTAATAGCCACCCGTATCGCTTCGCCCAGAAATTTAACACAGTAGCCACCCGTATCACTCTCTGCACAGACAATAATACAATATCCACCTGTATTACTCCGCACAATTAACAACAGTGAGATGCCACCCTTATGCTCCGCATAGAAACAATCAATCCACATAACAACCCACATGTGCTATCACAACAACACAACATATTAATTCGTACTACAAGTGCCCATAGTCCACAACCTTCCCCAAAACAACAATACCGATATCACCACAACACATAGCTCATGGCTTAACCACGATGTGTACAAGAATCTCAATAGCAATAAAATAAAATAGGAAATTAATTCAACAATGAAAGAAACTCTATTAAACAACAACTTCAACTAAACAGGTTAATGGCTCTCAGTAACTTCAACTTCAATTAATTGCTTAAGAATATACTCAATAATGAAGATATTTCCATGAAATGGCAACTTCGAATTCTAGTGTATCACATAAGCTAACGATGAAAGGGATGGCATGTAATAGAAACTCGTCAAAATACATGAGAATAACTCGACAACGAAGGGATATCTGTAATAACACTTCAAATAAGAATAACTCAACAATAAAAAAGGTAACATGACAATAAAGCATGTGCTAATAACTTCAAATAATAATGTAAGAGTAAACATAACATGGAGGATATAACAGGACAACTTCAAATAATGCATGAAAGAAGACTAGGAGTCTAACCAGTCAAATACCATCTATAAGCACGTGTACACCCTTGTCACCTCGCGTACACATCTTCCACATAATTCAAATAATACAATCAACCCAAATCCTACGGGGTAGTTCCCCCACAAAAAGTTAGACAAGATACTTAACTCAAAGAAGCTAAATCAATAATCTAAAAGTCTCTCTGTGTGAAACAACCTCCGGACGGCTCGAATCTTGCCAAAATAACTTAATATCATAAATAAAAGCAATAGGAAATAATTTCGGATAATAAAGCTTCGATCTTTAATGAAAACTAACAAGCCAACCTAAAAGGTCAACCCGGGGCCCGCACCTCAGAACCCGACAAAACTTACAAAATTCGAACACCCATTTCAATACGAGTCTAACCATACCAAAATCATCCAATTCCGACCTCAAATCGGCCCTCAAATCCCCATTTTATATTTTAGAAACGTTTTTACACAAATAGCCAATTTCTCCAATTCAAACCACTAATTAAATGATAAAAATAAAGACGGAATCATGAAATATAGCCAAATCCGAGTCAAGAACACTTAACCCAATTCAAAGCGTGAAAATCCCTTCCAAAGTCGCCCAAATCCGAGCTCTCTAACTCAAAAAGTGATAAAATAATAAAAGCCCTCAAAATAGAGTAAATATAAGTCTGCCCAGGGGTTCCTTTTCGCGATCGCGGAACTTGCTTCACGACGGCGAGACACAAAATATAAGCTGCCAAATTCCCACAACGCAAGAGCGATATGAAGCTAACCAATGAGACCACTCAGCTCAACTGGCCAACGCGAATGCTACCCTATCCACGCGAAGGTGATGGCCAAGCTACTGGTGCCCCTCCAGCTCTACCTCTATGCGATCGCGATACTAGGAAAGCAAACCCGATGAAAATCTTCCCCAGGCTCCATGAGTGCGACAACAAACTCGCGAACACGATGAATAAATCCTCTGCCACCACATATACACTTCGCGATTGCGTTCCTCCTCATGCGAACGCATTGAACTGCAAAACATCAGAAAACTAGCAACTCCAAAACATGAAGAAATGGCCTGTGGACCTGCTCGAGGCCTTAAATCACACCAAACAATATCAAAACTATGAATCGCACCTCAATTCAAGCCTAATGAACTAATGAACTTTTAACTTCTACAACTCGCACCGAATCATATCAAATCAACTCGGAATGACCTCAAATTTTGCATGCAAGTCTCAAATGATACAACAAAGCTATACCAACTCGCGGAATCACAATCCGAACTCGATATCAATAAATTCAACTCCCGGTCAAACCTCTCAACTTTCCAACTTTCGCAAAAAAGCATCAAACAGATTCGGACATTTGTCTAAGTCTAAAATTACCATTCAAAGATAATGAAATCATCAAAATACCATTTCAGAGTCGTCTACATGAAAGTCAAACTTCGGCCATCTCTTACTACTTAAGTTTCTAAAATGAGAATCATCCATGCATGTCAACCCCGAAACGCGCAAAATATGAAACCGACCATACATGCAAGTCATAATACATAATATGAAGCTTCTCAAGATCTTAAACCACCGAACAGAATGCTAAGGCTCAAAACAACCGGTCGGGTCATTACACGCTTATTGCTTATTAGGGATTTCTATTCTCTATCTGTAGAATTTATGCTTTATTTACTCTACATTTATTGCTAATTGTTCATAAACTCTGCACGGTTGGCATGACTCTGTGATTGTTCAATTATTCACCAAACATACCATATTGACATGACTTTGTGTTATTTATGTTCGACCTATTTGTTAGATTGTTCATCAAAGTCTACCTGATTGGTATAATATTTTTTTGTGTTGTTCAACAAAGTGTTCTTCGAATTTACAATTTCAATTTGATCAAACGACACTAAATCTGTTCCAAATGATCTCAAGCTTGAAATAAAACCTCCAAATACCCACACAAATAATCCCAAACTACCAATTTTACCAAATAACACCAAATCAAGAAGACTCACTTTATCTTCTTCAATACTTTCTAAGGACCAACAATTGAGTTTTGATATTTTTAGAACAAATCACTAAATCAGTATTTGAACTAAAAATTTAAGCACAAATTATTAATATTCAAATGACTCTAACAACAATCAATCATTAACTTTCAGTTTTCACCCCCAAATAATAATTTTAAGCTTTTAATATTAAATATCTATGATGTTCTTGATGAAGAAGAAGCCTAATTTTTATAAAAAAGTAAAATTAAATGGAGATAATATTTAAAGACCAATCCTTTAGCAGGACAACCGATGCAATTTTTTGGAAATCAACTAATCAACTCTACTATTTGGGCTATTAACTCTAATAGACCCCCCTCTTCAAGTTGGAGGATGCAAAAACACCCAACTTAACAAGATATAAATGACGAGCAACTCTTGTAAACTCTTGGTAAAGATATCAGCCACATGTGTGTCGAGCTGGAAGTACGAAAGAGACTGATGAAGCTAACTCCCAGTTTGGTCCAACCAAAGTGAGAATCCAATTCTACATGCTTGGTCCTCTCATAGAAAATATGATTCATTACTATGTAAACGGCACCCTGATTATCACAATATACATGAATAGAAGACAAGTCAGTAAAATCAAAATCAGATAGCATCCTAGAAAGCCAAGTGACCTCAGCCACAACCTTACTCAAGAACCTATACTCAACTTCAGCTGCAAAAGGAGACATCACGTACTGCTTTTTAGATTCCAACCCACTAAACTACCACTGTCACAATCCGGAATCTCAACCTCAGGGCTCTGATGGTGCCTAACGTCTACTTACTAGGCAAGCCAATATTAGTACATAACTGTTCTTTTTAACACTTTTTAAAACAGATTAATAATAAAGTAAAGCTAAAAACTTCAAAATATATAATAAACTCCAAATACACTGTCTAGTCAAATCATGGAATCAGGTGTTACAAGTAAATGAGCTACGAAAATAAAATACTACAAACAAGGTCTGAATAAAAATACAATTGTCTGAATGAAATAAACAATACAAGAAAATAAGAAGGGGACTTTAGGGTCTGCGAACGCCGTGCAACTCTACCTCAAGTCTCCATGTAAAGATAGTTCGAGCGAGCCCTCCACTAACCGCTGCTGGGACCAACACCAGAATATGTACAAGAAGTGTAGAAGTGTATTATAAGCACAACCGACCCTATGTATTTCGTAAGTGTCGAGCCTAACCTCGACGAAATAGTGACGAGGCTATAACAAGGTACTCACAATATCCTACGCGAGTATAAGTAAATACAGTAACATAATAGAGAAAACAGAAATTAACAAGAAAACCAGAACAGAAAATACATAAGAGAGGCCCCTAGAATATCGCTTATGATTAAGTTCACAACATAACATGGATATATAACCAACAGTTAAGAACAATCATAACATGTCTTCTCTGTTGCGGCGCGCAACCCGATCTACACATATCATAATAATATCAATACCGTTGTGATATGCAACCCAATCTCAAATAACATATAACTATCCGATGCAACGTGCAACCTGATCCCAAATAAATAACATGTAAGTACAAAGCTACATCCAACTACGAAGTATTTCTCAATGAAGCACAATAATGGAATTAAACAAATAAAAACATAAGACGGATAAAAGTTGCTATCTAACAACATACAATAAAAAAAATATAAGGCAAGTAAAGGCAGTCGATAAATAAAGACATGGATTCAAGGAAAATATAGAAAATTAAGGCATGTAATGAATAAAAGCATGAATTTAACAAGTAAGGCATGTAACATTTAAAGTATTTAGCACCTAGTAACATAGAAATAATGAAGGCATGAAACAAGGGAAAACAAACAACTAAGTAGCCTGCCCCGCATGCTTAACCCGTGACAACGTATATATACTCGTCACCTTGCATATACGCCGTTCCCATACATAATCATGTAGCAAGTAGACCAATAAAATCCTAATTCCCTCAATTCAAGGTTAACCACGATATCTACCTCTTTTCAGAATTAAGTCAACAATCAATCACGGCTTTTTCTTTCGAATAATCCTCCAAACCAACCGAATCTAGTCAATTATCAATGAAACAATCCAAATTAAGCTTTAGAAACTATCCACAAATGAAAAAAGGTTCAATTTTGATCATTTTTGAAAAATTCAACAAAAGATAGCCCGAGGCTAGCTTGGTCAAAACCCGAGATTTGGACCAAATCCCGATTACTCATTTACCCCCGAGCCTGTATATGTGATTTGTTTCGAAATCCGACCTCAATTCGAGGTCTAAATGTCAATTTTATAAAATTCCTAAATTCTACCCAAAACCACTAACTTCTTCCATGAAATTCACAGATTTGATGTTAAGAATTCATGAAAAATAGTTGGAATTGATTGAAAACTAGTTAATGATGCTTACCCCTAAATTTGGGAAGAAAAAGTTCTTCAAAAATCGTCTCTAGGGAGATTAGGGTTGAAAAAGGGTGTAAAATGAGCAAAGTCCCAATTTCTCAATCTTTTACCCAGCTGCAGATGTCACAATTGCGAACTTTTGTGCGCAGCGATGTCCAACAACAATAACAACAATAACATACCCAGTATTATCCCACACCATGGGGTCTGGGGAGGGTAGTATGTACACATACCTTACCCCTACCTTGTGAGGATATAGAGACTGTCTCTTTGTGCGCGGTGATGTACGCAAATGCGAAACACTGATCGCAAAGGCGACCAGTGCGAAGTCGCAAATGCTACAAAAACCTTTGCATTGCGAACTAGGCATTGCTTTTGCGGAGCTGCACCCAAAGCTATCAGAGTCGCAAATGCGAGACTCCAGGCGCATTTGCGATTTCATAGCCTTCGCAAATATGGCTCCTTCTTCGCAAATGCGAAGTTACCCAATTCCTGTGACTTTTGCCAATGCGATCATTTGACTGCAAAAGCGATGCTCGCAAATGCGAGCTAGACCTCGCAAATGCTTTGCTGAGCACCAGTAGTTCCAAACCCATCCGTAACACATCCAAAACTCACCCAAGCCCCTTGGGCTTCAAACCGAACATGCACACAAATGCAATAACATCATACGAACTTGCTCATTACCTCAAAGCATCAAAATAACATTAAATAACAAGAATCGATCATCAAAACTCAAGATTTCAACTTGAAAACTCATTTTCACTTTCTTTTATATAATGCACTGAAACGCTCTCGGGTCACTCGGGACCTCAACCAAATATGCATACAAGTCTAAATATATCATACGAGTCTATCGGAGTCGTCAAAATACCGATCCAAATCCGTTTACTAAAAATATTGACCATGGTCAACTGAAACCTCATTTTAAGTCAAAAATTACTTATTATTCAAAATTTTACGTAAAAACTTTTCGAAAAACGATACAGACATCACACGCAAACCAATAAACATCAAATTAAGCTATGAGAGGTCTCAAAACATAGACATTTAGGCTAGTAGTCAAAAAAACCTACCGGATCGTCACATTCACCGAATAGTATGTAGAAGCTAGCAATTGATTTTTTACTATCAGGACAAGAGCCCCAATCACATGTCACAAAATACCTGCAATGACAAATTCTGAGAATTTTCGATGAATATACCAAAGTCAGAAGTCCCTTTCAAATGCCTTAGCAAGTGTAACGTAGCCGTCATATGAGAAGCACAAGAATGCTGCATGAACTATGAGATGTTATACAACAAAAGACATGTATGATTTGGTATGAGTAAATTATTTTTAGCTTATCACCTAAACTCCTAGACACCTCTGGATTGGGCAGATGATCATCTATATTAGCCTTTAACTTCTCATGAAACTTGAACGGAGAAATTACATGACTAGAAACATCACAGTTAAACTCTTTTACTAGATCACTAACAAACCTTTTTGATGCAACAATACCTAGAAGAAGAATATAGAACCTCTATTCCAAGAAAATATTTGAGCAGTCCAAAATCCTTAGTCTTAAACTTATCATGGAGAAATACCTTTACTACAGAAATCTCCTCTAACTCAGTCCCTATGTTATTCACATAAATAACTAAAACCACAGGAGAATCCCCATAACCCTTTGTAAAGAGAGAATAATCCTTTAGTGAATGGTTGTATCCTCTTGAATGTAAGGCTCGGTACAACTTAGTATACTATTATATGGAAGCATATCTCAGCCCATAGAAGGATTTATCTAAACCGCAAATTAAAGAAACATATAAAAATGAAGAGACAAAAAACCCAGAGGAAAGTTTCATAAATACTTTTTTATCCAAATTACCACGCAAGAAAGCACTATAGACATCAAGTTGAAAAAGGGTCCACCTTTAATTAACAGCTATAATAACAAGAGTCTTAATAGTTAACATTTTTACTATAGGAGAGGAAGTCTCATCAAAATTAATGCCCTCAAACTGAGTGCCACCTCTACTTCCAATCAAGATTTATACCTTTCTATGCTTCAACCAGTCTAATATTTAATTGTGTATCCCATTTACAACCAATGGACTTCTTACCAAGGGATAACTCAATAATTTCTCAAGTCTTATTTTCCCCCCAGAGCGTCAAACTCTTTGCTCATAGCATTTTGAGAATAATTGTAAAGCTCCAAGACAAGTTGCTAACTAAAATTTAAAAAAATAAGAATTAGAAAAGGAACTTGAAATATAAGCAAAAGAGTGACAAACATAGCTTTGAAGGTAACCAGGAAAATTATCAACCCTGGTTGACCTTCTCAAAAGAGGTGAAGAAGAAGAAGTGTCAGACAAAGTCTTTGAAGAGGAATAAGGAATATGAGTAGCAGGAGAAACAGGAGATTAAGAAGTAAGAGAAAAACTAGGAATGAGAGGAGAAGCATGCGTAGGGATAGGATTAAGAGAATCAAATGTAACAGTAAAACAGATATTATCAAAGCAAGTAAAAAAAAAAAAGGAAAAATAGTAGAAGAAGCATCAGAAGACTTGAGAAAATAAAAGATATGCTTATGGAAAATTACGTCTCTAGACATGAAACAAGATTTAGTATCTAGGCTATAGAGTTTGTATCCTTTCTTAGAAAAGGGATATCCTACAAACGCACAAGGCATAGTCCTTGGATAGAATTTGTCTTATGTGGTTTGGAAAACGTTGAGTAACAAAGACACCCAAATGCCCATAACTTAGGAGTTTTATTTTAGGGTGTGTGGATAAAACGTCTGATGCACAATACCTTTGTTAGATAAAAGCTGGGATCCAGCCAAACTAGATTCTAACTCTAAAGCAGTATGACTTTTCATAAGCTGCATTTTAGTTTGAAACTAGGTTGCTACCACAGTAATAAAGAAGCATTGCTCTTAGAACCCAATAAGTGGGTCTAAGTTTGCCTGCTATAATCATCAAATATGGTTAAAAAATATTTGGATCCATTACATGCAGGATGGGTCCCCAAGTGTCTATACGTAGCAATTGAAAGGAACTAGTAGTGTATATGGAATTATAAAAAAAAGAGCAGTCGGGTTTGTTTGGCTAAAGGGCAAATAGGGCAAGTAAAAATATAATTTGAAGATAATTTGGTACTTAATATCATATATGAATTTCATTTTGGAGAAAGAGACATGTTCAAGTCTATTATGCCATGCAACATCCAGTTTATTCATCTTATTTGTTTGTACATCAACAATTACATGTGAAGAATCAACAAATACATTTGCACGAGTACTAGAAATATTAGAATGGGCACCACAAGGAACATAATAAGGAAATATAGTAGAAAAAGATGAATTTCAAGATAAAGAATTGGAGGACACGGGATATTAAAATAGCTTGTACATTCCATTTTTTGGTCTACCAAGAACCACTGGCTTTTGAAGAACCGTGTACCGTATAGACGACACAAATAACCATATTTCTCAATACGTTTATAAACATAAATGGGATTGTACTAGAAACTAGGAAGCCCATTGTGAAATACAACATTAGGAAATAAAGTTCAAAGAGCCAATATTAGTGACTTTTACGTTGTAAACATCGAAAAGAGAAACAATATAATGAATAAAAAGTTTGCACATTGAAAAGAAGAGATTTATCAGATGTTATGTGATCAGAAGCTCTAGAGTGTATTATCCATATACTTTTATCTATTTTAGTAAGCAAATAAGTTTTAAAAAAAATACTTTCACTTAACAACGTACCAGCAAAGTTAGAGGTTGGGAGTAGAAGAGAGAACAAAGAGCTGAGATTACTGCATCAGCTGGGTGTATCACTCCTTAGTCAAATAAGATAATATAGAAGTTTGCTCAGTCTCCGAATAAGTCTCACATCCAACAAACACCCCAAGATCACGAGAAGACTCAAGTTCAGCATGAGTAGCTATCCTCTTTGGAGAAGATCCCTTAGTGAACTTGAAATTTGAAGGTGTTTACCCGAAAAACGGATGAAAATTGAATTTATACGCGATTCTAAGGATATGTGGTATAATTCGGTACAAATTGAGAAAATATATAAATGAATATCGAAATTAATTATGGAAGAAATGAATGCAAACCGAATGGATTAATTAGCCTAAGCCTTCAAGTTTTATCACCCTCAAACTGAATGGAGAGTAACTGATAGAAGAACAAAATAACTAAATATCAAAACCAGAAGAAAGATAGTATATTGCTTTATGTTCTATGAATCTGAATGAATCTCCCTCCTTACAAATAATCAGACCCCTCTTTATATAGTAGGAAAGTCCTATTCTTAATATAATTTCTAAATATAGTAAGGAATCCTATGATAGATTAATTAATTGACCCCTCCTTGATATGCGCCGGGATTTCCGCCGAGATTCTCGCCCAATTGCGGATATTCCGGTTTTATGGTTTTTTGGCTCGATAAGTTTTCCTCAATTTCGGCCGATCTCGATCTTGATCGGTCTCTAACTTGCTCGATCTCGATCTTGATCAGTCTCTAACTTGCTCGATCTCGATCTTGATCGGTCTCTAGATCATGAGCTCGGCGATCCTTCTTTGCATTATGAATATATACGAGGTCGAGCCTTGATTTATCATGTCCCAATCTCGATTAGTGCAAACTCAGATTTGACCGCATACTGAAAGAAATCTTGAAATTTATAGCACTTTTCAACACTCTACCCGGGCTTCTTACAATATTGACATGTAATATATATGCTTGAAAACCCCAACATTATAGCACTAGAAGAAAATTTATAGCACTAGAAGAAAATTTATGCTTGGAAACCCCAACATTAAAAGAAGCAGAACTGGAAAAGAATTGAGAAACAAAAGAAACTTGTCTATGCTTCTCATCACTAAGCAGAATGTTCTACACAGTACTCATAAAATAAGAAGGTTTCATCATAAGGATATTACTCCTAAACTGAAGATATGTCTTATTGAGTCTCATCAGAAATTGATAAACTATTTTCCCCTCTTCAACCTTTTTTCCCACATGTATAAACAGTGGGATGAATGAAAGGACTAGAAGCAATTTCATCCCAAAGTTGTCTTATTTTGTTATATTAGGAAGCTATATGTAGGCAAACCATAGAAATATGGGCTAATTCCTTACACTACTAGAAATTCGGCAAAAACCGACCAAGGTCGACCGACCAACTTTGGTCGGTAAAAAAATCGACCAAAAAACCGACCAAAGTTGGTCGGTTTTTCAAAATATTTTTTTAAATTTTTTTTTTTTACGAAACCGACCAACTTTGGTCGGTTTTCTTTAGCGCAAAAATGCGGGAAACTATTTTTGAGTCCCGCGAATTTTATGTTTCAAGAAACCGACCAACTTTAGTCAGTTTTTCAATTAATATAAATAAAAATTAATATTAAAAAAACCGACCAAAATTGGTCGGTTAATTCGGCGGGTCATTTAAAAAAACCGACCAACTTTGGTCGGTAATTTTACTTTTTAATAAAACCGACCAACTTTGGTCGGTTATTTTCGTGCGAAAATACAATTAAAGAGTATAAATCAAATAAAAAACAGTCTTAAAACAAAATGTACCAATGATCTAGTGGTAGAATAGTATCCTGCCACAGTACAGACCCCGGTTCGATTCCCAGATGGTGAATTTTTTTTTTACATAATTAAAATACCGACCAACTTTGGTCGGTTTTTTTTGCAATATTTGTTTTTTGAATTTAATTTACCGACCAAAGTTGGTCGGTAATTTCCGACCAACTTTGGTCGGTATTCCTTTCCGACCACAAAAATACCGTCCACACGTAAATGGTCGCATTTTGGTCGGTTTTTGGCCATTACCGACCAACGTTGGTCGGTTTTTACCGGATTTCTAGTAGTGTTATTTAGTTAAAAGTTATACCACCATCCGCTTTACCATACTCTCCTCTAATTAAATCCAAATATACCTAGCAAGCAAGTTCTAAGTATTCTACACTATGTGAAATTTCCTTGGTGAGAGAATTAGTTAGCCAAGACACCACTAAATTATTATAACATTGCCATTGTCTGGAAAGATGAGAACTAGGAGGAAGTCTCCTAGAGATACCATGTATAAAATTTAGTTTGTTACAAACAGATAAAGATATGAGGATGTTCCTCCTCTAGCTACCATAGTAGGACCTGTGTGTCATGACCCAATTTCTAAGTGTGCCGTAACCGGTACTAGGTGATTTAACATCATCGAACGAACATTTTATAAAATTTTTTCCATTCTATCAAGAAGGTAACAATTTAAAACCAAAGAAAATATCTTTTTAAAGCTTTTTAAAATATATTTTGAAACATTCGGTATAGTCCAACTTTTAAAATAATCTATCTGACAAAGCATTAAAATATTATAACTCTGAATGTCTGACTCGATTGTGTGTATGAAGTCTCTAAAGAATGCGAGGCGATTGCCAATGTCACGATCACAATCTTCCTCCGTAGGATGCCACGATGGTACCTAGTCTCTTATACTAGGTAAGCCTAACGTACATGAAGAAATAACATAAATAACAAAAGAACTTCAAATCTAAACCAACCAGCTATCATAAGAGAACTCCATAACACAACTGACAATAACTCCCAAAATCTGGTGAGACAGAGTCATAAGCTCTACACGAGTATACTGGTGAGACAGAGTCATAAGCTCTACACGAGTATACTGAAGTATCCCTAATACTTCACTATCTAAATAAGAGTCTGCAATAGAAAAACAATGATAGAGGGTGACTCTGAGGCCTGCGAACACCGACAGATATACCGCGAAGTCTCTGATCGGAAAGCTCAACTCACTGGTGCCTAGCCTGGTATGAGGTACCTGGATCTGCACAAAAAGATGTGCATAAGCATAGCATGAGTACACTACAATAATACCCAGTAAGTATCAAGCCTAACCTTGATAGAGTAGTGACGATGTCAGGTAAAGACACGTACTGGAATAAATAAAGAAGCTGAACAGGTATGGCATAATATAATAATGGAAAATAAGAAATGACAGAGTGAAGGAATATTACAAGGTAAGCTACACTGAAATTAAGGCAATAAAAACATCAAGGTAGAAACACATAATAAGAACACCAAGGAAATGATAAAGACAAACACAAGTAATGTAAATAAAAGATAAAAACAAGAATCACGTTCGAGGTTTTGCCTCGTATATCATTCCACAATCACAATCACAATCTTTCCTTATATCACCGCGGGATCCTTACATTTAGTCTTAAAAATTATTTTTTCCTAAATAGCTACCTGTATTTTAGTCCACCTTATCACACAGTGTGGCTTCAAGTAGTTCCCCTACTAGCAACACACATATCAAGCCTACCTTATCTCACTACATTCATATCGACCCCTATCCGTATACTACCGCATGCATATTAATATCACAATATATAATAACTCGCACCTCAAGTGCCCAAATATCACAACTAGCCAAAAGAATCAACAATAATAATAATGTTTTCATAATAAATAGTCCATAGCTCAACCACAATGTGTATAAGAGTCTTATCAATAGCAACTGAAAGTGAATAGCTCAACAAAAATGGTATTTAAATAATTTACAACTTTGCCTCAATGTGATCATGAATTTTACAACTTTAACACCAAAACTCAACAACAAAATATTCCCAGAAATAACAATTTCAAGTAAGGTAACTCAACAGTCAAATAATTAAATGGCAATAAGGAAACAATAACTTCAATTAAGCATGTAAGAGAAAATAACAAGTAAGAGATGGGACAAGTATTAACAATGTCAAATAAATCATGTAAGGATGGATTAATGATGATGAATATAACATATTATGACAATTTGATTAAAGGCATGAAAAGAATCTACATAGCTTAAACCGGTCAATTACCACATATAGCATGTGCACCCACTCGTCACCTTGTGTACACGGATTTCACGTACCACAATGACACAAAACAATTCCAATCCTAAGGGGTAATTCCCCCAAACAAAGTTAGGCAACATACTTACCTCAAAACATGCTAACTCAATCTACTAGTAAGCCTTTTCCGCGAATATCCGACTCCGAATGGCTCAAATCTAGCCAAAATAATTTTATACCATAAATACAAATCATAGGAAACTATTCCGGATAATAAAATTTCAATCTTTAAAGAAAATCAAAAAGTCAACTTAAAAAGTCAACCCCGGACCCGCTTCTCAAAACTCGGCCAAACTTACGAAATCCAAACACCCATTCAATAACGAGTCCAACCATACTAAATTTATTCAATTCCAACCTCAAATCAACCTTCAAATCCTCAAAATATAGCTTACAAAGTTATCACAAATTCTCCCAATGTTTTCCAACTCAGAACACTAATTAAATGGTAAAAACAATGATGGATTCATGTATAATAATCAAATCCGAGTTAAAATCACTTACCCCGATCAACTCTTTGAAAATGTCTCTCAAAATCACCTAAAATCGAGGTCTCTAACTCAAAAGATGAAGAATGGGAACAAACCCTCGATCTGCCCCTTTTAGCCTATTGATTCCCTATCCGCGGACCTAGAACCGCTTCTGCGGCTCCGTACATGTGAAAAATCCATTGCAGGAGCGGCTTCTCACTAAGCTAGACCCTTTTTGCTTCTGCAGTCACAAACCGCTTCTGCGGGCAATGGCTCACTTCTGCGAGCCCGCTTCTGAGGAACATTGACCGCACCTACAGTCCTCCCCCAGCCCACTCAAATCCGCTTCTGCAATGGCCCTCTCGCACTTGCATTTCCGCACCTGTGGCCAAGCTCACCGTAGGTGCGATGACACTAGAACTTCAGCAGCTTCACCAATCAACTGAGTCCAAAAATGATCTCGATTTCAATCCGCTTCACACCCGGGGCCCATGGGACCCTGTCCGAACATATAATCAAGTTCCAAAACACGTAGAGGACCTATTCGAGGCCTAAAATCACATAAAATGCAATCGATTCTTCAAATCGCAACCCAATTCAAACTTATGGAAACCATGAACATCATACTTCAAAAACTAATGCCGATTCATACCAAACCAACTTCGATTGACTTCAAAATTTGCACACAAGTCATAATTGACACAACACACCTATTCCAACTTCCTGAAATCATAATCCGACCCCGATATCAATAAAGTCAACTCTCGGTCAAACTTCTCAACCTTCCAAACATTCAACTTTCTAGCTTTCTCCAATTCAAGCCAAAACGATCTACAGACCTCCAAATCAATATTCGAACACGCTCCTAAGTTCAAAATAACCATACGAAGCTATCAGAACCGTCAAAAATCCGTGCCTGAGTCATCTACACAAAAGTCAAACTCCGGTCAACTCGTTCAACTTAAGCTTCCAACTTTAGGTCTAAATGTCCCATTTCACTCCGAACCTCATCCAAAACCAAACCAACCACATTGGCAAGTCACATAACCAAATATAACATAGAGGAGACAATAAATAGGGGAACGAGACTAAAATACTCAAAATGACCGATCGGGTCATTACATCCTCCCCCTCTTAAAACAAACATTCGTCCTCGAACGAGTATAGAGATATATATGAAGTGGTGAAAAGATGAGGATAATGGCTACGCATATCATGCTCAGTCACCCAAGTCGCCTCCCTGACTGGTTGACCCCTCCACTGAACCTTCACTGAAGCAATGTTCTTTGTCCTCAACTTTCGGACCTGTCTGTCCAAGATGGCCACCGACTCCTCAACATAAGACAAATCCTTATCCAATTGGACTGAGATGAAATCTAACACATGAGATGGATCACCGTGATACATTCGAAGCATAGAAACATGGAACACCAGATGAATTGCAGATAGACTAGGTGGAAATGCAAGCTTGTAGGCCACCTCTCCCACTCTTTCAAGGATCTCAAAAGGTCCGATATACTTAGGGCTCAACTTGTCTTTCTTCCCGAACCTCATTACACCCTTCATAGGGGAAACTCAGAGCAAATATCACTCTTTAACCATAAATGCAGCATTACGAACCTTTCGATCTGCCTAACGCTTCTGTCTAGATTGGGTTGTACGAAGATGATCCTGGATCAACTTGACTTCCTCCAAGGCATCTAGAACCAAATCCGTGCCTAATAATGTAGCCTTTCCCAGCTCAATCCAACCAAGTGGGGAACGACACCGTCTCCCATATAGGGCCTCAAAAGGAGCCATTTGAATACTTGATTGGAAGCTGGTGTTATAGGCAAACTCCGCAAGAGGCAAGAACTTATCCCAAGGACCCCCGGACTCCATAACACAGGCATGAAGCATATCCTCCAATATCTGAATGATGCGCTCGGACTGTCTGTCCGTTTGGGGGTGAAATACTCTGCTGAACTCAAGCCGTGTGTCTAACTCACGTTGTACGGCTCTCCAGAATCACGATGTAAACTATGTGCCCCAGTCAGAGATGATGGATACCTGGACACCATGAAGTCGGACAATCTCACGGATATAGGCCTGAGCTAGCTGCTCTGAAGAATAAGTAGTCACCACCGAAATGAAATGAGCCGACTTGCTCAACATATCCACAATCACCCATACAACATCAAATTTCTTCTGAGTCCCTGGGATCCCAACAATGAAGTCCATGGTAACAATGAAGTCCATGAAATGAAAAGCTTGATATGCGGTTAATGGATGTTGTCACGTCATACTTATATGGCTCATTAGACAATGAAATTTTATGAAAATCCCTGGAGGATTTAAAGTCCTGAAGCACATAAAAGTTCAAGGAAAACCTGTTCAATAAAGCTTCAGAAATCCTTATACGGATTGAAGCAATCATGGAGGATGTGGTACAATCGCCTTAGCGAGTATTTGTTAAAGAAAAGGTATAAAAATGACTCTATTTGCCCTTGTGTCTTTATTAAGAGGTCTCGATCTGAATTTTTCATCATAACTGTGTATGTTGATGACTTGAATATCATTGGCACTTCTAAAGAGCTTTCAAAGGCTGTAGAGTATTTGAAGAAAGAATTTGAAATGAAAGATCTTGGTAAGACAAAATTTTGTCTTGGCCTACAAATTGAACATGTAACAAATAAAATTTTTGTCCATCAATCAATATACACTAAAAAGGTTTTAAAGCGATTTTATATGGATAATTCACATCCATTGAGTACCCCAATAGTTGTGAGATCGCTTGACGTAAATAAAGATCCATTTTGGCCTCAAGAAAATGATGAAGCGTTTGTTGGTGATGAAACTCCATATCTTAGTGCAATTAAACACTGATGTATCTTGCCAACAATACCCAACCAGATATTGCTTTTGCAGTAAGCATATTAGCAAGATTCAGCTTCTCCCCAACAAGAAAACATTGGAATAATATTAAGCATATATTTAGATATCTTCGGGGAATTCTAGATATGGGATTATTTTATTCTGATGAATTCAAGTAAAAAATGATTGGCTATGCCGATGCAGGTTATTTGTCTGATCCACATAAAGCCCGATCTCAAACAAGCTATTTGTTTACATATGGAGGTATATCTATATCATGACGTTCAATGAAACAAATAATAGTTGCCACATCTTCAAATCATGCTGAGATAATAGCTATTCACGAAGATAGTCGGGAATGTGTTTGTTTGAGATCAATAACTCGGCATATTCAGGAAACGTGTGGTTTTCTCGTAAAAAAGAATAATCCAACTACACTATATGAAGACAATGCTGCTTGCATTGCTCAACTGAAAGGAGGATACATCAAAGGAGACAGAACAAAGCACATTTTCACCAAAGTTCTTTTTCATGCATGATTTTCAACAAAATGGTAAAATTAATGTTCAACAGATTCGTTCATGTGAAAATTTGGCTGATCTGTTCATTAAGACATTACCAACTTTAACATTTGAGAAGTTGAGACAGAAGATTGGAATGCGTCGTCTTCGATAAATAGAGTGATGTTTTTATGAGGGAGAGTAAGATACGCATTGTACTCTTTTTTCCTTAGCCTAGGTTTTGTCCCACTGAGTTTTTCTGGTAAGGTTTTTAACGAGTTAGCAAATATAGTGTATTACAAATATGTGTACTCTTTTTCCTTCACTAAGATTTTTTCCCACATGGTTTTTTCTTAGTAAGGTTTTAACGAGGTATATTATCTATGGAAATCCAATGGGAAGTATTATAAAATCTTGAATTATGGTGGATGTCCATAACCACCAAAGGAGTAATGATCACTACTCTTCTCCATTATCTCCATAACCTCCTCGTGATCTTCCTCTCAAATGCTTAATGACATATTCATGTAGTGACCATTCTACTCAATAGTGGCCATTCAACTAAATAGTGGTCATTCCACTCACTATTTTACAATAGTGATTCTTCACTTTTCATGCCTATATAAAGGCCTTTTAATAGATAGGATATTGAACACAATTGAAGAAGAAATAAGAATCTCTTCTCTCTTTCTCTTTATATCTCTTAGCTTGTTTTTCCTTATTCTATATTGTTACTTTGAGCTATATTTCATAACAAAGAAAATGTAACCACCTCAATTTTCTCTTTCACATGAGTAAACCCATCTCATATTGTTCCATCCAAATAAAAAGAAAAAGGAACAACATAAAGCGACTTCATGAAGTGTGTTTATAGATGGGGTTTGAGAAAGGTTATCTTCTTCCAAGCCCAAAACAATTTCATCGTCCCTCTCTTATTTGCGGAGCCTTTTGGGCTGTTTATCTCACCAATGAGCAGGGAGCCTAAATAGGGCGATGTGCACAAACAACCATTCTTAGAATGTTATTTTAGGACTAGCCAGTACTTAGAGCCCGTTTAGACATAAAATTTGGTTGAAGATTTTTCCAAAACAATTTCACTTTTTTTCGAAATCAGCGTTTGTTCATAAAATTTCCAATTTTCACTTGAAGATACATTTTGAAAATTTTCGAAAATTTGAAAAACTGGAAAAAGTTATTTTTCAAAATTTTCACTCAAATCACTCACAAAACTTCAAAAATAACCCAAACTGAAATTTATGTCCAAACACAACTCTAAATTTCAAATACCATTTCCACTTGAAATATTTTTTACAAACAGATAAAGATATGAGGATGTTCCTCCTCTAGCTACTATAGTAGGACCTGTGTGTCATGACCCAATTTCTAAGTGTGCCGTAACCGGCACTAGGTGATTTAACATCATCGAACGAACATTTTATAAAATTCTTTCCATTCTATCAAGAAGGTAAAAATTTAAAACCAAAGAAAATATCTTTTTAAAGCTTTTTAAAATATATTTTGAAACATTCGGTATAGTCCAACTTTTAAAATAAACTATCTGACAAAGCATTAAAATATTATAACTCTGAACGTCTGACTCGATTGTGTGTATGAAGTCTCTAAAGAATGCGAGGCAATTGCCAATGTCACGATCACAATCTTCCTCCGTAGGATGCCACGATGGTACCTAGTCTCTTATACTAGGTAAGCCTAACGTACATGAAGAAATAACATAAATAACAAAAGAACTTCAAATCTAAACCAACCAGTTATCATAAGAGAACTCCATAACAAAACTGACAATAACTCCCAAAATCTGGTGCGACAGAGTCATAAGCTCTACACGAGTATACTGAAGTATCCCTAATACTTCACTATCTAAATAAGAGTCTGCAATAGAAAAACAAGGATAGAGGGTGACTCTGAGGCCTGCGAACGCCGACAGATATACCGCGAAGTCTCCGATCGGAAAGCTCAACTCACTGATGCCTAGCCTGGTATGAGGTACCTGGATCTGCACAAAAAGATGTGCATAAGCGTAGCATGAGTACACTACAACGATACCCAGTAAGTATCAAGCCTAACCTTGGTAGAGTAGTGACGATGTCAGTAAAGACACGTACTGGAATAAATAAAGAAGCTGAACAGGTATGGCACAATATAATAATGGAAAACAAGAAATGACAGAATGAAGGAATATTACAAGGTAAGCTACACTGAAATTAAGGCAATAAAAACATCAAGGTAGAAACACATAATAAGAACACCAAGGAAATGATGAAGACAAACACAAGTAATGTAAATGAAAGATAAAAACAAGAATCACGTCCGAGGTTTCGCCTCGTATATCATTCCACAATCACAATCACAATCTTTCCTTATATCACCGCGGGATCCTTACATTTAGTTTTAAAAATTATTTTTCCTAAATAGCTACCTGTATTTTAGCCAACCTTATCACACAATGTGGCTTCAAGTAGTTCCCCTACTAGCAACACACATATCAAGCCCACCTTATCTCACTACATTCATATCGACCCCTATCCGTATACTACCGCATGCATATTAATATCACAATATATAACAACTCGCACCTCAAGTGCCCAAATATCACAACTAGCCAAAAGAATCAACAATAATAATAATGTTTTCATAATAAATAGTCTATAGCTCAACCACAATGTGTATAAGAGTCTTATCAATAGCAACTGAAAGTGAATAGCTCAACAAAAATGGTATTTAAATAATTTACAACTTTGCCTCAATGTGATCACGAATTTTACAACTTCAACACCAAAACTCAACAATAAAATATTCCTAGAAATAACAACTTCAAGTAAGGTAACTCAACAGTCAAATAATTAAATGGCAATAAGGAAACAGTAACTTCAATTAAGCATGTAAGGAAAAATAACAAGTAAGAGATGGGACAAGTATTAACAATGTCAAATAAATTATGTAAGGATGGATTAACGATGATGGATATAACATGTTATGACAATTTGATTAAAGGCATGAAGAGAATCTACATAGCTTAAACCGGTCAATTACCACATATAGCCTGTGCACCCACTCGTCTCCTTGCGTACACGGATTTCACGTACCACAATGACACAAAACAATTCCAATCCTAAGGGGTAATTCTCCCAAACAAAGTTAGGCAACATACTTACCTCAAAACACGCTAACTCAATCTACTAGTAAGCCTTTTCCACGAATATCCGACTCCGAACGGCTCAAATCTAGCCAAAATAATTTTATACCATAAATACAAATCATAGGAAACTATTCCGGATAATAAAATTGCTATCCTTAAAGAAAATCAAAAAGTCAACTTAAAAAGTCAACCCCGGACCCGCATCTCAAAACTCGGCCAAACTTACGAAATCCAAACACCCATTCAATAACGAGTCCAACCATACTAAATTTATTCAATTCCAACCTCAAATCAACATTCAAATCCTAAAAATATAGCTTATGAAGTTATCACAAATTCCCCCAATGTTTTCCAACTCAGAACACTAATTAAATGGTAAAAACAATGATGGATTCATGTATAATAATCAAATCCGAGTTAAAATCACTTACCCCGATCAACTCTTCGAAAATGTCTCTCAAAATCGCCTAAAATCGAGGTCTCTAACTCAAAAGATGAAGAATGGGAACAAACCCTTGATCTGCCCCTTTTAGCCTATTGATTCCATATCCGCGGACCAAGAACCGCTTCTGCGGCTCCGTACATGTGAAAAATCCATTGCAGGAGCGGCTTCTCACTAAGCCAGACCCTTTTTGCTTCTGCAGTCACAAACCGATTCTGCGGGCAATGGCTCACTACTGCGAGCCCGCTTCTGAGGAACATTGACCGCACCTACAGTCCTCCCCCAGCCCACTCAAATCCTCTTCTGCAATGGCCCTCTCGCACCTGCATTTCTGCACCTGTGGCCAAGCTCACCGTAGGTGCGATGACACCAGAACTTCAGTAGCTTCACCAATCAACTGAGTCCAAAAATGATCCCGATTTCAATCCACTTCACACCCGGGGCCCACGGGACCCCGTCCGAACATACAATCAAGTTCCAAAACACGTAAAGGACCTACTCGAGGCCTAAAATCACATAAAATGCAATCGATTCTACAAATCGCAACCCAATTCATACTTATGGAAACCATGAACATCATACTTCAAAAACTAATGCCGATTCATACCAAACCAACTTCGATTGACTTCAAATTTTGCACACAAGTCATAATTGATACAACACACCTATTCCAACTTCCTGAAATCATAATCCGACCCCGATATCAATAAAGTCAACTCCCGGTCAAACTTCTCAACCTACCAAACATTCAACTTTCTAGCTTTCTCCAATTCAAGCCAAAACGACCTACAGACATCCAAATCAATATTCGAACACGCTCCTAAGTCCAAAATAACCATACGAAGCAATCAGAACCGCCAAAACTTCGTGCCTGAGTCGTCTACATAAAAGTCAAACTCCGATCAACTCGTTCAACTTAAGCTTCCAACTTTAGGTCTAAATGTCCCATTTCACTCTGAACCTCATCCAAAACCAAACCAACCACATTGGCAAGTCACACAACCAAATATAACATAGAGGAGACAATAAATAGGGGAACGAGGCTAAAATACTCAAAATGACCGATCGGGTCATTACATCCTCCCCCTCTTAAAACAAACGTTCGTCCTCGAACGAGTATAGAGATATATATGAAGTGGTGAAAAGATGAGGATAATGGCTACGCATATCATGCTCAGTCACCCAAGTTGCCTCCTCGACTAGTTGACCCTTCCACTGAACCTTCACTGAAGCAATGTTCTTTGTCCTCAACTTTCGGACCTGTCTGTCCAAGATGGCCACCGACTCCTCAACATAAGACAAATCGTTATCCAATTGGACTGAGATGAAATCTAACACATGAGACAGATCACCGTGATACATTCGAAGCATAGAAACATGGAACACCGGATGAATTGCAGATAGACTAGGTGGCAATGCAAGCTTGTAGGCCACCTCTCCCACTCTCTCAAGGATCTCAAAAGGTCCGATATACTCAGGGCTCAACTTGTCTTTCTTCCCGAACCTCATTACACCCTTCATAGGGGAAACTCGGAGCAAATATCACTCTCTAACCATAAATGCAGCATTACGAACCTTTCGATCCGCCTAACGCTTCTGTCTAGATTGGGTTGTACGAAGATGATCCTGGATCAACTTGACCTCCTCCAAGGCATCTAGAACCAAATCCGTGCCTAATAACGTAACCTTTCCCAGCTCAATCCAACCAAGTGGGGAACAACACCGTCTCCCATATAGGGCCTCAAAAGGAGCCATTTGAATACTTGATTGGTAGCTGGTGTTATAGGCAAACTCCGCAAGCGGCAAGAACTGATCCCAAGGACCCCCAGACTCCATAACACAGGCATGAAGCATATCCTCCAATATCTGAATGATGTGCTCGGACTGTCTGTCCGTGTGGGGGTGAAATACTCTGCTCAACTCAAGCCGTGTGTCTAACTCACGTTGTACGGCTCTCCAGAATCACGATGTAAACTATGTGCCCCAGTCAGAGATGATGGATACCTGGACACCATGAAGTCGGACAATCTCACGGATATAGGCCTGAGCTAGCTGCTCTGAAGAATAAGTAGTCACCACCGAAATGAAATGAGCCGACTTGGTCAACATATCCACAATCACCCATACAACGTCAAATTTCTTCTGAGTCCCTGGGATCCCAACAATGAAGTCCATGGTAACACCTCCCATTTCCAGTCGGGAATCTCAAGTCTATGAAGCAGACCTCCTGGCCTCTGGTGCTCATACTTCACCTGCTAACAATTTAGGCACCGAGCTACATACTCCACTATGTCCTACTTCATTCTCCTCCACCAATAGTGCTGCCTCAAATCCTGATACATCTTAGCGGCACCCGGATGAATGAAGTACCGCGTACTATGGGCCTCCTTAAGAATCAACTCACGTTACACATCCACATTGGGCATACATAATCAGCACCCGTATCTGAAACACACCGTCATCTCCAATAGAAACTTCCTTGGCATCGCCGTGTTATACCGTGTCCTTAAGGGCAAACAACTAATGCTCTCTGATGCATCATATAAATAAGACCGAGAAACCACATAAGTAATAACCCGACTGGGCTACGAAACATCCAATCTAACAAACTGGTTGGCCAAGGCCTGAACATCTAATGCTAATGGCCTCTACGCTACCGGTAGATATGCTAAACTGCCCAAGCTTTTCGCTTTTAGACTCAAGGTATTGGCCACCACATTGGCCTTCCCGGGATGATATAAGATGGTGATATCATAGTCTTTAAGAAATTCTAACCATCTCCGCTACCGCAAGTTAAGATCCTTCTATTTGAACAAATGCTGGAGACTTCGGTGGTCGGTATAGACCTCAGAAGGGGCACCGTAGAAATAGTGCCGCCGAATCTTCAAGGCCTGAACAATAGTTGCCAATTCCAAGTCGTGGATGTGATAATTCTTCTTGTGAACCTTAAACTACCTAGACATGTAGGCAATCACCCTACGATCTTGCATCAACACCGCGCAAAAGGCCAACACGTGACGCATCATAGTACACAGTGTAAGACCCCGAACCTAGAGCAACACTAACAGTGGGACTATATTCAAAGCAGTCTTGAGCTTTTGAAAGCTCTCCTCACACTCCTCGAACCATATGAAAGGAGCACCCTCCTGGGTCAATTTGGTCATAGGTGCAGCAATGGATGACAAACCCTCTACGAAACGGCGGTAGTACCCGTTCAAACCAAGGAAACTCCGGATCTCAATAGATGAAGATGGTCTGGGCCAACTTTGCGCTGCTTCAATCTTCTTTGAATCTACCTTGATCCCCTCACTCAACACCACATGACCCAAAAACTCCACCGAATCAAGTCAAAATTTACACTTTGAAAATTTTGCATACAACTTCTTTTCTCTCAATGTCTGGAGAACAATCCTCAAATGCTGCTCAAGATCCTCCCGACGCAGGAGTACACTAAGATATCATCAATAAACATAATGGCGAATGAATCAAGATAAGGCTGGAATACACTGTTGATCAGGTGCATGAATGCTGCTGGAGCGTTGGTCAACCCAAATGACATCACAAGGAACTTCTAGTGACCATACCGAGTCCTGAAAGTAGTCTTCGGATATCCGAATCCTGAATCTTCAGCTGATGATACCCCGACCATAAATCAATTTTTGATAACACTCTAGAAACTTGTAGCTGATCAAATAAGTCATCAATGCACGGTAATGGGTACCTGTTCTTCACTGTAACCTTGTTCAACTGCCGATAGTCAATATACATGCGCATAGAATCATCCTTTTTCCTCACACACAAAATTGGAGCACCCCAAGATGACACTCTAGGCCAAATAAAACCCTTATCAAGCAACTCTTGCAACAACTCCCTTAACTCCACTGGGGCCATACGATATGGTGGAATAGAAATGGGCTAAGTGCCTAGCAACAAGTCAATACCAAAATCGATATCCCTATCGGGCGGAATGCTCGGAAGATCTACCGAAAATATATCTCGGAAGTCTCTCACTACCGGAACTAACTTAACGATAGGAGGTATGCATCACACCCCTTCTCAATCATCCGTTGTGCCTTAAGGAAGGGCACAACCCTGCTAGGAACATAATCCAATTACCCATCCACTCCAACCGCTATAAACCTGACATATCCAATGCCAGCGTCTTAGTGTGTCAATCACGAATAACATGATAGGGTGACAACCAGTCTATGCCCAAGATAACATCAAAGTCTACCATACTGAGCAACAATAAATCAACTATGGTCTTTAAACCACCAATAACAACTAAACACGACTGATACATACAGTCAACAATAATAGAATCCCCTACAGGCATGAAAACTTAAATAGGAGAACTTAAATAATCACAAGATATATCCAAATATGAAGCAAAGTAAGATGATTCATATGAATAACTTGATCCTGGATCAAATAAGGTTGATGCATCTCTATGATAAATCAGAACAATACCTGTGATAACAATACCCGAAAAAGTATAACATCTGGCATGGCCTCCCCCTCTAGGGTGACCCCTACCCACTTGACCTCCACCCTTAGCTGGCTGTGCAGGTGGAGCGGCAACTAGAACAGTAACCATGGCCTAAGAAGTCTGAGGAGCCTGTGGAATGCGTGGCGTCTGAGTAGTCGGTAAAGGTGCACCCCTCTTGAGTCTGGGGTAGTCCTCACCATATGGAGAGTATCACCATACCCAAAACAAGCTCTCATAGGACGTGGCTACTAAAACTGGCTTGGGCCTAGTCGGCTGGACTGACTGCTGAAAGCACCCTGTGGAGGAGGTGCATTAGACAGTGGCGGTGCATAATGGGTAACCTGACACCCGAAAGTAGCTGGAGTACTACTAGAAGCTGGAAGTGCTGAATGAACCAGACGACTCAGAGTTGGCCTTGTCCTACCACAACAAACGAGATCAGGAGTTTCTTGGTGTTAGCAGGTTATTATCACCTATTTGTGGAGGGATTCTCTTCTATTGCAGTACCTTTGACTAGATTGACCTAGAAGGGTTCTCCATTTCGATAGTCCGATGATTGCGAGGCTAGATTTCAGAAGCTCAAGACCGCACTGACTACTGCACTGGTGTTATTGTTACTTTCCTATTCAGGGATGTATATTGTGTATTGAGATGCTTCACGCGTTGGTCTGGGTTGTGTATTGATGCAAGAGGGGCGAGTTATTACATATGCTTCATGTCAGCTGAAGCCCCACGAGAAGAATTACCCTGTACATGACTTGGAGTTGGCCGCGATAGTTCATGCTCTCAAGATCTGTAGGCACTATCTATATAGGGTGTCCAGTGAGGTTTGCACCGATCATCACAGCTTGCAGCATTTGTTTAAGTAAAAGGATCTCAATTTGAGGTAGCGTAGGTGACTTGAGTTACTAAAGGACTATGATATTGCCATCCTTTATCATCCAGGAAGGAGAATGTGGTTGCGGATGCCTTGAGCAGAAAGACTGAGAGTATGGGTAGTTTGGCCTTCATTTCAGCAGAGGAGAGGCCATTGGCTTTGGACATTCAGTCTTTGGATAACTGACTTGTGAGATTGGATATTTCAGAGCCCAGTCGAGTTCTTGTATGCGTTGTTGCTCAATGTTCATTATTTGAGCGGATCAAGGCTCGTCAGTACGACAATCCGCACTTGCTGGTTCTTAGGGAGACAATACTACAGGGTGGTACCAAGGAGGTTACTATCGGTGATGATGGTGTTCTGCGACTCTAGGGTCGTCTATGTGTTCCTAATGTTGATGGGTTAAGGGAGAAGATTCTAGAGGAGGCACACAGTTCTCGGTATTCTATTTATCTAGGTTCTACGAAGATGTATCGCGACCTGAGGCAGCATTATTGGTGGCGGTGAATGAATAAGGACATGGTTGAGTATGTAGCGAAATGCCTAAATTGCCAGCAGGTTAAGTATGAGCATCAGAGGCCAGGTGGCCTACTTCAGCAGATGGTTATACTTGAGTGGAAATGGGAGCGCATTACTCTGGACTTTGTAGTTGGGTTGCCGCAGACCTTGAGGAAGTTTGATGCAATTTTGGTCATTGTCGACAGGTTGACTAAGTCAGCACACTTTATTTCGGTTGTGACAACATACACGTCAGAGAGATTCGCCCAGATTTACATTCAGGAGATTGTTCGGTTGCATGGTGTGCCTGTTTTTATCATTTCAGATAGAGGCCCTCAGTTTATTTCACACTTTTGGAGAGCAGTACAGAGCGAGTTGGGTACCCGGGTAGAGCTCAACACATCCTTTCATCCGCAGACCGACGGACAGTTGGGGCAGACGGTTCAGATCTTGGAAGATATGCTGTGAGCATGTGTGATTCACTTCAATATCCAGTGGAATTGATTCTTGTCTTTGGCCAAGTTTGCTTATAACAACATTTATCAGTCCAGTATAGAGATGACTCCATTTGAGGCTTTGTATGGTTGGCGATATCGTTCGCCCATCGGATGGTTTGAGCCCAGCGAGGCTAGGTTATATGGTACTGACTTGGTAAAGGGGTCCTTGGAAAAGGTAAAGTTGATTCAGGAGCGACTTCGCACAGCACCGTCCAAACAGAAGAGTTACACAGATCAGAAGGTGCGTGATTTATCATTTATGGTGGGCGAGAAGGTTCTCTTGAAAGTCTCGCCGATGAAGGGAATCATGAGGTTCGGGAAGAAGGGCAAGCTGAGTCAAAGGTTTATTGGTCCATTTGAGGTGTTGAGGCGGGCTGGGCAGGTTGCTTATAAGCTTGATTTGCCTACCGGTCGATCAGGAGTTCATCCAGTTTTCCACGTGTCTATGCTCCGGAAGTATCACGCTGACAAGTTGCATGTGTTATACTACAACACGGTTCAGCTAGACGAGAGCCTGGGTTATGAGGAGGAGCTTGTTGCCATTGTTGACAGGCAGGTTCGCTAGATGAGGTCTAAGAAGATTTCTGCAGTGAAAGTCCAGTGGAAGGGTCAACCAGTCAAGGAGGTGACTTGGGAGACCGAGAAGGACATTTGGAGCATATATCCACACCTATTCAACACTCCAGGTATGATTCTAGACCCGTTCGAGGACGAATATTTCTTTAAGAGGTGGAGAATATAATGATCCAACTAGTCATTTTACTTTTTAGATCCCCGTTTCCCTAATTAAGACTCCCCATATGTGCCTTTACTGTTTTATGACTTGTGGGGATGGTTGGTTATGTTTTGGAAGGGTTCGGGTTGAAATCGGAACAATTAATTTCTTAATAATGGCCCACAAATGCCAAGTTTGACTTGAGTCAAAATTTTGAGTGAATGACCTCGGAATCGGGATTTGATGGTTTTAATTGCTTCGTATGATTATTTTGGACCTGGGCATACGTTCGGATCGGGTTTCGGATGACCCGGGAGCGTTTCAGCGCTTAAAGATGAAAGTTGGCACCTTGAAGGATTTCTTGTTATTTAAATTTGGTTTGGAGTATGCTATGGCGTTATCGAGGTCTGTTTGGGATTCCAAGCTTGGTAATAGTTCCGTATGGTAATTTATGACTTGTACGCAAAATTTGGCATCATTCCGAGTTGATTTGACAAGAATCGGACGCGCGAAAGTGTTTCTAGAAGTTCTTGAGTTTCATGATTTAATTCATGCATTTTGGAAATCGATTCGTTATTTTAGATATTATTTCGGTGTTTTGATCGTGAGAGCGAGTTCGTATGCTTTTTTTAGACTTGTGTGGATGTTTAGTGTGGAGCCCAAGCAGCTCGGGTGAGTTTCGAGCGCGTTTGGAGTGGTGGAAGAACTTTAGTTTTTCTGGGCTGGTGCTGCAGTTCTCGCAAATGCGTGATTTTGTTCGCATTTGCGAGGTTGGGAAAACACTGAGGGATTCGCATTTGCGAACGTTTCTGTCGCTTTTTCGATCTGCCCATCTTCGCAATTGCGACGGTTTTGGTCGATATTACGACTCTGGAAGAGATGGCCATTCTTCGCATTTGCGATGTTTTTGTCGCATTTGCGAACAAGATGTCGCAAATGCGACATGTGGGACTGGTGCAAGGGCTTTTTATTACGGGACTTAGCTTCATTTTCCTCATTTCCCACTTAGTCTTAGGCTATTTTGAGAGCATTTTGTGGAGGAATTTCATCAACATCAAGAGGTAAGTGATCCCTATAATTTCCTTAGCTAAATACGCAAATTATAGGTAGATTAAACATGGAAAAGTTGTGAAATTAATGAGATTTTGTGAAGAAACTAGGGTTTAGGTAAAATTGGGATTTGATTATGGTTTTGGTGGTGGAAATTGGATTATATATTTGAGTTCTGGAGGTCATGGGTAACAAAACAATTGTCTTCAAAATTTTCCAGAATTCGGGCACATGGGCTCGGAGGTGAATTTTAGGAATCTTCCAATTTGGGTTGGGTTATGAGTTGTATTTGGCTGATTCTATTTTTGCAGTATAGATATGCATGCCAATACCTCTGCATTGTCATACCAGAACATTGTGATATTGACTGACAAGAACTCAACCACTTGCTTATCTGATATGTGACATATTTCACCTGGACACCGCCAGAATGAGCATGACTGCATGCTAATACCACTAATAGATGTCTTAGTAAAACACATCAACATAAGGTAAGCAGACATGAACTAGCATATGTCATTTTCTTCCCTTTGGTAGCCATCAGTCAGGTGGTTTTCTTTTTTCTATCTTAACTCTTAGATTAGGAATTTGGTATTTGTCGATGTTGATTAGTCTCCTTCCTGCACTAGGCAATTCACAGAAGTTGTTAAAGTGAGTAGTACCTGCAAAAGAGAACACAATGTTAGCTATAAAATCTGCTACTGTATTTCCCTCTCTGAATACATGTTGGAATATGACATTGAAATGGTTCCTTATCCCTTTGACCTTCTACACTTCTGTCCCTATGCACCATGGTATATCCCATTCCCCTTCAATCACCTTCTTTAAAACCAATGAATCAGTCTCCATTACGAGTGGATAAAAATTTGTTTCAACACAGTATTCCAGTCCTGCCATTATTTCCTTTGCCTCAGCTACAATATTGGTAGTTATACCTAAGTCGTCTGCTCTTGCTTAAATCAAATCACATGCATCATTTCTCACACAAAAACCAAGTGAGCTATGACCTGGATTCTCCTTTGAGGCACCATCAGTGTTACATTTAAACCACCCTTTATGAGGCATCTGCCATGTCACTTTTGTAATGATCAGAATAGGTTTATATCCTTCAAAGAAGTCTATAATATCATGCCATAGCATAGGTATATTAGATAGCCCTGAGTACCTAACTCTTGCGAAGAAGTGAAGAGTCTTGGTAACTTCATGAATGACTCTATTAATAGAAACTGATCCCCTATTTTTGCCAGTATTCCTCTTCTTCCATAATTCCCATGTGATGATAACTGGAACTGCCTGAAACATACGACCTATTTTGACCCTTCTTTTAAAAATTAATTTATTTATACTTGTTAATTTTCAATAAATATGTTAAGGATACTTTCTAATTAATAATACCTATTTTTATAAAATTAAGTAATTTATGGTATTACCCAATAACTAGTGATTATATAATTATAAATGTATAACTCTTATTACTTTGAAACTATTAAAATAACTCTCATATTCAATACATAGGTTTATAATTAATTTAATAAATTTATCCTAATTTTGGTAAAAAAATAACTCATCATTTCAAAACAAGTCCGGATTTAGTGTAGTAAATAGGAAAATAAGATATTTGGTAATTAATTATTTAATTACAGTAATTAATAGTGTATTTGATGATTATAATTTTTGTTACATTTTATTAAAATTAATTAAGTTCCTTTAAATTAATTTTTAAAATGTTAAAGACTAAAATGCTACAATTTTAGTTGTACAATCAAATACAATGTGGCTATTTGTTAAATTAATTTCAACCCAAAAGCACTAGCCCAAAGCATTTGACCTGGTCCAGGTTCACCCCTCCGATTTCAACGTGGTAGTGTGGGCCACTTTTATTGAGACCATAAACTCGTTCCACGTCACTCATTTACATTACTCATAAAATAAACACAATCAATCTAAGAAGTCCATCCCTCAGATCAACGGCCCATGTTTTTGTCTCAATTTCCCTTTAATTTCAATGCCCCATCTGATTTAATCACAACCGTCCAAATCCAACAATCCAACGACTGTCATATTATACCATTTTAATTATTTAATCCCTGATTTATCAGGGCCGTTGATCTAAAGATCTAACGTCCTAGATTACATCCTCCGCTTTAACCCTTAGAGACCAGTCCAATCTCCCCAAACCCTAAATCATTTACCTACTGACTGGGCCGCCCCTTTTTCCCTTCCTCTCTCTATTCTCTCAACTACAAACCAAATCAGTCACAAAACTCTGCACCTATTCGTGCAAGGTCATGAATCATGACAGAAAATCATCCCCTTTGTCCTCCATATCCATGATTTTCGCTTATTCTTTGCCCGTTTCATCGTCGAGATTCAAAATCTCCAAATCTGAAACCCTAGACCAAATCGTGCAAGGTCTAGTCTTCATAAATTCTTTTATTGCTAAATCTATGACACACATGGCTATTTCCTAGTGTTATCTTGATTATTCTTAGTTCAGAGGTCAAACGAAGCGACCTCTGGACAATGGGGCTTTTATCCGGTAGATTGCCTTCAATGGATAACTTCCCAACCTCAGGTAAAACTTATCACTGTTCTTATCTCTATCTCCTCTGATTTCACCCGATTATGCTCACATCACCACCTCTCAGTCACTCTCTACTACCATTTGAATTATGTTGAACCCTAAGGGCATTGAATGCCACTATAAAAGGGAGCTTTCAATGCTTCAAACTAACACACGAAAAATTACCTAACAAGCATAAAACATCTATCCAACTACAATTATTCACTACGCTTAAATTTTGAGTGGCAAAAATCAAACTAGGGTTTCTAACTAGTTTTGATTTTTCTTTCCGGATTCTAAGCTTTACACTAGTCGGAGTTTGAGTTCTTGATTCTTAACGGCTAAGAAAGTCTCTCGTTTGGTTTGCTTCTCAAAAGAAGGTGAGTGAGCCTCGACCTTTCCTCTCTTTTAATCATCTAATTAAAAGCATGTTTGTTCTATTGTTTCTTGTTAATTAACTCTGTTTCTTGTATGTCAATAGTTAATTATCTGTTATTTGTTTGCCATTAGTTCATATCAGAACAACTAAACTCTGGAGGTATAAGCTTCTTTTATAATCTAAAAATTAGAATCATGTACTGACTAATTATCTCCTTGCAATATTAATGAACATATCTTTGGGTGGTCTCTATATTGCTAAGTTTAAATGATTAACAAAAACTTCAATGATTCCATGCATTCCACACTTCCCTGATGTACTACTGCGACTCTTTTGTATGCTATATTAATTTGTTTTCAGTGTTACTGGTATGATTCACCTGATAAACTAGCTTAAGTGAATATGAATCTTTAAGAACAAAGACATGGCTGCAACTGCTAGCTTGAGTATATCATACTCACATCATTTTGATTTCCTTTCTAACATGCTTCTGTGATCCAGTTAAACCTCATAATTGTGTGATTATGTCTAGATTTTACTACATAAACATGCTGTAAACTAATTGGACCCATATACTTGCCCATTATGTATTCTGAAGCAGCTTCACATTTATCTTTAGTTATGGAACCTGATTAAGATACATCTACATTATGTAAGTCTCATTTGTTATGCTAAAGTATTAAACTAATCTTCATCATGACTAAATTCTTATACACAGTTTGTATGATAGATCCTTAATGTAATACTCTCATTGACCTTCCTGAAACTTACACCTAGTAACACTGTTAAGTTGGTCTTCTAATATTCAACCATGTCTGCCATGCTGTGATCCTATAAGACTGTCATATGTGTGCGTTTGAATGCTATCTCTGGGACTTCTGCACTCAACTTATTCTTGAACAAGCTCTGTTTGTCTTACCTACTCATACTTGTGTCTCTGATATCACATAGCTTTGTTAAGTCAATATAAGTTCACTCTAGCCATTATAAACTTAGGAGAAACTACATGATGCTTGTCTGCCTTGTTATGTGAAGGACTGTATATTTAACTTCTAATCAGCCTAGATGGAATGAAAGATTTCTTTAGAGGTCATATCACTTGTTAAGTGTAGTTAAATGTATTTTCTTATCCCTGTGTTTTAATAACTCTGAAGTGGGCTGTTAACCCCTATACTTAGTAGGAAGTGGTGTCCTAACCTATGTGTGGACTTTCATTAGGTGTATACATGAATAAATATATGACCACAGTTGAGAATCTTCATAAGTATGAACCCGCCAATAGGATTAGTGAGGTTAATACACATGATATCTCCCCTGCTCCTTTGAACAACATGACTTATTTGTTCTATGTTCTTATATTGGCATATTGGTGTTCTTATTACTTGCCAACACCTATAATTGATTTTATTTGAGTACTCTCAAGCCTGATAAAGTATATGACAGTGTATTACATGCTTGTATGCGAACTATGATCTCTTTTGGTGTTAATGCAGTATTCTGAACACTTATTTATAAGAAATATACATCTCCTTGTGTATTGTCATTACTGTTGTATTGGAATTTACATTGAGTGCCTCATTAACATTTAAACCTTTAGGGAAGATCAAGTGTGAGTAGTTAGGGTTATTTAGGAGTTGGATTTAGTTCTTGGTTGAGATACTCTCTCTAAAATAAGTACTGCTCGGGGTCCTTGAGACCCTAGAGAACTTTCAAGTACCAAGGATCAAAGGGGATCTCGGCCATGAATGAAATTTTACCCTAAGTATTTAATTTATGATATTTACTAATCTCTTTAGGTTTAGTGTCAAATGGAAATAAAGGTTCCACTATAAATTATTTTACTCTGTATGACTTCACATTAATTTGCATTCCTAATAACGATTGATTGTTACAGTCTGTCTTGGGCCTACATTGGTGTTACTTATGTTTAAATATTATATTGGGCTGTATATCTAATAACCTTCTCTCTTTTATTATGCATGTGTCTGAGTGGGGCCTACCGAGTTCTCAAATAACACAGGCCCAAATTTCTAGCCTGAACTTGGAGTCACCTGAAGCTACCGCTCATTGTCTGCTGGGCCTAATTCCTCCCAGGCCCAAACCATGAGTCCATTTTCTTTTTTCTATTGCTCTTATAAGTCTACTCTTATTTTTTATATGTATATAACCCTGATAATATTGATTGAATGATTTCTTCTAGTTCTTAGAGTTATACTAACAACCTAGGCAAGCCCTAAAGACGTAGGTAAAAATAAAGACACTGCAACTTAGTAGTAGTTAATTCTAACTATTAATCACTCATATTATTCAACTTCCGTCATTATTTTTACTAACAGTTTTCATGAAGTTTTTGAAACTAAGAGCGATTTGCAAAGTCAACCGTCTCTCTTTCTAAAACAAGGGAAAATTGGAAAACTCAGTAAAACAATTTCAAAAGGCGGGTTATTTCTACAAGTCAACAAATGTTGCTGCAATTAAGGATCTTTAAGCGATTTTCTTTTAATTTGAACATGAGATTTGAAATCAACTTTCATGGTATATCTATACCCCATTTTCCTAATAGTTATTACTTTACACAAATAGCCACTTGGTCCCAAAAATTAAATGTTTTAAATTCATCTTTTCGGAATACTTTTCAATTGTATAAACATTTTCGAAGGCTTTTCTTTTAAAATAGAACGTACACTTTTCGAAGTATATATGCTACCCCTCTTTCAAATTGATAAGTTTTGAAAAATTATTTAAGATAAGACGCATATATTAAACCCTAAGTATGTAAGATATAGACATCTAAATTCCCCGAACCTAGTCTAAGTCCTATGGAGCTACCTCAGATAGATTCTAGGGGGTGCCTAACACCTTCCCCTTAGAAGAACAAGAACCCTTACCCAAATCTTACTGGTTAGCAGACTATTAGGATAATGATCTTAATAATTAAATATGTCCCCTAGTATACCTTTAAATATTAGGTGACTACTCTCTTTCATCATCAACAGGGAAATCACTCGTTGAATCTTATTTTAACTCGTGCAAAATAGGGTGCAACAACATGGAGACTCTGCTGGAGAATACACTTAGGTTCTTACCTTAGCAAATTTAGACTAGACCTAGAATTTAGGAAAATTTGTGTATATACTGCTTTAACTGTACTTAATTTGCAAATATATGCTTACCTGTCTTACTTGTTCATCTTATACATATCTGCTTGCTTTAATATTATCACTAATATCCCATTATCTGTTATCGCGTTATATATATTGTCATCACACTCTTTCCTATCGAGTCTTGGCCGTACACTATCACGCACAATGGCACACGAGGGTTATTTTTTACACCTCTCCGAACCTTCTTTCAAAATTCTTTAGTTTTAGAGAATGGCTTTCTTAGGTAAACTTACATAACTTCTTGCAGTATTCAGTTTAACTCCGAAATTAGGAAATACTCTACTCTAGCAAACATAGGTCATATTGCAATAAAGTTAGGTGAGTTGGTCCTTAGCATCGACACATAATTAGGAAATCCACCCTAATGTAAACGGGTCATGCACCCAATGACATGACTTTTGTGGAGCGACGAGCCAATCATGATGAGACACTAAAGATCCAAAGAAAAACACTTATTAAACACTTTTCTACCCCTTTCAGAAGTGAAAATCAACCAGAACATCCCCAAAATCAATATGGTCATGGGAGTGCCGCATAAGTTGATAAAATGGTGGAATAACATCCTCCGAGAGCATGGAGACAAAATTAGGACGCACCTAGGATCATTAACTGCCTTACTGAACATCCAGGCCGACATGGTGCTTACCAGACTGTTGATAGAAGTCTGGGATCCGGAAAAAGTGGTTTTCAAGTGCTTTGACTGTGAATTGGTACCAATGTTGGAAGAAGTTACCAGCTTCACAGAGCTACCATTTGCTGGAACAAAGACGATACTACCAGTTACCATGCCCAGCTATAAGTTTCTCGATGCTTTGGGTTTGGCTGGTAGTAAGAGTTTGAGGAACATTGAAGATGGGTGGGTAGGCTTGGACCAATTGTTTGACAGGTTTGGACATCGAGAGAGCTACAAATGGTACTTGGGAGAGTTCCAATATGATCTGGCGTCCTGGGAAAGTCTCCGCCCCCATAACCTTCTCTTTGGCACTGCTATGATTACTGGTTTTTTCACATAGGAGAAGACGAATCAACATCAACTTGTTGCAAGTGGTCTTGGAAACATTCCAGGGTAACCTCCAAGACACCTTGGTGCCTATGATATTGGCAGAAATGCTAAGAGCACTGTCCACATGTTCTCAGGGGTACTATTTCTTCAAAGGTTGCAACGTGTTGCTCCAAATATAGGACACAGAGCTCTTCTTTCAACGAGAAGCCACAATTGATTACTTTGTGGGTGTTAGCAATATGATTTAGAGTCCTAATGAGAGAATGAGGCACAGGGTCTCCACGCACGAACAAGAAAAATGGAGAGAGATGCTGAAAAACTTGAGCGGAGAATGGACAAACTGGAGGCTTTCATGGCTCGTCGGCAAGGCAATTTTAAGGACCCCCTAGAAGTATTTCATAGATCTTATAGGAATCGAAGGCATTTAGCCATATGCACCCTTATGAGTTCTTAGGCAGTTTGGTTTGAACCAAGATGTACCTTTTTGGATGAGAACGACTCTGTATGAAGATGAGTACAATGGGCAGATTCCGATCCCAATGATAAGGAGACTTCAGGGGGAGTGGAATGATTTAATTATGATGTCAATGGGTTAGAATTCGTGGTGCACTCCAGAATATTAAGTCTAGATTAAAAAAGAGGATGAGATGGCCCGACCAGGCAAAGAAGGAGTGGCCTGGTTGGAAGATGCAGTAGCAGCCTTACAAATATATCATGAGATCTTGCCCCACTACCTTGTGACTACCTCCATGCATTACCAAGTGAACTAACTGCTTTATGTGCTCATATTTGTGCAAACACTGAAACTTACTTACATTCTTCTTTTTCTTTTCTTTTCTTGCATTACTTTATTATTATTCCCCGAAACAGAGGTTGGTTTGTGTTGACCCGAAAAGCTGGCCGAACCACCATACAACTTGAGATCAAAAGGAAAGATGTCTGTGACAGATGACCCGACCGGACACGCTTTGGTAATAGCTGATAGCCCGGGGCAATCAGGAGAAAAGAATGATACTCGGAATGACAAACATGTTTCTAGGATGGCACAAGAGATGGAATCACTGAGAGAGGAAGTGCAACACATTCGGGAACTGGAGCATCTGGCTGTGACGACGCTCCCACAACCACCCTGGTTTCCTTCTCTAGATTCGATCCCTAATAACTTTCCTTCAACTACCCACCAAGTAAATAATCCCCGACTTCAGTTAGGTAGCACCCCAGTAACCCCTTCAAACCCATCAAATCCTCCCATACATACCCCTTACTTACCAAATTATGTTAAGACGCCTCCAAACCCACCAGTCACTACCAACACAGTTCATACCCTTCCTCATGATGGCATCACCTTTGCCAACAATCAAAACCAGCACATACCACTGGACACGAGCGATATGTTCCACTCGTATATGCCATTTCAGAACCCACTTTCATAGCGCTTGTCACATCCAGGTTGCCTAATTAATTTGATCAATATGCTTAAATGAGAGGGAAGCAAAGTATAAAGAGGAAGATTTGGTATCCGAATAGTTACGAGCTTTGAGAAAACAAATGAAGAACCTTTAGGTGGCTCGAGGGATCCAGAGTATAGATTACAAGAATATGTGCATATACCCTGATGTGGACATGTCGGTACAATACAAGCCTCGGAAATTTGACATCTTTGATGGGACAGGTGATCCACATGCACACTTGAGAGCCTACTGCAATAAGCTAGCTGAAGTAGGAAGGAATGAGAAGTTAAGGATGTAGCTATTTATAAGAAGGTTAACAGGAGAGGCACTCACTTTGTACACCCGCCAGGATCCCAGAACGTGGAAAGAATAGCAAGATATAACAGAAGACTTCATGAACCATTTTCAGTTTAACACAGAAATTAATCTAGATAGGTTCGCCCTGGTAAATTTGTAGAAAAAGCCGTCAGAATCATTTCAGGAGTATGCCCATCATTGGAGGTAGGAGGCTGCAAGGACCCAGCCCCCGCTAGATGACGATGAGTTGACTAAATATTTCATTAGGGTCCAAGAAGGAATCTACTTTTAAAAGATGATAGGCGTAATGGGTCAGAAGTTCCCCGAACCTGTTAATATGAAAGACTTTTAGAGGAATGAATCAAGTCTAGACAGATACAATCTATGGCCGTGTTACAATCAACTAGAAAAGCAATTCAATCTGATTCGATAAGCAGTGAAAAGAAGAATAAAGAAGAGGTATTAGCAATCGTTACCTATTACCAGTCCAATTCACCCCATGGAAACAACTCTTATTCTCCGAACACCCATTCCCCACACCCGCCTACTTATGCTCCAATATATAACATGAAACCATTCTATAACCCCTACCTCAATATAACCCACCTTGCACCTATATAAGTCCAAATCCACCATGACTATACTATCTAGTTCATACCACACTCCTCAATATCGACCCACCTATGCACCCCGGCCTCGTCCAAATTTCAAAAAGAAAGGTCCCAAAAACTATATCTCGATTGTTAAACCTTTGACTCAATTATTTGAAAGGTTGAGAAGAGTTGGCTTGATATATCCTGTAAAAGGAAGGATTCCTGAACACCCTTCGAAATACTTTGATGCAACTAAACGGTGCGTCTACCATTTAGGCGTACCGAGACATGATACCAAGGATTGCAGGCTGAATAATGAAATTGAGTCACTGATCAAAAGTGGAGCCATTCAGTGCACCCTAGCTCTGCCAATGTGAACTGTAACCCACTGCCAAACCACTATAATCAAGGAGCTAATATGATCTCCCTGAATGAAGAGTCTGACTTAAAAGGAATTATCGTCATAATAGGAAACACCGAGGTTGCAAGGGTTCCAACCCGAAGAACTTTGATGATCATTGTACAGTTAAAACCTACAGTGATGGTCCAGACGTACTAGCAACAGTCCACCGCCACTACCAGGAATGAGGAGGATAGGGAATACAAGACAGTCCCCTGGACGTATCAGCAAAATGAGAAAGTCAAGATAACAGATTCCACAACGGCTCATTGAATGACTAGGCGAATGAGGTGTTACGCTACAGAGGAGGTAACCCGAGGAAATACAGGAGGGGAATAGATTCATAGGAGGAATATAACATATGATGAGGCCATAGAATGTTGGATGAAGATGCCAGCTAAAGAATACTCCATGGACGATAAATTGAAGAAACCCCCTTCACATATATCGATCATGGATCTGCTAATGATTTTTGACAGTCATAAAGATGCCTTGATAAAGGTGTTAAGTGGAATGAGCATACCGAGCAACACTACCAGTGAGGCATTGGAAGCAACCATCAGTAAACATGATTACCTTCTGAAGAGATGAACTTCCAGTAGAGGGTGTGAGTCACATTACCATCAAGCGCGGGGATAAAGTGGTATCCTGAGTACTTGTTGATGGAGGTTCCAAAGTTACTATCCGCCCGCTTTGTAGTCTACTAGAGTTGGGTATTCATCTGAGAGAAGTGAAAGAAAGCCATGTTAGGGTGAGAGCTTTCGACGAGTCACATAAAGACGTCACTGGGGAAATTTACATAGCTTTGCAAATTGGACCAGTTGAGTTCCCAATACTATTTCAAGTAATGGATATTTCATTCTCATACAACTTGTTGCTGGGAAGACCTTGGATACATATAGCAGGGGCAGTTCCATCCACCCTACATCAGTGCATGAAGTTTGAGTGGGGTTATCAAAAGATTGTAGTTCATGGTGAATGGAGCCAGTCAGTTTATCTAGAACGTGTAGTTCCATTCATAGAAGGATTGGACGATGTCGCTTTTCATGCGGTCGAGATCATGCAGACCAGGGAGATATAAGGGACTGAGCAAAATCTGGGTATGCAGTCACCATACAGATCAAAGATGGCTATAAGAGAAATAATGAAGTACAGGTACCGACTAGGGACGGGGCTGAGAGCCCGATCATATGGGATAACGGAGCCGATTGAGCTAAGGGGACAGAAAGGTAGAGCCGGCTTAGGGTATCAGCCTCCAACTGGAAAGACATACACTGGTGGCTTCGGGAAGAAGGCTTTTATGCTAGAGCGTGTTCTGGGTCCAAGTCAGAGCTCAACACCGGAGGACAACATCATTGAATCAATGGGAACACTGTTTGTGACCATGATCGAGGAATGCTGCGACAAAGTTGATATCAAGACACCGACCATTCAGGATGCCGAACGAGGAGAGGACTTATAGAATTAGACCACCAGCCCATCCCTGGTTTGCCGGGAGTCTTGGTAGTGTGGAATTGTAAAACCTTTGGGAAAACAACTCACGGTCAATTGAGGCTTGAACCATGCCTATTCTCTTTTGTCAATTGCCTCCTTGAATGCTTAGACATTCCTTTTGATGAAATAAAAGAATTGCTTTCTTGAAATTATTGCAAACTTATTTATCATTTAATTTATACTTAGTTTTCCTTTTTAATAATCAAAAAGATAAAAAACCGCGTTCTGTGATTATAACATGTAACAAAAGCCTCGAGCAAAGCGATCTAGACTACGAGGAGTACGACAAAAGCATGATGTAATATAATATCCCACAAGAGATCGAGTAGTTGGAAAGCTAAAAAAGCCTAACCTTGAAGATACAGATGTAATCAACTTAGGTAGCAAAGAAGATGTGAAAGAAACTTGAATCAACATCAATTTTAAAGGAAAGCAAAAAAATGAACTGGTCGAGCTCCTCCAACAATACATCGACGTATTCGCGTGGTCATATGAAGACACATCCGGATTGAGTACCGACATCATTTTACATTGGTTGCTTACCGATCATGCTAGACCGCTAGTCCAACAAAAACCTAGAAAGTTCAAGACGGATTTGAGTTTGAGGATAAACAATGAAGTGACCAAGAACATAGAGGAAAACATGGTGAGGGTCACCAATTATACCACATGGTTGGAAAATATCGTACCGGTGACAAAGAAGGATGGGAAGATTAGTATATGTGTGGACTATCGAGAACTTAACAAGGCCAATCCAAAAGATGATTTCCCTTTAGCAAACATTTATATACTCATCGACAATTGTGCAAAACACGAGCTGTAGTCATTCATGGATTGTTTTGCCGGGTACCATCAGATTCTGATGCATGAAGAAGACGCGGAGAAGATAGTGTTCACTATGCCTTGGGGAGTTTATTGCTACAGAGTCATGTTGTTCGGCCTCAAGAACGTTGTTGCTGCTTACATGAGGGCCATGACGACCCTCTTTCACGATTTGATCCACAAAGAGATTGAGGTATATGTGGACGACGTCATTATCAAATCTCGAAAGAGTGCAGAGCATTTGGAGGACCTGAAGAAGTTTTTTGAACATTTGCGGAGGTACCGTCTAAAGTTGAACCCCACAAAATGTGCATTTGGAGTCCCCGCCAGGAAACTGTTAGGTTTCATTGTGAGCAGGAAAGGGATAGAATTGGATCCTTCAAAGACTAAAGCCATTAAAGACCTACCGTCGTCCAAGAGCAAGAAGGACGTGTTGTGTTTTCTTGTTAGGTTAAATTACTTCCAGCAGATTCATAGCCCGGTCTACGGTAATTTGCGAGCCTATCTTCAAGATGCTGAAAAAGGATGCCGCTACGAAATGGATAGAAGACTGTCAGAAATCTTTCAACAAGATCAAGGAGCATTTGTCAAATCCACTAGTGTTGGTTCCTCCTGAGCTCTAAAATCCATTATTATTATATTTGTTAGTTTTGGACAATGCATTTGGATGCGTTTTGGGACAACACGATGAGACCGGGAGAAAGAGCAGGCTATCTACTACCTGAGCAAGAAGTTTACACCACGTGAAGCGAAATACACTTTGATAGAATGAACCTGTTGTGCTTTGACTTGGATCGCCTAGAAGGTGAGGCACTATATGGCGGCATACACCACACATCTGATATCCCGGCTCAACCCGCTCAAGTACATCTTTCAGAATCTGATTCCAACAGGAAAACTGGCCAAATGACAGATTCTTCTCAACGAGTTCGACATTATGTACGTAATACAGAAGGCTATCAAAGGACAAGCCTTAGCTGACCACCTTGCAAAGAACCTTGTGGACAAGGATTACGAACTGCTCACTACATACTTTCTGGATGAAGAAGTGTTGTTCACCAGAGAAGACATCATAGAGTAATACCCAGGATGGAGAATGCTCTTCGACGGAGTAGAAAATTTCAAAGGAGTCGAAATTAGGGTAGTCCTAATTTTAGAATCAGGACAGCATTACCTAGCATCACCAAAGATAAGGTTCCCCTATACCAATAATATGGCCGAGTATGAAACGTGCATCCTCGAGATTAAGATGGCAGTCAACATGAACATCAAGGAGCTTCTGGCCATAGGAAATTCTGATCTATTGATACATCAAGTCCAAGGAGAATTGACTACAAAGAACGTCAAGATCCTTTCGTACCTACATTGCGTAAAGGAATTGTGCAAGAAGTTCAGCAAGATCGAGTTCAAACACATTCCCAGAATCTATAATGAATTTGCCGATGCTCTCCCAACTTTGTCATCCATGATCCAGCATCCAGATAAGAATTACGTCGATCATATTGAGATAGAGGTCGGGGATCAGCATGCGTACTGCTTCCATGTAGATGAAGAGCCGGATGGTAAGCTGTGGTACTACGACATCAAGAGGTTTCTAGAAACAAAAGAGTACCCAGATAATGCCACCAATGGTCAGAAACTAGTGCTCAGAAGGCTAGAGAATCACTTTTTCCTCAACATGGAAGTCCTATATAGGAGAACCCCAGACTTGGGTTTGTTAAGATGTGTAGATGCTGCTGAAGTAACCAAATTTCTATAAGAAGTACATGCAGGGACATGTGGACCTCACATGAATGGCTTCATCTTAGCCAAGAAGATTTTAAGAGCCGGATACTTTTGGATGACCATGGAGAGTGATAGCATTCGCTACGTACATAAGTGTCACCAGTGCCAGATCCACGGGGATTTCATCTTGGTTCCACCAAATAAGATGGATGTAATGGGTTCACCTTGGCCGTTCTCCACTTGGGGCATAGACGTAATTGGACCTATAGAGCCCGCCGCATAAACATGATACTTTTTCATCTTGGTAGCCATTGACTACTTCACCAAATGGGTCGAAGCTTCTACATACAAGGTCGTCACGAACAAAGTAGTGGCAGATTTTGTCCGTAAAAACATAGTCTCCCGATTTGGGATACCTGAATCAATCATCACTAACAATGGATCCAATATCAATGATGATATCATGGTGGAGATTTGTGAGAAATTTAGAATCTCCATCGTAACTCCATAACTTACAGGCCGAAAATGAATGGGGCAGTAAGCAACCAACAAAAATATCAAATGGATCTTACGAAAGATAGTGGATAACCATAGGCAATGGCACGAAAAATTATCCTTTGCCCTGTTAGGTTATCGGACCACCATGAGAACATGCACTGGGGCAACGCCATATATGTTGGTATATGGCACCGAAGCTGTGATACCCGCATAGGTTTAGCTACCATCCTTAAGGGTCATTTAGGAAGCCAAGTTAGATGATGCAGAATGGATACAAGTCAAGCGGGAGCAACTCATGCTCATTGATGAGAAAAGAATAGACGCAGTGTGCCATGGTCAGCTGTATCAAAATAAAATAGCCAGTGCATTCAAAAAAAGGGTGAAACCTTGTCAATTTACACCAGGGCAATTGGTCTTAATGAGGTATTCCCTAATCAAGAAGAAGCCAAGGGAAAGTTTGCGCCAAATTGGAAAGGTCCTTACGTGTTCCACCGAGTATTGTCGGGACGAGCTCAGATCTTAGCAGAAATAGGCAGAAGAGTCGGCATGAAGTCTATCAATTTAGATGCAATCAAGAGATACTACATTTGAAGACAATAGAGTTTGGTTTTGGTTGTAACAGAACTACGACCAACCTGACTTCCCATGGCGGGATACGTAGGCAACCCACGTAGGGTCCGGTCTCTCTCCCCTTCTTCTTTCGTAATAGAAAATCGAAATATCACTTTGTATGTATTCGGATCTATGCCATGACTTGATTTACCAAGATAGAAATACATAGGCTATCCTTATTAGATTCAATCATCTATTGTAATTGAACTACGTTCTGGCCTGATTCCATTTGGATACGTAGGCAGTTTGAGTCATACTATGCCACTTCATTTTTCAATTTCCCATCATTTTGGATCTATTATAATCGAACTATGTTTTGACCTGATTCTATTTGGATACATATGCTACCTGAGTCAGGCTCGGTTATCATCATAATTTATTTGTTATTACCCACAAACTACGATCATACCTGATTCCACTTCAAATATGTAGGCAACCTAAAAAGGTTCGGTCATAACAATAGGAAAACATTTAAAACATATTTTGTTTAGATTAGGATGCGATCACTACGGAAAGAAGCTACGTCATCAGCGGCATCTCCAAGAATCGACACCAATGGGACATAGTCCTCCAGAGACAACGTTTGCATCTAAGGAAATTTCTACACATGTTATAATCAGGAACGCCAGCATCTACCATAAAATGGATGATTTTAAAAATGTTTTCTTAAAAAAAACTATCATTCCACCTACCGAACTTCATGGCATAAACCAGGCCCGGGGCAAAGCCAGAACTATAGTCAACACAAACCAGCACCTCCTGCTAAGAATTTTTCTTTGAACTCAGGACCAACATGATACAAAGAAATGCTAGGGCACACTGGAGCAATGAAGGATCTGCTACTCTCTCATAACTATCATCTCTCTTTCATTATTTAAAATTTTCCTCATATAACTGAAGACTAACTCTCACATCCTTTGCAAGTATTTTGGAACTAAGGCATTGATACGATCAGAGCATATTGTAAATAGCAAACCGTCTTCTCAACCAAGCGGAGCACTTTGTATACAGCGAGTCGCTGGTCCCGCCAACCAGAGCCATGTATATAGTGATCTCTCAGCTCAATCAATCGAAGCACCCTGTACAAATTGACTCGTCGGCTTTGCTAACCAAAGCCTTGTATATAGCAAACTGTTTGCTTTGCTAATGGGAGCATTCCACACCGCCACTTCGCCATATCAGAGATTACAAGTAGATAGTCATCCAATCTCGCCATGCGTTCTGCCGATCGACCGCCGCGATTAGTTTGCATTCAAGAGCACCTCTTGGGCATGCTCCTTATTTCATTATTTTATCTTGAATGTTTTGATGTTTCGCTCATGTAGCTTACATACATATTACATTTTTCATGTCAGAAACTCCCATCGTGCGGAGATACTTTATATTTTGATGCAACTACTCCCATCATGTGGAGATACTTTACATTTCAACTACTCACACCACGTGGAAACACTCCCATCATGCGGAGATATATTCTACATTACAAGTCAACTACTCCCATCGTGCGGAGATACTCCCAACATGAGGAGACTTAATGCTCCGGTAGCTGTAGAATGGTACATAGCCCGGCTAACAATCAAGTCAAAATCAAGTATCCTGTCGTCTCGATCCCAAATAACGGCTAGCTGGCAGCCAGGCATCATTATTCCTGCATTATTTATATCACATTTAACATATCTGCATTACAATATGCAGGTATGTGTATATTTTGTTTTGCAGGACTAAACATCATGATGTGGAACTTCTTCTAAGCAGCAAAACAAGCTACAATGCTATGAGGAACAACAAACTCATTAGCGGGCCAAGAATTAAAACTCAAACTCAAATTCGATCAGTAGAACTCTAATTCATCAAATCTTTCAAATCAAGCTGCAATTCAGAGCTATCATCTGTACCAAAATCTTTCATCTCATAGTATCGTCATAATACTATACTGGGGCAATTTTTGCAAGCATCGCCTCCTCCAAATCATCATTCCAGAACAACATAAGGCCTGATCCTCGTTAAGCCGAGGTATGTAAGCAATTCAAAGCCAAAATTTGGCCCTGATTCTCCAAAACACTCCCGGAGTCTTCCTTAACTCCTTCCCTAATTCCACAACTCATAATCTTCCTTAAATCCACATGACATTCCTGCAATATATGCCTAAACGTGGTATAAAATTGGTCTTGGTTCGATTTCTTTGCCCGAAAACGCTTTTATTATCTTCGATCAAAGAGGGGCAGTCGTTGGTGACCAATTTTCACACTTCTTTTAAAAATTAATTTGTTTATACTTTTTAATTTTCAATTAACATGTTAAATATACATTCAAATTAATAATACCTATTTTTATAAAATTAAGTAATTAACAGTGTTAATCAATGATTAGTGATTATATAATTATAAATGAATTACTCTTATTATTTTGAAACTATTAAAATAACTCTCATATTCATTACTGTAACGACCTGGCCGATCATTTTGAGAATTTAAGTCCCGTTCGACGGCATAAAGACCTGAGCAACTTCATATTATGTGTATTGACTTGTGTGTATGGTTGAATTCACTTTCCGGATGATTCGGAGTGATTTGTGACACTTAGTCCCTAAAACGAAAGCTTAAGTTTTAGGATTTTGACCGTAGTCGGAACTGTGTGAAGACGACTCCGGAATGGAGTTACGTTAGTTCCGTTCGTTCCATTGGGTGATTTTGGACTTAGGGGAATGTCCGGATTGTGTTTCGGAGGTCTATAGCTCATTTAGGCTTGAAATGGCAAAAGTCAAATTTTTGGAGATTTGGACCGGAAGTGGTCTTTTTGATATCGGGGTCAGAATGCAATTCCGAGAGTTGAAACAACTCTGTTATGTTATTTTGGAACTTTCATGAAAAATTTGACGTCATTTCGGGTTGATTTGATTGGTTTCGGCACGAGTTTTCAAAGTTGGATGTTTTGAAAGTTCATAAGTTCGATTCGTAGTTTTGCCATTGTTTGTTGTAATTTGAGACCTCGAGCGAGTCCGTGTTAGGTTATACAACTTGTTTGTGTGTTTCGGGTGGGCCACAGGTCATTTTCCTCCTATTTTGAACTACTGATATCTGTCATCTGGTTTTCTCCTTCGCGTTCGCGTCTGCTCTTCCGCATTCGCGAAGAGTAAATTTGGAGGAGGGAATATTTGTTCTTCGGGTTCGCATTCCTCATTCCGCGATTGCGGAAGCCAACCTTTTCCTTTATCACATTCGCGTCCATCCCACGCATTCGCGTAGCTATGCCATTCCACTCTTCGTACTTCACGCGTTCGCGAAGAGCAGTCGTTGGGCCATCAGACGTTTCCTCTATGCGTTCACGAACGTGTTGTCGTGTTTGCGAAGAACAACTGGGTAGCTTTCATTTTTCTTCTTCGCGAACGCAATTGCTCTTCCGCGTTCGCGATGCACAAACTCCTGGGTATAATAAATAGTACTCTATTTCGAGGGTTTGCCATTTTCACTATTTTTGGAGTTTTAGAGCTCGGTTTTGAGTGCTTCTTTGTGGGTTTTTTAAGAAAATCAATTGGGAAAGTGTTCTTCACCTAGAATTTATTTTATTCCATGATTTTATCTTTATTTTTATCATTTAATTTTGTTTTGAGTTGGGAAAAATGGAGGTTTTTGAAGAAACGTTTCAAAATGAAAAATCATGATTTGAGGGACGAATTGGTATCAGAATTTATATTTTTAGTATGGTTGAACTCATATCGGAATGAGTGTTCGGGTTTTGTGAAATTTGTCGGGTTCCAAGGTATTGGCCCAGGGGTCGACTTTTGGACTGATATTTAGATTTTGATAAAGATTGAGACTTTATGATCCGGAATAGTCTCTTATGAGTTTTATTTGTACTTTAAAATTATTTTAATTAGATTTGAGCCATCTGAAGGTCATTTTACCCGAGAAGTTCATTTTTGAATATCGATCTGTCTTCTTTGAGGTAAGTATCTTGCCTAACTTCGTGTGGGGGAACTACCCCTTAGGATTTGAGTCTTCTATGCTAATTGTAGTCTGTGTACGCGAGGTGACGAGTACGTGCCCGGACTTATTTGTGGAAAATTGTCCTTTAGGGATTCTTAGGTCCTTGTATTCACTGAATATGCAGTTGTTCTTGTTATGATTATGTTTTTTAATTTCTAGTTTCACTTTTACCTGCTTTAATTGGAATTAATTGCTTCATGATCCACTTTTGTATTCATTTGATTCATATGTGCCTTAGCTGAAATTGTATCTCTTCTATTGCCGTGTTGTCTTTTCCCTAACTGCTTATCTTTATCTGAAGTTATAATTATTTCTTCTGTAATTGTTCATCCTTAATTGAGGCTATGATTTTCTTTATACTGCTTATCCTTAATTGAGGTTGTTATGTCTCTTTCATGCTTGCCTAGCCTTAAAAGAAGTTTAGATATCATATATCTTAGTTGACTTATCCTTATTAGAATTATTGACTCGTGATATCTCCCTTATTGTTGAACAATACTTTGTGGGACCGTTGTTACACATTATTTTATCCCTTGTTGAGCTGTTCTTATTATGACTAGCATTCTCTATTGTGGCAACTTCTTATGAATTAGTTCCTTCGTTTCTTTCAGTTCCGGAATTTCTGAGTTGACGTATTTGTTGTATCCTTGTATTATTGTCATTGTTGTTGTTGTACTTATTGTGGTGATGCACGAGGTTTCTGCCGTGCGGTTGTTTGTTATTGGGGTGGCACGAGGTTTCTGTCGTGCTATTATTACTATTGATATTTGCACATGTGGCGTGACAAGGTGGGATATATATATGTGTGGGTTGCGCATGTGGCGAGACAAAGTGGGAATGGGTTGCGCATGTAGCGAGACAAGGTGGGAACAATATTATGCACATGTGGCGAGACAAGGTGGGAACATTATTATGCACGTGTGGCGAGACAAGGCGGGCATTTATTTTACTATTGCACACATGGCGAGACAAGGTGGGCTGTGTCAGGGATTGATTTGTGATAATTTATGATGGTCTGGGGGCATTCTTGTTGTTGATATTGTGTAGTGGTACACTTACCTATGTGAGCTTTATCTTGTGAAAGCTGTGAGAAAATATTCTATGTGTTGTCCGTTCTTTTTCCTTATGTTTATTTGCTGGTATGGACTATGTTAGGACACTTGCACAAGCATACACGTAGTTAAGCACTCTTATCGGATCAGAGGTGTTCTTGATATTATTGAGAATAGATGCTCACCCTTGTTTACTTGCCTTCTATGTGAGAATGACTCTATTGGCACGTGAGTCATCAGTGCAGTTATGAAGTGTTATGAGGGAACATGATGCCAAGTGTTAGGGTTCAGGTATTGAGACCCGTGAGTTGTGATTTGTCCGAGGTTCGGTACCTCGTGGAGTTTGATGACTAAAACCTGATGTAAAATCAGTTGTAGTTGTTGAATTATTACTTGTCCTTGCTGTATTTGTGATTCCGGATTTAGGTTGTGTTCCATTCACTTTTATGTGTCATTTTTATGGTATTCCACTGATACTCGTATTTCCTTTCTTATTTCCATTACTGTATTGTGAGCCATATTGCATAGGTTTTATGTAGACATCATATTTTTGTTGTTCATATACTTATACTTGTTTAGTTTATTAGACCGGTGGGTTTCTTGACTGTTCCTCGTCACTACTCCACTGAGGTTAGTCTTGATACTTATAGGGCACCGCTGTGGCGTGCTCATTCTAAACTTCTATACATTTTTGTGCAGATCCAGGTATTTGTTCGTTAGTAGTTGTGCGGGTCGTTGTTGTGGAGACTCAAGGTAAACCTGCTGTTACGTTCGCAGGCTTCAGAGTCAACTTCAAGTTTTCGTTTTGCACTGTTTATTCTTATTTCTGGATAGTTGTATTTAGAAGTTTTCTAGCAAACACTCTGTAGAGCTTATGACTTGTACTATCGGTTTTGGGAATTGTAAATTTTAAGAGATTTCTATTTCAAATTATTATATGTTATTTAAATAACATTGTTGTTTTAATTAATGTTAGGCTTACCTAGTCCCTAAGACTAGGTGTCATCACGATACCCAAACGGGGGGGAAATTGGGTCATGACAAGTTGGTATCAGAGCTCTAGGTTCATAGGTTCTACGATTCATAAGTGAGTTTAGTAGAGTTTTGCGGATTGGTACGGAGACATCTGTACTTATCTTCGAGAGGCTACATAACTATTATATTAGGATAGCTTCACTTCCTTCATTCCTACCGTGCGAGTTCATTGATCTCGAAGTTTGAACTTTTATCATTCCATTCTCTCACAGATGGTGAGGACACGAGCTGCATTTATCGACGACGCTGCTCCTAGAGCAAGTGTCTCTAGAGGTAGAGGCAAAGGCCGACGAGAAGTACGTGCCGTAGCTAGAGCACCTACCAGAGCAGCAGTTGAGGAGCCTCCAGTAGGTCCAGTTGGGGGGAAGGTACTGGAGGTGCCTGCTGTTACCACCGGACTTCAGGAGACCTTAACACAGTTCATGCGCATGTTTGGTGTATTGGCTCAGGCGGGGTTGATTTCGGTTGCACCAGCTACTTCACAGACCGGGGGAGGAACCCAGACACCCGCCGCCCACACCCCAAAGAAGTGAGTTCATGTTGGTCAGGTTCCAGGTGTCATGGCGAAACAACTTGTGGTTCTAGTTCAGCCTGTGGTCAGGGCAGCAACATCTTAGGAAGAGCAGCTTAGACTTGCAAGGTTCAAGAAATATGACCCTCTTACATTCAGTGGTTTGGATTCAGAGAGTGCACAAGGTTTTCTAGAGGAGTGTTACCGCATTCTCCGTACTATGGGTATTGTGGAGACGAGCGAGGTTGATTTTACTATGTTCTAGCTTAAGGGAGCAACTTATCAGTGGTGGAGGGCATATGAGTTGGGTAGCCCAGCCGAGTTAGCTTCACTTACATGGGTTCAGTTTTCAGAGATGTTCCTGAGAGAGTTTGTACCTCAGTCCATTCGAGATGCATGGCGTGCGGAGTTTGAGCAGTTGCGCTAGGGCACTATTTCAGTGTTAGAGTATGCCGTTAGATTCAGTGATTTGGCCAGACATGTACCTGTTTTGGTTGCTACAGTTAGAGAGCGTGTCCGTAGATTCATTAAGGGACTTAGGCATGATATTCGGTTTAACATGGCTCGGGAGTTAGAGTCAGATGTTTTGTTTCAGCAGGTGGTAGGGATCGTTTGCCGTGTAGAGGGCATGTGGGATCAGGAGAGAGAGGACATGCGGGTCCATGAGAGAGAGTACAAGCAAGATCAGGATAGAGAGGACACAGAGGCGAGGAGGCCTCAAAGACCAGAGAGATCTACCAGTCCTTATTTTGGAGGCAGGGTACGACATGGTAGAGGTTTTGTGGGTCAGCCAATTCAGTTTGCACTTTAGGCTTCGCACGGTGTTTCAGGTGCTCATGGGTCTCAGAGTACCCGTACCGCACAGTTCCCACAGCCACGTCAGCAGAGAGGTTGCTTCGAGTGTGAAGATACTAGCCACATGGAGAGAGATTGTCCTAGGCTCTGGACAGGTATGTCACAGCGAAGTATTCAGGCGAGTAAAGGTCGCCCAAGAGGGCAAGGACTAACCCGTTAATGTGTTAATATAGTATGCTTGAGGACACTGCGCCAGATGATGTCATACAGTTATGCTTTTGATTTGTTATAGAGGGGCACCATTCTTATTTTGATTCAGTTATGCTTATCGGGGCGAGTTCCCCTATTTGTTGTCCCACCTATGGGTGAGTTCATGACTTAATATTATGTTCATGTGTTTGCCCATGTTGGGAGATTCTATGAGTTGTAGCCGTATCTATCATTTGTTTCTATTCATTATTGAAAGTCACAAAACTAGAAGTGAATTCATGTTGTCCCTTATTGTAGGTTTGATGTGATTCCTGAGTAATTGGTTACGATTTGTGATTTGATACTCTACCGGGGTGAGAGTTTAGTAAGTGTTGTGATTTTATTGGCATAATTGAGTTACTAGAAGATTTCCATTTGTATGATGTGTATTCGACTTGTGATTCAGAGTTGAGGGTGAGACCCTCGCGATTCCATGTGATTTGATATGTTTGAGCCGGGCTGCGTGTCGAGGTGGAAAGTTATATCAGGATGAGATCCTTATAATTTGTTCATGTACTTTGATTTTTCCTTTTAAATTGATTCATAGTATGGTACTGTTAGCGAGTTGTGCCTGTCGGGCTTGTTTGATATTTCTCTTATGTGTTTCTCTTTACATGTTCAGTCATTTTCGTTATGTGCTTCTTGAGCTTAAGCGTGCGGGGTGTGTGCCCGGTGGTGTCAATTGTGACTAGTTGATCTGGGTGTATTGTTATGAGGTCTTCGTATTTCTTGCATCATTGTCAGTGTTGTGGAGGTTTGAAATGGGTTGCTAACGGATATGAGGCTAATTATTGGTGCTGGTTTTGATTACGGGCAGCTATTCTGATCAGAAGTGTATTATGGGCCTATGTGTGGCGTGTCATGTTGAGTAGTCGTACCTTGTGGGTGTAGGCATGAGTTGTTGCAGCTGGTTGAGACTGATACCGGGAATGGATTTAGAATCGGCTCTTTTGAAGATAAATGGAAGGTGAGAATTTTGACTCTAAGGCTTATTGGTATTGATAGAAAGGATAAATTACAGTTGGGATGGTGTCGTCAGTCTTATGTGGATTGGGGTGATGTGGGGTCCCCCGCGGCTGTATGTTGGATATGTGCTTTCAGTAATTTGAAGACATTGAGGTGATTCTTGGCACGTTCGAGGATGAACGTTTGTTTAAGAGGGGAAGGAAGTAACGACCCGGCCGGTCATTTTCAGAATTTAAGTCCCGTTCGGCGGCATAAGGACCCGAGCAGCTTTGGTTATGTGTATTGACTCGCGTGTGTGGTTGAACTATGTGAAGACACTTAGTCCCTAAAACGGATGATTCAGAGTGATTTGGGACACTTAGTCCCTAAAGCGGAAGCTCAAGTCTTAGGATTTTGATGGTAGTCGGAACTATGTGAAGACGACTCCGAAATGGAGTTCCATTAGCTCCGTTGGGATGATTTTGGACTTAGGGGCGTGTCCGGATTGTGTTCCGGAGGTCTGTAGCTCATTTAGGCTTGAAATGGCAAAAATCAAAATTTTGGAGATTTAGACCGGAAGTGGACTTTTTGATATCGGGGTCGGAATGTGATTCCGAGAGTTGGAATAGCTCCGTTATGTTATTTGGGACTTGCCTGCAAAATTTGACATCATTCTGGGTTGGTTTGATTGGTTTCGGCACGAGTTTTCGAAGTTGGAAGTTTTTGAAAGTTCATAAGTTCGATTCTTGGTTCGATTCATAGTTTCGCCGTTGTTTGTTGTGATTTGAGACCTCGAGCGAGTCCGTGTTAGGTTATAGAACTTGTTTGTGTGTTTCGATGGGGTCCCGGGGGCCTCGGGTGTGTTCGGTACCTCGTGGAGTTTGATGACTAAAACCTGACGTAAAAGCGGTTGTAGTTGTTGAGTTATTACTTGTCCTTGCTATATTTGTGATTTCAGATTTAGGTTGTGTTCCATTCACTTTACTATGTCATTTTTATGGTATTCTGCTAATACTTGTGTTTCCTTTCTTATTGCCATTACTGTATTGTGAGTCATATTGCATAGTCTTTATGTAGACATCATATTTTTGCTGTTCATATACTTATACTTGTTCAGTTTATTAGACCAGTGGGTGTCTTGACTGTTTCTTGTCACTACTCCACCGATGTTAGTCTTGATACTTACTGGGAACCGTTATGGTATGCTCATTCTAAACTTCTGCACATTTTTGTGCAGATCCAGGTTTTATTTCGTTAGTAGCTGCGTAGGTCATTGCTGTGGAGACTCAAGGACCTGCTGCTGCGTTCGCAGGCTTCGGAGTCACCTTCAAGTTTTCGTTTTGCACTGTTTATTCTTATCTCTGGACAGTTGTATTTAGAAATTTTCTAGCAAACACTCTGTAGAGCTTATGACTTGTACTACCGATTTTGGGAATTGTAAATTTTAAGATATTTCTATTTCAAATTGTTAGATGTTATTTAAATAATATTGTTGTTTCAATTAATGTTAGGCTTACCTAGTCCCTAAGACTAGGTGCCATCATGATACCCAAACGGAGGGGAAATAGGGTCGTGACATGTACATAGGTTTATAATTAAATTAATAAATTTATTTCCAAATTTTCGTAAAACAACTAACTCATCATTTCAAAACAAGTACGAAATTAGTGTAGTAAATAAAAAAATAAGATATTTGGTAATTAATTAGTTAATTACAGTAATTAATAGTGTATTTTATGATTATAATTTTTGTTAAATTTTATTGAATTTAATTAAGTTCCTTTAAATTAGTTTTTAAAAGGTTAAAGACTAAAAGGCTACAATTGCAATTGCACAATCAAATACAATGTGGCTATTTGTTAAGTTAATTTCAGCCCAAAAGCACTGGCCCAAAGCATTTGACCCGGTCCAGGTCCATCCCTCCCATTCCAACGTGGCAATCCAGGCCAATTTTATTGAGCCAATAACTCGCGCCATGTCACCCACATCACTCACAAAATAAACATAATCAATCTAGGCCGTACATCCCTCAGATCAACGACTCACATTTTTGTCTCAATTTAACTTTAATTACAATACCCCATCAGATTTAATCTCAACTGTCCAAATCGAACAATCCAACGACTGTCATATTAGGTCTAACTAGCTTAATCAAGCCAGGGTTTCTAACTAGCTTTGATTTTTCTTTCCAGATTTTGAGCTTTACACCGATCGGAGTTTGAGTTCCTAATTCTTAATGGTTAAGAAAGATTCTCATTTGGTTTGTTGCCCAAAAGAAGGTCAGTGAGTCTCGACCTTTCGTCTCTTTTAATCATCTAATTGAAAGCATGTTTGTTTTGTTGTTTCTTGTTAATTAACTCTGTTTCTTATATGTCAATATTTAGTTATCTTTTATGTGTTTGCCATTAGTTCATAACTGATCAACTAAACTCTAGAGTAGGCTTCTTTCATAATCTGAAAATCAGAATCATGTACTGATTAATTATCTCCTTGCAATCTTAATGAACATATCTTTGGGTGGCCTTTGTATTGCTATGTTTATATGATTAACAAAAACTCTAATGATTTCATGCACTCCACACTTCCCTTTTGTATTAGTGTGATTCTCTTGTATGCTATATTAATTTATTTTCAGTGTTACTGGTATGATTCACCTGATAAAGTAGCTTAAGGATATATGAATCTTTAAGAACAATGATAGCGCTGCCACTCCTAGCTTGGGTATGTCATACTCACATCATTTTGATTTCCTTTCTAACATGCTTCTGTGATCCTGTTAAACCTCGTGACTATGTGATTATATCTTGATTTTACTACATAAACATGCTCTAAACTAATTGGACCCATGTACTTTCCCTTTGTGTATTATGAAGTTGCTTCACATTTAGCTTAAGTTATAGAACCTGATTAAGATACATCTTTAGTATTTAAGTCTCATATGTTGTGATAAAGTATTAATCTAAGCTTCATCATGCCTAAATTCTTATACACAGCTTGGATGATAGATCCTTAATGTAATACTCTCACTGACTTTCCTGAAACTTACACTTAGTAACATTGATAATTTGGTCTCAAGATATTCAACCATGCCTGCCATGTTGTGATCCAATAAGACTGTCATATGTGCGCATTTGAATTCTATATCTGTGACTTCTGCACTTAGCTTATTCTTAAACAAGTTCTGTTTGTCTTACCTGCTCATACCTATGTCTCTGATATCACATAGCTTTGTCAAGTCAATATAAGTTCACTATAGCCATTATAAACTTAGGAGAAACTACTTGATGTGTGCTTGCCTTGTTGAGTGTAGGACTGTGTATTTAACTTCTAATCAGCCTAGATGGAGTGAAAGATTTCTTTAGAGGTCATATCACTTGTTAAGTGTAGACAAATGTATCTGCTTATCCCTATCTTTTAAGAACTCTAAAGTGGCATGTTAACCCCTATACTTAGTAGGAAGTGGAGTGCTAACCTATGTGTAGACTTTCATTATGTGTATACATGACTAAATATATGACCACAGTTGAGAATCTTCATAAGTATGAACCTGGAAGTAGGATTAGTGAGGTTAATACACATGATATCTCCCCTGCTTCTTTGAACAACATGACTTATTTGTTCTAAGTTCTTATATTGGCATATTGGTGTTCTATTTAATTGCCAGCACCTATAATTGATTTTATTTGAGTACTCTCAAGCCTGATAAAGTACATGACAATGTATTGCATGCTTGTATGCGAACTATGATCTCTTTTGGTGTTACTGCAGTATTCTGAACAATTATCTACAAGAAATATACATCTCCTTGTGTGTTGTCATTATTGTTGTATTATAATTTACATTGAGTGACTCATTAGCATTTAAAGCTGTAGGGAATAGCAAGTGTGAGTAGTTAGGGGTAGGGGTATACATGGACCGGGTTAGTTCAGGTTTTATCAAAACTAAACCAAACCAACTATATCGGTTTGGATTGGTTCGGTTTTATCGGATTTTTTGAGTTTTTCGAGTTTTTTCGTTACATGAATATTATTTAAATCTTACTTTGTTAAAGTTATGATAAGTGAATATATGCTTAGTAAAAATTGAAATAATTGACAAACATATGATCTATTAAAATATTCTTATGCGAGAATTGTTTTATTAACACATGGTAGCTATTTTATTTGCTGTCTAACAATAATTTTTCGTTGATGTACGCTTTCAAGGTTAACTAATTTTAATAAATAAACATAAAATCAATTTGATACCTAAATAATGATATGCTCTATTAATTTTAAATTATCGAAATGCCATTTGAAATTCGACAAAGATATAAGAAATTTTGACTTATGAATATGAAAGAACAAAAATATGATTGACGTATTTCAATAACACTTGACAGGAAAATGATACAACCTATTATTTAAAATAAATAAAAATGAATGCACTTCATTGTTCTATTAAATATACATCCATGGGAGAATCCCAAATATTTCTAGATATATTTTTAAAGAAAATTCTATATTAAATCTTAAAAGTATATATAAAAATTATATATTTATATGTCGGTTTGGTTCGGATATTTTTACTCAATACCAAACCAAGTCAAACCAAACCTAATCGGATTTTTTAATTGGTTTGGTTTGACTTTTCGGTTTGGTCCGATTTTTCGGATCGGTTTGAACACCCCAAGTTAGGGGTATTTAGGAGTAGAATTTATCTCTTGGTTGAGATACTCTCCCTGACACAAGCACTGCTCGGGGTCCTTGAGACCCTTGTAAACTTTGAAGTGCCAGGGTTCAAAGGGTATCTCGGCCATGAATGGAATTTTACCCTAAGCCTTTATTTATTGACATTTGCTAATCTTTTTAGGTTTAGTGTTAAATGGAGACAAAGGTTCCACTATAAATTGCTTTACTCTATACGACGTCACATTAATTTGCATTCCTAATTACTATTGATTGTTACAGTCTGTCTAGGGCCTATATTGGTGTTACTTATGTTTAAATATTGTATTGGGCCATATATCTAATAATCTTTCTCTTTTTATTTACGCACATGTTTGAGCCTGCCGAGTTCTCAAAGAATGCAGACGCAAATTTCTAGCCTGAACTTGGAGTCACCTGAAGATGTCGTTGTTTGCTCATTGTCTGCTGGGCCTAATTACTCTCAGGCCTAAACCATGAGTCCATTTCCTTTTTTCTATTTCTCTTATAAGTTATTGTTGTTTCTTATATGTATATACACTGATGATATTGATTGAATGTTTTTTTCTAGTACTTAGAGTTATATTAACAACCTAGGCAAGCCCTAAAGACGTAGGAAAAAATAAAGGTACTGCAACTTAATAGTAATTAATTCTAACTGCTAATCACTCATATTATTAAGCTTCCATTATTATTTTTACTAACAATTTTCATGAAGTTTTTGAAACTATAATAGATTTGCAAAGTCGACTATCTCTATTTGATCTTTAAACGATTTTCTTCAAATTTGAAAATGAGATTTGAAATCAACTTTCAAGGTATACCTAAACTCCATTTTTCTAATAGTTATTACTTTACACAAATAGCCACTTATTCCCGAAAATCAAATGTTTTAAACTTAACTCTATTCTATTAGTAAGTAAGTGTTATAAATTTATCTTTTCTTAATACTTTTCAATTGTATAAACATTTTCAAAGGCTTTCCTTTTAAAATAGAACCTACACTTTTCGAAGTATATATACTACCCCTCTTTCAAATTGATAAGTTTTGAAACATTATATAAGGAAGCCATGTATTTTAAGTACTAACTAAGTAAGATATAGACATCTAATTCTACGAACCTAGTCTAAGTCCTATGGAGCTACCTTAGGTAGATTCTACGGGGTTCCTAATACCTTCCCCTTACAAGAACAAGAACCCTTACCCAAATCTCACTGGTTAGTAGACTAATAGGATAATGATCTTAATAATTAAATAGGTACCCTAGTATACCTTTAAATATTAGGTGGCGACTCTCTTTCATCATCAAGAGGAAAACCACTAGTTGAATCTTGTTTTGACTCATGCAAAATAGGGTGCAACAACAAGTACGTTCCAATAGTGAATATCGAGCTTTGTAAGGTGACTTCTTACTCAAATAATATATTGCTGACTCCTTCCTTCAGGTCTCATCATGTTTCCCCAAGACGCATCCAAACGATTCGTCCAACACGGATAGATATAGTAGTAAAGGTCTCACGGGCTCTGGTGGGACCAACATAGGAGGTTTGGACAGGTACATCTTGATTTTATCAAAAGCCTTTTGAAAGTCCTCAGTCCAACTTTTTGCAACATCCGTCCTCAGCATCTTGAAGACTGGTTAACATATTACTGTCGACTGTGCGATGAAATGACTGATATAGTTGAGACGATCCAAGAAAGTCATTATGTCCTTTTTGCTCTTTGGTGGCAGCAGATCCTGAATGGCTTTGATATTTGATGGGTCAAACTCAATGTCGCGGCGACTGACAATGAAACCTAGAAACTTCCCGGCAGGAACTCTGAAAGCACATTTTGCAGGATTTAACTTCAAATTGTACTTTTGTAGTTGGTCAAAAAACTTTCCCAGGTCTACTGTGTGATCCTAGCTCTTCTTTGACTTAATGATGACATCATCCACGTGCACTTCTATTTCCTTGTGTATCCTATCATGAAAGATAGTGGTCATGACCCTCATGTAGGTTTCCCCGGTGTTCTTCAAATCAAACGGCATCAGCTTGTAGTAGTATACTCCCCATGGCGTAATGAAGGCTGTCTTTTCTACATCCTCTTCATCCATCCAAATCTGCTAGTACCCTTCAAAGCAATCAACAAAGGATTGGAGCTCATGTTTGGCACAGTTATCGATCAAAATGTATATGTTGGGTAGTGGACTTGCTCTGTTCAGATCTCGATAGTCAGTGCACAACCTGACCTTCCCGTCTTTCTTTGGTACGGGCAAAATATTGGCTAACCAGGTTAGATACTCGACCACCCAAAGGATCTTGCCTTTGATTTGCTTGGTAACCTCCTCTTTTATTTTTAAACTCATGTCTGGCTTGAAATTTCTGAGTTTTTGCTTTACAGGGGGACACATAGGGTTGGTAGGTAGCTTCTGGGCTTCTATGGATGTGTTCAACCTTGTCATATCATCATTGGACCATGAAAACATTGTCCTCATATTCCTTCAGAAATTTGATATACTCTTCCCTATATGCCGGTGATAAATGAATGCTAATGCGAGTTTCTTTGACTATTTCGGAATCCCCTAAATTAACTGCCTCAGTTTCTTCCAGATTGGACTTTGGTTTGTTCTCAAAATCCTCTACATCCCTGACAATTTCCTCGGGTATTACATCATTTTCCCATTATTCTAAATTGCTTTCATCGTGTTGCATTGTCTCATTACATGTCACAATTGTAGATTCAATAAGATACGTAATAATTATGTTGATAAAATACAGAAATATAATAATATAAATAAATGAAAAGCAATGATGCATTAATTAAAATTTAAAACTATCAGACAAATAGGACTCGATGTCTCGAGTATTTATTTCAAAACAAAAATCCTGAGCTCTGACGAAGAACTTATTCATTTGTTTCTCTTCTAGCGGCGGCCTGACCTTGGCAGCTTCTGATCTCCAACAGGTGGCATATTCACGGAAGGTTTCCGTGGGTTTCTTCTTGAGATTCTGGATATAGAAAACATATGGTGCATTTTTTGTATTTAACCTAAATATGTCCATAAAGTCGGACGCCATACTTACCCAATTAGGCCACTTCTTTAGGTTTTGACTGATATACCAGGATGAAGCTACTCCAGTGAGACTTCTCATGAACAGCTTCATGCGGATTTGCTCATTCTTGCCCACTCCCACAAGTTTATCATAGTAAGTCCTCAAATGCACCTTGGGATCACCAGTTCTATCAAATATTTCAAACTTTGGGGATTTGTAACCCTACGGTAGATCCACATCTGATTGGATACACAAATCTTCATAATTCAAACCTTCAATACATTTCCCTTCTTCAACGCTCTGGACCCTTCCAGATAACCTTTTTAAATCTTTCGCTATGTTCTAGATGAGCAGGTCCTTCTCGGTAGGTATGAATAGGTATAATGTTTGTTTCGGGGGATGTGGTAGAGTTTTCATGTATATATGGTTGCTTTGGTGAGTTACAAGGACTTGAGTGTATGGATGATCGTTGATCGATGTCTGGGTGGATCATGGGTAAGCTGTGGCATATTTTGAAGAGTAGGGTAGGTGGTAGTTTGGGGATATTGTGTCATATTATGGTGGTGTTATTGAGGAGTTTGTAATGGTGGCGGGTTAAGGTTTTGCGGGGGTATGGGGGTGTGGTATTGTTGTGCAGTAAGGGGTTTTGTGGAGCTAGGGGTGGTGGATTTTGGGGTTATGGGCTATGGGTTGGTGTCAGGTTTTGAGTGGTAGCATTCTGGTGATTGATGTCGGGGACATTCAAGGTAAGGTAGAGGTTGGTGAGGTTGCGGACCTGCTCGAGTTTGCCTTGTAACTCCAAAATCTTCTGTTCTAACCATAGAATCAGTTCATTTTGCCTCGGTGTACTTCTTTTGTTTGAATTCTCTACATTCTCTGCCATAGGAGCATTGTCTTTTCTGTTTCCACTCAAATCATCCATCTTTTCCTTGCCATTGCTTTTGATGTCGTTAGGTAGGGGAGGAGGTGGAGGACCTCTAGATCTGGTATGATATGCCGACGTTTTCAAAATGCACGAACCAACCTTTGGGAATGGGAATAATCAAAAAAGAGAGAAAAATACAAGGTACCCAAGTCAGTAAGATTGAATGAAAGAGTCTTTCAATGCTTGACAGATAGCACGTAAGGCATGCAATGGTTCGCGTCCTAATTTTGGGACCTCATTGTGCTCGAGTTAGACCTAAGCGACAAGTAGACTTTGAGAAAATTTGTGCCAACATTGCCTCATTCCATTAATGCGAAAAATAAATCAAACCAATCTATTACTAAATCGAAATAAAGATATATGGTATCTAATGGCATAAAGCCTTATTACATCGTATCTAAACGAAATCTAACATTAAAATAATAAAAGTAATTTTTCCTATTCTATTTGTTACTAGATGGACCTTCTCCATGCTTTGCCTTCTTGGCTCCATCGATTGTATTCCCAAGGTCGCGCATGTTGAGAAGCAAGTATGCCATTGCCAGCTTTCCTCCCTCGTTGTTGCCCATACCTTGGAAGTCCCACAGCCTCTTCCTCATCTTTACTTCCATATCTATCAACCCTTTCTCTAATTGTTCTAACCTTTCCGTTGAATTGTTCGCGATCTCCTTCCATTCATTTATTGCTTTCGTATTTATCTTATGTTGTTCCAGGTATTTGTCCTTAGATTCAAAAACCCTTTTGCATAGCCTTTTTTACTTTACCTGGGCCTCGACCTCTTTATCTATGATCCTTCCTTTCAGGTTGACTCCCGGTGTGACATCCTCGGTTATGTCATCTTCTAACCAGGAAAGGTAGTAATACATATGCCCGGCATGATACCTGTTAGGCTTAATAGTCTCTCTATCTATAATGATATTTTGATTCCACATGTGCTGAGCCTCGAACTTGAAAGGAATGACATCCCGTTTGAAGTCTGCCTTGTACTGAGTCGTGTTGGATACCCGAGGTATAACCTATTTCCTTCCAACTTACCTCATTATGCGTAAGTTTAGATGCCTCGCAACACCAAATTGGTGGCCCTTTTGGACCGGATTATGAACTCTTTACTGGGATACCACTCAAACATCCAGTGTAACTCGAACATCTAGTGTACCTGTTCGTTAGTCATATTGTTGAAGAGGCATACCCATCCTTCAACATTTCTAGGTTATGCAAATCTATCAGGAGCAAATGTCATCTTTTTTGGATGATGACTGTCAATGTAATCATTCCGCAACCTATGCAAGAACTCTTGACGGTAGTCTCCTCTTTGAATATGTTCTAGCAACCAAACATGTAGCAGATTGGTGGCCCTTTTGGACCGGATTATGAACTCTTTACTGGGATACCACTCAAACATCCAGTGTAACTCGAACATCTAGTGTACCTGTTCGTTAGTCATATTGTTGAAGAGGCATACCCATCCTTCAACATTTCTAGGTTATGCAAATCTATCAGGAGCAAATGTCATCTTTTTTGGATGATGACTGTCAATGTAATCATTCCGCAACCTATGCAAGAACTCTTGACGGTAGTCTCCTCTTTGAATATGTTCTAGCAACCAAACATGTAGCAGAAGATTGCATCCCTCAAAATATCCAGCCCCATGCTTGCATCGATCCAAAACTCGGTACATCTCAGCTAGTATCATAGGAACAATAGTGTATTCTTGTCCCTCAATCCCTTCCATCAGGGTCTTGGTGACCATGGCCAAACGAGTGTGAATTTTCCCTCCTTGCATTGGAAAAATTAGTAAACCTAGAATGCAAACTATTAAGACATAAACTCGACGATGAACCCATCCGAAGGGGGTGATAGCCAATTCCTCATGATGCAAACGGTATGATTTACTATGTCTGTACCATTCAAAGAGAAAATCAAAGGGAATGTAGGACGTTCTCAAGCAACTCAACTCATCATTCTTCTTGAACCTAACCATTTTTAGGAAATCACATGGGGTACGATTTTATAGCACTAAAAGACCTGGACTATCCCATGGATGTTAGGCGAAACCTCTGATTTCTTCCAAAAAATGAGTCATCTCCATATTTCCAAACCGAAAGACGGCTCTCGTCTCATCCCAAAATATAATGGCTTCCTCAATTAATTACTTGTTTGGTCGGATCTTCATCGAGGAAGGTAAATTACCCAATAACCTTCTTACATGATTCCCATCACATGGTGCGAGGTCATTCCACCAGTCAATCAACAGAGGTGGGATATTCTGAACCATGCCGAATCTGGGAATTTCATGCCTCATTTTCTGCATCAAACAAAAGAGTTAGCCCCTTCCCCCTCCAAATTTGATTAATTACGCAATAACAGTCAACATGTTGGCATATTTTTCCAAGTAATGCCCATAGCATGAATGCATCCTTTGGGATTGTAGAGATCCCTTTGGACTTTGGACAAGGCTTATTTAAACGGATTAACGCGCCACGATTGTTTAATCCATCTTAGGTTTTAACATGATGCATGCATATTTTCAGCCAGAGTGGGTTTCTAGAAGGTTCTAGACTAATACTCTCAAGCGAACTATTTGAGAAGGAAAGGCACGGGACCGTCGACTGCACTGCTGATCGACTAGTCTACCGCTAATAAGACTTTTCTGATTTGACAAGGGTATTTAGGGAAAGCGCAGACACTCATTAAGCGCCGCTATATTGATAGTAGGCACGAGTGAAATACGATGTTGAAAGCATGCTTGTGCGGAAGTAATAACATGTAGCTAAGTAATTTGCATGATGAAAGCACATAGAAGCAGTATTAAACAACGCAATAAAATAAACAAGAGAGAAAGGGAAAAGGAAAAGACAAAGGAAAAGAGTTAGCATAGTTCACAAAAAATAGAAAACACAACTATATTGAAGCGAACAAAAGAAGATAGGGAAAGAAGGTTCACGATGTAGCAATTTCGAGCAAATAAAGGGGGTGGGAAGAGGGAAGTACATGAATGAAGTCAAATAATTCAACAATCTACACAAGCAAGACTCTTTATGGTAAGCCTAAGTATATCCCCAGCAGAGTCGCCATGCTGTCGCGCCCCGTTTTCTCGCGAAAGAGGGCTTCGACGTGTGACAATTCTTTTAATGGGTGTTAAATGAGAAGAGTCACCACCTAACGATTTTAAGGTGCGTTACGGCACCTATTTGCAAATAACTCTGTTTAACTAGTCTAAGTCACCAAAGATCGGGTAAGGGCTCAAATTACCTCAAAGAGAAGGGGTTAGGCACTCTTCGAGGTCCATAACTGTGGTTCCTAACCGAATTTTATACTATGCAGATTATCAAATTATAACTAACCTATGTGAGAATGTCAATTAAAGGAGAGCAAAGAGTCCAAATAACTAATTAAATTATTCAAGGTAAAGAATAGGATGAGATGAATGATTAAAGGAAATTACACACAAACGAAGGAAATATCTTATCCACTAATAAGTAATTGATACATCTTTTTGAGAATTATGAAGTACATCTAATCTAAATTTCAATAAGCAAGTGTGCAAAATGTGTATAGGGGGGTCCTAAATTTTTTAGCCTAAAGGATCACCCTGCGTAACATAAATAGTGTTTCGCAACTCCCTTAAGTATAAGGGTTGCTCATAATATTCAACAAGCACAAACTATCATCTCCTGCTACCTGATTACTATCTTGAAGTTGCTTACCTAAAGCGTTCTAGTTCAATTCTAAATCGCATCCTATGTGTGCCTACCCGCCCCCGCCTATGGTCCAGGAGGCTTTGGACCTTATACGTGGGTAGTTCTATTGTCACCTAGGCTACTCAAAATGATAAAACTAAATGTCACACAATCAAAACAAGTACGACTTCACATAATATAGGTAGCACAAAAGGCTTAATTTTACCTCCTCAAATAGCTGCACATGCACGCAATCAGGTAAACAGATAGTTATTAATCATATTAACTATGTTGAAGACTAGGTGGACGGGCAGTTATGAACATGCAGATATGGAATTGGAACATGCTAAGTCATTCAAATCCTATAGGTATGATTTCTATACGAGTGGATACAATTAAACCATTTCAACCAGTTAATATAAAGTCCAATAGGCAGGATTTCTAGATGGCCAGATTTAGGCAATGAGGCTGTTTTAAAACATAAACTTCGTTAAATGATCCTATAGCCATGCTTTCTAGGTGAACCATAGAATCTTACAGACATGATTTCTAAATGAATCAGATCTGGGCAGTGAATTTGTTGAAAGCGCATGTTTATTTATTTAATCCTATAGCCATGCTTTCTAGACGGGCCATGTAATTGAAAAAGAGATATCAATGTGAGTAGTTTCGATTACTTGAGTTGGCGTCCCATAGACATGATATCTAGATGCAGAAGCAAGGCAGGTTAAAAGAGCAACAAACAAGTTCAGTTTTAAATCCTGTAGGCATGCACTTCTAATAATGAAATTCAAGATATAAAATTAGATGGAAGCCCTAAATCAAGTTTTCTAAGTGAATAGGCGAAATTAACAGCATGTTATATAGATAATTCCCAAAGGGTGAGGCATGGCGAGCAAACATGACATTTAAAACCCTATAGGAATGTTTTTTACCCATTCATGCGAGAATCAAAGTACCCCAGCCCCAACTTTCACTAATTTCCCATTATTTGTCATTACAGATTATTACAGATCCAAAAAACAATACAAGCTCAAATAAATGGCTACATACCTATCTAGGAAAACTACATGCCCAATATAGATACAAATCAAATCAAGGATGCTCATGGGATTTCAACCAAAACTTGGAGCCTCGTGTGGATGAGAAGGTCCATACTTCGGATGGCTATCGATATGCTGCATCTCTCAGCACCAAACTAGCCCAACAATCAGGCTCAAACAAATGCCTCGCTTACCCATTTGGATGTCAAATTAACCGTACAAGTGACAAGCTATATACTAGGTCAATTAAACAACTTTGGAATCTACACACTAAGTTCTTAAGGTTGTAGCTAATAGAGAACAGAAGTTTCCAAACCAAAGGCACACATATAGGACTACACAAAGTCTCAACAGGCATACACATAATACACAGGATAGACGCATACTCTATTTTCCAGGAAGTCGGGTTCAAAGTGATAGGATTGAGCATCATAAGATAGAAAACCACATTAAGCAGAATTTCAAAGTAAAGGATGATTAAGAATTAGCCTAAAAGGGACTTTAGACATAAGAGTCTTAGCATGGAAGTCTAGAGGAGTCATGATCATGAACAAAAGTAAGGAGCAGTCTTATAAGAAAAACTTTAAACATGAGATCCCAATGAAGCCATGATCATAGCTAACTTGCAGCCAAGCAGAATAACAAACATACTAGTGGACATGGTCCAAAGCAGTTGGTAAGAAACTACTTAGTTTGAACATGAGGAACTTAACATGCTCAGTATCAGTTATAACACAAATGTCCAAAATATTTTAAAAGCAACACAAGAACTCATAGTAAGTGAAAAATATATCAGCTCCATGTCAACATGACAAGCAGGCATCGAGACTTATTCCAGTTGACTACACATAGGAAGAATAGGCTATACATATCGGTACTCACCCTATAAGACTTAAGCAGTACTAGAAAACACAGGATTGGAGAAAAAATGAACAAATCAATGAGCATGTGATGATAAAACAACATTATAATTCACAAATAACAGAGAAACATGTTTGCCTAGGAATTGAGACAGTATTGGCATATGGACTTCATATGATCATAGACTAATTCCAGGAAAGTAGTAGGTTGTACATGAAGGGCTTAGCAGGAAGAAGTACATTCGAACAGATGCTGGACAGGAATTAGTTCCCTAGGAGTTTCAGTACAAGAATCCAAAGCAAAGTATGAGAAAGGACTCACAACAAGCATCCAATATAGGAATAGTAGGTTAAGAAGGTTCGGGATGGTCATGAGTAACACATAATAAGCATATATTAAAGCTTAGGATTAGGCAGGTTTGGATGCTAGAAAATACAAGACTGCAAAATAATTTTAAGGCAAAGAGGATTGCAAGCAAAGATAACACAACAATAAAATCATAATGGTTCACGAAAGTTCAAACAACATGGATATACATATCATGAACATATGCAGAGAGAGAATAGAATTGCAAGAGTCAAGGTACTCACCAGTTTGCAAATTATCGAGCAAGTAAAGGAGAAAATTACGTGCTAGTAGTAACTCAATTATCAGTAGCAAAGAGAGAACAACAGGACCCCCAAACCTAATGCATCAGAGTTCACAAGTGCTTCCAACGAGCTCCGAGTAGTGCTCGCACTAGGGAGGTTAATGAATCTAATTCCGGTGGCCTTGGATTTCAGCCGGCCAAGAACCCAGTAGTCTCAAAATAACAGAGTAAGTGAGGGAGTAAAAGTGATTAAATTCTTCCTAAAGGGAAAAGTGGAGAGGGTTATATAGTGTTCCACTAGGCGAACAAACAAGGAAGGAAATCACACATACAGAAATAAGGAAAGAAAATATCACATGCAAATCGGTAATGTGATGACCCAAAAGGGTCATCTTATATTTTAGAACTCGAATCTATACTCTTAAGCCTTAAAAAATCTCATTTTACCCTCACCAATTTGCGTGCGCAGTCCGAGCAGGTTTCCGAAAAGCATTTATGTTAAAAACTAATAAAAATAAGAATTTTTGCCTTAAAAGTTGATTTTAGTTGACTTCGGTCAATATTTTTGGTAAACAGGCCCGTATCCATACTTTGACGGTCCTGGTAGGTCCGTATCAAATTATGGGACTTGGGCATATGCCCGGAATCGAATTCGGAGGTCCCTAGCTGGAGTTATGAATTTGTGATAAAAATTAAAAGTTTGTAGATTATTTATTTTTAAGAATTGATTGATATTTGGCATTGTTAGTATCGGGTCCGTATTTTAGTTCCGGAGCCCGGTACATGTTCATTATGATATTTAAGACATGTCTGTGAAATTTGGTGAGAAATGGAGTTGATCTGACGTGATTCGGACGTCCAGTTGAGAAAATAGAAATTTTAAAGTGTTCTTGAGATTTTCATTTGATTTGGTGCTTAATTCATAGTTCTAGGTGTTATTTTGGCGATTTGATCATGCGAGCAAGTTCGTATGATATTTTTAGACTTGTGTGCATGTTTGGTTTGGAGCCCCGAGGGCTCGGGTGAGTTTCGGATAGGCCATGACATGTTTTGGACTTTAAAAAGCTAGTATTTTGCTGCAGCAGGTATTCTGGCATGTCCTTCTTCGCGTTCGCGAAGGTACTCTCGCGAACGCGAAGAGTAAACTGGGCAGCTAAAGTTTTCTTCTTCGCGAACGCGAAGGCTTTGTCACGAACGTGAAGCGATGGGGGTGTTACCCTTCGCGAACGCGACCAGCTCCTCGCGAACGCGTAGTGTTAGGCACACCTGGGGGAGGGTTGGTCGTTCCTTCATCGCGAACGCAAGCAATGCCTCGCGAACGCGAAGGCCAAGGGGGATTAACCATCGCGAACGCGAGAAGGATCTCGCGAACGTGAAGGCTTGGCAGGCAGTACCCTTCGCGAACGCGACAGTGGCCTCACAAACACGATGCACTGCCTAGTGCATAAAACAGAATCAAACACGAGTTTAAGCCATTTCTTCAACATTTTTCAAGAACCAAACGGGTAGAGGCAATTTTCAAGACTCATTTTCTTCCCCAAAGTGTTGGTAAGTGATTCTAAATCATTTTCTTTCAATTACCCATTACATTTCTTGAATTATCAACCTAAAATCTAGAGTTTTCATGGTAGAATTAGGGGTTAGGGTAGAAACTAGGAATTTCGAAAATTTAGGGATTTAGACCTCAATTTGAAGTCGGATTCCAAAACCAATTATATATTCAGGCTCGGGGGTGAATGAGTAAATGGATTTTGGTCCGAACCTCGGGTTTTGACCAAGCGGCCCGAGGTTTACTTTTTGACTTTTTGGAGGAAAATTTGGGAAATTTAATTTATGCAATATAATTAATTCCTTTAGGAGTATTTGATATTATTGAGTCATTTTTGAATAGATACAAGTGGTTTGGAGGTGAATCCCAAAGGAAAAGTTGTGATTGAGAATTAAGTGGCCTTCGGAGCGAGGTAAGTGTTATGTCTAACCCTGACTTGAGGGAATTAGGAACCTTAGATTATTTACTAAGTGGAATCCATGTGAGCGGCGTATATGTGAGGTGACGAGTAATTATGCGCCGCCAATTTACCTATTTTCCATGTTTCTCTGTTTTTCTTATATTGTCTCTTTCCTATGCCAAATTGCTACGTGTTATACTAGTGTTGTTCAATTTATCATTCTTATCATGTTTACGGATTTTCTGGTGATAATTGAGTTTTTATTTCAAAGTTGAGATTGATATTATGGAACCAAATGTTGAAGTAAGGTTTGTACTTGTTATTCTATCTCCCTGTTATTATTTATGCATTGCATTATGGTAAGGGAGAGTGTTAATGCACGAAGGGTGATGCCGTGCCATATTGTGAGTGTTAATACACGAAGGGTGATGCCATGCCATATTGTGAGTGTTAATGTACGAAGGGTGATGTCGTTCCATATTGTGAATGTTAATGCACGAAGGGTGATGCTGTATCATATTGTAACTGTTAATGCACGGAGGGTGATGCCGTGTCGTTTCTATTAATTTTATGGTGAGATTGAGAGTAAAAGCACGAAGGGTGATGCCGTGCATTTTTCCTTACTGTATTCACTATTCCTGTTGATTCATGATATATTGACTGCTCCGGTGATCATTTTTTTGTAGTTCTTTATCTTGTATTGCCCTTAGTATGTTCCCCTCCCGACAATTCTTATTTAGTTCTTCATTTCTGTTATTTGTATATACACTGTTAAATTGTACAGGTTGATTTGTAGGTGCCTTGCCTTAGCCTCGTCACTATTTCGTCGAGGTTAGGCTCGACACTTTCTAGTACATGGAGTCGGTTGTACTGATGCTGCACTCTGCACTTTCTATGCATATTTTGATACCGTCTCAAGTTGATCGAGATTATGTTATTGGTCCGTTGTCCGGCGACTCAAGGTAGATATGTCGGCATTCACAGACCTTGAAGTCCCCGTCTATCTTTTATGCCCTACTATTTTCTTTCATTCAGACAGTTGTATTTCTTTCAGACTATTACTCGTAGTAAATTCTAGAATGCTTGTGAATTGTGACTCTAGATCCGGGTGGCAGTAATTAATACAGTTTTATGATATTCCGAACTTATTATATTTCATCTTAGTTAATTATTGTTAGTTACTGAATAGGAATAAGGAATTGGTTAAATGTTTCTCAAATGTTGGCTTGCCTAGCAAGTGTAATGTTAGGCGCCATCACGGTCCCGTTGGTGGGAAATTTTGGGTTGTGACAGTTGGTATCAGAGCACTAGGTTGCCTAAGTCTCATGATTCATGAGTAAGCTTAGTAGAGTCTGGAGGATCGGTACGGAGACGTGTGTGCTTATCTTCCAAAGGCTATGAAGTTTAAGAACAAGTTTCACTTCTATTCTTCTCTGTCGTGTGATTTTGCTTTCTCAATACTGATTGAACTCTTCTACACTTATTCTCTCACAGATGGCGAGAACACATACCGCTTCCTCAGCTGAGCAGCAACCAGAGCTTCCAATCTCCTACGCGGGGCAGAGGTCAAGGCCGAGGCCATGGCAGAGGCAGGGGCAGGGCTCGGCCTAGGGCCCGAGCAGCAGCCCCAGTAGTGGAGCCTCAGTTAGAGCTTGACGAGGAGGTTCCAGCCCAGACTGTTCCTGCCGGACCAGCTCACGTTCCGGAGGGGTTCATTGCTACCCCAGTACTTCAGGACGCTTTGGTCCATTTGGTGGGCCTTATGGAGAGTATGGCCCAGACTGGCGCATTTCCCATGGCACCAGCAGTCTCTCAGGCTGGAGAAGGAGCCCAGACTCCCACCACTCCCACTCCGGAGAAGGTAGCTCCCCAGTATCAGGCTCCAGCAGCTCAGCTAGTCGGATTAGTTTAGCCGGTTATTACGGCACAGGTCGAAGATGGGCCAACTATGTCTTCTGAGGCTTTATGGAGATTGGACAGGTTTACCAAGCACTTTCCTGTTCACTTCAGTGGTGCTCCTTCAGAGGATCCCATCAGTATCTTGACAGTTGTCACGAGGTTCTACGGAACATGGGTCTAGTGGAGACCAATGGGGTCGATTTTGCTGCATTTTAGATGACTGGTTCCGCCAAGAAATGGTAGAGAGATTACTTGTTGACCAGACTAGCTGGGTCGCCTGCTCTTACTTAGGACCAGTTCTCTCAGCTTTTCATAGAGAAGTTTTTGCCTATCATATTAAGAGAGGAGCGTCGCCGTCAGTTTGAGCGTCTCTAGCAGGGCAAGATAACTGTTACTCAGTATGAGACCAGTTTTATGGATTTGGCCCGTCATGCCATTCTTTTGCTTCCCATCGAGAGAGAGAGGGTGAGGAGGTTTATTGATGAGCTTTCTCAGCCTATCAGATTGCAGATGGTTAAAGAGACTGGGAGTGAGATTTCTTTTCAGGCGGCTGGTAATGTCGCCAGACGAGTCGAAATGGTTCTTACTCAGAGAGGTCAGGGGTCTAACAAGAGACCTCGTCATTCCGGTGAGTTCAGCGGTGCCTCATCCAGAGGCAGGAGTAATTTTGGTAGAGGCCATCCTCCCAGGCAGTTTCATTCAGCGCTCCAGGCATCCGATGGTGCCTCAGGTGGTCGTGGCCCTCAGATGCATTATTCTGACCAGCTAGACTACAATGCACCACCATCTCCTATTAGTGCACCTCCACTCCAGAGTTAGCAGGGTGGTTATTCAGGTCGACAAGGTCAGTTTCATGGTCAGCAGTCACAAAAGCCGAGGTTATGTTATACTTGTGGTGATCCGAGGCATATTGCTAGATTTTGCCCTTGGGCAACGGGCAGCTTACAACATCAGTGTTCTTTTGCCAAGGTTCCGACACCAGTTGCTGCACCACCTGCTCAGCCAGCCAGAGGTAGGGGTCAGGCAGCTAGAGGTAGGGGCCAGACGATTAGAGGTGGAGGTCAGGCCGTTAGAGGTGGAGACCAGCCAGCTAGAGGCTGTCCCAGGGACGTAGTTCAGGGTAGTGGGGCCCAGCCCCAGTGTTATGCTTTTCCAGCCAGGCCTGAGGCTGAGTCATCTGACGTTGCTATCACAGGTACCGTTTCAGTTTGCAGTAGAGATGTTTCAGTTCTATTTGATTCGGGATCTACTTACTCCTATGTGTCATCCTATTTTTCTTCCTATTTGGTTGTGCCCCGTGATTATTTGAGTGCTCCTGTGTATGTTTCCACACCAGTGGGAGATGCTATTGTTGTAGATCGTGTTTATCGTTCGTGTGTGGTCACCATTGGGAGTCTTGAGACTCATGTAGATCTTCTACTTCTCGACAGGGTTGATTTTGATATCATACTGGGTATGGATTGGCTGTCACCTTATCATGCTATATTAGATTGTCACGCCACGACAGTGACCTTAGCCTTGTAGGGGTTACCTCAATTAGAGTGGAGAAGGAATCTTGGCCATTCTTCCAGCAAGGTTATCTCTTATGTGAAGGCTCGGCATATGGTCGAGAAGGGGTGTCTAGCTTATTTGGCATATGTCTGTGATTCTAGTGTGGAGGTTCATTCCATAGATTCGGTGCCGGTTGTTCGTAAGTTTCCAGAGGTGTTTCCTGCAGACCTGCTGGGGATGCCACCCGACAGGGATATTGATTTCTACATTGATTTGGCTTTGGGCACTCAGCCTATTTCCATTCTGCCATATCGCATGGCCCCACCAGAGTTGAAAGAATTGAAGGAGCAGTTGCAAGATTTGCATGATAAGGGCTTCATTAGACCTAGTGTCTTGCCCTGGGGTGCACATGTGTTGTTTGTGAAGAAGAATGATGGATTGATGAGGATGTGTATAGATTATCGGCAGTTGAACAAAGTCACCATTAAGAACAAATATCCATTGCCGAGGATTGATGATTTATTTGATCAGCTTCAGGGTGCCAAGGTGTTTTCAAAGATTGATTTGAGATCTAGCTATCATCAGTTGAGGATTAGGGCATCCGATGTTCCTAAGATAGCTTTTCGGACTCGGTGTGGGCATTATGAGTTTCTAGTGATGTCATTTGGGCTAACAAATGCCCCAGCAGCATTCATGGATTTGATGAACCGGGTGTTCAAACCCTACTTGGATTCCTTTGTGGTTGTGTTTATTGATGATATCTTGATCTACTCCCACAGTCGAAAGGATCATGAGCAGCACCTTTGGATCGTTCTTCAGACTCTGAAAGACAGCCAGTTATATGCTAAGTTCTCAAAATGCGAGTTTTGGCTGAGTTCAGTTGCTTTCTTGGGTCACGTTGTATCAGTAGAGGGTATTCAGGTGGATCTTAAGAAGATTGAGGTGGTCCAGAACTAGCCTAGACCCACATCAGCTACAGATCCGCAATTTCCTGGGTTTGGCGGGCTATTACCGTCGATTTGTAGAGGGGTTTTCATCCATAGCAGCCCCGTTGACCAGATTGACCCAGAAGGGTGCCTCGTTCAGGTGGTCAGATGAGTGTGAAGCGAGCTTTTAGAAGCTCAAGACTGCTTTGACCACGGCACCAGTATTGGTGTTACCCACAGCTTTAGGATCTTATACAGTATATTGTGACACATCTCGTATTGGTCTGGGTGCGGTATTGATGCAGGGTGGCAAGGTTATTGCATATGCTTCGCGGCAGCTGAAGGTTCACGAGAAGAATTACCCTGTTCATGATCTAGAGCTGGTAGCCATTGTTCACGCGCTGAAGATTTGGAGGTACTATATTTACGGCGTGCCATGTGAGGTATTCACTGATCATCAGAGCTTGTAGTATTTGTTCAAGAAGAAGGAACTCAATTTGAGGCAGAGGAGGTGGCTGGAGCTGTTGAAAGACTATGATATCACCATATTGTATCATCTCGGGAAGGCCAATATGGTGGCCGATGCTTTGAGTAGAAAGTCAGTCAGTATGGGTAGCCTTGCATATATTCGAGTTGGTGAGAGACCGCTTGCATTGGATGTTCATGCCTTGGACAACCAGTTCGTGATGTTAGATGTTTCTGAGCCCAGCTGTGTTCTAGCTTGTACAGTTGCTCGGTCTTCTTTGTTTGAGCGCATCAGAGAACAGCAGGATGACAATCCTCATTTACTTGTCCTTAGAGACACAGTGCGGCACAGTGGTGCCAAGCAGGTTACTGTTGGAGATGATAGAGTTTTAAAGATGCAAGGTCGTATTTGTGTGCCTAATGTGGATGGGCTTCGTGAGTTGATCCTTGAGGAGGCTCACAGTTCTCAGTATTCTATTCACCCGGTCGCTGCCAAGATGTACTAGGACCTGCGGCAGCATTATTGGTAGAGGAGGATGAAGAGAGATATAGTTGCTTACGTGGCTCGGTGCTTGAATTGTCAGCAGGTGAAATATGAGCATCAGAGACCAGGTGGTTTGCTTTAGCAGATGGAGATTCCTGAGTGGAAGTGGGAGCATATCACTATGGACTTTGTTGTTGGACTCCCACAGACTCAGAGGAAGTTCGACGCCGTGTGGGTTATTGTGGATAGGCTGACTAAGTCAGCACACTTTATTCCTGTGGCAGTTACCTATTTCTCGGAGCGGTTAGCAGAGATTTATATTCGGGAGATCGTCCGTCTTCACGGTGTGCTCGTATCTATCATTTCTGATTGAGGTACGCAGTTTACCTCGCACTTTTGGAGGGCAGTACAATGTGAGTTCGGTATGAGGGTTGAGTTGAGCACATTATTTCATCCTCAGACGGACGGGCAATCCGAGCATACTATTCAGATCTTGGAGGATATGCTACGTGCTTGTGTTATAGACTTCGGAGGATCGTGGGATTAGTTCTTGTCCCTTGCAGAGTTTGCCTACAATAATTGCTACCAGGCGAGCATTCAGATGGCACCCTATAAGGCATTATATGGTAGAAGGTGCGGGTCGCCAGTTGGGTGGTTTGAGTCAGGAGAGGCTCGGTTGTTGGATATAGATTTAGTACAGGAGGCCTTGGACAAGGTCAAGATTATTCAGGATCGACTTCGCACAGCTCAGTCTAAGCAGAAGAGTTATGCCGACCGTAGAGTTCGTGATGTTGCATTCATGGTCGGAGAGAGAGTGTTACTTCGGGTATCACCCATGAAGGGTGTAATGAGGTTCGGAAAGAAGGGCAAGTTAAGCCCTAGGTATATTGGACCTTTTGGGATTCTGGAAAGAGTAGGAGAGGTGGATTACAGGCTTGCGTTTCCACCTAGTTTAGCAGATGTTCATCCGGTATTCCATGTGTCCATGCTTCGAAAATATCATGACGATCTGTCCCATGTGTTAGATTTCAGCTCTGTCCAATTGGACAAGGATTTGACTTACGAGGAGGAGCCGGTGGCAATTCTAGCACGACAAGTTCGCCAGTTGAGATCAAAGAGTTACCCTTCAGTTCGAGTGCAGTGGAGCGGTCAGCCTATTGAGGCAACTACTTGGGAGTCTGAGTCCGATATGCGGAGTATATATCCCTACCTTTTCACCAGCCCAGGTACTTTTCTATGTCCGTTCGAGGACGAACGGTTGTTTTAGAGGTGGATAATATGATGACCCAAAAGGGTCATCTTATATTTTAGAACTCGAATCTGTGCTCTTAAGCCTTAAAAAATCTCATTTTACCCTCCTCGATATGCGTGTGCAGGTTGGGCAGGTTTCCGGAAAGCTTTTATGTTGAAAACTAATGAAAATAAGAATTTTTGTCTTAAAAGTTAATTTTAGTTGACTTCGGTCAACAATTTTGGTAAACGGGCCCGGATCTATACTTTGACGGTCCTGGTAGGTCCGTATCGAATTATGGGACCTGGGCGTATGCCCGGAATCGAATTAGGAGGTCCCTAGCTTGAGTTATAAATTTTTGATGAAAATTAAAAGTCTGGAAATTATTTGTTTTTAAGAATTGATTGATATTTGGCATTGTTAGTATCGGGTCCTATTTTGGTTCGGGAGCCCAGTACAGGGTCATTATGATAATTAAGACCTGTCTGTGAAATTTGGTGAGAAACGGAGTTGATTAAAGTGTTCTTGAGAATTTTATTTTATTTTATTTGGTGCTAAATTCATAGTTCTAGGTGTTATTTTGGCGATTTGATCACGCGAGCAAGTTCGTATGATGTTTTTAGAGTTGTGTGCATGTATGGTTTGGAGCCCTGAGGTCTCGGGTGAGTTTCGGATAGGCCACGGGATATTTTGGACTTTAAAAATCGGGTATTTTGCTGCAGCATGTGTTATGGCATGTCCTTCTTCATGTTCGCGAAGGTACTCTCGCGAACGCGAAGAGTAAACTGGGCAGCTGAAGTTTTCTTCTTCGCGAATGCGAAGGCTTTGTCGCGAATGCGAAGCGATGGGGGCGTTACCCTTCACGAACGCGACCAGCTCCTCGCGAACGCGTAGTGTAGAAACTAGGAATTTCGGAAATTTGGGGATTTAGACCTCAATTTGAGGTCGGATTCCAAAACCAATTATATATTCAGGCTCGGGGGTGAATGAGTAAATGGATTTTGGTCCGAACCTTGGGTTTTGACCTAGCGGCCCGGGGTTTATTTTTTGACTTTTTGGAGAAAAATTTGAAAAATTTAATTTATGCAATATAATTGATTCCTTTAGGAGTATTTGATATTATTGAGTCATTTTTGAATAGATACGAGTGGTTTGGAGGTGAATCCCAAAGGAAAAGTTGTGATTGAGAAATAAGTGGCCTTCGGAGCGAGGTAAGTGTTGTGTCTAACCCTGACTTGAGGGAATTAGGAACCTTAAATTATTTGCTAAGTGGAATCCATGTGAGCGGCGTATATGTGAGGTGACGAGTACTTATGCGCTGCCAATTTACCTATTTTCCATGTTTCTCTGTTTTTCTTATATTGTCTCTTTCCTATGCCAAATTGCTACGTGTTATACTAGTGTTGTTCAATTTATCGTTCTTATCATGTTTACGGATTTTCTGGTGATAATTGAGTTTTTATTTCAAAGTTGAGATTGATATTATGGAACCAAATGTTGAAGTAAGGTTTGTACTTGTTATTCTATCTCCTTGTTATTATTTATGCATTGCATTATGGTAAGGGAGAGTGTTAATGCACGAAAGGTGATGCCGTGCCATATTGTGAGTGTTAATGCACGAAGGGTGATGTCGTGCCATATTGTGAGTGTTAATGTACGGAGGGTGATGTCATGCCATGATATGAGAGTTAATGCACGGAGGGTGATGTCGTGCTGTTTCTATTAATTTTATGGTGAGATTGAGAGTAAAAGTACGAAGGGTGATGCCGTGCATTTTTCCTTACTGTATTCACTATTCCTGTTGATGCATGGTATATTGACTGTTCCGGTGATCATTTTTTTGTAGTTCTTTATCTTGTATTGCCCTTAGTATGTTCCCCTCCCAACAATTCCTGTTTAGTTTTTCATTTCTATTATTTGTATATAGACTGTTAAATTGTACAGGTTGATTTGTAGGTGCCTTGCCTTAGCCTCGTCACTATTTTGTCGAGGTTAGGCTCGACACTTTCCAGTACATGGGGTCGATTTTACTGATGCTGCACTCTGCACTTTCTGTGTAGGTTTTGATATCGGCTCAAGTTGATCGAAATTTTGTTATTGGTCTGTTATCCGGAGACTCAAGGTAGATCTGTCGGCGTTCACAAACCTTGGAGTCCCCGTCTATCTTTTATGCCCTACTACTTTCTTTCATTCAGACAGTTGTATTTCTTTCACACTATTACTTGTAGTAAATTCTAGAATGCTTGTGAATTGTGACTCCTGATCCGGGTGGCAGTAATTAATACAGTTTTATGATATTTCGAACTTATTATATTTTATCTTAGTTAATTATTGTTAATTACCGAATGGGAATAAGAAATTTGTTTAATGATTCTCTAACATTGGCTTGCCTAGCAGGTGAAATGTTAGGCGCCATCACGGTCCCGTCGATAGGAAATTTTGGGTCATGACAGGTAAGGTAGACAGTAAAAGGAGAAATCAAACTCCAAACCGTGTATACGGATGAAATATCATCCAAATCTCGAATGTTGAAGTCGAGCCGATCCGATCTAGAAGATAGTACTTGCCAAAATAGGACAAGTACCTAAGTAATACCATAAACGCGTTACTAGTAGCGAGATAATACAAATAAGGCAGGTGATTCATAGATTGATTCCATTTTCCAGTCGGCATCAAAGATGGATTGATGAGGTAGCTGCTAGGGTTTACAAAAGAGGGGGAAAGTTGAGAGAGTTTAGAGGCGGCTGGACGGATATGGGTGAAATGGGGTCTAGGGTTTGGGTAATTAAAAATGGGGGGATGGTGGTGGGTCGTTGATCTTGAGAGATCAACGGCCATGATTTTATAAGAGGAGGTGGGGCGGGTCGTTCAACGTGCCCCGATCGGGTTGCTAAGGGGTCGTTTGGTCTGGGCCGTAGGGAATGGGCTAGTGGCTTTGAGAGTTGGAGTTGGTGTTTTGGGCCTGTTTGGTCCGAAAAATAGGCTAAAATTTGAGCTGGAATTTAAAAAAATATAAATTAAGAAAAAATAAATTAATAAAATAGCTAAATAAATATTAAAAAATCTATTTATGAAATTTAATACTTTTAAGAAAGTGTCTTGGGATTGTAAAAATATAAAAATATTATTTTAACTCAAATAATACAACGAATGCAATTTTTTTGTAAAGCATAGGTACTAATGCAAATAATGTGTAAGTAGTATAAAAATGCAAACGTATATATATATATATATAATGAAGTAAAATATTATAGAATATGCGTATGGGTATAAATAATTAATTTGGATGATTAAATCACCTAAATTAATTTGAAGTAATATTAATTAAATATTTACAATTAGACATGCAAGAAATTAAATATAAAAGCTTTTAGAAATTATAAAAATTATTTTTATGAACTCTTGTAGTATGAATTTGATAATAGTACGAAAAAAATACTATATGGAATGCACAACATAATATGAGAGAAAAAATGAGTATCAACAACTACGGCTAAGGCAAAATAGCTCAACATAGCAAAAATACCCATATCATGTCTCAACAGATAAGCAAATAGCCTATACATGATTTCTAGCATGAATAATAACTCACATAGTCATACAAGTGGAGAAAATACGGTATTAAAGAGGCATGATAGCAAAATAAGGCATATAATAGCCTAAGGTCTGCCCAGATCATGAATAACCATAGTGCACATATATACCCTCGTCACTTTTCATATACGTTACCCCTAACATATAACAAGCATCATAGCCAATGACAAAATACCCTCAATCCAAGCCTAGAAAAAATACTTACCTCGTCCAGTCTAGTCATGTAACGATCCGGCCGGTCGTTTTGTTTATTGTAGCCATGTTCCCCTATTTGTTTCCTCTTCTATGTTCATTTGTGGTTATGTGACTTGCTGGGGTGGTTGTATTTGTTTCGGAAAGGTCTTGGAGTGAATTGTGACACTTAGTCCCAAGGTTGGAAACTTAAGTTATAAGAGTTGACCGTAGTTTGACTTCTGTGTAGACGACTCAGGAATGTTGTTTTGATGGTTCCAATAGCTTTGTATGGTGATTTTGGACTTAGGAGTATGTCCGGAATTAGATTTGGAGGTCCGTAGGTTAGTTTGGTGCTTTTTGGAAAACGTTGGAAGTTGAAGATTTGGAAGATTGATAGGTTTAACCAGGAGTTGACTTTGTCGATATCGAATTTGGATTTTGGTTCCGGGAGTTGAAATAGGTCCTTTGTGTCATTTAAGATTTGCATGCAAAATTTGAGGTCATTCGGAGTTGATTTGATATGGTTCGGCATGAGTTGTGGAAGTTTAAAGTTCATTAGGCTTGAATTGGAGTGCGATTTGTGATTTTGTTATTTTTATATGGATTGAGGCTTTTAGTAGGTTCGTGTTATGTTTTGGTATTAGTTGGAACAGTTGGACGGGGTCCCGGGGCCCTGAGTATGTTTCAGTTTGATGTCAGATCATTTTGGGACTTGGTTGCATAGATGATGGTTTCTGGTTGCTGGTGCTTTTGCACCTGTGAAGGACTGGCCGAAGGTGCGGTTCCGCAAATGTGGGCATTGAGCCGCATAAGCAAAGCTGGGAAGGTGTGGCTAGGTCCACAGGTGCGGATAGTCTCTCGCAGAAGTGATGCCATAGGTGTGGCTGGAGATACGCAGATGCGGAAGCACGAGTGAGCTTTTTGCACCGCAGAAGCGGAAGGTCGGGTGTTGAGGGAGGATCGCAGATGCGATATTTTGACCGCAAATATGGAATCCCATATGCGGTTTAGTGACTGCAGATGCGGAATCACCACCAAATCTTATATTTTCGAAGGGTTTCATGATTTTCTCATTTTGGGAGTTGTGGAGCTCAGTTAAGGGCTATTTTGGGAGACTTTTTGCTGCAATTGAAGAAGTACGTGAATTTTATTCAATTTTGATGATAGATATTGATTACCCATAGATTATTACACCTAGTTTATGTGAATTTAAGGTGTAATTTGGAGTTTTTAGACTATGTTATTGGAGAGTGAGATTTGATGATTTGAGGGTCTAATTGTGGATGAAATTGATGAAACACACATATTTGGACTCGTATCGGAATGGATTTTTCGTAATTTGTGAGTTTTGTCGGATTCCGCGGTGTGGGCATGGGGTTGACTTTTTGGGTTGAGTTTGCATATTTGATTCAAGATGTTCGCTCTATCATATAAAATTGTTTCTTATGGCTTCTATTGATGATATTAAGTTACTTTGACTAGATTCGAGTCGCTCGGAGGTCGATTCGCGTGAAAAGGGCTTTTTGGAGTATTGATTCTAGCATTTTGAGGTAAGTAAAATATCTATACTTAGATTTAAGGGTAATTATCCTTGAGAATTAGATAATCGAGACATTTTGGGGGTGACGTACGTGCTAGGTGATGGGCATGTGTGCATGCACCGAGATATTCGCTATCCGGGTGGATTTTAGTCTATCATGAGACTTGTTTTGCATTCATGCCTCGTTAACTTGTGTTTTCTATACCCGTATGATTATTTCGGTTCTGATTCATGTTAGAAATCATGTTTAGGCTATGTGCTTATTTGTTCGGGACGTGATAGGGCTATTCTTGTTGTTTTGATCTATTTGACTTAATTTTACACATACTCTCAGTCATGATGCTACATCCGTGTATGATATCTTCGTCTTAGTGTTTTCTTATTTTGATTTCTCATATGATGTTGATACCTCATATGTATAACAATGTTGAATTAAGTACTGTGAGATGTGGTAAACTGAGACTTGAGCGGTTGATAACTGAGCTTGGGCCATACAGCCAAATTGGTATTGTCTCTGAGGTGACGCGTACGCCAGGCCCATATTGAGCTACGTAGTGCTGATTTAGGGCAACGTGTGCAACATGCCCCACTATTGGGCTATGTGATATTGATTAGCGCTTGGGCTAGGATCCGTCCTTTCGAATTCTAATATTACGGTGAGCGCAAGCACAGAGATATACGTGCTTTAGTGAGGGGCATTTGTGCCAGGCACCCGTACACTGCTGAGTGTGTGTGTGTGATGGTAAAGGGCTTATGAGTCAGGCACCCGTACAGTGCTGAGTTATTGTGTGTGTGATGGAGCTGGGTATTTGAGCCAGGCACCTTGAGTGTGCTAAGAGTCAGTGTACTAGATAATTTTACTGTGATATTGTTTTCACACGACATGTATATTTCACTGTGAGGGGCATTTGTGCTAGGCACTCGTACAATGCTGAGTGTAGTTGTGTGTGATGGTGAGGGGCCTTGTGCCAAGCACCATGAGCGCGCTGAGTGTGGTTATTCTTGATGGTTCACTTTGATGATATTAAATTGATAAGTTTACTTGACATATTGGCATAAAGATGTATTTTCCTCATACTAGCCGGTAAATGAAATGTTTTATCCATGTTGGGCTTTAACTATTATACTTGAAAAGCATGACTAAATTCATACAATGTGAACGAGCTGAACATGATATCATTGAGTTAATTAATTATATTGTTTCCTTTACATCCTGAGCCGTTACTGATTATTGATGTTGGTCAATGACTATTTCTTCTGAGCTCTTCACTGCTTTCAGCCCAAGGTTAGGTTTGTTACTTATTGAGTACATGGGGTCAGTTGTACTCATATTATACTCTGCACTTCAATTGTAGATCGAGGTACTTCCGGACGCGGTGATTGCTAGAGTTGTGTTGGTGCCAGCTTTTTGGGAGACAACGAGGTAGCTCTTTGTTGTCCGCAGACCTTGAAATTCTCTTTCAATTATCTTTTAGACAGTTGTATTGAGGATTTGGCCTTGTATTTTGATATTCAACAGTACTCATGTACTCGCTGACACCAGATCATTGGGATAGTTATTGTAGTATTACAGTTGCTTTGCAGTTATTGCATGATATTTCCGTTGTTGAGTTTATTAAATTTTGCTTTATTGAATTCTTTGTTATTGTGAAGTTGTTGGCTTGCCTAGAAAAAATGTTAGGCGGCGTCTTGGATCCGGTGGGAGTTGAGTCATGACAAGTTAGTATCAGAGCACATGGTTGCTTAGGTCTCGTGAATCATGAGCAAGTTTAGTAGAGTCTTGCAGATAGGTACGGAGACATCTTTACTTATCTTCGAGGGGCTACCGAACTATTAGGAAACTTCACTTCCTTGAATTCTTGTCATGGGAATTTGTTAATTCCAAAATTTGAACCTTTTCTCTTTCATCTCTCATATATGGTGGGGAAATGTTCAGACAGATCGGGCAGACAAGCACCAGTACCATCAGTTAGGGTCATGAGAGGCTGGTGCCGAGGTAGAGGTCGAGGTAGGGTTCACACTACAACTATACAAGCACATGTGGAACCACCAATTTCCCTAGTGGAGGAGCATGTTCCGGATATTGTTGAGCCAGTGGGACCAGCTCAGACACTGGTGGTACCTATTGTTATACCTGGTCTTCAGGAGGCATTGTCTCAGATCTTGAGTGTGTGCACGAGCTTGGCTCAAGCGGGCACAATACCAGCTGTACCAGCTACCTCACAAAGCTGGGGGGAGTTTAGACTCCCGCCGCTCGCACATTAAAGCAGCTAGCTCAAGGTTATAGGACGCCAAGGGTGTTACCAGTTCAGCCACATGTTGCTGCTCAGACCGAGGTTGGTCCACCTATGTCGGATGAGGAGCAGAAGAGGGTGGAGCGGTCTAAGAATATTGATCCACCGGAGTACATTGGAGTTTCTTTTAATACCTTTTAGCCGACAGGGGCAGCCTACAGATGGTGGCAGACTTATGAGCTGGGCAGGCCTGCAAGCGCAGCACCACTTACATGGCATGAGTATTCTATTCTCTTTTTAGAGAAGTTTGTTCCACGAACTCGCAGAGAGGAGCTACATAGAGAGTGTGAGCAGCTACGCTAGGGAGATATGACTGTGACCCAGTACGAGATAAGATTTGCAGATCTAGAACGTTATGCATTATGGTTAGTTCCCACTAAGAGAGAGAGGATCAGGAGGTTCATTGATGGCCTCAACTATGGCCTACATTACAGTTTGGATCGGGAAGCAGACAAGGATGCTAGGTTAGACTGTGTGGTCAAGGTTGCTAGGCGGTTGGAGCAAGTTCACAGACTTAGTGCGAGGAGCGTGAGGGAAGGAGGCCCTATGGTTCAAGTGGTTTTGGTGGTACCTTGTTTGGAGGTCAGTCACATCATAACAGGGGTCGTCCTTTTAGGCCCGCTCAAGAAGCTCATCAGATTTCTCGTGGTTTTTCAGTTAGCCACAGTTCATACAGTGCTCATCCAGTTCAGTCATCATTTAATGCACTCCCGGCTCAAACCTCTATCGTACTCCATCAGTTCAGGGTTCGTTAGTACCGGATTCTACCAGTGGTTATTCTAGCTCATGGGCTCCGATTCAAGACCCACAGTCATTCCTAGCTAGTTCCAGGTTGCTATAATGGTGGAGAGTTGGAGAATATGAGGAAGTATTTCCCCCGTCATTACAAAGGTCCAATGCAGCAAGGAGGCCGGACTATGACTCCCGCACCAGTTGCTACACCACCCACTCATCCAACTCAGGGTGGAGGTTATACGGGACAAGGTCGCCCAAGAGGAGGGGTCAGTCAGGTTGTGGTCAGGCTCGTTGAGATGCTTTTCTCACTAGGCCAAAGGCAGTTGCTTCCGACGCCATGATCACATGTATTGTTTACGTGGGACACAGGGATGGTTCAGTGTTATTTGACCCTGATCCCACTTATTCATATGTGTCATCCTATTTTGCTCATTATTTGGATATGCCTCGTGATTCCTTAGTTATGCAAGTTCATGTATCTATACCGGTGGGGGATTCCATTATGGTGGATCAGGTATATCGGTCGTGTGTGGTTACCATTGGGAGTTGTGAGACTAGGGTGGATCTATTGTTACTCAGTATGGCTGATTTTGATGTGATTCTAGGAATGGATTGGTTGTCACCGTGTCATGCTAATCTTGATTGTCATGCAAAGATCGCGACGATAGCAATGTCGGTGTTTCCTAGGGTTGAGTGGAGAGTTTCCCTAGTCTATGTTCCTAGTAGGGTGATTTCATATTTGAAGGCTCAACAGATGGTTGAGAATGTATGCTTGGCGTATTTGGCCTTCGTGAGAGATATTAGTGTAGATACTCCTACCTTTGAGTCAGTTCTAGTAGTGAGGGATTTTCCATATGTCTTACCGACAGACTTGCCGGGCGTGCCACCCAATAGGGATTAATTTTGATATTGACTTGGTGTCGTGCACTTAGCCCATCTCTATTCTACCATATTGCAAGAAACCAGTAGAGCAAAAAGGGTTGAAGGAACAACTTCAGTAATTTATTGACAAGGGTTTCATCATGCCCAGTGTGTTGCCTTAGGGTGCACCGGTTCTATATGTGAAGAAGAAAGATGGTTCTATAAGGATGTGTATTGACTATAGGTAGTTGAACAAGGTTACAGTCAAGAATAAGTACCCACTACCACGTATTGATGATTTGTTTGATCAACTTCATGGTGTTAGGGTATTCTTGAAGATTGATTTGAGATCAGGGTACCATTAGCTGAAGATTCGGACTTCAAATATTCCGAAGATGACTTTCAGGACCCGCTATGGTTACTATGAGTTTCTGGTGATGTCTTTTGGTTGACCAATGCCCCAACTAGGGCTGTGCATAATTTGGTAAATACCGAATTACCGTTCCAAAATCGAAAATTTTGGTATTCGGTATTCGGTATGGCATTTGGTTTAAGTTTTAAAAATAATTGGTATTAGGTATGGTATTTTGAAATTTGTATTAAGTATGGTATTTAGTACTATTTTAGAATAAAATATTGAAATACCGATATAGTATCGAAATATATATTATATTACACAATACACATTTTATTAATTATAACATAAATATAAGAAATCTAAAATTTTACTTTCCTTTATTCTCTAAGTTCATCAATTAACTCTAAGCAAGTAATAAGATATTTCTCTTAGTTTTTTCTCTCTAGGTTGGTATTTTCTGGTTTTGGACAAAACTTTTGTCAACAAACATTTTTAGTTTTGTACTTTTGAGTACTTTAATTAAGAATATTCCCGTCTATGACTCTATGCACTAGTTAGTATTCAAACCGAATAAACCGAAGTTACCGAACTGAATAAAATGAAACCGAAAGGAGAAAAACCGAACAATACTGAATTTAATTAGGTACGGTATTGGTATAGCATTTTACGAAATCGAATACCGAAAATACCGAATCAAAATGTCTAAAAACCGTACCTTATCGACCGACGAACACCCCTAGCCCCAGCAGCCTTTATGTATTTGATTAATAGTGTGCTTCAACTGTACCTTGATTCTTTCATCATTGTGTTTATTGATGACATATTGGTGTATTCTCGCAACTAGGAGGATCATGAGATCACTTGAGGATTGTACTCTAGACTTTTAGGGAGAAACAATATGCTAAATTCTCCAAGTGTGAGTTTTAGATTGATTCGGTGGCATTCTTGGGTCATGTTGTATCTAGTGAGGGGATTAAGGTGGATCAGAAGAATATTGAGGCAGTTTAGACTTGGCCCAGACCATCTACTGCTATAGAGATCCGGAGTTTCCTTGGTTTGGCTGGGTATTATCGTTATTTTGTGTGTGTGAGGGGGGGTGGTGATCATCTATAGCAGCCCATTGACTAGATTGACAAATAAGGGTGTCACATTCAGGTGGTCTAATGAGTGTGAGGAGAGCTTTTAGAAGCTCAAGACTGCCTTGACTATAGCTCCAGTTATGGTTTTGCCTTCGGGATCGGGTTCTTACACAGTTTATTGTGATGCTTTACGGATCGGCATTGGATGAGTGTTGATGAAGGAGGGTAGAGTTATTACTTATGATTCGCGTTAGTTGAAGCCAGATGAGAAAAACTACCTTGTAAATCATTTGGAGTTGGCAGTCATTGTTAACGCTTTGAATATTTGGAGGCATTATCTTTATGGCGTGTCTTGTGAGGTGTTCACAGATCACAAGAATCTACAGTACTTATTCAAGCAAAAGGATCTGAACTTGAGGCAACAAAGGTGGTAAAAGATACTAAAGGACTATGATATCACCACTCTTTATCATCCAGGAAAGGCCAATATGGTGGCCGATACTTTGCGTAATACAGATGAGAGCATGGGGAGTCTTGCTTATATTCCATTTGGGGAGAGACCGTTAGCATTGGATGTTCAGGATTTAGCCAATAAGTTCGTGAGACTGGATATTTCAGAGCTTAGTCAGGTTGTTTCTTGAATGGTTTCACAGTCTTCTTTGTTTGAGCGCATCAAGGCACGTCAGTATGATGATCCCCACTTGCTTGTCCTAAAGGACACGGTGCTGCACGGTGATGCTAAGGATGCTACTATAGGCGATGATAGGATATTGAGGCTATAGGGTCAAATCTATATTCCAAATGTGGATGGGTTGCGAGAGTTGATATTGGAGGAGGCCCATACTTCGTGATATTCCCTTCATCCGGGTGCCGCGAAGTTGTACCAAGATTTGAGGCAGCATTATTCGTGGCGGAGAATGAAGAAATATATTGTTGGGTATGTTTCTCATGTTTGAACTGCCAGCAGGTGAAGTACGAGCATCAGAAACCTAGTGGTTTGCTTCAGAGGCTTGATATTCTGGAGTGGAAGTGGGAGCGTATAACCATGGATTTTGTAGTTGGACTTCCACCGACCATGAGAAGATTTGATACAGTGTGGGTCATTATGGATAGACTGACCAAGTCTGCATACTTCATTTCAGTCATGACTACCTATTCTTCAAAGCAGCTGGCTTGGATTTACATTCGTGATATTGTTCTCCTTCATGGTGTGCCCATATCAATTATCTCTGATCGAGGAACTCAGTTCACATTGCATTTTTGGAGAGCAGTGCAGCAGGTTGGTCACTTAGGTCGAGTAGAGTAAAACATTTGATCCCCAGACAGACGGGCAGTCTGAGTGATCTTGGAAGACATGTTACGTGCCCGTGTTATTGATTTTGGTGGTTCATGGAATCAGTTTCTGTCATTAGCAGAGTTCACCTACAACAACAACTATCAGTCGAGTATCCAGATGGCTCTTTATGAGGCCTTATATGGGAGGAAGTGTCGTTCTCCGGTTGGTTAGTTTGATTCTGGGAGACTAGGATGTTGGGCACTGATTTGGTTCATGATGCTTTGGAGAAGGTGAAGTTGATTCAGGAGCAGCTTCGTATCGCGCAGTCTAGGCAGAAGATTTATACTTATAGGAGGGCTCGTGATGTTGCATATATGGTGGGTGAGAAGGTCCTACTTAGAGTTTCGCCCATGAAGGGTGTGATAAGGTTCGGGAAGAAGTGAAGTTGAGCCCTAGGTATATTGGTCCTTCTGAGGCGATTGAAAGAGTTAGAGAGGTGGCCTCCAGACTTGCCTTGCCACATAGTCTATCAGGAGTTCACCCGGTGTTTCATGTTTATATGATCCGGAAGTATTATAGTGATTCGTCTCATGTTTTGGACTTCAACATGGTGTAGTATGGGGATTTGACTTATAAAGTGGAGTCGATGGCCATTTTAGACTGGAAGGTTCGAAAGTTGAGGTCCAAGAATATTGCATCGGTGAAGGTTCAGTGGAGGGTTCATCCGGTCAAGGAGGCTACTTGGGAGACCGGGCAGGAGAAGCAGAGCAGATATACTCACCTATTTGAGACTCCACGTATGATTCTAGACAAGTTCAATGACGAACATTTGTTTAACAAGGGGAGAACGTAACGACCCAGCCAGTCATTTTGTGTATTGTAGCCTCGTTCCCCTATTTATTTCCTCTTCTATGTTCATTTGTGGTTATATGACTTTTCGGGGTGGTTGGATTGGTTTCGGGAAGGTCTTGGAGTGAATTGGGACACTTAGTCCCAAGATTGGAAGTTTAAGTTGTAAGAGTTTACCGGAGTTTGCCTTTTGTGTAAACGACTCCGGAATGTTGTTTTGATGGTTCCAATAGCTTTGTATGGTAAATTTGGACTTAGGTGTGTATCCGGATTTGAATTTGGAGGTATGTAGGTTGGTTTGTTACTTTTTGGCGAAAGTTGGAAGTTGAAGGTTTGAAAGGTTAATAGGTTTGACCCAGAGTTGACTTTATTGATATCGGGTTCGGATTTTGGTTTCAAGAGTTGGAATAAGTCTGTTGTGTTATTTGGGACTTGCATGCAAAATTTGAGGTCATTCGGAGTTGATTTGATATGGTTCAGCATGAGTTTTGAAAGTTGAAAGTTCATTAGTTTATTAGGCTTGAATTGGGATACGATTCCTGATTTTGATATTGTTTTATGTGGGTTGAGGCTACAAATAGGTTCGTGTTATGTTTTGGGATTGGATGGAATGGTTGTACGGGGACCCATGGGGCCCCGAGTATGTTTCAGTTTGATGTCAAATCATTTTGGGACTTGGTTGCATAGCTGATGGTTTCTGGTTGCTGGTGCTTTCGCTCCTATGAAGGAGTGGTCGCAGGTGCGATTCCGTAAATGCACGCATGGAGCCATAGAAGCGAAGCTAGGAAGGTGTGGCTGGGTCCGCAGGTGCGGACAATCTCTCACAGAAGTGATGCCAAAGGATTGTAGGTTTGATCATTTTCTCATTTTGGGAGTTGTGGAGCTCTGCTAAGGGCGGATTTTGGGAGATGTTTGCTGCAATTTAAGAGGTAAGTGAAGTTTATTGAATTTTGATGATAGATATTGATTACCCATATATTATTACACATAGTTTATCTGAATTTAAGGTGACATTTGGAGATTTTAGACTATGTTACTGGAAAGTGAGATTTGATATTTTGAGGGTCGATTGTGGTTAGAATTGGATGAAACGCACATATTTGGACTCGTATCGTAATGGGTATTCGAAATTTATGAGTTTTGTCGGGTTTCAGGGTGCGGGCTTGGGGTTGACTTTGCATATTTGATTCAATATCTTAGCTTTATCATATAAAATTATTTCTGATGGCTTCTATTGATGATATTAAGTTGCTTTGACTAGATTCGAGTCGCTCGGAGGCCGGTTCACGTGGAAATAGCTTTTTGGAGTATTGATCCCCGCATTTTGAGGTAAGTAACATATCTAAACTTGTATTTGAGGGTAATTATCCCTAAGAACTAGATAATCGAGATGCTTTGGGAGTGACGCGCGTTTGTGTGCACCGGGATATTTGTGATCCATGTGGATTTTATTCTATCATGAGACTTGTTTTGCGCTCATGCCTCATTACACTCATGGTTTCTATACCTGTATGATTATTTCGGATCTGATTCATGTTAGAAATTATGTTTAGGCTATGTGCTTATTTGTTTGAGACATGATAGGGCTATTCTTGTTGGTTTGAGCTTTTTGCCTTAATTTTACACATACCCTCAGTCATGATACTATAATATCTCCGTCTAAGTATTTTCTTAATTTGATTCCTCACATGTTCTTGGTACATCATATGTATAACACTATTGAATTGAGTATTGTGTGATGTGGTTAACTAAGCCTTGAGCAGTTGATGACTGAGCATGGGCCATAGAGCCTAATTGGTAATGTTTTTTAGGTGATGTGTATTCCAGGCCCATATTGGGCTAATGTCACGACCCGGAATTTTCACCGTCGGGACCGTCATGGCGCCTAACATTTCACTTGCTAGGCAAGTCAACGTTAGAGAATTATTAAACCAAATCATTATTTCCATTCAGTAAATAACAATAATTAGCTATGATAAAATATAATAAGTGTGGAATAATATAAAGACTATATCAATTACTACCACCCGGATTTGGAGTCGCAATTCACGAGTATTCTAGAATTTACTACAAGTAATAGTCTGAAAGAAATACAACTGTCTGAATGAAAGAAACAGTAGAACAGAAAATATAGATGGGGACTTAAAGGTCTGTGAACGAAGACAGATCTACCTTGAGTCTCCGTATAGCGGTCCAATAGCAATATCTCGATCAACCCGAGCCGGTACCAAAATCTGCACAGAAAGTGCAGAGTACAGTATCAGTACAACCGACCCCATGTACTGGTAAGTGTCGAGTCTAACTTTAATGAAGTAGTGACGAGGCTAAGGCAAGGCACCTACAAATCAACCTGTACAGTTTAACAATGTATATACAAATAACAGTAATAAAGAATTAGACAGGAGATATCGGGAGGGGGAAACATGCTGGGGGAAATATGAGATAAAGAACTACAGCAGAATGATAACTGGAACAACCAATATATTATGAATCAACAGGAACATGAATACAGTAAAGAAAAAATGCACAGCATCACCCTTCGTGCTTTTACTCTCAATCTCACTATAGATCAATAGAAACGGCACGGCATCACCCTTCGTGCATTAACTCTCATATCATGGCACGGCATCACCCTTCGTGCATTAACACTCACAATATGGCATGACATCACCCTTCGTGCTTTTACACTCACAATATAGCACGACATCACCCTTCGTGCTTTTAACACTCTCTCTCTCACCATAATGTAATGTATAAATAACAATAGGAAGATAGAATAATAAGTACAAGCCTTACTTCAACATTTGGTTCCACAATATCAATCTCAACTTTGAAATAAATTCTCAATTATCACCAGAAAATATGTAAACATGATAAGAACGATTAAATAACACTAGTATAAACACGTAGCAATTAGGCATAGGAAAGAGACAATATAAGAAAAATGGAAGAAATATGGAAAATAGGTAAATTGGCGGCGCATATGTACTCGTCACCTCACATATACGCCGCTCATATAGAAAATAGTCTAAGGTTCCTAATTCCCTCAAGTCAGGGTTAGACACAACACTTACCTCGCTTGCAACCAAATTCAAGAATCCAATAAACCTTTGCCTCGTGCATTCGTATTCGAAATCCTCAAATCTAGTCATAAACAATTCAATATACTCAATATAAATCGTAGAAATTAATTCCATATAAATTTACAAATTTTTCGGATTAAAATCCAAAATTCATGTTAAAATTCGACAGTGGGACTCACATCTCGAATCCCGGCAAAACTCACAAAATCTGAACACCCGTTCCGATACGAGTTCAACCATACATACATTTTGGAATTCCGACATCGGATTGACCTTCAAAACTCCGTTTTACATTTTTGGAAGAATTTGTAAAAATCTGATTTTTCTTCCATAAATTCACGGATTCATGATGTAGATGAGTATAGAATCATGAAATATAATAAATATAGGATAAGGAACACTTACCCCAATGCTTTCCCGTGAAAATTGCCTAAATATTCGCCTAAATCGAGCTCCCCAAACTCATAAATGAGTAAAAATGGCTAAACTCCCCGTTTTATGGGGTCTCTGACGTTTTCAAGCGCCACAGGTAGCGTGACGCGCTGCCTGTGGCGCACTTTCCAGAACACCAAAAATTTCCAGCGCCCCACGCTACCCTGGGCGCTGGCGGCTACGTAAATCCTTTCCCGATACGGAAATGGGCATAACTCTCTCATACGATGTCCGAATTCGACGATTCTTTTTGCTATGGCTCCAAAATTTCAATACGGATCTAATGCTTCCATCAAAACTGAATTTGGGACTCATTTTATCAATGAGATACCATTTATTCTTGAAGAAACGACGTCAAAACGTTCTTGAAATGCCCAAATTAAATTCCGTTAACCATCTGAAATCCACCCGAGCCCTCGGGGCTCCAAACCAAACATGCACACAAGTCTAAAAATATCATACGAACTTGCTAGCGTAATCAAATCGCCAAAATAATACCTAGAACTACTAATTTAGCACCAAATCAAATGAAATTCTCAAGAACACTTTAAAATTTCTGTCTTCTCAAATGGACGTCTGAATCACGTCAAATCAACTCTGTTTCTCACCAAATTTCACAGACAAGTCTTAAATATTATAATGAACCTGTATCGGGCTCCGAAACCAAAATACAGACTCGGCACTAACAACGCCCAACATCAATCAATTCTTAAAAATAATTAATTTTCATCAAAAACTCATAACTCGAGTTGGGGACCTCCGAATTCGATTTCAGGCATACGCACATGTCCCATAATTCGATACGGATCCACCGGGACCTTCAAAACATGGATTCGGGAACATTTACCAAAATTGTGACCGAAGTCAACTAAATCAAATTTTAAGGTATAAATTCTTATTTTCATCAGTTTTTAACATAAAAGTTTTCCAAAAACACGCCCGGACTGCGCATGCAAATTGAGGAGGGTAAAAATAAAAATTTTAAGGCTTAAGAGTACAGATTCGAGTTCTAAAATATAAGATGACCTTTTGGGTTATTACAGCTAAGTAATACTGATTTGGGGCGACTTTTGCACCACGTCCCACTATTGGGCTAAGTGATATTGATTAGCGCCTAGGCTAGGATCTGCCCCTCCGGAGTCTGATATTACAGTGAGCGCAGGCACAGGGATATATGTGCTTTGGTGATGGGCATTTGTGTCAGACACCCGTACAGTGTTGAGTGATTGTGTGTGTGATGGTGAGGGAAGTTTGAGTCAGGCACCCGTACAGTGCTGAGTGGTTGTTTGTATGCTAGAGATGGGTATTTGAGTTAGGCACCTTGACTGTGCTGAGAGTGAGTGTACTGGATAATTTCACTGTGATATTTTTTCACACGACATGTATATTTCACTGTGAAGGGCATTTATGCCAGGCACTCGTACAGTGCAGAGTGTAGCTATGTGTGATGGTAAAGAACCTTGTGCCAGGCACCGTGAGTGTGCTGAGTGTGGTTATTCTTGATGGTTCACTGTGGTGATATTAAATTGATATGTATATTTGACATGTCAGCATAGAGATGTACTTTCCTCATGCTAGCCAATAGATGAAACATTTTACCCGTGTTGGGCTTTAACTGTTATATTTGAAAAGCATGTCTAAATGCCTGCAATATCGGTTGTACTCACACTACAATCTACACATAATTACTTATATTGTTTCCTTTACATCCTGAGCTTTTACTGATTATTGATATTGGTCATTGATTATTTCTTCTGTGCTCGTCATTGCTTTCAGCCAAGGTTAGGCTTATTAATTATTGAGTAGATGGGATCGGTTGTACTCACACTACAATCTACACATAATTACTTATATTGTTTCCTTTACATCCTGAGCTTTTACTGATTATTGATATTGGTCATTGATTATTTCTTCTGTGCTCGTCATTGCTTTCAGCCAAGGTTAGGCTTGTTAATTATTGAGTACATGGGATCAGTTGTACTCATACTACAATCTGTACATCATGTGCAGATTTAGGTACTTCCGGATTTCTAGAGTTGTGTTGGTGCCATCTTTTTGGTAGACTACGAGGTAGCTATTATATCGTCCGCAGACCGAGAAGTTCTCTTTCATTTATCTGTGTTATTATTGTTCTATTGTTCAAACAGTTGTATTGAGGATTTGGCCTTATATTTGATATTCATTGGTGCTCATGTACTTGTTGACACTAGTTCATTGGGATGGTTGTAGTAGTATTACTGTAATGAAGACCTTGCTCTAACCCTTCAATCGCCCAAATCCAAGCCAAACATTATCCAAGGAAGTCAACAATGCTTTAGGGAGCGATCCCAATCCATAAAGCTTTGATCTGTAAGAATTCCCAAAAGTCAACAAAAATTAATCGAGGCCCGCATGTCCGAAATGCGAAACCAATACCAGAACTCGACCCATAACTTGTCGGGTCCAAATATATAATTAATTTCCAAAATCGAGTCCAAATCGGTACTCAAATTTCCAAATACACTCTCTTAAAGTGTAGAGAAAAATCTCAAATTTCTTTTCAATAAATTCATGGTGAATCAATATATAAAACCAAATCCAAGTAAAAATTCCTTACCTCCAATGTAGTAGTGAAATTGCTCTTCAAAATCTCTTCTTCTCAAAGTTTAGGGCTCAAAATATGAAAGAATGAGGAAAATCTCGAAAATGGCAACTTATATATTCTATCCACTAGTACTCTTTGTCATCGCGACACAGGCATCGCGATCGTGATGCACAAACCAATGCTGCCTCTGACCCTTATACGCCAACACAAAAAATACCATGCGAACGCGAAGGGCAACTGGCCTCTCAACTACGCGAACACGAGGGACCAAACGCGAATGCGGAAGGCTACTGCCCGACCTTCTCCAGCCTTCGCAAATGCGAAGCCACACACGCGAACGTGATGGCAATCTCCCACAACACTACGTGAAAGCGAACGTATACTCGCGAACACGATGCACTAATCACCATCGACCAAAACACTCTACGCGATAGGGAAGCTCCTTCCGCGACCACGAAGCTCATCAGATACACCAGAAAATCAGCAATGCAAACTCATCCGAAATGATATGAAACCACACTGAAATTTTCAAGCTCCTCGGGACCCCATCCAATCATACCAACAAGTCTAAATACATCTTCCAAACTTATCCAAAGGATCGAAACATCACAATTAATTTCAAAACCAAGAATTGAAGATCAAAATCCTTATCTTAACTTTCAAACTTCGCCGAACTCGTCTGAATCATATTTAGACACTCTGGATCACAATCAAACTTTGCACACAAGTTCTAATCAACTAAATGAACCTAAGCAAGGTAGGTCTCAAAATCATAATAGGAGTCCTATAATACCGAAGTCAACTTCCGGTCAAACCTATGAATTCTCCAATTTTTTAAATTGCCAACTTTCGACAATGGAGCCAAAACCTTCTAGGAACATCACATACGGCCAAGTCCAAAACCTCCATACAAATCTATTGAAACCAAAAGTCAAACCTTGGTCAATATAATTCTCCCAGCTTTAAGCTTCCAAATTAAGAATCATCCTTCCAAATCAATCTTGAACCCGTCGAACATCGAAACTAACCATACACGCAAGTCATAATGCATCATATGAAACTATTCAAAAATAAAATACTAAAACTCAAAACGACCGATCGGATCGTTACAATAAGTGCCACAATTGAACTTGTGTGCTGGATGCCTATGAGGTTATCATAACTTAGCATAGGATAGACATGGTCTAAACTTGCATTGACTAATTCGAATGGGCAGATCACAAGAATTGGTAATCTGCCCAAACCCAGCCCTAGCGATGAGCCTCATAATGGGCATGAGTTTGTTGTATTGAACTCTCAATTTCCCTTGTCCCAATTCACTCCCTAGCGACACGAGGCCATCGCGAGTTTGTTGTAGTGCCAAGGCAAGTCATCCAGCAGCGAGGCTATTGCAAGAAGCACCTGATGCTTCACTTTCTTTCCTTTTCTCAACTATAGCCTTCATATCCGTTGCCAAAAGTTGCAAGTTTAACAATGCATTTAACACGATATAACCCTCATCTTAGATTTAATCAACATACATATTTTTGCAGGGCGATACACTTCTGTGATGTAAATATCCTTCTGTCCCATTCTATCTAATCACTTTCATTTTGGACTGTCTCAAAAAAATACCTTTCTATATATAAAAATAATTTAATTTTGTGCTTCTCATTTAACTCACAATGACATTGTTGATTAGCCAAAAAATCTCATGAGCATGTTTAAAACCAAGAATTTTAAAAGTAACTTTTTATATTTTAAATTTTGTGTCCAATCAAACACCTTCAATTCACATAAAATAGGATGGAGCGAATATATTTTTCTTTAGCATTTAGTAATTACTTAGTATATTATTATGTAAAATATTTTATTAATATTCTAGATACTTAAGTTAGTTTTTCTATATTTTGTGCTTTAGAATTTATAATTCTTAAAATTAGTTTTCCATTAATTTTTTATAACATACATTTATAATTTTTATTTGCATTTTTTATAAAAGTATTTGAAAAAAAATTTTGTGGAGCTCACGCACCATGCAGGCATGCTGCTCTATACATCCACCTTTTAAAACACTGATATTTATATACGCCAAATGACCTAGTAAGTAGGGTAGTTATGTTCTGCTTGAATGAGAGAGCGATTATATATATGATACAAGCAATATCCGAATCTTTAATTAGCGGAGACTTGCTTAATTAATCGATGGGTTTTATTAATATTCATGTGGTATAAAACGTATGAGTTGAAATAAAGTATAAAACAGGAAACTATACAACCTTATAAGAATGTCGTTGTGCAATTTAATATAATAGAAGAGTAAATGTTGTTTATCGACTTTTTCTATGATGTTCGAGAATGATTAAATAGATTGCGTTATAAATCCATTGAATGTGGATGTCACTTTCAATATATGTAGATGTTATCTTCGTAACTGTCTTTGACAAATTCAATACCAAACGAATGAGTTCATTAATACATGTAACTTGAGAAGAGATTTGTAACCTATAAATAGGATGTTATTCTCCTATGAAATATACATAAGAAGTATACTTGAAATAAGACGAAAAGTTTCCTCCTCCTCTCTACATCTCTTATCTATTCTTGTCTTCTTCTCTTTTAGTGTTTTAGTTTATAATTATAATATTTATTTTATAACACGTTATCAGCACGAGTCTCTAACTATAGGTGTTGAGTTGATATTCTTTCCGACTCAGTCTGGCCGTATTTGAAGCTAGAGGTTTCGGCATAAGAAATTCAATTTATAATAAAATTATAAGCAGATAATGAGGTACGTTGCTGGCCTCAAGTTATAATTACTTTGATTTTGCTGGTAGGATACAATGCTATCATTAGATGAATTAGGTACGCATACTACATGGTAAATTAATCTTTAATCATATATTTAGCTCTAAAAGCGTGACTATAAAGTAAATAAAGAAGATGGGATACCGATGGAATAGAATCATTATACACGACCACGATTCTTCGATTTTATTCACTTCTAATTGAATTGCATGATAGTTTAATATATGCATGTAGTAAATTACATTCGATAATAGTTTTGGGTTTCTAAGGTAGTGCTTGTATTTTTTTTTCATAAAAAAAAAATGACTGAAATGGGTTAATTTATCTCATAGGTTTTATACATAAGTTTACCGATTTTTATAGCACTGCAGAAAGTAGAGTCCTTCAATAACTTAGCTATTCTCTGACTCTAGAGACAAGTTAACTCAATAAATAAAAGTCACGAGAATGTAAATCTTTAATTAAGAGTATTTAAGAATTTAGAAAATCGTTGTTCACATAGATGTTTTGACAAATACATTGATCTATGATAAAAGACTTTATACGTGACTACAATTTTCATTAATCTATGCAAATGATAGCAATTAATTGCATCTTAATGATCTTTTATTTTATTAAGGGAGTATGATCATCATATTTATTTGGATCTCAACATTAGATATATATCTCCAATAAGTTCCAAAGGCATTGGTTTGTGTCACATGTGTTCGTTTCATTAGCAAATATTGGTTACATAATTATAATAAATATATGACATTTAGAGTGATAATTAATATTCTTAAAGATTTATTATGACTAAGCATTTATGCTTATAACTGCTAAATTAAGTGATAATATATTCAAAGTATTGTTAATTATGATTAGTTGTTATGATCATTAAAAGTGATAATATTTTCAAATGCTAAATTTATTATTGATGAAGACGTGTTAGAGAATTATTCTCTATGTTACATGCCTCAAATTTGCTCCAGAAGTAGCAATATTTCGGAAGAGGTGTTCAGACACCGGATTTGAGTCCTGGTGCATTATGATGATAAGACATTGGTTTTGAGTCCCAACGTATTGTGGATATAATGATGACTGAGGCAAAATAATATGCTTTTAATAAAGCCCGTCCCTCTAGATCTGCTCCATTCCCTGAAGTAAATATGATAGCAATAGATCAAAGTCTGAAAGAAGACTAAATAATTATCGGGGCTGCATGAATATACGTGGACGTGACAATAGACGAAATAATAATCGCCATCATGATTTTAATTATAAAATAGAGAACAATAAGGGTTCTCATATTAAAATTATCCTTCAAAATGTGAAGGTAATATTTACCATGATGTGGTATGAAAGGGCATTGGATACAGGAATATAGTACACCTGAACATTTTGCGCAGTTTTAATCAATCCTCTATCAAAATAAAGAAAAATAAATGCATACTTAACCTTACAAAATGATATTAAGGAGGGCCATAAAAATAAATATGATAAATGATAAGGCAACACAATAAGCTTATGCTGAGAAATCACGAGACATATTCAGATGATTATGATATATTCCAAAAGTGAATGTGACCGTATGAAATAAATTCATGAACATGGATACGCTCTTGATTGTTGAAATCTCACAACTCACCTCTAAAGAGGTTTGAGAGAAATAAAGAGGATGAATATCATTATATGGCCGCATGATTATGGCATTGGTCGTATACCTATTTTACGTCAAAAATATTTTGCCAGGCATTATTAAATATTATTAAAGGGCAAAAGTAAAGCAAAAAACAGGTCTTTCTTATAATGATTTTGACCATGACAATAATGATAATGACTTTCTTCTAGAAGGAGATGTTTCGCCATATGGATGGTAACAAATATGAATATGAACATGCGGCTTGTACTACATAAGTAGTATAGTTGGATTGCATGCCATAGTAAACTAGGGGTTACTAATAATTTTAATATTTGGCATGGCCGTTTGGACCATCCCGGATATAATATGATTCGCAAAATAATTAAGAATTCACATGATCATTCATTGAAGAACAAGAAGATTCTTCAAACTAAAGAATTCTCTTGTGCTGCATGTTCTCAATGCAAGCTGATTATTAGATCATCAATAATTAAAATTGGGAGTGAATCCCCTGCATTTTTGGAACGTATATAGGGTAATATATGTAGCCCATACACCCTCCATGTGGACTATTTAGATATTATATGATTTTGATAGATGCATCTACAAGATGGTCACATGTGTGCTTGTTGTCAACTCGAAATTTGGCATTCCCGAGGTTGTTGGCCGCATTAATACGATTAAAAGCACGATTTCCAGATTATGCGATTAAGACACTTCGTCTTGCTAGTGAGTTTACATCACATGCCTTTAATAATTCTTGTATATCAACTGGTATAACAATTGAGCATCTGGTTGCTCATGTTCTTACTCAAAATAGTCTAGCAGAATCATTGATCAAATAATGCATCCAATTAATTGCTAGACCAATGCTTATGATAACAAAAAAATTCATCTCGACATGGGGTCATGCTATATGCATGCACCAGCTCTTGTATGGATCAGGCCACAAGTTATCATAAAGTCTCCCCATTACAATTGGCTTATGATCAGGAGCCAAATATTTCTCATCTTAGAATATTTGAATGTGTGATATATATTTCAATTACTCCACCACAATGCACAAAGATGAGTCCTCAAAGAAGATTGGAATATATATTGGTACACCCAACATTAGGGGAGAAAATGAGCAGCTGGAATAAGAGACAGATTAAAATGCATCGTCTCCGAGATATCAAATAAAGTTTTCATCAGGGGGAGTATAATACGCGTTGTACTCTTTTTTCCTTAACCAAGGTTTTGTCCCAATTGATTTTCCTGGTAAGGTTTTTAATGAGACGGCACTCAATGTGTATTACAAGATGTGTGTACTCTTTTTCCTTCACTAGGTTTTTTTCCATCGAGGATTTTTTTTATGAAGAATTTAACAAGACACATTATCTATGAACATTCAAGGGGAGAGTGTTATAAATTCAATGTATGTGGATGTCACTTTTAATGTATGTAGATGTTCTCTTCGTAACTGTCTTTGGCAAATTCAATACCAAACGAATGAGTTCATTAATACATGTAACTTGAGAAGAGATTTGTAACCTATAAATAGGATGTTATTCTCCTATGGAATATACATAAGAAGCATACTTGAAATAAGACGAAAAGTTCCCTCCTCCTCTCTACATCTCTTATCTATTCTTGTCTTCTTCTCTTTTGGTGCTTTAGTTTATAATTATAATATTTATTTTATAACACGTTATCAGCACGATATTATTTTGCCAAACAATGTGTGAGAGAGAGAGAACCAATAGCTTTTGTTATGAGATAACTAATAAATTGTAGGAAAATTCAGGTAAGAATTACAATATTTCTACTCTTGGATCATAGTTTAGTTTAGTGGAGATGGTTCACTTGCATGAGGTTGAGTATAGAGCAAGGTCAATATTTTATATAATTTGTTAGCCCACCAACATTCATTCATTAGAGAGGTCACACACACAAATATTGTTAGGTCGTGTGTTTATTATCCAAGCTGTTGGAGACAGAGGAAGAAGAGAGGGATGGTCCTTATCTAATTTGTTGTTTATTTATTTTATGTCTTTATTTTATTTAATTTTTCCTTTAATTTGTCTTATTCATACTGCAAGTCTTTGTTTTGTTGCTAATATGTCTGATCCTTTTTAAAAAAGAATTGGATTTATAAAGGACAAAGACGTTACATCTGGTTAAAGAGTCCCTTTCTAGGGTCTTTTTAATGTATTAAGAGATTCCCTCGAATGTCTGATAAATAAAAAAGTTTATTCTTTTGCTTTATTTTAAAAGAAGAAACAGAACAAAATCATTCTCTCGAAGATCTTATGAAAAGCATGGAGTATTTCCTTTTCGTTGTACCAATCTTTATGCAGTTTGAACACATTTGTATATCTTGAAAAAAAAAAAGAGAAAAAGAAAAAAAAAAAAAGCCTTGAAAAATTAGCTGTATTCCAAAGGTAAATTCTCAAATAATTTAACCACTATAAATTTTGTCGTATTATCCACCTAAAATTGATAAATTTATCGGAAAATTGTGAAATATTTAGTTAAATGTTCTTTTATCTCAATTAATTTATTATTGAATCCAATTTCATGGTGGAACAATCTTCAACAATTATATGATAACATAAATGAAACATTTAATATATTTGGCATGAAGTCCATATCAATATAATTAAAGTTTGAACGAGAAAATAATAGAATGGAGTTCCACATGGAAGCATTAAGTTGATATAAAGGAGAAAAGAGATGTATAAATATATGTTAGTGATAATAATCCCACTACAAACATGTATATTTAAAAGTAAAGAAGAAAGAAGAAAGAAAAATAGGTGGTGGGACTTGTAGGTTTCCAAACAACACTACCACATCATATGGATTATAAGACACCACAACATAGTGATGTCAATTGGTTGACTAGGATGTTGATTGAAACAATCTAACTACATTTTCATTTATGTTGTGCAAAACAATGGGCTCATAGTCCATTAACTTTTGGTGCTTTTTTAGAGTTTCAATGGTATGGAGTCTTTCGCTAAAGTTTAAGTTATGTAATCAATGCGATCTAATTAGTTATAATAGATATTATTTTATTTTCTAGATTATTTATCAATTTTAATGGGGAAATAGTTACTCATTAGTATAGGCCATTAATGCAAACAAATCTATGGTTTATCTCCAAAAATAATCCCATTTTCTTATACTTACAAATTTGGATTCGCATTAAACATTCATGATATCATAACAAAACATTCATTAAAGTTTTATTCTACTCTAAATATTTTCGATTGTGTTATTGACCGGAAAAACAAAGAGTGTCGTGCAAAAAAAGTTCCACAAGAATATTTCAGGTAGAACCACCAATATGATATTAAAGCTTGTCCACATTTTTCTCCACATTACAATAATTAAATGATTGTCTTTTCTTTGATACATTCCTAAGTTGACTAGAAAAGATTAGATATAATCAAATGAGAATCATGATTCTTCAATATTCTGTCACTTTACCTTCTTTTGGTTGTTGAACTTTCCCAAACATAATGATGAAAAATTAGGGTTTTTTCTTTTATTTTCTAACCTTCGTTTCTTAATGAAAGTAAGATTTTGAATGATGGTAGTGGTAAGGTAGAAGAGAGAAGGATTTATTAGTCAAATAAAAAAGTAATACAAAGTCGAGCTCAATTACTAGCATGCAACGCAAATGTATTGGCATTAATCAGATTTTTACCAAAGAAGCGTCCTCTTCTTTCCTTTTTTTACCACGTCCCCAAAGGGACCTCAGAAAAACTTCTTTCAATTAAATCACCTTCCTTGTGTAACCATGTCATCCTAATTTTACACTGTTCGTGAAATTCAAAACTAACTTTTAGAATTAGTCATCTAAATTTCAAAATTCATGAAAATCAAAATTAGAAGAATCATATAATTATCTACTTTGCAATGACATTCACTAAATCGTTTAACAAATTAGGAAAAGGCAATTATTTATCAAAATTGTTATCAGCTGCAACTTCCCCGTAATTTGACCTTTTCATGGCTCCAATTATTTCCTATGTTTTCTTTTTCTTTCTTTCAAGTTTCAAGAGCTGTTGTTTGTTTTATTAGACTAAAACAACCTCAAAATACTTTAAATATGGTGTGATATTGTCCGCTTTAGATTAAACCTACATGATTTTGTCTCACACCATTAAGAGTTTCCAATACATTATAAGTAAAAACAAATTCTGCTTTTCATATATATGGGACTTTGTTCACATATACTCAATATATCTTGGATTATCAAACTTATTCCTAGTTACTTAAATAAATGATTATAATATAATATATTAGAGTTACAAATTCTAGTAAAGTGATATTCTAAGTCTTTTATACAATAACCAACACTGTTATTACCAAAATTAATCTAATCAGAAAAATGATTAAGTTAAAGAAGATACCTAGTCCAAGCCAAACATGCATTCACAATGTCGTTTTTTTTTTTTAAACTCTTAGCAACTACTCGTAGTGATATATATTTTGGGAAACTTTGGTAATGAAGTTACGAGTTGTGGTGAAAAGTACAAAAAGAGTAAAATGTTTAAGAAAAGTGCCAATTAGCATCCTTTTGTTAAATGAATATTATTGTTTAGAATTATTCAACTTTTATTACTCTTAAAGCGCATAAAACTTTTGACATAACTACCAATGTTTTACAATGACATTTCACTCAATCATATGATAAATATAATTATTGATAGAACAAAACCTGACCGGCGAACTAGCTAGTTCAACTAAACCAACAGATATCTTTGTTGTTATATTTATTACGATTATTTTTCTGCATCGTTACCTTAAAGATTGGCACTATTTGTTTCCTTAAAAATCATGGGTTATAAAGTAATCTAACGGCCGATCAGTTTGGCTTATGTAAAGAACACATACTTGTGTCACCATTAGCTTGTACTTTGTAAGATATCACTTTAGTGGTACCTTGGTTGAATCTCCCAAGCACTAAATTAAAAAATATAACGTTAACAGGGTCAAATTTTAGTTGGCAACATAATCTTTGTTTTTCTTACACGGAACTTAGATTTAGCATATCATGTTATCCCTTTTTACTTTCTCTTTGTGAAGGCTGATAATTATGGGAGTGGGAATTTATACTTTATACTTGAGTGGTCGTGTGTATCATATAAATTTATATGTTGTTTTATATATTACTTCACTTTTCTCTCCCTTCAATGTGAGATTCTCTTCCGGTGACATAGTCACTCCTTTGTAAGTTTGCATGCCTAGAAGTCTGTCAGTTCTTCTCCTTGACCCATCTTCATCAGCTCCCGCTCCGTCCATATACCCTCCTTAGGGAATCTGTTGTGATTATTCCACTATTTTACTGCAGGAGTCCAACTCTGATATTATATTAGTCACAATACATGCCAGCATGTGTTTGGCCCAACATGCCTCGTAAATTTGTCCCTAAGATTATATCATCACTAAACCCAAAAGCACCCATACCATGTAAACTTGTGTTTACCTTTCGGATTCGAGATTTGCCTAAACTACTATGTGCAATCCCTTTTTCAGAAGCTTGCGAACCTAAAAACTTGTTAGTCCTTCTCCTTAACCCGTCCACATTTTCCTGCCTTTCGCCTGGGTACAAGAGTAGTGTGTACGGGTAAAATCGGGGATAAAATTATCCCTGATTTCCCGATGACGAAATAGGAGACAACAATGTTCATCGCATGCTAAGGCAAAGATGAGGGCTCCCCAAATCAGAGGTCGGGACAAATGACGCACCAAGATTCGCACATGGCCAAACATGAGAGGAATCGAGCTCGAGCAGAAGAAAGAATCAAGGCTAAAGGGAAGACGGTTAGAGAGAATGAACGAGGGGCCGAAATATCCACCATCAAACCGGATATTACGGCACAAATCTCGCCCGATATCAACTGTGGATCATAATTTACTAGAAGAGAAGGATTTTTACCTTATTTAGATTTGTACTAGGATTGAAACTCTCCTACTATATAAAGGGGAATTGTTCAAAGTGTTCTTCAGATACTCATTTCTTTAGTTGCAACCAAGCTCATCTCGAAGGCTCAATCGGAATCACTTTCAGTGTTCAACTGAAAGTCAGGCTTAACTGTTCCATCATGTTCGATTAGATCATTTTGTTTTCTCTTTAATTTAATTATTTGTTGTTCTTAGATCATTCGGGTTAAATTAAAGTACGTATCCTTTAAACCGCGTATAAATTTAATTGTTACTCATTTTAAGGGTAAACAGTTTGGTTCACACCATTGGGCTAAGGATAATAGTGGTAATTTAATACGAATCTCTATAACACATCCTATTTTACACTTGCTCTTTGATGTTTAATTTTAGGTCTACTCAAAATGTCAAATTCTCAGTCAGCTCACTTGAACGTTGAAGCCGAGTCAGGCCACAATGGTGAAAATAATAATGTGGTCCCAAGTAATGGCGTGCCCCCTTGCTGGCGTTCCAATCACAGACCCAGTCGACACCCATTCACAAGTTGATATCAGTATCAACCAACCAACTAACCACGAAAATAGCATTCCCGGGGCACCCCCGCCATCGGTTCGAGAAGCACCCAAAGGGGGAGTTGATGGAGTAGCTTACGATTGATTTTTGAAATGTTACAAGTTCAACAAGTGGAAATAGCACAACTGCAGAGTCAAAATCACGCACAGAACACGGTCGAACCTGAGCAGGTTGGAGAAGATGCTCGAAGAGACGAATGGATTATGACAGAACCAGATGGGTTTGGACCCGGAGAGACTTTCGAGGTGATGAAAACGCTTGAAGAACTAACAAAACAGGTGGAATCCGGTGAAAAGAAGATAGAGGCAAATAATAAGAAGGTAGAGACTTACAATTCAAGAGTCGATCAGACCTCGGGAGCGCCTCTAATATTGAAAGGACCGGATTCCAAAATGTTCATTTAGAAACCTTTTCCCCTGAGTGCGGCATCGAAACCAAATCCGAAGAGGTTCCGAATGCCCTATATTCCCAAATATAATGGGATCACAGATCCAAACGAGCATGTAACCTCCTACATGTGTGCAATAAAAGGCAATGACCTCGAAGACGATGAGATCGAGTCGGTATATTTAAGTAATTTGGGAAAACCTTATCCAAAGAAGCGATGATATGGTACCATAACGTACCTCCAAATTCTATTGATTCATTTTCTATGCTTGCATATGCCTTAGTTAAAGCCCATGCCAGCACTACCAAGGTTGAGACGAGGAAATCAGACATGTTCAAAGTCAAGCAAAGGGACAACGAAATGCTTAGGGAGTTCATGTTGAGGTTCCAGATAGGACGGATGGACTGTCACGACAAAATATTCTCACCTTCGGGACCGTGATGGCGCCTAACATTTCACTTGCTATGCAAACCAACGTTAGAATAATATTAGCCATTTTAAAACAATTTTTAAAATTTAATTAATAACAAAGAAACAAATGCGAAAATAAAGTGAATAATCCATAATAATAGCGATGTCTGAATACCATCTCAGAACTGGTGTCACAAGTGCACGAGCTTCTATAATAATACAAAGAAGGATCTGAATATAATAAAGTTGTCTTAAAGAAAGCACACAACTAAAATAAAGTAGAAGGGGACTTCAGAACTGCAGACGCTGTGCAGTTATACCTCAAGTCTTCTCTGGGTAGCTGAAATCCGAGCAAGTCTATGGTGCGCCGCTGGGACCAACTCCAAAATCTGAACAAGAAGTGTAGAGTATAGTATGAGTATAACCGACCCCATGTACTCTGTAGTGCTGAGCCTAACCTCAACGAAATAGTGACAAGACTAAGGCAGGTCACTTACATTAACCTGTACGCAATAATAGTAATAACAACAATAATAGAAATAAAACAGATAACTCATTTCAACAGTTGAATCCAACTCGGCAGGCATAACCAATTATTATTTCAATCAATTTTCGTTGCGGCGTGCAACCCGCTCCAACAATATAATTCTTCAATAAATTACCGTTGCGGCGTGCAACCCGCTCCAACAATATAAACTTAAATATAATATGTTGCGGCGTGCAACCTGCTCCAACAATATAATTTAACAACTCTTAAATATGATAAAAATACTCCCATAAATACCACTTTCAGTAAGAAATTATTAGGCAATAAAGCACACAATATTTATAAATTATTTAGGAAACAACTAATGATAAGTAGCAATTCATTGTGTAAATCAGAGAGAAAATAGGCAATTTCATATTTAATATGCTAAATGTCAAGTAGCAATTAAGACACATAAATAAAATAAGCATGTAACAATTATTGCATAAATTCAAGAATTAATATTTGACAAGGAATATGACAGAAATAATTATTATAACAATTAATTCATGTCTTAAAATAATTTATGATTTTTAAATAATTATGCAAATAATTAATTTGACGGTGTATAGACACTCGTCACCATGCTTATACGTCGTCCACGTGAATTTCACATAACAAATAATTCAAGGGATCTATTCCCTCATGTCAAGGTTAACCACGACACTTACCTCACTTTGCAACCAAATTCAAGATTCCAATAAACCTTTGCCTCGCGAATTCGTGTCCTAAATCCTCAAATCTAGTCATAAACAATTCAATATACTCAATACAAATCGTAGGAATTGATTCCATATGAATTTACTAATTTTTTGGATTAAAATTCGAAATTCATTTTAAAACTCGATCGTGGGAGCCACATCTCGAATCTCAGAAAAACTCACGAAAACCGAACACCCGTTCCGATACGAGTTGAACCATACAAAAATTATCGAATTCCGACATCAGATTGGTTTTCAAATCTTTATTTTGCATTTTTGGAAGATTTTATAAAAATCTCAATTTCTTCCATCTAAATCCAAAATAAATGATAAATATAGACATGGATTTATGAAATATAATCACTATATGATAAAAGAACACTTAGCCAGTTCGAAATCGTAAAAAAACCCTTTGAAATCACCCCTAAACCGAGTTCTAATTGAGGGTTTGTGAAAAATATGGGAAAATCCCGTTTGGGTCTGTTTTAATCACTGGGCGTCAGGACTTCTTCGCGTTCGTGAAGGGCCTGTCGCGTTCGCGAAGTGCTACAGCCTAAGTGGCCTTCACGTCCGCGATCCATCCCACGTTTTCGCGAAGGCTGCTCCCCCTGGCCTCCGTGTTCGCGAGCCAATACTCGCGTTCGCTTAGAAGAAACAACGATTCCCCCCCCCCCCCCAAGGTCACAAGCTTGCGCTTTCGCGGGCAGCTGGTCGCGTTTGCGAAGGGTAAGGCCCTTATTGCTCCGCGTTCATGACCCAGCTATCGTGTTCGCGATGAAGAAAATTCCCTTATCCCAAACTACTCTTCGCGTTCGCAAGAATGGCTTCGCGTTCGCGAAGCCCGCGACACCAGAAACCAGAAGAACTCCCAAAAACTAGATATTTTTTTTCTAAGAACTAAGGTCCGTAGGCTATCCGAGACTCATCTGAGTCCTCGGGGCTCAAAACCGAATATGCACACTAGTCCAAACACCACATACAAACTCGCTCGCATGGTAAAAACACCAATTTAACACCTAGAATTACGAATCGGACGCAAAATCAAATGAAATTTTTAAGAAAATTTTAGAATTACTATTTTAACAACCGGACGTCTGAATCACGTCATACCAACTCCGTTTCTCCCCAAATTTGACAGACAAGTCATGAATAGAGTAACGGATATATACCGGATTTCGGAACCAAAATACAGACCCGGTATCAACAAAGTCAAACATTAGTCAATTCCTTTAGTTATTAAACCTTTAAACTTCTAAATTTCGACAACATGCGATAACTCGAGTTAGGGACCTCCGAATTCGATTCCGGACATATGCCCAAGTCCCAAATCACGATATGGATATACCGGAACTATAAAAATACTGATTCGAGTCCGTTTGCTCAAAATATTGACCAAAGTCAACCCAATTAAATCTTAAAGCTCTATTTCACATTTTAATCAATTTTTTACATAAAACTTTTCGGAAAAATTTACTGACTATGCACGCAAGTCGAGGAAAGCTGAATGGTGATATTTGAGGTCTCAGAAAATAGAAATAATTATTAAATTTAAAGATGACCTTTTTGGGTTATCACATTCTCCACCTTTAAAACAAACATTCGTCCTCGAACGGAATTAGAAAAGTACCTGAGCTGGTGAAAATGTGTGGATATTTACTCCTCATGTTGGACTCGGACTCCTAGGTAGCTGCCTTAACCGACTGATCTCTCCATTGCACTCGAACTGAAGGATAACTCTTTGACCTCAACTGTCGGACCTGCCGGGCTAGAATAGCTACCGGCTCATCCTCATAAGTCAAATCTTTGTCCAATTGGAGTGAGCTGAAGCCTAACATATGGCACGGATCACCGTGATATTTCCGAAGCATGGACACATGGAACACCAGATGAATTGCTGATAAACTAGGTGGTAATGCAAGCATGTAGGCTACTTCACCCACCCTTTCAAGAATTTCAAAGGGTCAAATATACTTAGGGCTTAACTTTCCCTTCTTTCCGAATCTCATTACGCCTTTCATAGGTGAAACGCGAAGTAATACTCTTTACTATCGCCATAGCGCTTTTGTCTAGATTGAGTTATGCGAAGTCGATCCTGAATAATCTTGACCTTATCCAAGGCATCCTGCACCAAATCGGTACCCAACAACCGAGCCTCTCCCGGTTCAAACCAGTCAACTGGCGAACGACACCGTCTCCCATATAATGCTTCATATGGAGCTATCTGAATGCTCGACTGATCGCTATTATTATAGGCAAACTCCGCAAGTGGCAAGAACTGATCCCAAGAACCTCCAAAGTCTATAACACAAGCGCGAAGCATATCTTCCAATATCTGAATAGTACACTCTAACTGTTCGTCTGTCTGTGAATGAAATGTTGTACTCAACTCAACCCGCGTGCCTAACTCATGATGTACAGCCCGAGGTAAACTGCGTACTTCGATATGAAATAATAGACACGGGCACACCGTGAAGGCGGACAATCTAATGAATGTAAAATTTCAGCTAACCGCTCTGAAGAATAGGTAACTACCACTGGAATGAAATGTGTTGAATTGGTTAACTTGTCCACAATGACCCATACTGCGTCGAACTTTCTCTGAGTCCATGGGATCCCAACAACAAAATTAATAGTGATACGCTCCCACTTCCACTCAAGAATTTCTAACTTTTGAAGCAAACCACCAGGTCTCTGATGCTCGTACTTGACTTGTTGACAATTTAGACACCGAGCAATATATGCCACTATATCCTTTTTCATTCTCCTCCACCAATAATGTTGCTGCAAATCTTGATACATTTTGGCGGCACCTGGATGAATAGAATACTGAGAATTGTGTGCCTCTTCAAGAATTAATTCACGAAGTCCATCCACATTAGGCACACAAATACGACCCTGCATCCGCAGAACTCCATCTTCCCCCACAACAACCTGTTTGACTCCACCATGCTGTACCGTGTCCTTAAGGACAAGAAAATAAGGATCATCATATTTTTGCTCTCTGATACGCTCATATAAAGAAGATCGAGCGACTGTGCAAGCTAGAACCCGACCGGGTTCTGAAACATCTAACCTCACGAACTGATTAGCCAAAGTCTGAACATCTGCAGCTAACAGTCTCTCACCAACCGGAATATACGCAAGGTTGTCCATACTCACAACCTTTCTACTCAAAGCATCGGCCACCATATTAGCCTTCCCGGGGTGATATAAAATGGTGATATCATAGTCTTTCAACAACTCCAACCATCTTCTCTGCCTCAAATTGAGATCTTTTTCTTTGAACAGATACTGGAGGATACGATGATCAGTAAATACCTCACACGAGACATCGTAGAGGTAATGCTTCCAAATCTTCAGTGTGTGAACAATGGCTGCCAATTCTAAGTCATGAACAGGATAACTCTACTCGTGAACTTTCAACTGTCGTGATGCATACGCAATCACCTTACCATCTTGCATCAATATTGCACCAAGACTAACGCGAGATGCATCACAATACACCATATAAGATCCTGAACCTGTGGGTAATACCAACACTGGCATCGTAGTTAAAGCGGTCTTGAGCTTTTGAAAGCTCAACTTACACTCGTTTGACCATCTAAATGAGGCACCCCTCTGTGCCAAGAGATAATCTATATTAGGTGGTGTCATTTTTTCTACTTATTCGTTTTCTTGCAGTATTAATACAGATATTTAGTAAAAAATTTCGACAAAGAGGTGTCGACTGACACAGCTTCGTTGAAGGTGCATCCGCCCATGTATGGTTAGATGGGGTCCCAGGGGCTTCGGGTGCGGATCAGATTGGAATCGGATCGAGTTTTGAACTTAATGAATTGTAGAAGCTTAAGGCTTCTGGTGCGATCACACTTGCGGGATTTTGGCTACAGGTGCTAGACTGCAGAAGCGGCCCAGGGCTCGCAAAAATGGTTGGGGTTGAGGCTGGATGGATTCGCAGGTGCGAGGAATTTACCGCACCTGCGAGCTCGCAGATGAGGGTAAAGGAGCGTAGAAGCGAAGAGGAGAGGAGGCGTGATTTTTTGCAGATGTGGAGGTTCAAGCGCAGGTGCGAAACTTGTTTCCCAGAAGCGTATATGGGTCATGGGATGAAGACGCGCAAAAGGGGAGAAAATCCGCAAAAGCGAACTCATATAAGCGGATCCTTGTTCGCAGAAGCGAAAACGCTGAAGGCGGAGGGTGTTCGCTGATGCGATCTTTGACTGCACCTGCAGGAGCGCATATGCCGTCAAGTGACCGTAAGTGCGATGATCGTTGGGCATAAATGAGTTTTTTATTTCGGGACATTGCCCATTTCTCTCACATTTTTACTTGGTTGGGCAATTTTTAGAGCTCTTGAAGAGGAGATTTTCATCATCTATCATGAGGTAAGTTATTCCTACTTGTTGTAAGTTAAATACATCAGTTATATATGGATTTTAACATGAAAATTTGTAGAAATTATGGAAATTTTTGGATTTTGACCACGAAATTGGACATGAAATTGGGAATAAATTATATATTTGAGTTTGCGGTCTTATGGGTAACGTTTATCTTCGAATATTTTCGAAATTCGAGTACGTGGGCCCGAGGATTGACTTTGTTTACTTTTCGAGTGAAGTTGGGAATTGATATAAATTGATTAATTATGAGTGTTGAGTATATTTTTATTGGTTTGCATGTTATTTGATTAGTTTAGAATTGATGAGCATCGGTTTGAGGTGTTAGAGAGGCGTTGGAGCTGGTTATGGAACTTTGGAGCAAGGTAAGTTTCTTTTCCTACCTTGTGAGGGGAAAAACTACCCCATAGAAATTAAATTGTTATGTGCTACTAGTTGTGGGCGCAACGTACGCGCGAGGTGACGAGAGTTCGTACGTAGCTAAAAGCATGTTTATGTCCGGGAGACCTAGGACTTTATTATGTAATATTTGAATTATTTGAACTCAATTTGATAGTTTAATTACTTGAATTTATAATTGAATTTGATTTGGGAATATATTAGGCCGAACATTACCACTTTGTGTTGTTTGGCAAGATATTTAATAAATGGTAAAAGTCATGTATACTTTATATTCATGTACCTGTGTTGTAAATATGTGGCTCGTAATTTGATAAGTTTTTTCTTTTCATGTGGATCGGGACGAACGCCTCGGTAGTATATTGAGATGCATTTATGGTTCGTGTCGGTCGACCCTCGGCAGTGTACACACCACTCTTGATCGGGCCATACGACCTCGACAAAATAATGCGTGATACTGCTAGTAGTCCGAATATTTGTGAGATTTCCCTTTATTGAGATCTGGCAATCACATGACATGCCTCTTTGTTTGAGATAGCGCATGATGTCCCTTACCCGTTCAGTTAGTCTTTGATTCTTCTATTTGTTGAGATAGTAGTTGAGAATTGAGAAATTTATGTCGTCATCACGTTGAGGATTATGTTAGTAACAGATATTACCTCACCATTGTGTTTCATATCTGTTTATAATTTATTATGTTATTTTATTGGACCACTAGTAAGTGTCGATGTCGACACCTCGTCACTACTTCTCCGGGGTTAGGCTAGATACTTACTGGGTACGCGTTGATTTACGTACTCATACTGCACTTCTGCACTAAATGTGCAGGATCTAACAGGTTCATTTAGCGGTCATCTTGGCGCGTAGGCGCAGCTACTAAGGAAACTTTATGGTGAACTGCATTTCATGCTACGTGTCGCAGCCCATAGAGTCTCCATCATATTTATTTATTTTATCCAATCTGATTTACTTTCCAGAGAGATGGTGTATCATTATTTTACTCCTTAGTAAATGCGCATTCACTTGTGATACCGGATTTTGGGATTTTCTTGCTGATGTTAATGATTTTGCTCTAATATTATCACCTTTTAATTTATGTCTTACTAAAATTGTATGCACTTATAATTTTAAAAGTAATGAAATGAATAATTGGTTAGATGGTTCACTGTTGGTTTGCCTAACGGCGACGTTGGGCACCGTCACAACCTATAGTGGGTTTTGGGTCATGACAGAGATGATTTGTACATGTGAAGAGAATGGACACAGCTGCCCCAGTAATGAGATGCGATAGGTTAACTGTGGTGGCCATAAGGAGAGTAGAGGTAGGTCAGAGAAGTCGTAAGGGGAGGTGATTAGGCAAGACATAGTGCAACTTCAGCTAACCGAGGACATAACCTTTGATAGGAGGGTATGGAGCTCGAGGACTAGCGTAAAAGGTTAGTAGGTAGTTGAGCGTTTATTTTTCATACTAATAATATTCATATTGCTCTTATATTCTTTTAGGCTTAATTTTCTTTTACCAAATGTGGTTTTGTTTCTTACTCCTATCTCCCTATTCTTGTCTCTTTCGCTTCGGTTTATCTAGTATTGTGTTGTTCGTATTATTGCTTTTCCCATATTGTTTTTGTGCTAAAGGTTTATCGAAAATATTTTTTTTGTTTAGCCACATAGGTAAAGATAAGGTCTACGTACACTATACCCTTCCTAAACCTCACTTGTGAGATTTTCACTGAGTTTTTTGTTGTTATTGCATCTTAAATCGTGGTATCTCTCTGAGCACAAATTTGCCATGATATTCAACTTGAGCTATACTCAATTGTGTTTCTTGGGTACGTTTCACAATTTAATCTTCTGTACATTTTCCTCTTTTATGACTTTTGTAATATTGTCTTGTAAAAGAGCATCATTCTATATTATTTGAACTACTAATTACCAAATACATCTATTTCCTCCATAAGAATCTATGATTTTATAGGGATCGAAACTATATCCCTCAATTTTTTGAAACAGAAAAGGAAATTAAAGTCTCGTTTAATTCAAAATCTTGAAAAAATATTTTTGCGAAAGAAATCAAGTTTTTATTTTTAAAACAATGTCTTCTTATCAAACTCAAAGAAAAAATAGTTTATCATATTCTCTTAAAAAAAAGCTTTTCAAAATAATTTTTCCCCTTCAAAAAATTGAAAAATGATTTTCTTTCTTGAGTGCTAATGTGCTATTATCACTAATACCATCATGTGCGATAGTTTTCCAGACAAAAAGTAAGAGGTTGACCATAGGATTAATAGGATATCTAACTATAATTAGCTGACTTTTGGTTACTACTAAAGTTTTACCTTCGGACAAAACAAAGAAGCCGATTTTAAGCGAGGTGACTTTAATAGGTTTTATCATTGTAACGACCCGACCGGTCGTTTTGACTTCTAGAACCCCGTTCTCCTAATTAAGATTCATCGTATGTGCTTTTACTATTTTATGACTTGCGGGGATAGTTAGTTAGGGTTTGAAAAGGTTCGGGTTGAAATCGAACACTTAGTTCCTTAATATTGGCTTAAAAGAGTTAAATTTGACTTGGATCAATATTTTTATTAAACAACCTCGGAACCGGAATTTGACAATCCTAATAGGTGTATGATGATTTTGAACTTGGGCGTATGTTCGGATCGGGTTTCGAATGACCCGAGAGCGTTTTGGCGCTTATTATTGAAAGTTGGCGCATTGAAGGTTTTCAAGTTCTTTAAATTTGGTTTGAAGTAGGATTCGGTATTATCGAGGTCCATTTGGGATTCCGAGCCTGGGAATAGCTCTGTATGGTGATTTGTGACTCGTACGCAATATTTAATGTCATTCCGAGTAGTCTAAGTATAATTCGGCGCGTTCGGAGTAAGTTGAAAGAACATAAAATTCATAAGTTGATTCAATTTGGTTTGGAGTATGATTCTTAATTTTGATGTTGTTTTACGCATTCCGAGGGTTCAAGCGAGTCTGTTTTATGTTTACGAACTTGTTGGTATGTTTGGGAGAGGCCCTGTGGGCCTCGGGTGTTATTCAGACTATACGCGGATCAAGTTCGGGCTTGAAAGAATTGCTGAAGCAGCAGGGTTCTGGTGCAATCGCACCTGCGAAGAACCTACCGCAGGTGCGAGCTCGCAGAAGCGAGCTAGTGACCGCAGAAGTGGCCAGGCGTGAACTGGTCATTGGTCGCAGAAGCGGAGAAGGAGCCACACCTGCGAACACGCAGGTGCGAGAGGGTTAATCGTAGACGGGGACGGGGATCGCAGGTGCGGCACATTCGCCGCAGAAGTGGGCTCGCAGAAGCGATCCTCCGCCCACAAAAGCAAGAGTGGAAGACCTGGACATGGTCCACACCTGCGAGCATTTATCCAAATAAGCGGAGCCACAGGCGCGATAGTGTGATAGCAGGTGCGAAACCACTGAAGGCAGTGAGGTTCATTTAATGTCGGGACTTAGGCTATTTTGGCTCATTTCTTTCATCTCTTGGGCAATTTGTGAGCTATTTCAAGAGGGATTTTCACCTAGATACTAAAGATAAGTAATTCCTACCCAATGTAAGTTAAATATATAGGTTGTGGGTAGATTTTAACATGTAAAATTATGAAAATTATGGGTTTAGTTTAAAAGCCTATGTTTTGGATAAAAATGAGATTTAACCACGAAAATGATTATAGAAAATAGGTAAAAATTATGTATTTGAGTTCGTGAGGTTATGTGTAACATTTATATTCGAAAATTTCTGGAAGTCGGGCACGTGGACCCGGGGGTGAATTTTAGGAATCTTCCAATTGGGGTTGGGTAATTACTCTAATAGCTAAATTATTAACTTTTGAGCATACATTGATTAAATTATGTAATATTTGGCTAGCTTCAGATTGTTCGACACCAAGTTGAGGCCTTAAAGTGAATTTGTGGGCCGGAAAATGAGCTTTGAGACGAGGTAAGTCTCTTGCCTAACCTTGTAAGAGGAAATTTACCCCATAGGTATTTTAAATTACTCTTCGCTTCTAATTGTGGGGGCTACGCACGCACGAGGTGACGAGAGTTCCTACGTAGCTACTAATTATGCTTAAGCACGGGTAGTTTTAGGACCCAAATCATGAAATACTTGTATTGTTTGCACTCTACTTGTTAATTTAAGTGCCTAAATTATATTGAAACTTGATAAAGGATTAATAAAGGCCGAATTTCACTTACCTTGAGTTTTGGCGGGTTACTGGACTGTTAATAGAAATTGTGCTTCCTTGTGTATTAGGCTTGTAATAGCTTTTAAATCGGATGTTCATAGAGTATTCTCTCTTCTTGTGGAGCGGGCTGAACGTCTCGACAGGATAATAGATGCATCTATGGTTTGTGCCGCTCAACCCTCGGCAGAGTGCACATTATTCTGGATCGGGCCGTACGACCTCGGCATAAATCGTGCGTGTTAATACTTGGAGCCCGAATACACTTGATATTATTTTTATAAATTGAGAGGTTATAAGTTATTTATTGGCCCGAAATTTATTTGGAGTTAGTATGTGTTAGTTGAAGACTTTTGGAATTTACTATCAGTTAAAAAGTCAATTAATCACTGCTTGCTATTGTTTTAGGATTATTATTCACATATTCCATGCCTATTTAGCATTCTTGTATTTTATTGTTGGCCCATAGTAAGTGTCGATGTCGACTCCTCGTCACTACTTCTTCGAGGTTAGACTAGATACTTACTGGGTACATGTTGTTTATTTACTCACGCTACACTTTTGCACTAATTGTGCAGGACCTGAGGCAGATGCATCTGGCAGTCATCCAGGCGTGCACCCACTTTACCCCAAGGCTTAGTGGTGAGCTGCTCTCTGAGGCCGTTCTGCAGCACCGCAGTCTCTCTATTGTATTTACTTTCTGTCTACTTTATTTCAGACAGTAGCTTAGTGTTTTGTATATTCTACTAGTTGTTCATACACTTGTAATACCATGTCTTGGAAACATGCTAGTAGACTTTATGGCTTTTGAGCATTTATTTCACTGCATTTGATCTTTCATTAGTTTTCGCTTTACTTTATTAAATTTTCCACTTCTAACTTATTTAATAAATAAAAACCAACTACGATGAAATTATTAAAAAGAATTAATACACGGCTAATTCACTGTTGGCTTGTCTAGTAGCGTCGTTGGGCGCCATCATGACCTATAAGGGAAATTTGGTCGTGACAACATAGTATTAGAGCACTAGGTCCACGTAGGTCTCACAAGTCACGAGCGGGCCTAATATAGTCTTGCGGATCGGTGCGGAGATGCCCGTACTTATCTTCAAGAGGCTATAGGGTGTTAGTAAATTTCTCTTTCTTCATCTCCTATTGTGCAATTGATGTTGTGTTAAGTGTCTTTCTCTTATTCTCTCACAGATGGAGAGAACGCGCGCGACAGATGTAGCCGGCGATAGAAGAGTTGCTCCCCCTGTTGCTAGAGGCTGAGGGAGGGCTCCAGCTCGTGGTAGAGGATGAGGGCATCCTAGAGATGATATAGTTATGCTACCAGTGGATCCAGTGGAGGATCCTATTATTGAGGAGCAGAGCGAGGTGCCTGTAGCAGAGCAAGCCCTAGAGGACTTCATGTCCACACCGGGATTTCAGGAGGTCATGGACCGTATGCTGCGGTTCATGGATTCAATGACTCATGCTGGTTTATTTCTAGCAGACCTAGCTACGTATTAGGCGGGAGGGGGAGCACAGACCCCTACCGCTCAAGCTTCAGGGCATACAGCTCCCATATATCAGACCCCGGGTGCACTATCAATGGACGGAGCTCAGCCAGTTGCAGCAGCTATACCTGAGCCTAGACCAGTTGTGACCGATGAGCCGCAGAAGCTATTGGATAGATGGACCAGGCTACATCCTCCTGTATTTGGAGGTGAGCGATATGGGCCCCCAGGACTTTACAATAACAACAAGGATACTGGAGTCCCACAGGGTGGATATTACCACCTTTCAGCTAGAGGGCAGGGCCCGTAGATGGTGGCAGTCATATCTTCTCGGCAGGCCAGCAGGTTCTCCTCCCTTGACTTGGGACCAGTTCACATGCCTCTTTTCTGGATAGATATATTCCACCCTCTCATAGGGAAGATCTGCGATTTCAGTTCGACCAGCTTCGGTAGGGCCAGATGTCGGTGACCGACTATGAGGCGAGATTCTCTGAGTTATCTCGTCATGCACTTATGATACTTCCTACTGATGCAGAGAGAGTGTGGAGGTTCGTTGCGGGTTTTCACTCTGGTATCCAGGCCAATATGGACCGAGAGATTGAGATGGGGACTTCGTACGAGCTGGTTATGGAGATAGCTTGGAGGATCGAGGGTGTTCGTCTTTCGAGCCGAGAGCAGGTGATGAGGGATAAGCAATTTCGATATTCTAGAGGGTTCAGTGGTGCTCCAGTTGGGGGGAAAGGTCAGTTTGTGATGGGGTCAGTCTAGCATGCCCACATATACAACACCGCTGCCTCCTCGGGGTGCTCTAGTGCGGCCTTATTTCAGCATTATTCCAGAGAACTCCTACCGTCCACCAGCTAGTCAGGGTTCTTCCAGTGGGCCATCAGGGTCAGACTTTAGGCCAACAGTCCGCCGTACCGAGAGGTTGTTTCGAGTGCGGAGATCTTGGTCGTGTGAGGAAGTTCTGCCCCAGGCTTCGGGGCGAGGCAGTACAGCAGGGTCAGCAACCTATGATTATAGCTCCAGTAGCCGTACTAGCCGTCCGGCCGCCCAAAGGCGGAGGGCAGGTGGGTAGGGGTCGTCCTAGAGGTGGAGGCCAGTCAGGTGGCGCTCCAGCTAGGTTCTATGCTTTTCCGGCCAGACCAGATACAGTAGCCTCAGATGCCATGATCACATGTATTATTTCTATCTGTGGTAGGGATGCTACAGTGCTATTTGATCCAGGGTCTACGTAGTCATATGTTTCATCTCTGTTTGGGTGTTCATCGTGAGTCCTTGGGCACTTCTTTATAAGTGTCCACGCCCACGCTAGTGGGCGATTCTGTTGTTGTGGATCAGATCTATCGGTCTTGTATCATGACTTTCTGTGGTTATGCGACTAAAGTGTATCTTATGTTGCTCGATATGACCGACATTGAGGTCATCCTAGGCATGGACTGTTATATATATATCACGCCATCCTTGATTGCCATGCCAAGACTCTTACCTTGGCGATGCTAGAGTTGCCTAGATTAGAGTGGAAGGGTTCGTCTGTCTATGCATCTAGTCGGGTTATCTCTTTTCTGAAGGCTCGATACATGGTCGAGAAGGGTTGTTTAGCTTATCTAGCTTATGTTCGGGATACTACTACAGAGACTCCGGCGATTAATTCAGTGCCTGTGGTCCGAGAGTTCTCCTATGTGTTTCCTTCTAATCTTCCAGGCATGCCACCAGATCGTGATATTGATTTCTGTATTGATTTGGCTCCAAGTACCCAGCCTATCTCTATTCCACCGTACCGCATGGATCCGAAAGAGTTGAAGGAGTTGAAAGAATAGCTTGAAGAGCTGCTAGCAAAAGGGTTCGCTAGACCGAGTGTGTCGCCTTGGGGTGCACCGGTGTTGTTCATGAAGAAGAAATATGGGACTATGCGGATGTGCATTGATTACCGCCAATTGAACAAAGTTACCATTAGGAACAAGTAACCATTGCCGCGTATTGATGATTTTTTTGACCGGTTGCAAGGTGTCAGGGTGTTCTCTAAGATTGACTTGAGATCGGGGTATCATCAGCTGAAGATTCGTGATTCGGATGTTCCGAAGACGGCTTTCTGGATCAGATATGGCCATTATGAGTTTCTAGTGATGTCCTTCGGCTTGACTAATGCCCCGGCGACATTTATGGATTTGATGAACAGGGTGTTCATGCAATATATTGACTCATTTGTCATTGTATTCATTGATGACATTTTAATATACTCGCGTAGCATGGAGGAGCATGAGCAACATTTGAGAGTGGTGCTTCAGACCTTGCGGGAATAGAAGCTATATGCTAAGTTCTCCAAGTATGAGTTCTTGTTAGATTCTGTGGCATTCTAGGGGCATGTTGTATCAGGTGAGGGTATTAAGGTAGATCCCAGGAAGATCGAGGCAGTTCAGAGTTGGCCTCGTCTTACCACAATGACCGAGATCAGGAGCTTCTTAGGGTTAGCAGGTTATTATCGCCGGTTTGTGAAGGGCTTCTCATCTATTGCAACATATTTGACTAGATTGACCCAGAAGGGTTCTCCGTTCCGATGGTCCAATGATTGTGAGGCGAGCTTTTAGAAGCTCAAGATCGCCTTGACTTCAGCACCGGTGTTAGTGTTGCCTTCTGGTTTAGGGATTTATACTATGTATTGCGACGCTTCACGCGTTGGCCTAGGTTGTGTATTGATGCAGGAGGGCGAGTTATTTAATATGCTTCACGTCAGCTGAAGCCCCACAAGAAGAATTACCACATACATGATTTGGAGTTGGCCGTGATAGTTCATGCTCTCAAGATCTAGAGGCATTATCTTTATGGGGTGTCCTGTAAGGTTTACACCGATCATCGCAGCTTGCAGCATTTGTTCAAGTAGAGGGATCTCAATTTGAGGCAACTAATGTGGCTTGAGTTAATAAAGATTATGTTATTACCATCCTTTATCATCCGGGCAAGGCGAATGTGGTTGCGGATGCCTTGAGCAGAAAGGAGGAGAGTATGGGTAATTTGGCATTCATTTCAGCAGAGGAGAGGCCATTAGCTTTGGACATTCAGTCCTTGGCTAACAGACTTGTGAGGTTGGATATTTTAGAGCCCAGCCGAGTTCTTGCAAGCATCATCGCCCATTCATCACTATTCGAGTAGATCAAGGCTTGTCAGTAAGACGATCCACACTTATTGGTTCTCAGAGAGACAATACTACAGGGTGGTGTCAAAGAGGTTAATATCGGTGAGAATGGTGTTCTGCAACTCTAGGGTCGTCTATGTGTTCCTAATGTTGATGGATTGAGGAAAACGATTCTAGAGGAGGAACGCAGTTCTCAGTATTCTATTCATCTAGGTGCCACGAAGATGTATCGTGACTTGAGGCAGCATTATTGGTGGTGGCGGGTGAAGAAGGACATAGTTGAGTATGTAGTGGGGTGCTTAAATTGCCAGCATGTTAAGTATGAGCATCAGAGGCCAAGTGGCCTACTCCAGCAGATGGTTATATTTGAATGGAAATGGGAGCGCATCACTATGGACTTCATAGTTGGGTTTCCACGGACCTTGAGGAAGTTTGATGCAGTTTGGGTCATTGTCGGCAGATTGACAAAGTCGGAACACTTCATTCTGGTTGTGACCACGTATTCTTCAGAGAGATTGACCCAGATTTACATTCAGGAGATTGTTCGGTTTCATGGTGTGCCTATTTCTATCATATTAGATAGAGTCCCTCAGTTTACTTCGCATTTCTGGAGGTCAGTACAGGGTGAGTTGGGGACCCTGGTAGAGCTCAGCACAGCCTTTCATCCGCAGATCGACGGGCAGTCAGAGCGGACAGTTTAGATCTTGGAGGATATGCTCAGAGCATATGTGATTGACTTCGGAGGGTAGTGGGATCGATTCTTGCCTTTGTCCAAGTTTGCTTACAACATTAGTTATCAGTCGAGCATTGAGATGGCTCCGTTTGAGGCTTTGTATGGTCGGCGATGTCAATCGCCCATCGGATGGTTTGAGCCCGGTGAGGCTAAGTTATATGGTACCGATTTCATGAAGGATGCCTTGGAGAAGGTGAAGTTGATTCAGGAGCGACTTCGCATAGAACAGTCTAGACATAAGAGTTACGCAGATCAGAAGACGCGTGATTTATCATTTATGGTGGTCGAGAAGGTCCTCTTGAAAGTCTCGCCGATGAAGGGAATCATGAGGTTTGGGGATAAGGGCAAGTTGAGCCCAAGATTTATAGGTCCATTTGGGGTATTGAGACGAGTTGGGGAGGTTGCTTATGAGCTTGCTTTGCCTCCCAATCTATCGGGAGTTCGTATGGTTTTTCACGTGTCTATGCTCCAAAAGTATCATGCCGGCAGGTCGCACGTGTTAGACTACATCACGGTTCAACTAGATGAAAGCATGGGTTATGAGGAGGATCTAGTTGCTGTATATGAGGTACAAGATAACTTCTGCGGTAAAGGTTCAGTGGAGGGGTCGACCAGTCGAGGAGGCGACTTGGGAGACTGATGAGTACATGCATAGCAGATATCCATACTTATTCAGCACTCCGAGTATGATTCTAGACCCGTTCGAAGACGAACGTTTGTTTAAGAGGTGGAGAATATAATGACCCGACCGATCGTTTTGCCTTCTAGATCCCTGTTCCCCTAATTAAGACTCCCCCTATGTGATTTTATTATTTTATGACTTGTGGGGATGGTTAGTTCGGGGTTGTAAAGGTTCCGGTTGAAATCGGAACACTTAGTTTTTTAATATTGGCTTAAAAGGGTTAAGTTTGACTTGGGTAAATATTTTTAGTAAACGACCTCGGAACTGGGATTTGATGGTCCCAATAGGTTCGTATGATGATTTTGTACTTGGGCGTATGTTTGGATCGGGTTTCAGATGACCCGGGAGCGTTTCGACGCTTATTATTGAAAGTTGGCGCATTAATGGTTTTAGTTCTTTAAGTTTTGTTTGAAGTAGCATTTGGTGTTATCAAGGTTCCTTTGGGATTCGAGAATGGGAATAGTTTTGTATAATGATTTGTGACTCGCACGCAAAATTTGGTGTCATTCTGAGTAGTCTAAGTATGATTCGGCGCGTTCGTAGTAAGTTGGAAGAACATGAAGTTCATAAGTTGATTCGATTTGTTTTAGAGTATGATTCTTAAATTTTATGTTTTTTACGCATTTTGAGGGTTCGAGCGAGTCCATTTTATGTTTACGAACTTGTTGGTATATTTGGGGGAGGCCCGGGGGGCCTCGGGTGCTATTCGGACGATGCGCGGATCAAGTTTGGGCTTGAAAGAATTGTTGAAGCAGCAGGGTTCTGGTGCAATCGCACCTGCGAAGAACCTGCCGCAGGTGCGAGCTCTCATAAGCGAGCTAGTAACCGTAGAAGCGGCCTGGCGTAGATTAGACAGTGGTCGCAGAAGCGGAGAAGGACCTGCACCTGCGAATGCGCAAGTACGAGGGGGTTGATCACAGAAGCGGAAGGGGATCGCAGGTGCGGCACATTCGCCGCAGAAGCGGGCTCGCAAAAGCGATCCTCCACCCGTAGAAGTAAAAGTGGAAGACTTGGGCGTGGTCCGCACCTGCAAGGATATTTCCGCAGAAGCGGAGCCACAGGCGCGATGGTGTGATCGCAGGTGCGAAACCACTTAAGGCAGTGTGGTTTATTTAATGTCGGTACTTAGGCTATTTTGGCTCATTTCTTTCATCTCTTGGGCGATTGTTGACCTCTTTGAAGAGGGATTTTCACCTAGCTACTGAAGGTAAGTAATTCCTACCCAATGTAATTTAAATATATAGGTTGTGGGTAGATTTTAACATGTAAAATTATGAAAATTATGGGTTTAGTTGAAAAGCCTAGGTTTTGGATAAAAATGAGATTTAACCACGAAAATAATTATAGAAAATGGGTGAAAATTATGTATTTGAGTTCGTGAGGTTATGAGTAACATTTATATTCGAATATTTCTGGAATTCAGGCACGTGGACCCGGAGGTGTATTTTAGGAATCTTTCAATTTGGGTTGGGTAATTACTCTAATAGCTAAATTATTAATTTTTGAGCATACATTGATAAAATTATGTAATATTTGGCTAGCTTCGGATTGTTCGACACCAAGTTGAGGCCTTAAGGTGAATTTGTGGGCCGGAAAATGAGCTTTGAGACGAGGTAAGTCTCTTGCCTAACCTTATAAGAGAAAATTTACCCCATATGTGTTTTAAATTATCATTTACTTCTAATTGTGGGGGCTACGCACGCACGAGGTGACGAAAGTTCCTATGTAGCTACTAATTATGCTTAAGCACGGGTAGTTTTAGGACCCAAATCATGAAATACTTGTATTGTTTGCACTCTACTTGTTAATTTAAGTGCCTAAATTATATTGAAACTTGATAAAGGATTCATAAAGGCCGAATTTCACTTACCTTGAGTTTTGGCGGGTTACTTGACCGTTAATAGAAATTGTGCTTCCTTGTGTATTAGGCTTGTAATAGCTTTTAAATCGGATGTTCATAGAGTACTCTCTTCTTGTGGAGCGGGCCGAACGTCTCGACAGTATAATAGATGCATCTATGGTTCGTGCCGCTCGACCCTCGGCAGAGTACACATTATTCTGGATCGGGCCGTACGTCCTCGGCATAAATCGTGTGTGTTAATACTTGGAGCCCGAATACACTTGATATTATTTTTATGAATTAAGAGGTTATAAGTTATTTATTGGCCCGAAATTTATTTGGAGTTAGTATGTGTTAGTTGAAGACTTTTGGAATTTACTATCAGTTAAAGAATCAATTAATCACTGCTTGCTATTGTGTTAGGATTATTATTCACATATTCATGCCTATTTAGTATTCTTGTATTTTATTGTTGGCCCATAGTAAGTGTCGATGTCGACCCCTCGTCACTACTTCTTCGAGTTTAGACTAGATACTTACTGAGTACATGTTGTTTATGTACTCACGCTATATTTCTACACTAATCGTGCAGGACCTGAGGTAGGTGCATCTGGCAGTCATCCAGGCGCGCACTCATGTTACCCCGAGGCTTAGTGGTGAGCTTCTCTCTGAGGCCGTTCTGTAGCACCGCAGTCTCTCTTTTGTATTTACTTTTTGTCTGCTCTATTTCAGACAGTAGCTTAGTATTTTGTATATTCTACTAGTTGATCATACACTTATGACATCAGGTCTTGGAAACACGCTAGTAGACTTTATGGCTTTTGAGCATTTATTTCACTGCATTTGCTCTTTCATTAGTTTTTGCTTTACTTTATTAAAATTTTCATTTCTCACTTATTTAATAAATAAAAATCAACTACGTTGAAATTATTAAAAAGAATAAATACACGGCTAATTCAACGTTGGCTTGCCTAGTTGCGACGTTGGGCGTCATCACGGCCTATAAGGGAAATTGGGCCGTGACAACCATCTAGTAGAAGACTATAGAGGTTGACCCCACAACCCCACCATGCTAGTTAGTTAATTAATGAGCATTAATTTTACTGATTATGGAATAGTAAAGATTAGTGCTCAATTAATTCTCTGTCTTTTGCTATTAAATAACACGAATTTGATGTTTTAATTGATCATGGTTGGCTGAAGGTCAAAAACCTTTTTTTGAAGGAGACAACTCCACTCGCTTTCTTGACGATGTCTAACACGAATATTCACCTATTTGTACCAACTTTAAGAAGTCGAGTCCTATTATTCTTTCAGTACTAGTAATTGTGTCCAAAATTTAATTTTTTTTACTCATATTCGGCTAAAAGTTCATATATTTAGTGTATTTTTATCTCATATTTTGAGAATATTTGTGTGACTGAGAGAGTGATTTCCTTCAATACTTGAGTACTTAAGTTACATTTGAATTCTTATTTGAGTGTGTGAACTAGCTTCTCTCTTGATGGTTAGTGAGGGCACATGATTTGTGAAGGATCGGCGAGGTACTTGGTTCTTGAGTTGCATAAGTGAGTAAGCCATAAAATGGAGTATTTTGGAGTCAATTTTCGAGGTTAGGATATTAGAAGAGATCACTAGAATATTTTAAATACTCTTGGCATGTTAAAACTTGAGGAAGGACATCAATAATATATACGATGAGTTCTACGTGTAGATATAAGCCATTATCATTAGTTGTGATATTTGAGAATGTTTTTGAAGCTTGTTTCTTGCCATGATTTTGAGTTTTGAGTTGCTTGAGGGAGAACAAGAGTCTAAGTGTGGGTGATAATATTTGGCTAAAAGTTTATATATTTAGTATATTTTCGCCTCATATCTTGAGAATATTTACTGTGGTTTAAATTATTATTAGTGTATTTTATGCCCATTAAGTGTTTTCTATGTATAGGAGTGATTTTAGATGAACATGGGATCAAAAGGGATGATTCGGCACAAGAGAAACTGAAGCTAAGAAAGGGACGTCTGCCTTGCTCGCGTCACGCGAGCTGACCTCTTAAGAGGGTTCTTCAGTTGTGCAAAAGAGTAAAGTAAGGTCAAGGTGACAACCATCGCGAGGTTTGCTTTTGGAAACCTAGAGGTGGACGTTTTCCAGGACTCGTCTCGCGGAGTCAGGAATCTAAATGTGATCTTTTTAGATTCAAATAATCGAAATAAGTGAAAAAAAAAATATTATGACTGAACTATATATAGCGCCCTTTTAAAGGGCACGATACTTTAATGTGCGTTTTGGACGTTAAGGTATAGCGCCCTTTAAAAGGGCGCTATATGTATAACGCCTTTTATAAAGGCGCTATGGTACAAAACTACCAGGTATAGCGCCTTTATAAATGGCTCTATACATATTTTATGGGCCCACCAATAAAATAACTCTTCTGCGCTTAAATGACATAATAATAATTCAAATGGGTACAATGCCCTTTTAAAGGGCGATAAACCTCAAAATATTCGACCCCCCGGATTGGGCATTGCCTTATTTAAAGGCGTTAAGGATTTTGCAAAAATTCATTCAGAAATATTCTCAACTCCTATTAAATTTTTCTTCTTGTTAAATTCTCAAGCATTTTGTCATAATGTCTGAAGAGCGAAAAGTAAGGGTTTTATTATATTGGGGGAGAGAGGTTGTGGTGGCGAACAACTCAGTGAGCTATAGTTTATCTCCACAGTGTCATGTTAAGTTGCCACTTACAATGGAGTACGATAGACTGGTATCGTTGTTGTGTAACAAAATGAGTGTGAGCAAACGTTCGGTGAACCTTAAAGTAACCGGAAGATATCCGTATTCTGTCACTTCGCAAGGGGTTGCTTGTTACGTTGAGTTTAACATCGAGGATGATCAAACTTTGAGTGATTTTTTGAGGACTCCGGATGAATACCGGGAATTTCTTTTGATAAAAATATTGGAAATGTACGTGAAAGTTGAAGACATTCGCAATAATGAGGTTGCGCAAAGAAGGGATAACCCTCAGTTATCGGGTGGTTATTCTGGAGCAGTTTTTGCCGAACAGGTTCCGGCTGAAAGAGTTTGGCCTGATTTAAACTTATTTCCACGGGCGAATAAGGAGCGAGGAAATAATTTCTCTCCTACTTTACATAATCCACAAGACGAGTGACAAACTTCAATTTTTCTTTGTGTTACGATGTTTATTTTTGTTGTATTGAATTTGTATTTACACTCATATATTCCACAGGGGGTACCGGCCAGATATGAATTTAACAAGTTATGAACCCACGCCTAGTTGAAATATGTGTAGTTCTGATATGTTGGATTATGGTGGTCCATCCGGGAGTCATCACCAACAAGATAATGTCCATCATGGGATGTCAACACATTACGACTTGTAAGTGAAGTGATATAGCTATATGTAAAGTATTTATAGATTTGAGTAGCTCATTATTTTGTTGTTTGTGCAGTGAAAATGAGCAAGTTGAACTTCCTGTCCTGACTCAATTTCCCGAAGAAGACATATTTAATCGGGATCTAGCAGATGCACAGAGTCAGGAAGAGAACAGTGATTATGACAACAATGCCGATGAGTCCGGAGATGACACACCCTTCCCTGATGAGGGTGGTGATGAAGAGGAAGAGAATGTTGGACCTGATTTGACAAGGGAGCATGCTCCACCCCCCATTAGACCAAGAGTGTACGAGTCCCAAGTGTCGTTTTATTCAAGGGAGATTCCCTATCTTGGTTGTTTGCCAAGTATGCCGGATGTGGATGCCCTCACAAGGGATACTGACAAAATTCGGACAGCAATGCGGGATGAGTCTAGACCAACGGTGCAGGCAAAGGGCATGTTTTTTCCTGATAAAACGCGCCTAAGCAGGGCGGCAAAAATGTACAACGTAAAAGAGTGTCGTGAGATGACGGTATGGGAGTCAACTCCGGATGTATACAAGGTTGTTTGTTGTAGATGGTTTACAGGTTGTCATTGGATGTTGCGTGCGAGCAAGAAGAAAACAGGTATATGGAAAGTGGGTAAATACATTGGCACCCACACTTGTGAAATGGACATATTCAGTGGGAATCACTTCAACTTGGATGTTGACTTGATTTCTCTTATCCTGATTCCATATATTGAAGCGTCCATAAGGTAAAAGATCAAAGAGTGCATTACATCCGTCCACCAGGAATATGGTTGTACCATTACCAAAAGAAAGGCATTTCTAGGGCTCAAACATGCGTTTGAAATTGTTTATGGTAACTAGGATAAGTCATTTGCAGCTCTACCCAAGTACATGGCCGCATTGCAACACTTTAACCCAGGGACAGTTGTTGAATGGAAACTTGAGCGGAGTCCGGGAATACCAGAATATATATATTCAAATACATGTTATGGGCATTTAAACAAGCAATTGATAGTTTTCTGCATTGCCGGCCGGTAATATTCATAGACGGCACTCATGTCTATGAAAAGTTTGATATTAAGTTGTTGATCGACATTGCAGTAGATGCTAATAGAAGTATATTTCCTTTAGCTTTTGCTATTTGTGCCAATAGAAGCCAAGAGACGTGGACACTGTTTTTGAACCACTTGAAAGAGAACGTTGTCAAACAGCGTTCAGGTATTTGTCTATATCTGATCGGCATGGTGGTATTATAAGTTCTGTAGAGAATTTGCCTGCATGGCAAGAACCATATGCCTACCACCATTACTGTATGAGGCACCTGAAGGCCAATTTCCAGAAGGCACATCCCAACAAGGATTTGCATGATTTAATGTGGATGGCTGCAACAGATCACTAAGAGTATAAATTCCAGAGGCACATAAAATCTATCAGGCAGGAAGACGAGGCAGCCTATCGTTGGTTGATGCGACATAAGCCTGAGAAGTGGACTTTGCATGCGGATGGTGGCATAAGATGGGAAATTCTGGCTACAAATATGTCAGAGTCTTTCAACGGGTTATTGAAGTCTGCATGAGGATTGCCTGTCACTGTCATGGTGCGAATGTCATTCAAGCAGATGGCAGAGAGGTTTGTTGGAAAGGGGTGTTGAATTTATGCCACAAACAATGAAAAAATTTGAGAAATACAGGCGGCGAGCACATTGGCATTCATTTTTAGAGTATGATCACGACCGAAATATTTTTGAAGTTTGCACCGCTATCCATCAAAACCGGGGGAATAGTGTACATACCATAAATGAATCTAGAAGGTTATGCTCTTATGGGAAATGGTCCATCTACCATATGCCGTGCTCACATGCCATCAAGTGCTTTCAACATACAGGTTTAGGGCCAACCAACTATGTTGATAAATAATATAGTGTTGTTGCATAATTAAACACCTATAGTGGGCAGTTGCAGTTAGTGGGTGCTGAACATTACTGACCACCGGAACCATTTAAAATGGTGTGTAACAAGGAGTTTTTGCGTCAGCGACAGGTGCAAAAAAGAGCGCGTATACAGAACCAAATGGATGTTGGTGATATCGTTAATGCGTGCAAATGTGGTATATGCTCGCAAACAGGACACGACCGTCGAATATATATATAATTAGTCCTAGTCCCGTATGTAATAGGATAGTGCGGTTAAATACTATGTTATGTGTGTTGTCTTGACGACCTGAAAAGCTGCCCGCCTGCAAAAGCTGTATTATACTCGAAAGAATCTTTAACACGCGAAGCATAGCGCAGTTAAATACTATGTTATGTCTGTTGTCTTGTCTACCTGAAAAGTTGCTCGCCTGCAAAAGTTGTATTGTATCCGAAAGAATCTTTAACACGCGAAGCATAGCGCGGTTAAATACTACGTTATGTGTGTTGTCTTGTCAACCTGAAAAGCTGTCCGCCTTCAAAAGTTGTATTGTACCCGAAAGAATCTTTAACACACGAAGTATAGCGCGGTTAAATATTATGTTATGTGTGTTGCCTTGCCTATAAATAACTAGCGCATTTTAGCTATTATCTGCGCTTAACCAAAACAAATACTCTAGCAAAACCTTCCATAAAAGCAGGGTTTTTTTTTGCATTAACAAATGTCTGGAAGCAATTATGTACCAATGTGCTATTGTGGCAAACGCTGTATGGTGAAGGATTATTGGTCCGATGGTCATGTTGGGCGCAGATACTGGATGTGTGTAAACAGGTTTGGAGGCAATGACGAAAATTATTGCAATTTTGAGGTATGGCTTGATGAACCCATTAAGCAGGAATGCTACAAATGATCTTTGCAGTATATTTGGGATATGAACTGTGAATACCAACGTCGTGAGTCTGAAATGAAATGAGAAATTGCGGCATTGCATGAGAAACTAAAAGAGGCGGAAGAAGAAAAAAATAGGCTAGAAGAGAAATTAAAGTGGTTGGAGCAGAGAATACTAGGCGGTAGTGACTAAACAATGACATGTATATGTTGAGTGTAGTATTTTATATTTATGCTTTCTGTGTCATGTATTTTCATTAGTTGTACTGAATTTAAATTATGTTAAGTTGCTATGTTTGTGTTTGTGTTGTAGTATTAAAATAACGAAGAACCGGAAAAATAAAAACATAATGCGCATATAATGTAAACAATAAAAATTGTTGCTATTATTTACATAAAATACAAAAAAAAATCAATGCGTCCCACGGCTTGTGTGCTTCAATGCAGCCGTTGGTCTGAGACGCATCCCATCTCGCCCGGCTACGCTATCAGGATCATCCTCATCGCGTCGCCTCTTTATCGCAGGATGCGCTGCAGCATGATCGTCAGTAGTGCTGGCAGGCTCGGTATAAGGGGTCGTCGGTCCAGCAGTAACCTATAGAAGAATAAGCTAGCTCAATATATGAAAATATATAGTAGTAATGTACATGTTAAGTCACAAAAATTTAAATTGTCTTAACATGGTCTCGCCGGGCTCCTGAATATAATCATCCGTCGCAGCCAGGTGAGCATCGCACAAAGTGGCCTCCATGACGGGCGGGGATGAAGCCTTAATAAGAAAACCATAAAGATATTTATGGCTAATCAATGAGATAAAAATAAATTTAAATTTAATTGTAATACAAATATACCTGCGCCTGTGAAAGATCCCCAACATCCCTCGATGATGAGCCATAACTCAGCCGGCGCCTACTATCCACATCTCGGGTCGGCCGATCGTCAACAGCAGTCGATGGGCCTGGAAAGTACTGATCCCAATCCTCTCGTGTAATGCTCGTGCCCGTGATCAATAATAGATCTGACAGGGTAAGCTGCGAAGACCCTGGAGTGAGCTGAAACTGAAGGCTATATGACAGCATGCTGTTGTGATGGTAGTCTGGCTCATGGAGGTCACTCGACTGAATAGGTGCCTCAACGCCCACTTGCTGGGGACCACCTCCTCGCCGGCCCCCATAACCCCATGGGACAACCCTACCTCGTGAGACATCCCTACCTCGATGGTACTGCTCTGGCGCCACATAAGCAGGGTCGTGTCATAAGCGCTCATCCTCTCAGGCTCACCGCAGTGTCAGGCAGCCAGCTCTGTAACCTGTCGGCCATACTCGTGCAAAGTGGTCGCTCCCTCGCCGGCATGCTGCTGCATCTGCAGTCCCAACTGGTGGAACAAATGTAGGCCAATAGCCTGCACAACATGTAAAATATAAATTATGGAACGCTAGGTTACAGTTATAAGTAAGAATACCAATTACAGTGCCTCGTGCCTCCCGGCGTATAAAATGTACCGACCGCCAGTGCGATGAATGGGATTCCCGACTAAAAGTCGGGTAACGTCGCGGTACCAACCCATATAATCATACTCAGTATCCGTCCGGTGCGGTGAAGGGCAGCGGAATCAGGTCAAGTCGCTGGTCCCAAGTATCGATCCGTGCCTCTAGCCATGCCACATATGCCTGGTCCACCCTGGAATGATCATCCCTCTGGAAATGTATGGTATGCCAGGTGGGCGGTGGCGGTACAAGCTGTGGACGGCCAAACTGGCGAAGTACCCGCTCGGTGGCATGATGCTCCACAATATCAAGGCACATCAACGGGACGGAAGAGCTCCAAATAAGTCGATCGGCCGAGCAATAATCGGGCAAGCCAACTATCAGCGCGTCGCTATATGGCGTCCAGATGAACTATTAAGTAACAACAGAAAACGTGAGTATATGCAACACATGTGAAACTAGGCAAAGTAAACTTAGGTATACATTTACCTGTGCGCCCTCCAGCAAATCCAACAAATCTCTGCACAAGGGGAGATTATGTCGAGCCTCGTACTCTCATCCATATCCCCGCCGAAGAACCCACCTCCTAGCTAGAGGGAGAAACGGAGGTGGTACACCCAGAGATAATGGTGGTAGAGGTGGCTGCAACTGTATGAACCACTCCCAGGCCCAAACCTAACATAAAAAGTGGACGTAAAATTTAAGATATTTTTTTACTGGGTATGTTATAATGAATAGAGTATTCGAATATGTTTTCACCTGTAGCAGCGGCAAGAATCCAGCAATGTCACGCTGGGTGCCCATGATCGCCCGGCACATCTGCCTGAACAAGTAGGTGAGAACAGCAACGCCCCAGCTGTACCGGGGTAAATCATCTAGCCGCTTAAGATGATGAAGAAATCTCAAGCTTACTAGGTTTTTCGAAGTACTCGGGAACAAGACCCCTCCAAACATAAGGAGCAGCATCAACCTCATGTACCGCTGGACATGCAGCTCCGGTGTATCGCCTGTGATGTCAGGGTGAAATACCTCCAAATGGTCTCGGATAGTCATCAGCTGCAGACGACTGGCCCCAGCCAGTGCAGTCTCCTCCTGTGGCCGAAAACCAGTGAGCTGCTGTAGCATGTCCAGGTATTGCCCACATGTCAGCTCTCTCATGGCCTGCGGCAGAGCAACAGGGTGTCCATCAACTGGCAGCCCATATATAACCTCCACGTCCTGCAGTGTGATGGTGGCCTCACCAATGGGCAAGTGAAATGTGTGCATCTCCGGTCGCCACCGCTCTATCAGGGCCATGATCAAAGACCAATCGAGCTGCAGCCGCCCGATCTCTAAAATCCTATAGAAGCCCGTATCCTGCAGGCGTTTGACTACACGAGGATAGAGAACTTTACCCTTTAGAAAGTCCCACATGTCATCCACTCTCCTGACGCAGAGAATCTAGGCCAGTAACTCTCCCTCCCATATGTGGGAGGACCTATGATCGCCCTGTAACGACAGTAGCTCATCGCTAGAAGGTCCGGGATGCATAGGCGGGACCTCCATGTCGTCTACTGTAAATTAAATAACATTAATTACATGTTAGTTTTATAATTTTATATGTTTGTTTGTAAATTAAATAATTAATTTTTATAATTATACAAGATTTAATTATTAAGTATTTACATATGAGTTCCAGGCTCAATATTTGAGGCCCAGTAGCACCAAGATATCCTGAATTCTTGTATGGGTTAGTTTTATTATTTTACATGTTAGTTTTATAATTTTATATGTTTATTTATAAATTAAATAATTACTTTTTATAATTATACAAGATTTAATTATTAAGTATTCACATATGGGTTCCAGGCTTGATATTTGAGGCCCAGTAGCACCAAGATATCCCGAAATTCTTGTATGTGTTAGTTTTATTATTTTACATGTTAGTTTTATAATTTTATATGTTTGTTTGTAAATTAAATAATTAATTTTTATAATTATACAAGATTTAATTATTAAGTAATCACATATGGGTTCCAAGCTTGATATTTGAGGCCCAGTAGCACCAAGATATCCGAAAAATATTATTGTTTTCTCATGTTATTTTCTTACGATCGTTGACTAGAATTGGACAGAGTTTGTGTTTGATCTATCAGCTATTTTAACGTATTTTTGGGTATAAGAGATACTTAAATGATTAATTTCAATAACTACAGAGATACTACGCTAAAAGGCACTACATTTTACTACGCTAAAAGGCATTACATTTTACTACGCTAAAAGGGCACTATATTACCAGTCTTTAAGCAAATAAATAATTTAAACCAGATAAAAACAACAAATACATTTAATCACAAAACATTCACGAAAATACATATACAACAGTAAAAAGTAACTTATTAACATTTTTTTGAACAAATAATAATGATTTCTCAATTTTTACATATTTTTTTAGCACACTAATATCTTAGTCCGGATAAAAATAACATACTAGTTTAATAAAAGAAAAAAAAATATAAAACAACATAGAACACATTTAAAACAACTAATATGCATTTTTTATACGAGTTTCAACAAAAACTAAACTGGAATACCTCGATTTATGTTTTTTTGAAAGTTGAATATTTGAATCCGAAACGAGCAACCCATAACGAGAGAAGGCTTAGCTAGGATGTGGGACCAATAATATTTACTTTTTGTGGGATGGGTGGGGTCCTCTCGAGTTTTTTTGGGTCGTTAATGGGGAGGACCGCTGGTTTAATTTTAAAATTGGGGAGGGGGGGGGGGTTGTTTTGGTTCTGTAACGGGGAAAAGGGGAGGGACATATATTTGAAGGGGTATAGAGCGTCGTTTATTAAGGCGCTATACATATAGCGCCTTAATAAACTGCCACTATACTTGGACGTCTAATCAACTTCATATATAGCGCCCTTTTAAAGAGCGCTATACCTTAACGTCCAAAACGGACGTTAAGGTATAGCGCCCTTTAAAATGGTGCTATATATACCTTGATTAGAATATATTTTTTTCATTTATTTCGATCATTTGAGTTCAAAAAGACCATATTTAGGTTCCGGACTCCACCTCGTGAGCGTCTAAGACCTGTGCTGCAGGTTTTTCTAGCCTACTTGAGATTGATTAAAGTAGCCTCGCACATGCCATGAGTCTTATATAAACACCATAAAGCATGGGGATACACTATTTAGGAGGCAAAGAAAAGCGGTGGAGCTTAAGTTTATCTATTCTTCGGCCAAACTAGCGATTTTTATATTTCTTTGGACGATTTATCATTTGATTATCATGTCTATGTGGAGCTAAATTGCATATTCTACGATTTTGGTTCTTTCATTAATGTATTATTTGGATTTTGATTTTAATTTATTGATTTATTGCATTAGTTTATTTATTCAATCTTGGACGAATAGAGCAAGTTTCAGAACCTGGGCCTTAGGAAGTAATTTCGCAGTTAGGATAGGATATACCTGAGTAGGATTCATACGAGTAAAATTAACCCTATGATAGACAAATTAAGAAGCTGAATCAATTGAAAAAGACAACAGGATTATTAAATAGCCTATAACCCAAGATCATTTTTATCGCATTGATAACATAAAAAATCTACTCTTTTGTCTAGTGTACATTCTTTATTTTCTTTCCCTTTTAATTAGTTTAGTCCCAAACACTTTTCGTTTTAATTCTTGTTTAGAGAATAATGATAGTTTAATAGTTAATAACAAGTCATTGCAGGAACGATACTCTCCTTACTACTTTATTACTTGTCGATCGTGTATACTTACTTATGCATTTGGCTGCAATACTTGCTATTGTACTTCAATAAGGGAAAAGTGGATACACATCAAATTTATAATACTAAAATAAAATATTTGTTACTTTTTTTTTCTATTTTATAAGACACTATTTTGATGTTAGTCTATTTAAGGAATGTCTCATTTTTATATTTAAAAATAAATTAACTTAAATTTTTTATGTTATCCTAAATATCTTGATATGTTTAATACCATAATTATTTTTTAATCTTTTTAATCTTTTTAAAACTCTGTACCAAGTTAAATATTGCCACCAAATTGGAACGTAGCACAGAGAATATGACTCATTATTGATTATTTTATAGTGGTATGATTACGATGCTTGCTCCGAATGGAAGAGAGATGACTTTCCTTTTGGATGTTGCAAATGCACAAACGAAACATCTTAGTTAGTGTAATAAGTCACCACCCCCAATTTAATCTAGCAAGAAATTCTTTACTGGTAAAATAAAGCAGGAGACAATCGACCCTTTCTTAGGGTTCTATCTGTATAGGGTAAAATATGTTCATATTAAATGCTCGCATGATAAGGCGATACGTGGAGCCGAAGACAGAAGACAATCAGGTCTGAAGGCAATGATCTCGTTTGTTATCGGAGAAGGGTATTCATTAAGGCGAAATAAATGCTTGTCACTCGGTGGCATTTAATGGAGAATATTCTACAGCATTAAGTATATGGTCCGTTACAGAGAATATGGCATTCACTGCCTACCGTTACATATTCTTCAATGGCCCTCATAATTGTCATTAAAGAGGGGCTTGATCCTGGTACCTTGTTCCCTAGGTGCAACTATAAATAGGGAGCTCTATAACTATTGTAAAGGAGACGAATTTTCTGACAAAGCTAATACTATACTTTGTTCAAAAGCTCAATAATATTTTACCTTCTTGCTTATTAATATTATTACTATTGCTTCCGGAAGCGCTACTCCCGGAATCAAGATCCCTACTGTCTTATCTCGATTTCAACGCTAAATTTTACTTTCTTGTTTAATTTATTTATCATTATAGGATCAAATCGATTCACTTATCTATAAACCACGTATAAATTCAATTATACCGTTTTACGGATAAACACTATCTAATTCAACTAATGCCAAAAAAAAGGGGATTTGGTTGTAGAATGAGGCAGGAGAGAGCAGTTGGCACACCAAATAATCCCTAGGATATTAGTGTTGGAAAAGGGAATAACTCAATGCCGCTACTACAGGCATAATAATCTTGACTAATGAAAGAATTCTGAGAAACAAAATAAAAGTTTTTAAAAAAAACAAAATTGATTATCTCATTAATTTTACAACAATTAAAGAAGTCCAGCGCGTGTTGATACACGAATCATGGAGTAGGATAGTATATTATAGAATATGAAACCCTATAGAAGAATGAGATCAGTTATTAAACTTAAAAGTACGAATTTACTCGCAAGGTTAAGTACTTGGAATCTTGCAAAGACATAACCATTGAAAGAGCTTCCGCAAAATCTCCCTTACCAAATCTCAACTTCTCCCCTCCGGGTGACCAACTGCCCTTTTCAAGAACAAACGAAAAAGGAAAAAGAAAAAAGAATTCTGATGAGAGCATTTTTTTCCAGAGAAAAAGAAAAACACAATATATATATATATATATACTAATGTAGTAGAAGCAGGTGCAGGAGTACAAGTAGGAGTACAAGTATATAAGGAGTGTATAAAGAAGTGTGATAGTGTCAATTTCATAAGCAATCAGCCTGCCACCCTCTCTCTGGTCGGCAACGAAGCTTCAGGTGACTGTTGAGTGTATGTGGTTTGTGTGTCTCTTGTCTCTGTCTTGTCTGTCCCCATCAACACACTCTGTTCTCTCTCCCCACCCCCCACCCCCCCCCTCTCTCTCTCTCTCTCTCTCTCTCTCTCTCTCTCTCTCTCTCTCTCTCTCTCTCTCTCTCTCTTTACTTGGTTGATGTTGTCTAAGCAACCCTCCTATTCCTTCACTCTCTTCAAATAAAAGCACATTTCTTTTTTCCCTATTGCATTGATCTGAGACAAGTTTAAGCAATGGAAGCTCTGCTTTGTATTTTCATGTCAAAACCTTTATTTTGAAGGTAAACGTATCTTCCACCTTCTCTCTTATCATGCTTTTCCTCTTTTTCATTTTCTGAAAAGTAATGGGGTTTCTCTGGAACAACTAACTAAGACATTTCAAGAGTCTCTATGTGAATTATTCCTTATTTTAATTTGTGTGTTTTGACTAGATATGTGAGTAATAGTTAGTGTAAATTGAACAAATCCTAAAGAATTGTATCATTTTCTTGCATTTTTCTTCTCTATCTCTGTTTCCCCCCCCCCCCTCCTCCTTGTTTCAAAGCTGTGATACTTTGAACTTTTTTTGTGGTTGCAGAATTTTGAGGTGAAAGTACGAGATTTGGAAAAAGTTTGCATTTTTATGTGTAAGAATAAGGGAGAATGATAAATATTATGAATCCAGTGAACAAACCTATGAATGAAGTGGAGAAAGGATTGGATCCTCAGTTATGGCATGCCTGTGCTGGTGGTATGGTCCAAATGCCACCACTGAACTCAAAAGCCTTTTACTTTCCTCAGGGACATGCTGAACATGCCCACAAGAACGTTGATTTTGGGGGTTTCCCTAAAATTCCACCACTTACTCTTTGTAGGGTGTCATCCATTAGGTACTTGGCTGATACTGAGACTGATGAGGTCTATGCCAAGATAAGATTGGTTCCATTGAAAGGTAAAGAATGTGATGTTGAAGATGATGCTGGATTTCTAGGACTTGATAAGAATGAAAATCAAGAGAAACCTAATTCATTTGCTAAGACATTGACACAGTCTGATGCTAACAATGGTGGGGGGTTTTCTGTGCCAAGATATTGCGCTGAGACCATATTTCCACGGCTGGATTACTCGGCTGAGCCTCCTGTCCAGACCATTTTGGCTAAGGATGTTCATGGGGAGGTTTGGAAGTTTAGGCATATTTATAGGGGGACACCAAGGCGGCATCTTTTAACGACTGGATGGAGCAACTTTGTGAACCAGAAGAAGCTTGTTGCAGGGGATTCGATTGTGTTCTTGAGGGCGGAAAATGGGGATCTTTGTGTTGGGATCCGTAGGGCGAAGAGGGGGATTGGTAGCGGACAGGAGGTGCCCTCCGGATGGAATACTGGACCAGGGAATTATGCCTCTTCACTTTATCAGGGGTTTCCTGGGTTCTTGAGCGAAGATGAGAAGAAGTTCATCCGAAATGGTCAGGCAGCAAAGTCTGATGATGGTATAAGGGGAAAAGGTAAAGTTATAGCTGAATCTGTCATTGAAGCAGCAAAACTTGCTGCCTGTGGCCAGCCATTTGAGGTGGTTTACTATCCCCGAGCAAGCACTCCGGAGTTTATCGTCAAGGCCTCTGCGGTAAGAGCTGCAATGAGAGTCCAATGGTCTTCTGGGATGAGGTTCAAAATGCCTTTTGAGACCGAAGATTCCTCAAGGATTAGCTGGTTCATGGGGACCATATCTTCTGTTCATGTTGAGGACCCCATCCACTGGCCAAATTCTCCATGGCGCCTTCTCCAGGTAACTTCTTAGTCTTTTTGTATATGTCCTGGTTTCCATTTACAAACATTCAGATTCTTTATGTTCATTCTTAAGTCATTGTAGTTCAGAAAGTCGCATTCTAGTATGCAGTTTGATTGCCTCTTGTATGATAATGTTTAGCTCATCTCAAGTTTAACTAATTCAAAACATAAAGGGACAAAATTTCTAGTTTTTGACCTTATCAAGCCTTTATTTTTTAGTTAAGAATGTCCGCGTTTGATGAAGTGACCTTTTAAACCTTTCTAGTTAGTGTTCGTCTAGAGTAAGTATTTAATAGTCAAGGGAGGATGCTAAAAGCTCTAAGTCCGCAACATTCCTGAGGTTCTAATAAGAATCCGCAAGTTCCTTTCTTTTTATAGTTTTGTTGTGATCCTCGGTTTCTCATTTTGCTAATTGCTGAGCAGGTGCACTGGGATGAGCCTGATTTGCTTCAAAATGTGAAGAGAGTGAGTCCATGGTTGGTTGAATTGGTATCAAATATGCCTCCCATCCATCTCTCTCCGTTCTCACCCCCACGAAAGAAGTTGAGGCTTCCACAACCCCCTGAATTTCCCATGGTTGGGCAACTCTCAATGTCTTCACTTCTCAACAACCCTTTAAGCCCCAGCAGCCCTTTGTGTTGTATATCGGACAACATTCCTGCAGGCATACAGGGAGCCAGGCATGCTCAGTGTGGATTACCGTCATCAGATGTCCACTTCAACAAACTGCAGGCAGGGCTACTGCCATTTGGATTCAAAGAACTCGAACGTTCTGTCCCGCCTTCTAGACTTCTTAAAGGCGGCAGCTTCATTACCAGTTTTGACCATGATAAGAATATATCTTGCCTATTAACCATGGGCAATACTACTCCCACTTCAACGAAACGTAAGGAAACACAAACACCATCGTTCAAGTTATTCGGTAAACCAATTCTTACCGAGCAGCAGATGTCCCTGAGCTGCTCTAGTGAAACAGTTGGCAACGGTTTATCTAATGGGAATCCAGAGAAGATGATGAATGTCTCCGAGGGTTCGGGATCAGCTGTTATTCATAATGGTCCACCAGAAAATTCTTCAGGTGAGGTACTTCCTTGGTATAAAGATCAAAAACTTGAATTTGGAATGGAGACTGGTCACTGCAAGGTTTTCATGGAATCCGAGGATGTAGGCCGAACACTTGATCTTTCAGTCCTTGGCTCGTATGAAGAGTTGTATAAAAAGGTAGCTGACATGTTTGGTGTTGGAACATCAGAGATGCTAAGCAATGTGCTTTACCAAGACTTCACCGGCGCTGTTAAGCACACTGGAGATGAACCATTCGGGTGAAGTTCTAAGCCACAGATTCCTTTATGTTCGTTTTAATAATGTTCACATGGACGGTTATTGACATTGTCCTTTGGCTTGTTTTTGCGATTGCAGTCAGTTTGTGAAGACAGCTAGAAGGCTTACCATCTTAACAGATTCTGGCAGCGATAACATACGGAGATAGAGACTGATGGATATTGATCCTTGTTAATGATTGCTACAACAGTAGTTTCAACCTGCTTCTTTTTCCAGCTTTGAGTTGTTTTTAAGAGTTGAAGGGGGAATCTCTCCTTCAACCAGTGTTTAGCAAATTGTAGACTGAAGACAGATTCAGCTTTGTTTAATCTTTTCAATCTATTTGGGTTTCATCTTGCAGCTTTTTTTGTTGATCTTACGAGAATACAGTTTATTCATTCACCTTCTATTGACAATGTAGAAATTAAAATTAGTAAATGGAACATGATGCTATCTTTACAGATTAATGTGTACAAAACTGAATATGCTGGCGATATTTCTATTTTCTTCATTCTTACATTGTATACGTCCAAAATTTTGAAACTCATCAGTTGACTTGTCACCTACCTCACCCACACTCCATCCCCAATCCACAGGGAAAAACAAAAAAAGAGTTAAACAAAAAGAAATATTTTTAGTGTGTTTAACTTTTTGGTGGGCTTGTACTATAGGGAACGCCACATTATCCTATCCCCCCCCCCCCCAACCCACCCACCCACCCACAAGAAAAAAGAAAAAAAAGTGCTCGTGACAAAAATTTACAAGGAAAAATTACAAAGATGAATGGTTTGGGGTGTCGGGGAGTGGGAGAGTCTACAAAATCTGTGAGAAAATAATTTTTTTTTTTTAAAAAGGAGGTAAGGAAAATGTGTGAATGGAAGAGAGAGCAGAGGTTGCAGTGGAGAGTTGAATTGAACGTTACAGCGCCAACTGGAAGTTACAAGTGTTTGCAGGCCTTCAATAAAGTCAACCTAATTAATTAGTAAATTAATTATATATATGGCATATAACTAAGCTTAGCCTCCAGGCTTCTCCAATTCAAAAGCATTTTGTTTTCCTAAGAACAATTTTTGAGCGAAACAATTTTGGAGAAGCAGAAAAATTAGTTTCTCTCCAAAAGTACTTTTTGAAAAACACTTTTGAGAAAAATATACTTAGAAACAGTTTTTAAAATCATGGTCAAACACTAATTGCTGCTCATAAGTACTTTTCAAATTAATTAGTCAAACACAAACTGTTTCTTATCAAAAGTATTTTTTAGAAAATAATTTTGAGAAAAAGCATTTCTTAAACTAAACTGATTTTTACAGCTTAGCCAAACAGGTCATTAGCTAATTATGTCGTCCACGTGAACATCTTTAAATTAAGCAATCTTCTGTAACCCTCATGTTTCACATATGGAACCTACTTGTGAAAGAGACACATGCATTTGCACTTTGATATTGATTGTTTTCTAATCCTAAGAGCCACAATTATTAGTGATTTTCTAGTCATACATATTAGGAAAATTCACTTGCACAACATTATAATGACTATTATAGGTCGTTGAGGCAATTCCTTTTGAATGAAATATATTATAGAGGTATATTTTTAGAATTTTTATGACCGAGAGGAAAAAGTTATTTTTCCTTATGTCCTACTTTTCACCCCCCAAAAGTAGTAAAATAATTTGATCCTTCATACTGTTGATAAAAAAACAAATGAATTCGGCTTTAACAAGGACAAATTCTATTTTCGCTAAAGGAAAAAAAAATGCATCATTCAGTTTAGAGTAAAGCTAAAACTGCAGCATATACTCCAACTATCGAAGCATTGCACTCTCAAATTTGAAGGGTCAACATAAGTAAATTTTACCACTAACTTTTTAAACACTTTTTTTTATGTAAAAAAGAAAAGATCTCCTTTTACCTTCTTTGAGTAGTTTGTAAGACTCTTATCTAAGATGATAGATTTATCTACATACACTGTATATATAAGGCAAAATCTGTTTTTTACATTTATATATTAAGTTTTGAATCCTCTTGACACAACCCAAAAGTGTAGTTTAGTGGTCAAGAGGGTTCAAAATCTTTGAAAGGTCATAAATTCAATTCCTACTAGCTACGATCTTTATTTTTTTGAACCCCTTCGTCCAGATCTTGCCTCCGCCCCTGCCTACAATATCTCATTTATGTAATAGAAAGGTAGTGTAGTTGCACAGTTTTACTAATAAGAAAACTAAAACAGAACCTATCAAACCACCTTTAAAAAAAAAATACAAAACGTAACATCGATATTTTCTTTTTAATCTGTTCAATTGATCTTAGTAAAACGAGTACACCCTGTATGCACTTATAATTGTTCAGAGAACATTGATTATGCAATAAAGAAATAGATCAAAGGAGCACTAATCCCAAGTGCAGAAATGTTTTCAACTTTCCAACGATAAGAAAGCCAGTTTAGTGCCGCAAGTGTAGGTAGAAAACTAGAAATCAGATATAACAATCGTAAGGTCGAATCCCAATTAATTAAACAATAGTTTGGGCCTGAAATAGAGGAATTTAATGAGAAGGTTTAAGAGGTTGTCGGTCAAAGAGGCAGCTAAGGGCAAGGGCCGCGGCACCTTGGGGAGTGAACTTCTCTAACCTGCCCACCGGACAAACAAAGATTACGGGACTCAAATATATTTTCCAAAAATATAACACCATTCCACGTCAACATAATGCCGCGTGTATACACGCTCCATAATATATTTTTTATTTTTTCTGAAAAAGGTAGTATAAGAATTTAGGGGGAGGTGAAATGAACAATTACAGATTAAAGGTAGTAGTATAAGAACTTAGTGGAGATTCTAAAATTTGCAGATTTTACAATTCTTGTAATTCTATTATCTTTTTTCAAAAAAATGCAAACAAAAAAATTATCAAAGCGAACAAAAAAACTAGATAAAGGAGAAACAAATAGAGTATGATGAGTTTGAATGAAAAAGAAATAAAATATATGCATTTTTTTTCACTAATTAAAAAAATTCAGTTAACTATATACATGCATGAACCTCTAGTATTATGCGACCAAGTACTTCATCCGTCTAAGTTTACTTGTCCAATATATTAAAAATAAATATATACTTTTAATTGTCCAGTTTAAAAAACTAATGAATAATTTACCATTTTAATTATACATATTTTATCCTTCTTATTAAGTATTTACTATGTATTTCTAATTTATTTTCCAACATATAATAAATAAAAGTGATATAGTAAAATTACTATATTACTTATTATTTCCTAAAAAGTGTGCCAAGCCAATAATGAATAAGTAAATTTGGATGAAGAGCGCATGCGAATGACTATTGATTTGTTCAGACTTCATTTTGAAACGCTTCAAAATTAGTTGCTTTACAGAATCTAGCTAGAAAACTTAAATTTTAAATTTCATTGTTGAGCATCCATATATATTGACAATAATTAGTTTGAGGTAACATTTTTAATTTAGCTATTTAAAATGAAAATTCAAAAGATAAATATGAAAAAGATGTTGGCATGCATTAAGGAAATATATAAGAATTACAAATTCACTTAATTATTTTATTTGACACTTAGTTAAAGAAATAAACCATAACCATGTATCTTCTTTGAGGAAAGTCATCATGTTTGCAATAAAATGGCAGTAAGTATGACAATTGACAAAGAGTTTTAAGTTTGTAATACGAGGCATTGACCTTTATAAAACTTAAGCTAAACTTGTAGAGTAGGATGCGAATCCTCAATAACAAAGATTGACAGCAAAAGAACATAGATAATAACTTTATCCCAGCACGGCCTACTTAATCTACCCTTTCCCACTGAAGTCTGAAATTGGGAAGTGGACTTAAATGTCTCTGGTTTTTGCTCATGGTTGACTTCAATTTGTTCAATATTTTGAGTGTCTTATTTTGTCTTTTTGACCACTAACTTAAACAACTTCTATTCAATATTTGAAAAGGCGTTCTCTGGGCGAGTCCTGAAGCGAGACGTACCAAAAACGCATTAAAGTACATTGGTGGAACGTAAGTATCGTGGAGCGTAAGCCCAAACATTCCAGATGTTCATTTAAGCCGTAAGCCCCGAAAACTTTTCCAAATTTGAGTCAAATTTTCTTAATAAATAATCTTTTCTAATTAACTTAAACATCAAAAAGTTAATTCATAGTAAATTTTCAACTAAAAATCTCAAAAGCCAAAGGTTTTTTCTAGTTGTTTATCTCAATTTCATGATCTTTACTTTTTATCGTTTAATAATAAATAACAAATACACTTTAAACTTTTGTCTGCAAAGTACAGACTACAAAAAAAGAGTTTTGTCCTCCAATTCTTACTTTGCTTCTATGCTAGTATTTATGATTTGTTATCTAGTTTTAGGTTTTTAAACAATACTAGAATATCATTTTTATAACTCTAAGTTTGTTCAATAGTAGTCATGTTAATTATAGGTGTAACTCATCTTTATGTCTTTCGCTTTTTCAAGTAATTTTTATCCGTATGGTTCATGCACATGTTAGCATATCATTTTGGATTTTTTTTTTGTAATTTTAATGTATTTTTTTATTTATATCTTTATTTTATTAATTTATAAAAATATTAAAAAATTAAATACTCATGGGGCTTACGTCCCGCACCTTAGGACTTTTGCTTCGCTCCGTGTTAGATAAAATGTCTTGCCTCTTGCCCATGCCTTTTAAAACACTACTTCTATCAAATCATGAGTGAATTAAATTTTAACAAAAAAATTTAATTTAAGACGCAATTATATGAAAATCTAATATAATTCCAATATAAATCTGCATGCAATTAATTTTAGTTTAAAAAATGAATTATAATAATGCGCGTGATGCCCAAAAAGAAAGGGCAAAAAGTGGAACCAAGAATCCGTAAAACGTAATCAGTTTTGACAAAACAGTGAGAGACAAACAGAACAAGCAAAGCCAGAAGCCGATAGATGGATCGATCAAATAACTTTTTAAAAGAAATACTATTTCTTTTTCTTTTTCGTATTAGTAACAAATATAAGCAGTGTATTGGTTATTACTACAGACATACGACACAATCCTCACACACGGAGCTCATGGGACCCATCCAGCAAGGGTCACGTGAGGGAAAAATTATCCACCACCCCCCTAGGGTAAAACAGCGGTGGTCAACCCCTCTTTGCGCCGTGTTGATGCTTGGGCTTTCTCCTTCTTTGTCTCCTCTTCCTTTGTTATTTACTTTTTGCTCCTTTACTTTTCTCATATTTCCTCCTACCCCCCTCTACTTCTTTTTCTTTCCCCTCCATTTTCCCCTACAAATTTTGTCTTCTTTTTCTCTATTTTTTTCCTTCAATTCAATCTTCGATAAAAGTTACTGTAATGTACATTTTTCATTTTTTATTGTACCTTTTAATATAAAGAACACGGACATAAACACAACTGAAACTAGAAGGATTTTAAAGAAGAAATCTTGTGGATATAAAACTTCCTTTATTAAACCATTAGGACTAATGCCTTATTGGCATGAGGTTATTAGTAACGTTGATAATGTGAGTTTATGAATAAAATAAAGCTCAATGAATCGTCTCAAGATTTCAAGATTCATTTTTTAATTTGAAACATATCTTCCTTGAATAAAGGTTGTACATATGTAAAAGAACACTTTAGATACATGACTTGATTATGAATATTCAATAACGATTCAAGTATAATTAAATGTCTTAAAATATTATCTAAAATGCTGATAACAGAGTTAATTGATCAGATGGTTATTTTAACCACGCTTTTAAATATTATCTCTGAAATCAATCTTTTAAAAGAGGGTTCATATGGCTCATCCAATCAATCTTTCTCGACTAAATGTGTGTTGAGGAAATGAGTAACCATAATATATATATATATATATATATACACACACTTCCTTAATTAAGATCGCCTAGCTAGAAACAATGAATTAGCTCAATCCTAATAATTCAATTCTTATTGTGCTCAAAGAAACACTTACCAAAGTTAAGGGGTTTAAGTCTCTTTTATCCATTTGTGAACCACTAGTCTTAGGAAAAAGTGTATAGGCAGCAATAACATGAAAGCCTTCATTAAAGCACACATTAAATAGTAGACCATTGATTAGGGGCACTCACATTTGAAAGAGTCGTGCAATTATGTTTCACTATAAAATAAACAAAAAATGCAATTAAGACCATCTTATATAGTTAATGCAACAAAGTAATATGACCAAAGTCCTCATTACAAGGAAAGGAAAGTTGTGCACGAGGAGAAAGCGTTGAATATGAGAAAAGTTTTAAAAGCCATTGCAGAATTTCATGCATGAAGTTGTTCTATATGTTCATTAAATTATTATGTTGTCAAGTCTAGTTTAAAAAATAAAGTACTATAATTTTCAGAGACCAAATTGCAAGATCCGAGGCTTCCAAAGAAATGTTTGGAAGCCACTAATAAAGAGTCAAGAGTCAGCCCTTGATATCTGGTTTTTGTCATGGAAATTTTCAAATCTGTGATTTTCGTTTACCCTCTTTGATTTTAGGGTTTCGACTTTATTTTATTTTATCTATAGTACTATAGACTTGGAAGTTTGCATGGGAACAGAAACTTTTATAAAATAAGAAGATTAGTATTTTTGTGTGTTGTTTTTCTTGATTTCATGACATAAAACACACATTACATCAAACAACATTGTGCTTTGCAATACGGCATCCTATGCTTTCAAATTTTCAAGCTTTTGGATACCAGCTAGCAAAAGAAAGACTCAAGAACTTAAAATACTACTCCCTTCGATCTCCTTTACTTATCAGTGTCATTCTAGAAAATCAACAAAAAATTAATTAATTTTTCAATTTAATCATTAACATTAACAGAATGAGTATTTGCTGGAGAGAAATTAGCGTAATGAAAAATCAAAGCATAAATAAGGATAAATTGATCAAATAACTCTTATTATTAATATTCTTTAAAGGGTTTGTAAAAGGTTAATATGACAAGTAAATAGAACTAAATAAAGCAACAAAAAAAGTGAGTAGCTAGGATTTCTTTGTTTTTCTCAATTGTAACAAAAGATGGAAAAGAAAAAGAAAAAGGAACACTAGAAGGTTGTCAACATAACTTCGAGAAAAGGAAAAGATACCGTTAAGTAAACCTCAAAAACATTATTACGTTTGAAATTGATTTTTGTTTATCGTTGAGGCTCATATTAAAATTAGACAAGTAGGAAATGCAAAATTGTTAGATTATCCAATATCCTAGCTTTGACCTCCTGAAAATGTAAATTTTCGCACTGAATTCGAGTGCTTTAGTATAAGATTAGAGAAAAAAGTTACAAATGTTGTCTGCAAGCTAATTTGCTCTCGTTCAAGCATAGATAACTCCACCTTATCAAAAGTAAGAAACCTCACACTCGCGTTTACACTAAATTACATAAGTTAATCATGTATGAGTAGTATATTCCAAAAATATACATGAGCTAATCATAGTCAAATGTCAAAATTTTAAGCAAAATACATATGTTATTTGTTTATTGGTTTGATTTAAACCTCGAGATTCGAGTAACTAAAATTTTTGATCAATGATAAACCAAAATAATTTTCAGAAGTGTGATATGTACTTATATATACGACTGATATCCACTCCACAACACAATATTTAACTGATTACACGAAGTAATTTGAGTAATTAAAAGACTAGGTAAAGTTTGTGGATAAATATTTTCATTAATTAGTGAAAATCCCAATATATACTTTATTAGCAAACATTATAGAGAAAATGACATTGTATAACCTCTCTTAGGAAAAATAAATAAATAAATATATATATATATACAAATTTATACATTTTTTGGCTACCGAATGTAAATAGTTTCTGACGCGGACTAAAAGTGATAATACTCCAACGTTATATCTCTCTCCGTGCAGCGTACTAACTAGCTAGTTGGGCTTAGAATTGAGTTTGCCAATGTATTAAAAGTTGGCCACCTTTAAAAATTATATCCGTAGTCTGCATATTGATTTTGAATTTTAAACATCAGATTTCATTTCGAGCTTGTATTCTACAAAAGTGTCCAACTTCTAATTATAAGGCCACCAAAGAGGCTATTTTTGTAAATCAGCTGGCCATGTTGGATCGGTACTATGTGATTATAAGTTCATGGACTAACAAGAGGATTGAAGGGCTCGTTTGATATAATAGGCTGCATGAGATGGGAGTGGCCCATATATTCAGAATAGCCCATGAAGTTACCACAATCAAAGGGCCTGGATTATAGGACTAGACTTAGCACAAGTCTTATTTTTCTTGTGTGTGTGTGTGGGGGGGGGGGGGGAGGGGTTGGAGGTGCACAAACAACCATTATTAGGGATGCTATTTATGGATTAGCCGGTACTTATTTTGTCCTGAAAATTTGAACTTAAAATCTTAATTTCAGGAAATTTAGGACATTTTTGTCCCGAAAAATTGAACTGAAAAACTGAAGTTCAAGACACGTTGGCTAATTCCTAAATTGCATCCCTTTAGAGTGGCTACTTCATGTCATTTTTTCATTTTTTTTCACGGCCTATGTAGTTATGGAAATATTTTATTTTGAGGATTTTGGTACGGTATGACAATTCACATAATTAGCAAGAAAAAATCCTAGTTATAGATATTGGCATCGTGTATTAACAAAAGAATTAATTAACTCAATTTTTTTTAAAGAAGAATAAATGGGTTTATATAAAAAGGATGCTATAAATATTCTGAAATAAGCTATACCGACTGAAAGAACTCTAACCATTTTCAGAATTTCAAGGGTGGGATTTGTGTTTTTTGGACGAAGTTATTTCATTGTCCCTTTTTTTCCTGGTGGATGAATATTATTTTTCCATTAAATGCGTGTGGCGGTAAGTCAAAACTTTTTGGTCTCCATGTTCCTGTCCCGAAAGAAGCTTAGTTTTATCGCTATAAGGCATAAGTAGTGAAAGAAGTAGACATATAAAGAGAAAAGAAAGCGATATCCCTCCTACTTATGATTCAACATTTCGCTATAAATGTATATCACAACAATAATGTGTATATCAAAACGTATATCGTAACTTTATTTTTCTTATTTATGTATATCAACATGTATATTAAAATTTTATTTTCTTTCTTTGTATATCAAAAATATGAAATTATAAATATAGTCTTTTAAAATTTATTGTTGTCTCTATATCAATATATATCACACCGAAAATAATTATATTATTTATATATCGTAGTATATAACATCAAATAATGTGTATATCAAAATGTATATCACAAGATTATTTTCCCCTTTTGTGTATATCAAAATATATGTCAAAAATTTATATTCCTTATTTGCCAATTCCTATTATATGCTGTTACCTGGATATCACAAGTTTATTTTCCTTCGTTGTGTATATCAACAATTTATTTTTGTTATATGTGTATCAAAATGTATATCAAAGCTTCTTCGTATATATCAGCGTATAATACATAATTTCTTGTATATACATAAATATATATGTTAGAGATACATTGATATATAAAATGAGAATTAAAACTATTTATTTAATCAGAAAAAAGAATGAAGTTTTGGACAGTGCCAATTTTTTTTGGGGGTGGGGGGGTTTGGGGGGGGGGGGGAAGAGGGATGAGAGACGAGAGCATAAAACCTGCCAGTATATTGTGCTAAATTCATGAAATGCTAAAACAAAAATTGGTAATATAGTACCCCACTCTACTAGCCGAAAGCTAAAGTAGGAAAGCAAACCTCCATCCAGAATTTAATATTGTCTAGCCCTGTGAATTGTTGGTAAACTAACAACGAAGGATGTTTTGTGGAAAAATAAGAGAAACGAGAAAAGGAGAACAATGTGAAATTTGAATTTTATTGTTTTGCCATTATTTAAGGCCGTGCCTTCATTTGCTACATTTTATAAGTGAAAATAAAATGAGATGATGAGAATCAGATCTTCATTATTAAATGAGAATGAGATAGGAGAGATATCTATCTATCTATATTATTATAAAAGTACGAATGTTTCGTGCTAAATGTTGAGTGGCTAAAATATTTCTAAAATATTAATCGACTTTTATATCTTTAATTATTTATAATAGTTTTGACAAGAACTTATAATGGAAGGACACAACTGGAAATAGACACGTTAGGATGAAGAGGTGTAGCAGAATAGGGACTTAATAGTGGAAGAAGTAGGATTATGAATGAATAAGAAAAAGTAAATCCTAAAACTAAATATTCTAAACTTACATCTAAGCTAAACGTGGAACAAATACATTAGAATTGAAGGAAGTTAGTTCAATTGTATATAGTCAGATATTTTCAAAGTACTAAAATTAAAATAATAATTAGTTTACAAAATTGAAGAAAACTTTTAAGTTTTCGTTTGAATTCCAAGATGTGAAAAACAAAGGTTCGACTAATTTTATTTTCTTAAAATATTTTGAATTTGTTATCCGAAACTAACAACACATTGTTATTCAAAAGGATTTCTGTACATTTTATATTGTATTTTATTAAAAATCCAACGTACTTAAATGGTTTTGTCTTTGATATTATAGTTTTAGAAATCTGATTTTGACCCTCTTTTCCATGTTCCGGACATTAACTTTTTTATTTTTTATTAATAAGATAACTATATTAATAATTTTAAGATACCATAACTATAGGATCATATTTACAACGCACGATCAAGACTAAATCACATTGGACCGAAAGAAATTGAAATTTATTGGGATTAGGCTTTAATTATTTTTCACATAAATTATTTCACATTGAATAAAATCGTAATACATTAGGACTGTCTAATATTTAATATTTTGAAGTAAACTAGCTAAACATTAAATTCTTTAAACTGAAGCTCTAATTCATATTAATTTACTAACTACAGTAGTTAATTAGATACATTAATTAGTTCATTATATTACTCTAACAAATGATACTATTAGAATATATATGCGATTGAAATTTTAATATCTTTTATACAAATTATGTGATACTTGACTTAAGAGATTTGTGCAACGCACGAGCATAGAGACTAATACTATATTAAAAGCACGAAACCTCTATCGAAATGTTGTTCGCCTTTTTTCCCCTTTAAAAATAGATTTCGCACTAGACAAAATAGTAATTTGATGATTTTTCTATTATTTAGGATTCTTAAATTAACTAAAATTTTAGTTATTAAATATAACCTTATTTGAACTACTCAAAGAGTCCTAATATTAAAGACTTTAAAATTCACTAAGAATGTGATATAATGTTAGAGATATTCACGTGATTTAAAGTTGGAGGCTAAAATAATTTAAAGTAAGTAAAAACCAAGTTTGTGTGGGTTTTAGGTTGTGCAAATATTATAGAATACTAGAGTCATGCCAAAAACAGAAGACAAGCATTTATACAACAATTCATGTACGTATTTTCAAAACTTGTCTTTCTCTATTTTTTCCTCCAAACTTATTAGTTTTTTCAATAAGTATAATTCCTTTTATTTGTGGTGTGGATATACACATGTTCTTCCTGAGGCTTAGATATGATAATATATTTTTATAAATTATCCATCTGTAGAATTTGAGATATAAAGTTACTTATGTATAAATTCTTTTTTGAAGAGTCAATGAATGAAAGGTAGAGGTACCATTATTACTTCAAATATGCTTGTGCTTTAATTTTAAAATCGATTTCTTCAGAGTATGCTCCTTTAGATAATTTTTTTATGTATAAAATTGTTGAGTTCCTTGAGTTTAAAGGCCTCTTTTCCGACGGAGCAAGCTAAGTTGATCATCTCGATGGATAATTATTGACAAGAGATTTAAAAAATATGTCGGAGCGTATTATGTAGTTTTTCCTTATGACATTGCAGATATGGAATTATTTCGTTCAAGGTCTGACACATTCTTTTTCTTCTTTATGGTTCCAAATTTTCTATTGTCTTTTGCATAGACTTTATTATTTTGTAAATTATATGTGTGCAATTCCCGTTTTTATACAATTATAAGGTGCAGGTGAAAGAAAGCTATATAATAAAAAATAAATGGATGATTCCATTATACAAAAATGGTGAGTCATATACAATAAAATTATCTCTCAATTTTAATCTACATTGGAGATAAATTATCAATGTTAATAAGATATTTCAACATTAAATAACTATTGATAATTATTGAATAATAATTCTATCATATAATATAGACATATGTTTTTCGAGTATTCATACCCTTTTAGTAACATTCTATAATATGGTAATATTCAATAAGATATGAGAGGAACTATGTAGGGTACAATTTCTTCCTTTATTGCATTAACTAAATAAAATAAGTATTTATGATTTTCTGGAACTTAATTTTTTTTCTTAAAATATTATTGTATAACTCAAATATATTTTTAAATAATATTAAAAAATTTATTCATTTCCTTGAGATAAACGTGCAACACGTACTTAAAATTATATATTATTATTATTATTATTATTATTATTATTATTATTATTATTTATCTATCTATCTATACTATTATAAAAACGTAAAACTCAAATAAAATATTAAACAACTTTTTTATTCTTTAAAAATAAATTTTACATTAAATATTCTTATACATTATATTCGTAGTATCTTGAAGAGTTAAAAAAAAACAATTTAGGACTCAATGAACAAGAAACTATGGATCCCTACTTTCTTGATTCTTTTATCTTTAACTTTTCTTTTGATATTTATTTTATAATTAAAATACATTCTAATAATATTTATTTTTGCGATGTTTAAAAAATTATATTTATTGATATTAGGTACACGCGCAATGCACGTACACTAAGACTAGTAAGAAGAAATATGGGAAGAGAGAGGGAGACGACAAAGAGAGGTAGAGAGGGGGCTACAGGGAGAGAATAAATATGAAAGTAGGTTTTTTCGGGATTTAGCTATACAATGCTAATTTTTTTGGAGCTACTTTTGCCAAATGTAATCTAAGGCAAAAATAATTTTTCAATTCCTATTATATGTTGTCACATGGTGCCAATTTATCTTTTTTAATTTTATTTAATCTATATTTTTTTCTTTTTCATTTTAGCTACTCTTAAACCAAGAAATTTCACTAGTGTCCTTCTGCCTGACATTAATTTAGCTTTTATCCTCGTTTATAAAAGTTTTGCAAATATAGGTAGACCTAGGGGTGTCAATGATTCAGTTCGGTTGGTTATTTTATAAAATTTGTACCATACCAATTTTTTGGTTATTCTATTATATATATCTAAAATTAGACTTTTTGAAATTGTCTCAATTATATCGGTTTCTCTTCGGTATCGGTACAGTTCGATTAATTTTTGGTATTTTTTTAAAATGTCATATAAAAGCTACTAGTAGAAATAGAATGCAATAACATACGTACTTTTATAGGGCTTAACAAAACTCTCTAGACATTTTTATTATTTAAAGAGTTATGCATTAAGAAAACCTGAAAACAGCGTAAAAGAAACTAAGCAAAGACACCGAAAATGTAAATCACACGAGTAGAAAGATATTAACCAAGTTTGGACCAAAGAATAAAATCTATAGAAGATTAAATATTCAAAAAGATGAATCCAAATGATAGGAAAGGAAACATATTCAATACATTATAATTTGCTACTCATAAATGCTAGAATACCTTGTGTCTTGCTAGTGAATATGCTAAAATAATTTAGTTTCAACTAGAGTAGCATAATAGGTTGGGAATTAAGATTTTGAGTTTAACTAATTGTCGGCTTAACACCCTGAAAAATTTCGAAGTGTTTTAAGACCATTAAGAAAATTGGCGGGTGCTAATTATATTAATTCGGGTATGAACAAGACTAATAATTTGAATGATATCAATTGATCATGATAATATATGTATGAGGTATATTAAGAATGGTTTATGGTCTAAAAAGAGCCCTAAGGCTAAGTCAAGTAGAAAATTATATGATGGGATAATATTTCAAGTGAGTTCGTACAAGATCTAACTTCAAACGAGCATAACTCTCAAGATATAAAGAGTTATGTAGTGTATAACCTATCAAATTAAATCACTTTGAGTTCAGTTTCCAACGCATCAAACCGTTCATCATTTGGATATATATATATATATACAGAAAGTTATGGCCATTATACTAGACATGTGTCATATGTGCGCCCAGATGCGCGACCGCGCATATTTGAGAGTTTCCGCCTCAGGTGCGCGGCCACTTGCCCAGGTGCACATCCGCACACATAGGAACTCATTAAATACCCCCCAAGGCCGGGTAGAGAGAGAGCTAAGTCATTTCTTTGAGCTAGGGCTTGCATATCAAGGGGAATCCGTCCAACACCTCCCTCCCATGAACCAAGGTAATATTTTTGGAGTAATTTTGAGTTTATTACTACTCCTAAATACTTGTATTAACAAGGATTAATCTTGAAAATCCATAGATTTCTATTTAAATCCCCAAATTGATCAAGAATACTACAAGTTGGGATTCTCAAGAGTTTCACTATAAGAGGTATGTCTACCATCTCTAACTAATCTATGGTGATTATTTATGTATGAAAAATGTGTTAAAACTTATGGCATGGTGATTGGAAGCCATAAGTTTCCGATTTAAATACATAACCATTGTAGAGATTGAAAGGTGATTATTTGATAGAATTTTATTAGTTGGGTGAGAATGGCTGGTCACACATGTGATGTTAGGATTATAAGTTGTTAAAGAATGATGGTGGGATGAATTGTTGGTAAATAATGGTAGTTGGAAGAACTACTTCTATGTCACGACCCGAAATTCCCACCTTCGGATCGTGATGTCGCCTAATATTTCACTTGCTAGACAAGCCAACGTTAGAATAATATTAACCAATTTTTAAACAATCTTTACATTATTAATAATCAAGGAAATAAAAGCGGAAGCAAAGTTTGAAATATAGTGAAATAATCCATAAATGCAACGGTGTCTAAATACCATCCCAAAATTGGTATCACAAGTGCACGAGCTTCTAGAATAATACAAATAAAGGTCTGAATAAAATAAAGTTGTCTGGAAATAAACATACAGCTAAAGTAAAATAGACGGGGACTTCAGAACTGCGGACGCCATGCAGTTATACCTCAAGTCTCCTCCGAGTAGCTGAAATTCGAGCAAGTCTACGGTACGCCACTGGGACCAACTCCAAAATCTGCACAAGAAGTGCAGAGTGTAGTATCAGTACAACCGACCCCATGTACTGGTAAGTGCTGAGCCTAACCTCGGCGAAGTAGTGACGAGGCTAAGGCGATTCACTTACATTAACCTGTACGCAATATTAGTAACAACAACAATAATAGAAATAAATCAGGTAACTCATTTATAATAATTGAAGCCAACTCAGCAGTCATAACCAATTATCATTTCCATCAATTCTGTTGGAGCGTGCAACCCGCTCTCACAATATATTCACATTTAATTCTATTGCAGCGTGCAACCCGCTCCTCCAATATATTCATTTTAATCAAGTCTGTTGCGGCGTGCAACCCGATCCCCCAATATATATATATATGTATGTCGACTTTTAAATAAGTGTGTTGCGGCGTGCAACCCGATCCTCCAATATGGACTTTTAATAAGTCTGTTGTGGCGTGCAACCCGATCCTCCAATATGGACTTTATAATTAATTCTGTTGCGACGTGCAACCCGATCCTCCAATATATTCATTATAATCAATCTTGTTGGGGCGTGCAACCCGCTCCTCCAACATATTCATTTACCAATTCTTATAGAAGAAATTTCTCCAATAAATGCAACAATTAATATAAAATTATAAGACAACAAACATACAATAATTATGATTTAATTATGAAACAAACAAAGGCAGATAGCAAATTATTATGAAAATCAGAGAGAAAATATGCAGTTTAATATTTAACATGCTAAATGTCAAATGACAATTAAGGCACATAATTCAAATAGTATGTAACAATTAATGCAGGAATTCAATAATTAATATTTGACAAAGAATAGGAGAGAAACAATTATTATAAAAATTAATTCATGATTTAAAATAATTTATGATTTTTAAAGTAAGCAGGCAAATAATTAATTTGACGACGTATAGACACTCGTCACCTCGCCTATACGCGTTCACATGCAATTCACATAACAAATAATTTAAGGGTTCTATTCCCTCGAGTCAAGGTTAACCACGACATTTACCTCGCTTTGCAAATTTCAATCAATTACTCAACCATAACTTTTCCTTTTAAATTTATCTCCAAAAGCTTCAAATCTATTCACAAACAATTCGATTTATTCAATACGAATAATAGGAATTAATTCCATATGAATTTACTAATTTTTCGGATAAAAATCCAAAATTCATTAAAATATTCGACAGTGGGACCCACATCTCAAATCTCGGAAAAACTTACGAAATCCAAACACCCGTTCCGATACGAGTCCAACCATACAAAATTTATCAAATTGCGATGTCAAATGGACCTTCAAATTTTAAATTTTTGTTTTTGGAAGATTTTATAAAAATTCCAATTTCTTCCATCTAAATCCGAAATAAATGATGAATATGGACTTAGATTTATGAAATACAATCACTATATGATAAAGAACACTTACCCAGTTCAAAATCATGAAAAACTCCTTTGAAATCCCCCCTAAGCCGAGTTCTTATTGAGGGTTTGTGAAAAAATGGGAAAAATTCCGTTTTGGTTTTGTTTTAAGTCACATGCGTCAGGACTTCTTCGCGTTCACGGGCCTATCACGTTCGCGATGAGTAGCAGTCCATGGCTTTCACGTTGGCGAGTCCTCCTTCGCGTCCGCGAAGGCTTTTTCCCCCCTGGCCTTCGCGTTCGCGTGCCAGTGCTCGCGTTCGCGTAGACCCCTTCCCCAGGCCTCTAAAGCTTCGCATTCGCGTTGAGCTGGTCGCGTTCGCGAAGGGTAAAGTCCTCATAGCTTCGCGTTCGCGACCCAATCTTCACGTTCGCGAAGAAGAAAAATTCAGCCAGCCCAGTTTGCTCTTCGCGTTCGCGAGAGTACATTCGCGAACGCGATGAAGGAAATACCAGAAGCCTGAAGTTGCAGAAAAACCAGATTTTCTAAGTTTAAAACATCCCGTGGCCTATCCAAAACTCACCCGAGCCCTCGGGGCTCCAAACCAAATATGCACACAAGTCTAAAAATATCATACGAACTTGCTCGTGCGATCAAATCGCCAAAATAACACCTAGATCTACGAATCGGACACCAAATCAAAGGAAATTTTTAAGAAAACTTTAAAACTTTTATTTTTACAATCGGACGTCTGAATCACGTCAAATCAACTCCGATTCTCACCAAATTCGGCAGACAAGTCATAAATATTATAGTGGACCTACACCGGGCTCCGAAACCAAAATATGGACCCGAGGTCAATAAATCCAACACCAGTAATTTCTTAAAAATCATTAAGCTTTCAAGCTTTTAATTTTTCATCAAAATTCCATATCTCGGGCTAGGTACCTCAGAATTCGATTCCGGGCATACGCCCAAGTCCAAAATCACGATATGGATCTACCAGAATTGTCAAAATACTTATCCGGGTCCGTTTGTTCAAAATATTGACCAAAGTCAACACAGTTAAGTTTTAAAGCTCTATATCACATTTTAATCGATTTTCACATAAAAACTTTTCAAAAAATTATACGGACTGTGCACACAAGTCGAGGAATGATACATGGTGCTTTTCGAGGTCTTAGAATACAGAATTACTTATTAAATTTAAAGATGACATTTTAGGTCATCACATTCTATGGTTAAGAAATGTATAAATGTATGCCCACTAGGTGTTTGGTAAATTGTCTAAATGGCCTAAACTATGGAATTGGTTACTAATGTTGGTCCCATTGGATGTTGATATTGTAGATTGAAGTTGTTTAGTATAGTAGATCATTGTAGTATCATTAAGGGGTGAATTTCAGTTTCGGATCGTTGGCATTGAATTGAGGAGACAAGAAGGCATTCAGAGGTGGATACGCGTGGAAGGGGATTTCCTGAGTATTGATTAGCTTGCTCAATGTTGGGTTCATCTTGTTGAGGTAAGTAACTCTTCTAATCTTGGAGCTGAGAGTATGAACCCAGAATATACGTATTATGTGAATTGTTTGGAGGTGACGCACATGCTAGGTGACGGGCGTGCGGGCGTGCACCATCGAACTTGTGACGTAATTGTTCTATAGAATTTTGTAGTCAAATAATCTTGGCATTTTCCATGCAGTTTTATGTGTTAAAGAAAATTGAGGTGAGAATCATGTTTAAAAAAAATCATGTTTAGGCTATGTGCCAGTATTATTGGAACCCACAGAGGTCATATTGCTGTGAATTATTTGTTTTAAATTGAAAATTCATACTCAGTTATATTCATTTCATTACATATCATATCTCAGTCTCTTTTGTTATTTATTGATATATTATATCATCATTTTTGGGCTATTTTCATGACATTGTGAGCCCATGAGAGAGAGACTGGAGAGATTGATGACTGAGGGAGGCCGAGGGCCTGACTGTAAGGATATTTTTGGGATCGAGCTGCACGCCGCAGCAGGTCATGTTGGCTTTATATACATTAATATTATTATGTGGATCGGAGCTGCCTGCCTGCAGGCCTTATAGGCTTTATATAGCACGTGAGTTGTCCGTGCATCACGTGAGTTGTTCGTGCAGCACGTGAGTTATCCGTGCAACACGTGAGTTGTCCATGTGAATCCAGATATTTATACTATAGCACGTGAGTTGTTCATGCGGTTTATAGCGCTTGGGCTAAAGGAGCCTCTCCGGAGTCTGTACACACCCCTAGTGAGCGCAGGTACCTACTGAGTACGAGTGCCGAGTGCCGAGCGATTGGGAGGATTGAGTGACTGTGAGGACTGAGTGATGGGGAGGACTGAGTGAATTAATACTCTGAGAGCATGTGTATGGTATTATCACTGAGATACATTGCATTGACATGCACACATGAGATACATGCATAGAGATGTATTTTTCTCATGCTGTACGGTATCACGTTATTCATGACTTCTCACACATACTGGCCTATGGGCATAATGATGCATTTTCACTGGCTATCTAGAAAGAAAATGAAATATCTTATTTATTGTGGAAATGATTTTTGGAAAAATTACTGTTTTCAACTTACTCATATTTTTGGCAACTTCGGTAAACAATTTGATTTTTTTTTACTGATGTACTTGAAAGTCAGAACTATTTTCAGAAATCATGATTCAGCTGAGCATTTTATATCTGGGTTACTCATTTTATTACTTTCTTTATGTTGTTATGAATTGTTGTTGCTTATGGGAGTTGGACTCTGACCTTGGTACAAGCTCGTCACTACTTTCAACCTAAGGTTAGGTTTGTTACTTATTGAGTACATGGAGTTAGTTGTACTCATACTACACTTCTGCACCTTGCGTGCAGATTTTGGATGTTGATGTTGCTGTGCATGGCGGGAGCTAGCATTGAAGATGTACCTACGATCCAGTCACACCTGCATCTTGTTCTTGGTAGCTTTAGAATTATTAATCTGTTCATGTATATTTCAAATAGATGATGTATTTTATTTCACACCAGCTTTATAAATTCAAATCTTAGATGCTCATGATTTGTACTACCAGTCCTTGGGGAGTGCATTAGAGTCAGTTAAATATTAATTGAATCGTATTGTTGTTATTTGTCTTACCTAGCAGGTGAGGTTAGGTTCCATCACGACTAGTCGAATTTTGGGTCGTGACAAGTTGGTATCAGAGCTCTAGGTTCATAGGTTCTACAAGTCACGAGCAAGTGTCTAGTAGAGTCTTGCGGATCGGTATGCTGACGTCCATACTTATCTTCGAGAGGCTACAGGGCATTTAGGATATACTTCCCATCTTTCCTTCCTTATCGTGCAAAATTGATTCAGCTTGAGACATAACTCTTTGAATTCCTTCCACGCATTCGTGTACGCATGTGAGCGCTCGGTATCAGCTGTGCATCGTCGGCTTGTAATTCCATGAACGAGGTTCAAAATGTGTATTCTGTATTTTGGTGATGGGCCAGTCTGGAGGACTTGAGGCCAGGATTAGACTGCAGCTTAGGCTCGGTAGTTTCAGTTGTATGAACTTGTACAATTGGACTCATATGTACGGTAGTGTCCCTATGAGTGGAATTTATGGCTCGATGAATGGCTGGATGACCATATGATGACTATATTGTGACTGCGGGATGTGTTCAGATGGTTTGACTATTTGCTTGAGATGTAAAAAGGACTATTGGGTGTTTGACTTCTATCTCGATTTGACATAGAGTCTCGAGTTATGAATGTGTTAAAGGATCTTTCACATGGTGTAATTGTGAAACAAATTAAATTTTTGTGTCTTGTTGATGAGTTTAAACTCATGAAGGTTAATTGATTACGTAGGAGTTGTGGCAGTAAAAAAGGTAGAGAAAGATGCCAATTTGAGGCTAAACATGCGGGTTATCACCTGCGGAATAAACTACAGAGGTGTGATCTTTATAATGTTGTGTGGAGAATCTTCTTTTCTACCAGTAGGGCAGATGTATTGGGATTTGAATTTGAATTGGTGAAGAAAGTTGACCTGACCATCATGAGAATGAAGGCGAGCTTAGTAGACGATTTAAGGTAACATATAGGTTGTGATGCATGAGCTTGGGAAGAATTTAGTTAAATCTCACTACGGTGTTATGGAAATAATTGAATATGGGTATTGTGAATTATTGAATGTTTTGATCTATGGCTTTGAGCCAAGTGGGGGAGCATACTAATGACAATTCGATTTCATGGTTATAGGTTAAATTAAGTTTTGGCCTGAGACATACTTGTGGAGCAGTTATGACTACAGAGGCTGAGATCGAGGATAACCCGAGTAAGGAAATTTCCTGAATATGGGATATAATGCACTTATGAAAATATGAAAAATCATAGAATGATTAGGTTGTAAATTGCGAAGAATGTAGTGCGCATGGAATATGAATTTGGCCAGTGGTGTTAAGGCAGGGTTATTTCTTTGAGTGTTGTTTTGCTAGCAGGGCATGTGTCTTTTGGCCCGTTTGGGCAGTGCAATTCAACTTTGACCGAGCGGGTGACTCCTGAGAAGGTTCTAATGGGTCTGAGATTTATATATAGCAATTAAAAAAAATTCCGGACTTGTGTATGGATAGAATCTGAGATTTGCATATGATGGTGTCAGGACTTGCAGTAATTATGTATGACTATGGATTCTACATTCCAGAATAAGAAAGGTAAAAGAACAATTTTAAGTTCACATAAGACCTCTTCAAAGTGGGTGTCTCAGTGGTGGTACTTATAGGGTGCCTAAGAAGGAATACAACGGCTTATAGGCCTTAGGGCGGTGTGGTTCTAAGTTAGGATGTCTTATAACGAGGCCTTACGAGTGCTTCGTGGCAATGCTCTAGGATTTGGCGACACGCGTGGCTTGGTCGAGTTAGACAGATTCAATTCTGATAGCTTGGTTATGTGCGAATGGATTTCAAAGAGTTCTTGATGGTTTGAACCGGATATTCTCTACCGGTGTGAGGAACATATTGTGTATTGTGATTTCCTCCTGGAAGGGAGCAAATGGAATGTTTCTAACTAACCGGGTATGTAATTTGATGGTGACTCAGAGTTGATAATGAGATTCTCGTGCATTTCACATGATGGCATGATAGATGTGGTGTTGTGCGGGATTAAGACTTACATTTGCAAGGTGGCAGTTTAGTCTTGAATGGAAGGTCAAGAATTTTGGACAACATGGTCAGTTTTAGACACTTAGATGAATGTTATAACTGCTCGGTAAATCCTGAGAATGGTGCGCATTTTAGAAGGCACACTGTGATTTGACTTACAGATGTTTTATTGGTATTACAGAACTCACTTGGTTGATAGACTGCTGGTATTTAAATTATTGTTATATGGCACGGGAGAATTATGAAAGTATTCCTAGTGGGATGATCGTGCATGAAGGATGTTTTAGTCATTCGAGTGCTGGAGTTGTGATAAGTTACAATGGTTTATTTGTTCTATGAATTTGGGGGCTGGGAGTTCTCAGAAGCAAATTGTTTCGGGGTCGTGGACTATGAAGGTGTGGCCAAGTTAACTAGATAACAGTACGTGTCATGGTTAAGTCATGGAGGACTTTTTAGAGGGATATTTATCCATGATCGGATTGCGTTTGGGCTATAATAAGCCTGGAATCGACTGTTGAGCTTTAAGCTGTGATGTTTCTCATATCTGTAACACTGCGTGAGCTATTTGAGCCGTGATTGAGGCTACATATGAGTTAAAAATCCCTGAATGAACTTTATAAATGCCTTAGTGATGAAAGATTTTCAATTTGAGCTACGATAGCACACTTTGTACATGCATACGCTTTAGCATGTCATTTATACCAGTCCAGGAACATGAGAATCTTATCCTACTCATCATATACCTGTATACCTATTTAAATGGTCCCATATGGTATATTTGAATTGAAGGCCTGGGACTATACCATGCAGCGCGTGGAATTCACAAATTTCTCGATTGTTTATCTGATTTAATTGTCATTCCTTCCTCTTCATGCTATAATATTATTGAGCAGGGTATTTGAGGAATTAAGCACATGCACCTACGGTTATTGTTTTCACGAAATTTGAGGAGTTGGTTGGAAATGTTGGAGTTGAATATCAATAAAGTGGTTAGGTTTAATGAGATGAGGTCATTGGACCTAGAATGAGTACTATCGAATTTGATTACGGTATATTTGGGAGAATAACATCGGCAGTGTACAAAGGTTTTGGAACGAGATTTTATGGAAAGTGGGGTTTAATACTAGTACTTTGTTGGTTTTGAGTAGTTACTATGATTGGGAATGGTACTGCGAATATGCGAGTTGTATGGTATATTGTGTGATTATATCTGAGGTTATGGTTACAGCTTAATACAGCTTGCTCAAATTTATACAGTGTGTAGATGTAAAATTCGGGTCTTGAAAAGAAGTTTTTGGATGTTGGAAATTGGATTCCAAGGTTTATGGGCTAAGACTAAATTAGTAATTTTAAATTATGTGGTGTCGTCAGGCCTATATGGGATAGGGTAAAGTGGGATCACCTCGGGTATGCATGCGATAAGGTGAAATAGTGATTTGAAGGCTCAAATATCTCAAAGAAGAAGTATCACGCAGTGATCAAATATATATTGGATAGAAAATTTTATGATCATTTTTCATACTAGAACATCTTAGAGTAATTGTTGGAGGTCGCCAAAGGTTTAGTTCGGGTGTTCGACGTAGAGATTTAGAGTTGAAGAAAGTAAACGGGTTATTCTCAAGATTTTCTCTATGAATATATTGGGTGAATTGTTAAGAAAGTTAAAGTATGTGTAGTCACATTAGGCCCTACGAAATCTTGAAGGAAATAGGCCAAACTATGAGTAGGATGTTTCCATATTATTGTCCTCCATGTATTCGGTGTTTCATGTGTATATGTTGAAGAAAGTAGTTTGAGATCCGACACTCATTATTCCGGTTGAGACTATTGAGGTTAATGAGAAATTGACTTATGAAGAGATTCCAATTTCTAATATTGATCGGCAAGTCCGAAAGTTGAGAAATAAAGAAATTGCCTCCATGAAAGTGTTATGGCGAAACCAACATGTTGAAAAGGCCACTTAGGAAGCCGAGGAAGAAATGAAGAAGAAGTACCCTCATTTGTTTGAATAGCCATGTATTTATAAAGTTGTGTTCTACGAAAGCTAAGAGTTATTTTCTATGATATTCTCTGGCAGGTGGTTAGGCCCAATTGCATAGGACACTTTGCCGAAATTTCTGAAAAATTTGGGAGTTAGCCAAATTTTGGGGCATTAAGGAAGTTGAAATGTTGGAAGAATATCTAAGATCTATATGAAGCCAAGAACGATTAAAGATGATGGTTAAGGTGAAAGGAGGATAATACTGTGCCTAATAATGACTTGTAAAACATTCAAGGACGAATGTTCTTAAGTGGGGGAGAATGTAACGCCCTGGAAAATTTTGAAGTGTTTTAAGACCATTAAGAAGATTGGCGGGTGCTAATTATATTCATTCAGGGTATGAACAAGACTGATAATTTGAATGATATCAATTGATCATGATAATATATGTATGAGGTGCATTAAGAATGGTTTATGGTCTAAGAAGAGCCCTAAGGCTAAGTCAAGTTGAAAATTATATGATGGGATAAAGTTTCAAGTGAGTTTGCACAAGATCTAACTTCAAACGAGCATAACTCTCAAGATATAAAGAGTTATATGGTGTATAAAATATCAAATTAAAGATATTCGAGTCTAGTTTCCAATGCATTACACTGTTTGTCATTTGGATATTTTTACAAGATGTTATGACCATTTTACTAAAGAGTGGAAGAATTGCTACATGAGTATTGCTTAGCCTACGCACCATTTTGTAGGAAACATTAGTGTGGAAGTGAAGGGGAGGGTTAAGATGCGTAGCCAATCTGCATAGGTTACGTAACCAGCCTCCGCAGCTTATTTATTTATAAAACAAGGGGAGGTTCGGGGAGAGAGGTCCAACACCTCCCTCCCATGAACCAAGATAATGTTTTTGGAGTAATTTTGAGTCGATTACTACTGCTAAATACTGGTATTAACAAGGATTAGTCTTGAAGATCCATAGATTTCCATTTAAATCCCCAAATTGGTCAAGAACACTACAAGTTGGGATTCTCAAGAGTTTCACTATAAGAGGTATGTCTACCATCTCTAACTAATCTATGGTGATTATTTATGTATGAAAAATGTGTTATAACATATGGCATGGTGATTGGAGGCCATAAGTTCCCGATTTAAATACATAACCATTGTAGAGATTAAAAGGTGATTATTTAATGGAATTTTGTTGGTTGGGTGAGAATGGTTGGTCACACATGTGATGTTAGGATTATAAGTTGTTAAAGAATGATGGTGGGATGAATTATTGGTAAATGATGGTAGTTGGAAGAACTACTTCTGTGGTTAAGAAATGTATAAATGTATGCCCACAAGGTGTTTGGTAAATTATCTAAATGGCCTAAACTATAGAATTGGTTACTAATGTTAGTCCCATTGGATGTTGATATTGTAGATTGAAGTTGCTTAGTATAGTAGATCGTTGTAGTATCATTAAGGGGTGAATTTCAGTTTCGGATCATTGGCATTGAATTGAGGAGACAAGAAGGCATTCAGAGGTGGATACGCGCGGAAGGGGATTTCCTGAGTATTGATTAGCTTGCTCAACGTTGGGTTCGTCTTGTTGAGGTAAGTAACTCTTCTAATCTTGGAGCTGAGGGTATGAAACCTGAATATACATATTATGTGAATTATTTGGAGGTGACACACATACTAGGTGACGGGCGAGTGGGCGTGCACCATAGAAATTGTGACGTAATTGTTCCGTAGAATTTTGTAGTCAAAAAATCTTGGCATTTTCCATGTAAAGTAAATTGAGCTGAGAATCATATTTAAAAAAAATCATGTTGAGGCTATGTGCAAGTATTATTGGGACCCACAAAGGTCATATTGTTGTGAATTATTTATTTTAAATTGAAAATTCATACTCAGTCATATTCATTTCATTACATATTATATCTCAGTCTCTGTTGTTATTTATTGATACATCATATCATCATTTTTGGGCTATTTTCATGACATTGTGAGCCTATGAGAGAGAGACTGGAGAGATTGATGACTGAGGGAGGCCGAGGGCCTGACTGTGAGGATATTTTTGGGATCGGGCTGCACGCCGCAGCAGGCCATTATTATTATTATTATTATTATTATTATTATTATTATTATTATTATTATTATTATTATTATTATTATTATTATTATTATTATTATTATTATTATTATTATTATTATTATTATTATTATTATTATTATTATTATTATTATTATTATTATTATTATTATTATTATTATTATTATTATTATTATTATTATTATTATTATTATTATTATTATTATTATTATTATTATTATTATTATTATTATTATTATTATTATTATTATTATTATTATTATTTATATAGCACGTGAGTTGTCCGTGCAGATTCAGATATTTATACTATAGCACGTGAGTTGTCCGTGCAGCATGTAAGTTGTCCGTGCGATTTATAGTGCTTGGGCTGAAGGAGCCCCTCCGGAGTCTGTACACACCCCAGTGAGCGCAGGTACCTACTGAGTGCGAGTGCCGAGTACCGAGCGATTGGGAGGATTGAGTGACTGTGAGGACTGAGTGATGGGGAGGACTGAGTGAATTGATACTCTAAGAGTATGCATATGGTATTATCACTGAGATACATTGCATTGATATGCACACACGAGATACATACATAGAGATGTATTTTTCTCATGCTGTACGGTATCACATTATTGAATAACTTCTCACACATAATAGCCTATGGGCATAATGATGCATTTTTCACTAGCTATATGGAAAGAAAATAAAATATCTTATTTATTGTGGAAAGGATTTTTGGGAAAATTACTGTTTTCAACTTACTCATATTTTTGGCAATTTTGATAAACGATTTGGTTTTTTTTTTACTGATGTACTTGAAAGGCAGAACTATTTTCAGAAATCATGATTCAATTGAGAATTTTATATCTGGGTTACTCCTTTTATTACTTGCTTTATGTTGTTATGAATTGTTGTTGCTTATGGGAGTTGGACTCTGACCTTGGTACAAGCTCGTCACTACTTTCAACCTAAGGTTAGGTTTGTTACTTATTGAGTACATGGGGTCGGTTGTACTCATACTACACTTCTGCACCTTGCGTGCATATTTTGGATGTTGATGTTGCTGTGCATGGCGGGAGCTAGCATTGAAGATGTACCTAAGTTCCAGTCACACCGCCTCTTATTCTTGGTAGCTTTAGAATTATTAATCTGTTCATGTATATTTCAAATAAATAATGTATTTTATTTCACACCAGCTTTGTAAATTCAAATCTTAGAAGCTCATGATTTGTACTACCAGTCCTTGGGGAGTGTATTAGAGCCAGTTAAATATTAATTGAATCATATTGTTGTTATTTGGCTTACCTAGCAGGTGAGGTTAGGTGCCATCACGGCTATTCGGATTTTGGGTCGTGACATAACCGTTAGAAAAAGTTTAATGCTTTAAATTTATTATATAAATATATTGTTAACATGTAAATTTATTCATTACGATTCAGTATTTTTTCGGTTTATTTTCGTAAAATAAAAAATCTACCATAATTATCGGTACAGTTATAGGTTTATATAAAAACCTACGGTTTTATTAAAAGAAACCTAAAAATTGGTTCGGTACGGTACGGTTCAATCGGTTTAGTCAGTTTTTAAATATCCATTGATACCCCTAGGCAGACCATTAGAACTTCTTCTCTTTCTTCTTCTTCTCCTCCTTTTTCATCTTCTTCATATGTGCTATAAAATATTAAAGACCCATTGCTTATTTGTGGTTGATGCACATTGGTTGGGTTGAAGAAATTTGATAAACACCATTGTTGAATTTTGTTGAACTTGATTGTTAAAAATGACAAAGTGGATATATTGATTTTTGAAGGTTTGACTTGAATCTAACCATTAGGAACTGTAGTATTAGAATATTATTCCAATTGAATTCATTTGGAGTTGATTTGAAAAAATTGAACCAGTTTCGAGATAAAAACTTGTCGATTAAATTTCTACATAGGTATGTCCTGACGACAACAACAACTACAAACCCAATATAATCCCACATAATGGGGTCTAGAGAGGATAGTGTGTACGCAGCCTTATCCCCACCTTGTTGAGATACAGAGGCTGTTTCCAATAGACCTTCGGCTCAGGGAAGTATAAGCATCATATTAATGAAGAAGAAAACAAGAAGTGCAACACACGAGAAGCCATCTAAAAGTAGTATAAAGACAACCAGATAGTAAGATGGCTGAATTGAGAGAAACAACAGGTAGTGATAGAAATCTAATACCAACAGAATACGAAAGTACGTACTAATACTACTGGTATGAATAAGGAGAACACTCAACTAACTAACATACTACCCTAATCCTCGACTTCTACACCTTCCTATCAAGGATCATGTCCTCGTCAGCTGAAGCTACGCCATGTCTTACCTAATCACCTCTCCCCAATTCTTCTTCGGTCTACCTCTACCTCTCCTTAGGCCTTCCAATGTCAACCTCTCACATCTCCTGACCGGGGCATCTGTGTTCCTCCCCTCACATGCCCAAATCATCTAAGCCTTGTTTCTCGCATCTTGTCCTCAATAGGGTTCATACCTACCTTGTCCTGAATAACTTCATTTCTAATTATATCTAGCCTTATGTTCCCGCACATCCATCTCAACGTCCTTATTTCTGCTAACTTCATTTTCTGGATATGGGCGCTCTTGACTAGCAAAGACGCAGCCAATAAGTAAGTCATGACGATCCGTCAGAATTTGTGAATAATTTGTATCAAATGTGTGACATAATTTGTACTAAAGCATTATTAATGGGACTTAAATGGTGCCATGAAAATCATCTTAACCATCTGATTGTGGAATCAGATTCCATGCTTATGAAGTCGGATGACAAGGAAGGACATAGAAGTCTCATGGCAGGTGGATTATTTTTTAACAAAATCTGACAGTTGACTAAACATGTTTGTTGCAGATTTCAGCACTATTTTAGATAAGAAAATATACTTGCTGATTAGCTTGCTAATTGGGGGAAGAGAATGAAGAATAATGCTTTCTTCACTAAATTTATTTTATTTCTTAAAATTGTTAAAGCCTTAATGAAGAACGACATAATATCAAATATGCATAATTTCCTAATCAGGCGAAAGAAAGGTCACTTTTAACTTAGATTATGACTGATTTTGTATAATATATACATGGGACGTAGTTGTAATGATCTAACTGATCATTTAGAGTTCTACCATCCCGTTTTATGATTTGAGACCTCGAGTAGGTTCGTATAACATCTTATGACTTGCATATGGTTGGTTCGAGGTCCGAGAGGTTCGGAAGTGATTTAGAATACTTGGTTGGCAACTAGAGGCTTTAAGTTAAGTGGAGTTGACCAAAGTCAATATTACGGGTAAATGAGCTCGAATTTAAAAACTAATAACATATTTAGACTCGTGGGGTTATGGCTTGACGGGATCTGATTTTGGATTCAGGTTTTGACCATATGTATCCAGGTTGATTTTTGTTTACTTTTTGGGATTTCTTCAAAGATCGAATCTTGATTGATTGGAATTTCTTCATTTAACATTTTTTGACTTTCTTGAAGGATATTTGGCTAGGTTTTGGATAATTGTAGGTCAAAAACAAAGGATAAGCCGTGTTATTTAGGGTTGAAGACTGGTCCGGAGAAGGTAAGTATCTTGCTTAACCTCGACTTGAGAGAAATTTTTGTAAAAATAAATTTATATGCTACATGTTTGGGGGCGTCGTATATGCGAGATGATGAGCGTATATGCGGATGTCGAGGTTGTGCCATATTTTGGGTTGACGTTATGCCATTTATGCCTTATCAGAGCACTCGACTTGAGGGAAATTTTTGTAAAAATAGATTTATGTGCTACATGTTTGTGGGCGTCGTATATGCGAGATGATGAGCGTATATGCGGATGTCGAGGTTGTGCCATATTTTGGGTTGACGTTATGCCATTTATGCCTTATCAGAGCATGCTTCGTTTTATATACTTTACTTGATTTACTTGTGTCATGACTCTATGTACATCTTCACATGTTAGTATAATGTTATAGTGTCTCTCTTATGCTAGTTTAACATGTTATGTTATTATATATCATGACTCATTATTGTATGACTACTTGAGTATTATTATTCATGCTAGAGATCATGTCTAGGCCTTTAGATGATTTATTTGGACATGAAGGCTATTTGTGTATTGGATTACATGTTGTAGTCATAGTCAAACAATGTACACATGTATATACCATGCATGTCTATCTCTCTTGTCCATATGCATTATATAGATGCTCTTATCTCTTTCTCATATGCATACATCCCTGCTTATGATTATTCTATATAGACTGAGGTTGTGGCACATGAGTTTTCCGTACTAGTTGAGATGATTATGGAACGTGAGTTGTCCGTGCGAGTTGAGATTATTATGGCACGTGAGTTGTCCCAGCATTGGTCATGCTAGTCACATTCCTGTTTACATGTGGATAAGGATCCATCCCCCTAGGGTGGTGTACACACAATTCTACACTAGGAGTGTCGGGGCACTGAGAGTGTCGGGTATTGATATAATTTGACTTTTTATTATGTATAGACATTCTACACTCATGTAGGGGTATTCATGCATATCTTACATATATGCATATTCATGCATTCTATACATGTATGTGACTTGATAGCAGGTTGTTGGATACTCGGAGATTGTCAGGTTAATGTACGATTTGAGTCTTTATCATGCAATCTCCTTATTATAGGACGCTCATAGAGAAGCATTCGGATTAATGCTACTTGTAGCATATCTCCTATATATGAAGATTTGGTGTATTTGTATATGCTTTTGACTTTGTGATCTGACCAAGTATGCTTAATACTTTTGTCGTGGACGGTGCGCCTTATTATTGAGATCCGTTGTATCTTGGTTGATCCTCTGTTATTATATATGATTATGAGATGCACATGTTGTATAAAGTGAGTATCGTTTGACTAAATATAGCCACTACTTCGTTGATATTAGTCTTGATACTTACTAAGTACATGAGGTCATTGTACTCATACTACATTTATGCACCTTGAGTACAATTATTGAAGCTGAGCTATTGCGGAGTTTGAAGGTGAGGAATAAAGACGCATCAGCATTATAAGTTTCAGCTCCTATTTGTTCATTGTAGCCTAGGATCTTGTAATTCTGTTTATGTATATTCAAACGGATGATGTATTTTTCTTTATAACAACATTGTATCCTAATCTTAGTCGCTCATAACTTGTACTATAGGTTCTTGGGATTGATGTATTAATCTTTGCTCACTTATTTTATTATTTATTTGATGATCTTCAGTTTGTGATGTGTTTATATTAGTTGGCTTGCCTAGTGAGTTAGTTAGGAGTCATCACGATCCCGGTGAAATTTGGATCGTGACAAGTTGGTATCAGAGTCCTAGGTTCATAGATCCTACGAGTCATGAACAAACGTCTAGTATTACGGGTAAATGAGCTCGAATTTGAAAACTAATTACATATTTAGACTCGTGGGGTTATGTCTCAATGGGATCTGGCCTTGGATTCAGGTTTTGACCAAGTGGATCTGGGTTGACTTTTGTTTACTTTTTGGATTTTTTTCAAAGATCGAATCTTCATTGATTGGAATTTCTTCCTTTAGCATTTCTTTGACTTTCTTGACTGATATTTTGCTAGGTTTCGGATAATTGTTGGTCAAAAACAAATGATAAGGAGCGTGATTTAGGGTTGAAGACTAGCCTGGAGAAGGTAAGTATCTTTCTTAACCTCGACTTGAGATAATTTTTTTCTAAAAATAGATTTATGTGCTACATGTTTGGGGGCGTCGTATATGCAAGGTGACGAGCGTATATGCGGATGTCGAGGTTGTGCCATATTTTAGGTTGACGTTATGCCATTTATGCCTTATCAGAGCGTGCTTCGTTTTATATGCTTTACTTGATTTACTTGTGTCATGACTCTATGTGCGTCTTCACATGTTAGTATCTTGTTATAGTGTCTCTCTTATGCTAGTTTAACATGTTATGTTATTATATATGATGACTCGTTGTTGTATGACTACTTGAGCATTATTACTCATGATGAGTTCATGTCTAGGCCTTTGGATGATTTATTTGGACATTAAGGCTATTTGTGTGTTGGATTACATATTGTAGTCATAGTCATACAATGTATACATGTATACACCCGTGCATATCTATCTTTCTTGTCCATATGCATCATATAGATACTCTTATCTCTTGCCCATATGCATACATCCCTGCATATGATTATCTCTTATATGGACTGAGGTTATGGCACATGAGTTTTCCGTACGAGTCGAGATGATTATGGCACGTGAATTGTCCGTGCGAGTTGAGACGATTATGACACGTGAGTTGTCCATTCATTAGGCATGATGGCCATATTCTTGTTTTTGTGTGGATAAGGATCCACCCCCCAAGGGTGGTCTACACACAGTTCTACACTGGGAGTGTCTGGGCACTGGGAGTGCCGGTTTCTTTTATAATTTGAATTTTTATTATGCATAGACATTATAGATTTATGTAGGGGTATTACGATTTGAGTCTTTATCATACGATCTCCTTGTTATAGGACGCTCATATAGAAGCATTCGAATTAATGCTACTTGTAGCATATTTGCTATATATGAAGATTTGGTACATTTGTATATGCTTTTGACTTTGTGATCTGAACAAGTTTACTAAATAATTTTTTCTTGGATTGTGCGCCTTATTATTGAGATCCGTTGTATCTTGGTTGCTCCTCTATTATTGTATATGGTTATGAGCTGCACATGTTGTATAAAGTGAGTATCTTTCGACTAAATATCGCCACTACTTCGTTGAGGTTAGTCTTGATACTTACTAAGTACATGATGCCAGTTGTACTCATACTATATTTTTGCACATTGCGTGCAAATATTGAAGTTGAGCTATTGCAGAGTTCAAGGGTAAGCATTAAAGACACATCAACATTCTAATATTCAGTTGCTATTTGTTCATGGTAGCCTAGGATCTTGTATTCTTTTTTATGTATATTCAAACGGATGATGTATTATTCTTTATATCAACGTTGTATCCTAATTTTAGTTGCTCATGACTTATACTACTAGTTCTTGGGATAGTTATATTAATCTTTGCACACATATTTTATTATTTATTAGATGATCTTCAGTTTGAGATATGTTTATGTTAGTTGTCTTGCCTAGCTAGTTTGGTTAGGATCCATCACGATCCCGGTAAAATTCGGATCGTGACAAGTTGGTATTAGAGCCCTATGTTCATAGGTCCTGCGAGTCATGAGCAAACATCTAGTAGATTCTTGCAAATTAATATGATGATGTCCGTACTTATCTTCAAGAGGCTACATGGCATCAGGAAACTTCTCTTTCTTTCTTTCTTTCTTTCCTTATCATGTGACTTTGTTTTAGCTTGAAGTCTAAATCTTCACTTTCTTTCTATTCATTCGTATGCGCTGTTAAAAACTTGTTATCAGTTGGGCACCAGCGACTTGTGATGATGTTGTAGATGGGCTATGAGATACTTTTCCGCGATATGAGGGCAGACCAGTCTAAAGGACTTGCGGCTAGGTATGCATTGTAGCTTTGGCTTGGGGGACTTAGTTAATTAAGCATGTGATTTTGGACTTTTCTGTCCGGTAGTGTCCTAAAGTGGGATTGATGGCATAGTGAACGGTAAGATAGATATGTAATAAGTATTATGTGACTAAGAACTACACTTAGAGTGTGTGGATATAACAAGAAGGGATTTCTTGATATGCAAAGGAAATATGGATGCTTGATCATTATCCCAAAATATAGTATAATCTTAAGGTATAGATGTGTCAGTAGACTTTCAGCTATTCATGAGTGGGGTGGAATAGATCCTTACATGTATTGATGAGTGTAGAATCAGAAGGATTAATTGATTATATAGGGGTTATAACCATGGTAAGGTCATAAAAAGACGTTCAATTGAGTTTAAATGGGTGGGTTATCTCCTGTGAGAAAGTTTAAATTATATAGCTTGAGTAAGATGACACGACTGTCACAAGGATTAGTGCGCATTGGGAAGATGGTTTGAAGTGTAATATAAATAGTACTACATGATCTGGTGAGTTGTTTGGCCGAGTACTAGTGTGGGGTCATAGTAGATAAAGAGGAAAAGTTAATGTACATTTTCTTATGATGTGATTATAGATTTAAGCCAGGTGGGGGATCCTACCATCAATGATTGGATCATATGGGCATGTGTTGTTATAGTTTCTAGACTAAAGTACACTTTTGGGTTAGTTATGACCTGAGAAGGGTGACATCGAGGATGAATTGGGCAAGGAATTTTTTAGATGCGAGATATATTACACTATATTGATATATGAAGATTATTGAATGACTCCGGTTTGATATTCTTTGTGGATAAAGTGCGCAAGGAGAAAGGATTCACTCGGTTACCTAAGGATGAGGTTGCTCCTTTTAGGGAAACTATTTTCTAAGGGAACACAAGACATTCAGGCATGTTTGACTATGCATCTGGGACTAGAGCAGAGGGGGTGACTCTCGAGAATGGTTCTAGTGGGTTCAAGTTCCAAGATGTGATACTTAAGGATTTATCGAATACTTTGATTATTTAGGAATTTGTGATTGGCATCAGACTATGATGCGGACTTCGAGTAACTATGTATCATTATTGATGTGACAATGCAATATAAGAGAGAGAAAGGAATAATTTTAGATTTATTGGAGGGCTCTTTAGAGCAAATATCTTGGTTTGAGGTACTTTTGGGTGCATGAAGGGGAATAAAATGGCTTACGGATATTAGGATATTGTAGTTCTATGTTGGGATCACCTGGTGTGAGTTTTGGTTAAAGGCCACAGTGTACTAGAAAAGAAAAGTGATGCCTTGAAAGTGGGTCAAGCGTAATCTAAGGAAGTTGGGTCAGTATTGTAATGGCTTAGACTAGAATGGTAATAAAAATGATAGATTATTTTTGTATGATAGGGCATAATAGACACTTTTGTGATAGGACTTTTGGGTTAGGCAGTCTGTGTGACTTAGTTAACTTGGAGAGACTCGATTTTAATGGCTTGATTATTGTATAAGTGAGTTTCTACAAGCTTGCGATGATTTTGGCCATGACTTTAAAGTTAATATTGCCTACATGATTGGAGAGTTTGTTGCATGATAGTGATTAACTCACGGGTTGAGCTAAGTTATGAAATGTGTATGATGAGGACAATCATACTTATGAGTTGGAGTTGATAATGAGATTCTTATACTTATATACGACATCATGATAGATGTAGTGAGTCGTGTGAGGTTTAAATTATTTGCAAAGGTCGCGGTTTATCTTCGAGCTAAAGGATTGGGATAAGAGACAACACAGATGATTCGAGTTTCTTAATAAGTATAGTAGTAGTAATTTCAGTATTACCAAGAAAGGGAATATGGTGTGGAGAATGCTTTCTAATGGGGTCTATGGACAATTTGACTAAGCGCTACGACAATTGTGTGATACTCAGTTGTTGAGGTTTATATTTTCATTACCTGACATGGAAGGATTAATGGGAAATGCACATTTCGAGATACTTGTAGGTGTGACTTCATAATTATGTTTGAGTATGCATGTAAAGGTCACCAGGATGAGGAATCTTGCACTTTTGAGGTATAGAGCTTGGATTTCTAGAGTTGAAACTATTTCTTTTGTTGTAGACAGTGAAATGGTGTTAATAGTTAGATAACTGGTCGTATGTGTCTTTGGTGGATAATTTGAGAAGATTTGTGCTTGATGGAGCTCGTGGTTCACAATATTTGATGTGTTGTGATCTTCCTAAGTATAGTAAGATTATCCTTCTTGGAGATCTTGGTTTGAGGAGTATGGTTTAAGAGGTTACTGGCATTATATTTCTATGTTAGGGATGATGAACAAGTTAAGGACCTTATAGCCTCAAAGATTTGTATATTACATGCATTGGGTTTCATGAGGTTATAGAAGATCACGAATGACTAGCATGGATGGAGGAACATAAAGAAAAATGGGTACAAGATGTAGTTTCTTAACAATTTGGTTGATAACTGTAACACCCCGAAAATAATTTCGAAGTACTTAAGCGCTATTAAGAAAGTTGATGTGTGCTAATTATATTATTTTGTATGCAGACGAGGATTATTAATATGATGAATATCAATTGGATATAATAATAAGTGTACGAGGCATATTATACATGTTATGGGGTCTAAGGAGAGCCCTAACTCTAAGTCAAGTTGGAAATTACATGATAGACTAAAATTCCAAATGAGTACGCACAAGACCAAAATTTGGACGAGCATATCTACATATATACAAGGTTTTATATGACGGGAAACCTATAAAATGAAAGCTATTCGAGTCTATTTTCTAACGCTTCAAACCGTTTATCATTTGGATACTCATACAATAGGTTATGACCAAATTACCAAAGGTTGGAAAATGTGATTCTGCGGTCAGATGTGCGACCACAGAATCATTATGCGAATGCAAAATGGTCACAGACCTAACCAGTGCAGCCCAGTTCTGGGCATTGATTTTGCGGTCCATTGTGCGACCCGCATACCCATTGTGCGGTCCATTGTACGACCGTAAACCTGAGTTCGGAGGGTCCATTTTCCTATTTTCATAACCCGACCCCATTTTGATAAATAGGTTTTGGGGCTCATTTTGGGGCAATTATCTAATGATTTAGAGAGAAGTGAGAGTGTTCTAGATAGAGGAAGAAGCTCAAGTGCTTTGTTTATCAAGATCTTGTCCAAGCTTTGAAATCCAATAAGGAAATCTCACAAGTTCTTCATCTAAGAGGTAAGGTTCCATACCCTAGTTTTTAATTTCGAATTTGGGTAGAAGATGGTTGATTAGGAGTATGATTCTTAGGTATGAGAGTATTATTTATACATGCATGTACCAATAAGGTTTGTGGGAAGATTGTTGAGCTCAAATGGGTAAAGATTGGGTTGAGGAGCGAAGAAAATCTTGTAGAAGAACCTTGTAGTTAAATCTGCATGCATAGTGTTTGATAAAATGCTCAAATGAGCTGAAACTATGAATATCTTCCTAGTTTGTGTTCAATTTTGTTATGTCTCAAAATAGATTGGGATTGCTAGAATTTTTAGAACGTTATAGTAATTTAAGGAAAGCTCAAAGCGAGGTATGTTGGCTAAACTTCTTTCCTAGAATTGAATCCCATGATGTTTTTGTAAGTTCCGAGTTATTCTTTATAAATCAACTATTCCGAATAAACTTTGTGTTGAAAGGTATATGTTCAAAATGTGTTCCGGATGCTCTTATCATATGATGTTATACTTCGGGGAATGTGTTCAAAGTATGAGTTGGGTATAAAAATGTTATGACTCCAAGTAGTGTTTCAAGTGAAGACTATTATGCCAAATTGTGTAAGAAGTCTCAATGTGCTTAAGACTCTTAATTGCTCATAGGTGTACTAAAAGTCGTGATTAGAGATTCTTTATTGTCGATAATCTATAAAGTTGCTTGAAAGTGAAAGTAGTGAGTTGAGGATATAAAGTGTGGACACCGTGCCAAGAATGAAAGTTATACTTGTGGCCAATAGAGCCAATGAAATAAAATGATGTGTGAAATATTATGAAATGAGCCTTGATTCAACTATTCTAAATTGGCTCCAAAAAATAGAATTATCCAAAAGCTTATGTACTCAAGTCATGTCCAAATGTGATTGTTCTAACTAATGCTATGCTTGGTAGGTATTTCCAATAGGTTTTGAGTTCTCACATATTCATAAGTCAAAATTATGTATTGCTCTTTTTGGGGAGAGGTATTTCAAGAGTATTATATATGATGATGTTTATGATGATAATCCTTGAAAGTAAAGAAATGAAAGTGCGGAATATAATATACGACCATAGTGCTATAAATGAAGAATAATATGTATGGCCAAGGGAGACAATGAAATAATGATATTGTAAGTAGTTGGCAGTAATTGTGATGTGATATATAGTGTGAAAGGTTATGAGATGAACGCATTTGTACTTATGGTGTGAAAGGGAGATGTCCTATGCTAAATGATGATGAACCTTAAGAAAAAAAATTGGTCCCATGTACCATTGAAATTTACTTATTGATTTACCATGCATGTGCTAATGTAATGAATTGTGTTTCTCCATGATGAGCATGAACATGAAGTATTCCAATGATATGAGAAATTACGATCTTAAATGTAATGACAAACTATGTCGCTTTGAGTTTATATATGGTATTGTGATTGGGATTAAACTTCCTCCCGCATATATTGGGGTGAGGCGGCATGACCGCTTTGTGTAAAGATTGTGGTATTATGATACATCTCCACCCTCATATATTGGGGTGAGGCGGCAGGACCGCTTTGTGTAGGAATTCTGGTATTGTGATACACCTTCACCCGCATATATTGGGGTGAGGCGACAAGACCGCTTTGTGTAGGGATTGTGGTATTGTGATACACCTCCACCCGCATATATTGGAGTGAGAAGGTAGGGCCACTTTGTGTAGGGATTGTGGTACTGTGATACACCTCCACCCACATATATTAAGGTAAGGCGGTAGGGCCGCTTTGTGTAGGGATTGTGTTATTGTGATACACCTCCACCCATATATATTGGGGTGAGGCGGCAGGGCCGCTTTGTGTAGAGTTTGTGGTATCGTGATACACCTCCACCCGCATATGTTAGGGTGAGGCGGCAGGGCCGCTTTGTGTGAAGGTGGTTATAGAGGATCTCCGACTTAATATCTATAAATTTTAATGGAAGTTCTTAATAAATTTGCTTGACGTTGACGGCTACCTAAGCCCTTTTACAGTTACCATGATTCATCATATTCATGTTGTATTTTCAAGCCCTTGAATAGGTGTATTTCTATTGTGTAAGTAAACACTGTGAACGGTCTATGAAATATACATGTATATTGTATAGGTGATACTATGAATGGTCTATGAGACGCATAGGTGTATAATATGATATTTGAACACTAAGGACAGTCTATGAAATATATATGTGTAATATAAGGGAGGAAAGTGCCACTTTCATTGGCCTTGTTTGTTCATGTAGTTACAATTACATTATATTATGTATTCCACATATAGTTCATATGGCTCAGTTGATCCTAAACGAAGTTTAAAATGATGTAAGCATAACGAGAATTGAAATGTGATTCTATGGGATGTTTCGTAGTTTCTTGATGTACTTTATTTGTCTCTTATTTGAGTTACCGTATTTTCATATGTTATTTTGAATGCCTTACATACTATTCCACATGTACTCACGTCTCTTTTGCCGGGGGCGCTGCATCTTTTAATGGATGCAGGTATACTTCTATAGGATGATATGGATCTTTGATAGGGATATTCTTTACTACTCAGCTTATGGTGAGCCCGCTACAGTTCTAGTGGGTGTTTGGGTCTAGTTCATTTTATGTATATAGGTATCTATTGTCATAGAAGCTCCATGTACAATGTGAGTTATGTACTTAAAGTTTTGATTTTTGTCATGTATCTATGTTCACAGTATTTACAGATATTTATAAAGCTATGTACCCATCGTGAGGAGCATTTTAGGCCATTGAGCCAAATGTATTCAATATGAAAGTCAAGATCTAATTATGTTATGGTGAATCATGCATGAGTAATGATGAGAGGTTAATGTAAATTAGGCTTGCTCAACTAGGTTTACTCGGTTGAGCGCCGGTCGCGCTCCTCGTGTTCGGGGCAACAATAATGAATTGCATTTATATATTCGCAGTTAAGATAGGTGGTTTAGAAATTACGTGTTTGTCCACAAGTGGAATTTATAATGGATCTTTATTAGATTATAGAAGGCTTATTATCTACTTCAGAAGAATGTGGAATCAGTTTGGATGTCTACTTGTAGGACTGTTAAGGATGTGTATTCTACGGCTGGTCAGACTTGCTTATACAATGCAAGGTGTCATATGGATATGTCATCCGAAAAGAGTTATAGCTATATAGGATACTTTCTACCATCATATTTGATAGAGTGATTGTTCACTATGTGATTATGGAAGTTATGACATGTGGTTTAGGTGCAGGAGTTAAGATGGGTTGAGTTTGCTTAATTGTTGCATAACGGACAGATGAAGTAAGTTGTATATATACTCATAGACTTGTGAGATAGAGCACCATATACATGGGGAGTCATTGAGTAATAAGTTGCTTTTTTTTTTACAGATTTGTCATACTAGGGTTATTACTTGTATGATGCAAAAACTATGATAGTTAAGGTTCCATGTGGAATTTAGTGGGACTTGTTGGTCGGGTAGATTGTACTACATGAAACGAAGATAACGGACCTGGAAGTAACATGATCTGATTTGGGTAATGTATATTTGGAAGAAGAATACTTTTAAGCAGCCAAGAACGAGCAATGGTTCTTATTGGACGAGAGAAATCCATGACTTGTTGATATGATGGATGGTTACAAGTTTCTAAAGATTTCTTTCATCATTAGCAGTGTTGCAAAGGCTTGAAACAAAGACCTATTTAAGATGGAGTATTTTTGCTGGTACCAAGTTTGACAATGAGCAGTTATTGATGTTAGAAAATATTACTATGGGTATATGAGTTATGGCATATAATATTTGGTACATCTTGGAAGTAAATTTATGACTCGATACAAGTTATTGGGATTGATACAATGAATATATACACGCATCAGATCTTGGAGGAAGGTCCGGGTATTAAAGCTAGATTTAAAGGCTTATAAGCTTAGGCTAAAGGAGGAATCTTCAGTCAGGATGTGTTAATAGACTCATATGAATGCAGGTGACATGAGATCACTTGTGAAAATGTGAATGATGGGTTTATATAGCTATTTTACGGATTTGGAATGTCTCTCGGCACATTCTAGGAGGAACGTATGTTTAAGTGGGGGAGAATGTAACGACCTAACCAGTCATTTATAGTTCTAGCATATCGTTCTGTGATTTGAGACCTCGAGCAGGTTTATATGATGTTTTATGACTGACATGTATGGTTGGTTTGAGTTCCGAGAAGTTCGGGAATGATTTAGAATACTTGGATGGCAACTAAAGGATTTAAGTTATGAAGAGCTGACCAAAGTCAACATTGTGGGTAAACGAGCTCGGATTTGAAAACTAATCATATATTTGGACTCGTGGGGTTGTGGGATGATAGGATCCGACCTTGGATTTAGGTTTTGACCATGTGGACCCCGATTAATTTTTGTTGTGTTTTTGGGATTTTTTCAAAGATCGAAACTTTATTGATTAGGATTTCTTCCATTAGCATTGTTTGACTTTCTTGAATGATATTTGGCTAGATTTTGGACAATTAGAGGTAAAAAACAAAGTATAAAGCGTGATTTAGGGTTGAATACTATCTTGGAGAAGGTATATATCTTGCTTATCCTCGACTTGAGGGGATTTTTTCTAAAAATGAATTTATGTGCTACATGCAACATGTTTGGCAATGCCATATATACGAGGTGACGAGCGTATGTACATATGCAGAGGTTGTGTCATATTTTGGGTAGACGTGGTGCTATTTATTCCTTATGGGAGCATGCTTCATTTTATATGCTTTACTTGGTTACTCGTGTCATGACTCTATGTTCATCTTCACATGCTAGTATCATGTTATAACTTCTCTCTTATGCTAGTGTAATATGATATGATAATATATGTCATGACTTGTTATTATATAACTACTTGAAAATTATTACTCATGCTAGAGATCATGTTTAATCCTTTGGATGATTTATTTAGACATGTAGGCTATTTGTATGTTGGATTATATGTTATAGTCATAGTCATACACTGTACACATGTATACACCTCTCTATGTTTATCTCTCTTGTCCATATTGAATCATATAGATACTCTTATCTTTTGTCATACACATACATACATGTATATGGTTATTCTATATGGACTGAGATTGTGGCATATGAGTTATCCGTGAGAGTTAAGATGATTATGGAACGTGAGTTGTCCGTGCGAGTTGAGATGATTATGAAACATGAGTTGTCCGTACGTTGGACGTGCTGGTCATATTCATATTTGCGTGTGGATAAGGATCCATCCCCCTAGAGTCACTCTCCCATGTTTATTTCTTGGTAGTGTACATACGGTCCAACACTAGGAGTGTCGGGGCACTGAGAGTGTCGGTTGCTTGTAAAGTTTGAGTCTTTATTATGCATAGATATTCTGGACTCATGTAGGGATATTCATGCATATCATCCATATATGCCTATTTATGTATTTTATAAATGCACGTGACTTGGTAGAAGGTTATTGGACACTCAGAGGGTGTCAGATCTATGTAAGATTTAAGCCTTTATCATGCTATCTCCTTGTTATGGGACGCTCATATAGAAGCATTCGAATTGATGTTACTTGTTTCATATCTCCTATATATGACGATTTGGTGCATTTGTATATGCTTTTGATCTTGTGATATGATTCTTGATACCTTTGTCTTGGACTTTGCACCATTATTATTGAGACTCATTATATCTTGGTTGCTTGTTGCTCCCAAATGCACATGCAAGCATACATGGCCAATAAGTAAAATAATGATGAACAGAGTGTCGAACCCACAGAGATTTATCGTTAATGACCTACTATTTCAACCAGAATTGTTATCAAGTCAAGTCAAGCAATTGGTTGAGTTTTGTTATTATTAACTAAGAAAAATAATTTAGACAAATAGCTAAACTAGCACAGTAGAAAATTGGTTGTTGTTTTTACTTTAGTAGAGATAAACATTCCAGGTTTGTGATCGATTCACCAATCGATTGAATTCTAGTTAATTCCTCTTTAATGTAATTCGCTTATGGTTGCTAATTTACCGAATTGTATAGGCTTGTAGCATTCTTTTGAATTACTATGCGCCTGCTCAGGATAGATTAAAGCTTATATTTCTATGAAATTAATCTACCAAGAATGCATTAAGATCATAACATTCAATTAAGCATGGTGACTAGGTATAATTCTATCCTAACCACAAATCCCCCCTAACCTTAGAGATATGATCACACTCTCTTAAAGTCTTCTCTAATGTAAACATGGCTTTATCAAGCATAATCTAGATAGTTGATAGAGCTTAACCGTTGTCCAGACAATCAAGCAATTAAGCACAAAATTGAAGAAACAACCATATAATAGTAAATTATATTTTAGGAGAAATTAACGTCAAACATTGATATTCATAGTTAATCACAACCCTAGAACTAATGGGTATTATCCACACATGATAACTCTAATCAAGTTCACAAGTGTTGAATAATCAAAAATACTAAGATGAATGGAAGAAAACTGAGAATCCTCTCTCCAAAGTGCTCCTCACGTGTAATTGGCTCCCAAAGTGGTGTCTCCCCCCTCCAAATTAAGTTTAGAACCCTTTTTATACGAATTGGGGTTGTGTAGGGTTGAAAAAACCAATTCTCGGGAGAAATAGGAGAAGTTACCGAACATAGCATCCACGCGCTAGCCCTGTGCTGGCCTATATTTTTGCCTCAAATGTGTCTGCCTTTAGCACCCCAGGGAGCGCCTAGTGCTGGCATGGGCGCTGGACTTGCCTTTTGCCCTCTTCCCTCTTCTTTTTTCTCAATATCATGCCTTTTCATTCCACTTCGCTCTTGGTTGGTTCCTACACATAACAACACCAAAATTAAGCTCAACTCATCACAACATTTATGAAAATACAAAAGATTTGTGTAAAATGTGAGGCGACATGCATATAAATACATATACTTTTAACTGAATATCAACACCTCACACTTAGACTCTTGCTTGACCTCAAGCAACGTTGAACTTTACTAACCCACTAATTCAACATATCGCATCACGAGGAAGCGTATCACCATTAAATACACATTACCTTGACTATGGTTGATGCTAATAATTAAGCATCAACATAAAAAATTCACACACTTCCCAATATTTATATGCCAAAGCATAAGTTACCAATTCCAAAGCATTCAAACAACATACCCATAACCACCTCACCTCAAAGATCAACTCATCACTACTAAGCATCTTCAACTCACGCACTCACCCAACAAGAGAAGTTTAATAAAGACACCTATCCATCATGAGACCATATTCCCTCACCATAGAATAAGAGAGTGAATATAAAGAGAGTCCACACATTCAAGTATGAAATTGAACATAATTTAAGGACATCGCACATATGAATAATAATCACTCTCTCTCATAAGAAAATTCATGTGCATCGCGTGATCGTACCATAAGCTTACCCATAGTGTATGTCTCTACTAATTTAAGCTTTTCAAGTATAGGATCAATTAGGTCTTTACGGGTTATAATGTAGGTTATGGGATGAGTATGATATATTTGAATATTAGTGACTAATTGTTATGACCCAATTTTGTGCCAAAGGCCGTGATGGCACCCAACGCTGCCGTTGGGCAAGCCAACACTAACTCATCACAACAATTGACTGTTCATAACACATTTTAAATAAAGTAGATGAAATAAATAAGTAGAAGTAGGTTTAGAAACCATGATAAAATGCTAACATCTCTGCCAAGGTACAAAGCATGAACAAAACATAAACTGAATGATATAATAGCAAATACAACTATGAACATCTACAAAAATCCCCAAAATTCGGTGTCACAAGTGCATGAGCATCTACTAGAATATATAAAACTACTACAACTAATGTCTGAATGAAAAGTAGACAGAATATAATAGATATAAAAAAATGAGACTCTGTGTGCTGTGGGACGAAACATATTAGGCAGATCACCACTAAGTCTCCTAGCAAGTGCATCTACGTGCCTGGGTGACTACTAGAAGTACCTGTCTCAGTACCTACACAATTAGTGCAGAAGTGTAGTATGATTACGTAAATTAACGTATACCCAGTAAATATCTAGTCTCACCTTGAAGAAGTAGTAGCGAGGGATCGACATCGACACTTACTAAAGGTCCAATAATCAATGTACATAAAAGTAGATAGATATGAAGTACGACAAGTAGCACGAAACAGATAAATATGTATAACATGAATCTCAACAGAAGAATAAATATGAAATCATCAAATACCAAATACTGCCTCGAATAGAATATATGTGACCAATATCCGGTGCAAATATCAAATCCGGGTCAGGATACTCATATATGCACTGATTCCCTATCAAAAGATTCCGCACGATTCTGCCAATGTGAATGGCCCAATTCCATAAGACCGGTGTTACATGATACTGCTGAGGTCTTACGACCCGTTCCCATAAGTGTATCTCATAATACTGCCAAGGCGAACGACCCGATCCCATAAGGATATTTTATACCATTGCCGAGGCGAATGGCCTAATCCCATATGAGTGGTGAAACATTTAACGAGTCACTATCCTAACCCGCGAAGATACATGCAAGTTTAAGTTATCACAAAACTACCGATCAAATAAGCACAACACGAGGATATGAACGTAAGAGAAAGCATAACTCTACCAATAGTCGAGTATCCCGCCAAATCTTAAAGCAAGGCTTAGTAAACTACGTAAATTCTAGTCTCTAGCTCAGTCATGAATTCAAGTATTTAAACATGTAAGATTAATTCAAGTACTACAGTTAAGGCATGATGTAAGTCTAAATTTACCCGGACATATCAAGAATCTAGCATACATACAGATACTCATCATCTTGTACGTACGTAGCCCCCATAACACGTAGCACATAGTAGATAGATTACCTACAGGGATAAATTCCCTCTTATAAGATTAGACAAGAGACTTACCGTACTCCAAATCCGATAATCATCTCCAACACCTCTCTAACACCTCAAACCAATGTCGAACGACCTAAAGCTAGCCAAAATAATGTGTAAACTAATCAGAATATACTCAAGAACCCATAATATAACTATTAGAATCAATTCTCAAATCCATACAGAAAGTCAATAAAAGTCAACCTTGGGCTCACACACTCAGATTTTAAATATTAAAATAAATATTAAACATAGAATCACGAACTCAAATATATAATTTACTTCTAATTTCATATCCAATTTAGTTGTCAAATCCCCTCTTTACCAATTCTAGGTTTTTCCATAAAATCTCATAATTTTTACTAATTTCCTTGTAAAAATCCATATATAATCCATGGATTTAGCTCACAACAAGTAGGAAGTACTTACCTTGTGTTAGTAAATGAATATGGCTCTTTAAGAAGCCCCCAAATCGCCCAAGCAATGAGAGAAATAGATGAAATGAGCTAAGTCCCGAAATTAAAACTTATAATCTGTCCAGGCCTTCTTCTTCGCATCCGGGGACTCTTAGCCTCGTTCGCAAAGACAACTGCCACCCAACCCTTCGCGTTCACAAACAACTTGTCGTGTTCGCGAAGGTCAAGTCCTGCCAGCCCCTTCGTTCCTTCTACGCATTTGTGGAGTCCTCCATGGCATTCGCGAGCCATACTTCACGTTCGTGAAGTGCAACGACTGTCCCAATTTCCTTCTTCGTCATCGCAGGACCTCCTTCACGATCGTGAAGCATACCAGCACCAGCAAAAATCTACCAACTTTGAACATGCTCCGAGTGGTCCTAAACTCACTCAAGCCGCCTGAGACCCCGTCCAATTATACCAACAAGTCCATAAACATAATCCGGATCTACTCAAGGTCTCGAAACACATAAAATAACATCACAACAAAGAATCTGACCCCAAAACCAAACTAGTCAACTTTCCAAACTTTCAACTTTTTTCAACTAATTCCGAACGCGATGAATCATACTTAGACAACTAAAAATGGAACTGAATTTCATACACAAGTCCAATATGAAAATATGAACCTTTCCCCAAGCTCAGTATAACAAACGGTATCCGATATCACCAAGGTCGACTACAAGTGATATTTAGCAAACTCTAAGACCTTCTGTCATGCCCCAAACTCGAGGAGTATGATCGGCGCTCAAACGAATAAACCCGGCTGAGCAAGCCTTTTAGATTTAATTCTACCCAAATTCATCCCTAAATAAAGAGGAGATGTACTCCATTAATCAAACATTGAAAAGATTTCATTAACAACTCCCATTTCATTTCCATTAGCAGTTTCATTAATAATTTCAAAAATATTACAAGTTTATAGATATAATGAAAAAAACATGTTTTCCAAATACCAACATTTCTAGTTCAATTTCCCACTTCAAACACCACCCACAACCTGTCTACGGAGCCTCTAATTACAACAGAAGAGTAATATGGAAATGCCGGCAACAAGGCCCCGACTATACCTCAAAACACAAAGTACAACATCAAATAATATTAGGCCCGAAATAGAGTAGGGCTCACCAAAACCTGCTGAATAGGGAGTAGATGCTAACAAGGACCAAAGTTGCCCGTTGATGAACCACCTACATCCATTGAAGATGCAGCGCCCCTAGCAAAAGGGACGTTAGTACATATGGAATAGTACTAGTATGTAAAACTAACTGTCCTCTTTCAAAATAGAATGCCAAGATAAGAAAGGGAAAACCATAGAAACAACTAGTCATAATCAACAAATATCTAAATGTCCAGTTAAAAAATAACAATTTTCAAAATACCAAATTAATATATATTATTGGTTGGGAGATCATTAGCACCGATATACCACCGTGTTTGTAGCAGGAGTCCGATCACGCCCGATCGGCTAGGCCATCTCCCCATGAACAATGTGGTTTGACATGTGATGCGAAAGAAAAGTGTTACCAAGAGTAGTACCACCATGTGCGCAACATGGCGTTTGATCTCCACCTGATCAGCTAGGCCGCCTTCCCACATATGCCATGTGGGTTGAATTTTTCAATCCACAATTATTGCCAGTTTCATCCCAATTAAGGGGAATAATATCAACCCATAAATCTCATCCCAAATAAGGGGAATAATCATAATCCACTCCTACACCAGCACATGTAATTTTTGGTATGGGTTGTTACAACCTACCCTTCCACGGTTTGCTAATGATACTTTCCAAAAATATTATTTTTGTTTTTTCACACAAAGGTAACATAGGTACAAATGTATTTACCTCATCATCTTTCACATTGTATGAATCTCCACTAGTATTTTCAACCAATAACAACAACAATATTCCCTTGGCTCTTTTGGCCATTCACAAGATTATTTATTCAATGCATGGTGGCCATATTTGATATTCCACACTTTCATTTCTTCCCTCTCATGTATCATCATCATAAATATCAACATATATAATATTCCGAAAATCACAACTTTAAGTTCATTAGAAATGAACAATTTAAGCACAATAGATTTCTTTCCGAGAAATGGAGTAAAATAATTGGCAATTGATGCGCAAGTTAAAATCATCAACAAGTAACACACCATTTATTCTTGAAATACTTTTCCCCAAAAAGGGCAATGCACAATTTCCACTCACAAATATGTAAGAATGCAAAACACATTGAAAATACTCACAAAGCATAGTATTTGTTAAAACAGCCATATATGGGCATGACTTGAGTACATAAGCTTTTAGGCAATTCTATTTTTAAAATATTTTTGGAACGGTTGAGTCAAAGCTCATATATTTCCCACATCATCCTATTTCATTGGCACCATTAGCCACAAGTATAACTTTCACTCTTGGCACGTTGGCCACACTTTATACTCCCAATTCACTTATTTCTCTTCCAACCATCTTTGTAGATTATCAACAATAAGATATTTCTAATCAAGACTTTAGGTACACATATGAGCAATTAAGAGTCTTAAGCATATTGAGATTTTCTCGCACAATTTGGCATCATAGCCTTCATTTGAAACATGACTCAAAGACATAGCATTTTAATACACATATCATTCTTGAACACATTCCCAAAGGATAACATAATGTGATAGGAACATTCGTAACACGTTTTGAATACATAATTCTCGACGGTTTGCTTATTCGGGATAATCGAATTTATTGGGAACATCTCGGAACATAGAATAAGGAACTTGAGACAACCATACTTGAAACTTACGGGAACATCATGGAATTCAATTCTAAGAGAGTAGTTTAGCCAACGTACCTTCCTTGAGCTTTTCTTACATTACTATGATGTTCCAAAAATTCTAGCAACTTCAATCTATTTAGAAACATAACAAAAGTAAACCATAATTAGGAAGATATTCATAGGTTCACCTCACTTAAGCATTTCATCAAACACTAGGTGTGCAAAGTGGTTATTAGGTTCTTCCACAAGATTTCCTTCACTCCACAACCCAATCTTTACCCATTTGAGCTCAACAATCTTCCCACAAACCTTATTTGTATATACATATATATATAATACTCTCACACCCAAGAATCATACTTCTCATGACCTACTTTTAATCCAAATCCCGAAATTTAGAGCTAGGGAGTAGAATCTTACCTATTAGATGAAGATCTTGTGAAATCTTCAAGCCTTGAGCATGAATTGATAAACAAAATAGCTAGGTCTTCTCTTTCTCTCTCTAAGATACTCTCTCCTCTCTCTAAAAATCACATTTTACCTTCTAAAATGACCCCCTAAGGCCTTATTTCAAAATTGGATCGGATATGAAAATTTTCAAAAATGACCCCCGAAGTCAATTATGTGGTGCAATTGTGCTATAACATAATCGTTTTGTGGGTAGCAGAATTGATTATGTGGGCAGCAGAATCAATTATGCGATAGAATAATAGTTTTTTTCAAAATTTGTCCGTCTTTGCTCCACTTTGCGATGCTTATGCGGTCCACGGAACCGTTTTGCGGTCGCGAAATTGACCGCAGAGCCAACCTTTGGGAATTTGTTCATAACTTCTTGTAGGAGTGTCCAAATGATGAACGGTTTGAAGCGTTAGAAACTAGACTCAAAGATCTTTCATTTGATAGGTTGTGCATCACATAAAACCTTATATAAATGTAGATATGCATAATACATTATATATATGTATATATGCTCGTCCAAAGTTTGGTCTTGTGTGTACTCATTTGAAATTTTAGTCTATCATGTAATTTCCAACTTGACTTAGACTTAGGGCTCTCCTTAGACCCCACATCACTTATAATATACCTTGTACACTTATTATCATATCCAATTGATATACATCATATTAATAGTCCTCGTCTGCACACAAAATAATATAATTAGCGCATATCAACTTTCTTCATAACGCTCAAATACTTCGAAATTTTCCGGGGTGTTACACCTTCAAAATGGCAACTTCCAACAATAAGCACTGAATCGCTCTCAAGCCACCCAAAACTCGATCCGAACATACGCCCAAGTCCAAAATTTCCATATGGACCTATTGGAACTTTCAAATCCAGATTCTGGGGTCATTTTCTCAAAATGTTGAATTAAGTCAAACTTAGCCACTATGGGCAACTACCAAGGAACTAAGTGTTCCGAATTCAGCTCGAACCCTTCCAAACCCCAACCAACGACCCCAAAAGTCATAAAATAGAAAAAGCACATATGAAGAGTCTCAAATAGGGAAACAAGGTTCTAGAAATCAAAATGACCGATCGGGTCGTTATATTCTCTACCTCTTAAACAAACGTTTGTCCTCGGACGGATTTAGATTCATACCTGACATGCCCGATAAGTGTGGATATCTACTATGCATGTCCTCCTCGGTCTCCCAAGTTGCCTCCTATACTGGCTGACCTCTCCACTAGATCTTCACAGTTGAAATCTCCTTAGACCTCAACTTGTGAACCTGCCTATCCACAATGGCAACTGGCTCCTCCTCGTAACTTAGGCCCTCATCCATCTGAGATGTGCTATAATCAAACACATAGGACATGTCGGCATGGTACTTCCAGAGCATAGACACATGGAATATTGGATGAACTTCTGATAGGCTAGGAGGCAAGGCAAGCCTATATGCAACCTCGCCAACTCGCTCCAAAACCTCGAATGGATCCTCGGACTCAAATTGCCTCCCCTCCCGAATCTCATGATACCTTTCATCGACGAGACTTTCAGAAGTACCTTATCTCCCACCATAAATGACAAATCCCATGTTTTCTGATTCACGTAACTCTTTTTCCTGGACTGAGCTATGCAAAGACGCCCCTGAATCAACTTTATCTTATCCAAGGCATCCTTTACCAAATCTGTACCATAAAACCTAGCCTTGTTTGGGTCAAACTAGCCGATGGGGGAACATCATCATTGTCCATATAAAGCCTCAAATTGAGCCATCTCAATACTGGACTGATAGTTGTTGTTATACGCAAACTAGGCCAATGGAAAGAATCGGTCCCACTGCACTCCGAAGTCAATCACACATGCCCTGGGCATATCCTTTAGAATTTGAAATATCTGCTCTGACTACCCGTTGGTCTGCAGATGAAAGGTCGTGCTGAGCTCTACTCGGGTATCAAACTCACTATGTACCTCTCTCCAAAAATGCAAAGTCAATTGAGTGCCTCGATATGAAATAATAGAAATAGGCACGCCCTGCAGGACGATCTCCTAAAGGTAAATATGGGCCAACCTCTCCAATGTATATGTAGTCATCACCGAAATAAAATGTGCAGACTTGGTCAGACTATTGAAAAAGACACAAACATCATCAAATTTCCTCAACGTCCGTGGCAACCCAACCACAAAATCCATAGTGATGCGCTCCCATTTCCATTATGGTATAACCATCTGCTGAAGTAAATCACTCGGCCTCTGGTGCTCATACTTAACCTACTGGTAATTCAGACACCTCGATACATACTCAACTATGTCCTTCTTCATCCGCCGCCACCAGTAATGCTGCCTCATCTCAGAATACATCTTTGTGGTGCCTGAATGAATGGAGTAACACGAATTGGGTGCCTCCTTCTAGAGTTGTCTCCCTTATGCCATCAACATTAGGAACACATAAGCGACCCTAGAGTCGCAGAATACCATCATCACCAATAGTCACCTCTTTGGCATCACCTCATAGTACCGTCTCTCTAAGAATTAGCAAGTGCGAATCATCATACTAACGAGCCTTAATCTTCTCAAACAAAGAAGACTGAGCCACAACACAATGTGACTGGGCTTTGAAATATCCAACCTCACAAGTCGTTTAGCTAAGGAATAAATGTCCAAAGCAAATAGCTTCTCCTCTGCTAGATAGAATACCAAACTACCCATACTCTCGGCCTTTCTGCTCAACGCATCCGTGACCATATTCGTCTTGCCCGAATGATAAAGAATGGTGATATCATAATCCTTCAGTAACACAAGCCACATGTTCTGCCTTAGATTAAGATCCTTATGCTTTAACAGATGCTGCAAACTACGGTTGTTGGTGTAGACCTCACTCGACACTCCATAAAGATAATTCCTCTAATTCATAAGAGCATGAACTATCGCAACCAACTCCAAGTCGTGCATAAGGTAATTCTTCTCATGGAGCTTCAACTGATGAGAAGCATAATCAATCTCTTGCCCCTCCTACATCATACACAACCCAACCCAAATCGTGAAGAGTCACAATACACTATGTATATCCCTGAACCGGAAGGTAAAACCAATACCAGTGTTGTAGTTAATGCGGTCTTGAGCTTCTGATAGCTCGCCTCATGATCATCGGACAACCTGAATTGAACACCCTTCTGGGTTAGTCTAGTCAATTGAGCTGTAATAGATGAGAAGCCATCCACAAACTGACGATAATACCCTAATAGCCCCAAGAAACTCCTGGTCTCAGTCGTTGTGGTAGGACGAGGCCAACTCTGAACTACATTGATCTTCCTGGGATCCACCTTCATACCCTTACCTGATACAACATGCCTAAGAAAGCCATAGAATCTAACCAGAACTTGCACTTGGAGAACTTAGCATATAGATTATGTTCCTTCAAAGTTTGAAGCACTATCCTCAATTGTTGCTCGTGCTCCTCCATGCTACACGAGTAGATCAATATGTAATCAATGAAGACAAGGAAAAATGAGTCAAGATATGTCCTGAAATACTGGTGCTATAGTCAATGCGGACTTGACTTATGAGAGCTCACCTCAGAATCATCAGACAACCCGAATTGAACACCCTTCTAGGTTAATCTAGTCAAAGGATTTGTAATAGATGATAAGCCCTCCACAAACCGATAATAATACCTTGCTATCCCCAAGAAACTCCTGATCTCAATCGTTGTAGTAGGACGAGGCCAACTTTGAACTGCCTCGTTCTTCCTGGGATCTATCTTCATACCCTCACCTGATACAATAGGCCAAAAGAAAGCCACATAATATAACCGGAACTCGCACTTGGAGAACTTAACATATAACTTATGTTCCCTCAAAGTTTGAAGCACTACCCTCAATTGTTGCTCGTGCTCCTCCATGCTACGCGAGTAGATCAATATGTAATCAATGAAAACAATGAAAAATGAGTCAAGATATGTCATGAATAACCGATTCATCACATCCATAAATGTCGCTGAGGCATTAGGCAAGCCAAAGGACATCACTAGAAACTCGTAGTGTCCATACCTAGTTTGAAAAGCCATCTTTGGAACATCCGAAGCACAAATCTTCAGCTGATGATACCCAGATATAGAGTCGATCTTCAAGAACAATGTAGCACCCTGAAGCTAATCAAATAAGTCATCAATGCGCGACAATGGATACTTGTTCTTGATGATGACATTATTCAACTGGTAGTAATCAATGCACATCTGCATACTCTCATCCTTTTTCTTCACAAATAACACTGGTGTGCCCCACAATGACACACTCGGCCTAATGAATCCATTCTCGAGAAACTCCTGAAACTACTCGTTCAGCTCTCTTAACTCCATAAGAGCCATATAATATGGCGGAATAGAGATAGTTTGGGTGCCTGGCGCCAAATCAATGGCGAAGTAGAAATCAAGATCTAGTGGCATGCCTTGTAAGTCGGTAGGAAATACATCGGAAAACTCCCTTGCCACAGGCACTGAATCTAATATGGGAATCTCCACAACAGTATCTTGAACAAAGGCCATATAGGCTAAACAACCCTTTTCAACCATATGTTGAGCCTTCAGGAAAGAAATAACCTGTCTGGATGCAATACTAGATGAACCTTTCCACTCCAGTCTAGGCAACTCTGGCGTCGCCAATGTAACAGTCTTGGTATGGCAATGTAGAATGTCATGATGCAGAGATAACCAGTCCATGCCAAGGATAACCTCAAAGTTAATCATATCGAGCAATAGAAGATCTGCTCTGGTCTCATACCCCCAGAAAGTCACCATATATGACCATTAAACTTGATCACAACAACAATCACATACCGACGTGGACACATACATAAGAACACCGAAAAACTCACGAGATACATCCAGATAAGGAGCAAAAAGAGAAAATACATAGGAACAGGTAGACCCTGGATCAAATAGTACTGAAGCATCTTGAAGAGAAAATACATAGCAATAGGTAGACCCTGGATCAAATAGACTGATGCATCTCTAAGACGGAAGGAAATAATACATATGATTCGGCATCAGAGGCTACTGCCTCTATCCTAGCTATAAAATCATAGAATCTAGCCGGACCTCACCTGACTAGCCTTTACCTCTAGGGCGACCCCTACTCACCTGCTCTCTGTTTATGGTTGGCCAGACGGGCAGTGTGGCAGCTGGTGCGGTAATCATGGGCTAATGGCTCTGCTGTACTGCTTTGCCCTAAAGTTTAGGACAAGACCTCTTTAAGTGACCAAGCTCCCTGCACTCGAAGCAACGTCTAGATGTGGGAAATTGTTGACTCTGGATCTGGCCCTGATAGCCTGAGTGCCCACTAGAGGAACCCCAAATAGCTGGTGGAGGGTAGGTACTCTCTAGAATGACGCTAAAGTAAGGTTGTGCTGGAGCACCCCAAATAGGTTGTGTTGCTGAATACATGGGCCTACTAGGATGGCCCCTCCCAAACTGATCTCTGCCCCCAGAGGAGGCACTGTTGAACCCTCTAGAGTACCGAGGTCGTTTGTCCCTCAATGTGACCTCTCTTCTCTGACATCGGATACACTCATTTGAGCTATCTCTACAGCCTGGTGGAAAGAAGTCCCCAGCTCTGCCTCTCGGGCCATAGTAACCTGAATCTCATAGTGTAAGCCTGCAATAAACCTCTGCATCATCTCTGCCTCTATGGGAATTAATATGGTTGCATGATTAGGCAACTCAGTAAATCTCACCTTATAGTTGGTCACAGTCATCTGGCCTTGCAGGAGTTACTCAAACTGACCCCATAACTCCTCCCTCCGGGATAATGGAATATACTTCTCCGGGAAGAGGTGTGTGAATTGATCCCAAGTCAAGGGAGGTGAACCTGCTGGCTTACCTAGAAGATAAGACTGCCACCATCTACGGGCTCTCCCCTCCAGCTAAATAGTGGAGAAGTCTACTCCATTGGACTCCACTAGTCCCAAATTATGCAGCCTCTCCCGGCAACGGTCAATGAAATCTTGTGGTTCCTCTGACGGCTCACCGCCAAAGTAGGGAGGATGATGACTAGTAAATCTGCCCAACCGCTTCTACTCCTCGACAGTCACGGTCGGTCTAGTCTCTACTCTAGACATTGCAATTGGCTGAACTCTACTCGCAGGTAGTACCCCTAGAGTCTTATAAATAGTAGAAAAATGCCCTAGAGCATGAGCGGTAGGAGTCTGGGCTGCCACTCCATCCTGGGATATGGCCGGGTCTGCTGGAAATAGTCTGGTTGAGTCATAGAGTTCATAAATCACAACATACGGCCCATGACCTCCTGGAAGCCCAGCGCGGTCGTGAACTCTGCTTGGGCCTGCTCAGCTGCATGTATCTCATTCTGCTCCTCAATAACAGGTTCCTCCACTAGATCCACTTATGGTGCTATTGGGGCTACTCTGGGATGCCCTCGTCCCCCAATAGGAGCTCTGGCCTCTACCACTACCTCTGATGATTAGGGGAAGCCCCTCTACCGCCACGTAATGCCATCATGCGCGTTCTCACCATCTGTTAGAGAGTAAGAGAAAGATTTAGAATTAGAACACCATCGAAAGCACGATATGAAATGAAGAAAGATAAGTTTCCTAATACCCTATAGCCTCTCAAAGATAAGTACAGACGTCTCGGCACCGATCCTCAAGACTCTACTAGGCCTACTTATGACTCATGAAACCTATGTGAACCTAGTGCTTTTATACCAAGCTATCACAAACCAATTTCCCACCAAAGGTCATGATGGCACCCAACACTTTCGCCGAGCAATAAACACTAACTCATCAAAACAATAGACCATTCATAACACTTTTAAAATCAAGTAGATAAAAGAAATAAGTGGAAGTAGGTTTAGAAATCGGGATAAAATGCCAACATCTTTGTACGAAGCATGAACAAAACATAAACTGAATGTTATAATAACAAATACAACCATGAACATCTACTAAAATCCTCAAAACCTGATGTCACAAGTGCATGAAGATCTATTAGAACATAAAAACTACTACAACTACTGTCTGAATGAAAGTAGACAAAATACAATAGATATAAAGGAAAGAGACTCAGTGTGCTACGTCTGAAACATAGAAGGCATCTCACCACTTCCCAGCAAGTGCGTCTACGTGCCTAGGTGACCACCAGATGTATCTGTCTCGGTACATGAACAATTAATGTAAAAATATAGTAGTGAGTACGAAAAATAATGCGTACCTAGTAAGTATCTAGTCTAACCTCAAAAAAGTAGTGACGAGGGGTCGACTTGACATTTACTAGTGATTCAATAATCAATGTACATAAAAGTAGACAGGTATGAAGCACGACAAATAGTAACGAAATAGATAAATATGTATAACATGAATCTTGATAGAAGAATAAATATGATATCATCAAATACCAAATATTGCCTTGAATGGAATATATGTGACCAATATCCGGTGCAAATATCAAATCTGGGCCAGGATACTCATATATGCACTGACTCCCTATCGAAATATTACCCATAATTCTGTCGAGGCGAATGACCCGATCCCATAAGAGTGGTGCTACATGATAATGCTGAGGTCGTACGACCTAGTCCCGCAAGTGTATCTCATAATAGTATCAAGGAAAACAGCCTGATCCCATAATAATATTTCATACCACTACTGAGGTGAACGACACGATCCTATAGGAGTGGTAAAACATTCAACGGATCACTAGCCCAACTCGCGAAGATACGTGCAATTTTATGTAATCACGAAACTACCGATAAAATAAGCACATCACGAGGATATGAACGTAAGAGAAATCATAACTCTACTGATAGTTGAGTATCCTTCCAAATCTTAAAGTAACAAGGCTCAGTCAACTACGTAAAATTTAGTCTCAAGCACAATCAAGATGTTACAACCCATATTCGCGTACGATAGATAATGCCGTAAGTTAGTCGACGTAAATCAGGGAAGATATTATCTTTGAAATGATAAGAAGTTAATCCTATTGGTCTTAAATAATACATGGGTGTATAAGAGTGGTTACAAAGTATTAGAAGTTACAAGTTAAACGAATCAAGGATGTTGTATCCCGTATTTTCGGGTAAAACTAGAGGTGCTTCATATGATAAGGAGGTCGTATTTTACTGTATTTGAATCATATAATATCCGTATCATAAGTCTTAAAGTGAAGCGAGTTATGAAACTAAAGTCGACAAAAGTTGTCGTAACTTACGTTCATAATTTGACTTAAAATTTAGGTATAATGTTACTAATATTTTCGCTCAATGTACTTGGAGTTACGGGGTGCTACACCCCTCCAAATTTAATATCTATGAGCCTAGTTTCCAACTAATTAAGCCGTTCATCAATACAACGTCGGAGTAAAGAGATATTTACATTTTTACGAGACTGCGCAAGCAGCACTTTATGGGACCCACTTAGGCGGTTGGGATTTATAGATATATATATTAGACTCCTAAAGACCGTTTTAACTCATTATTTTAAACTCTATTCAGACCCTAGATACCTAAAAACTTTCTCTCAAAGTTCTCTCATGATCCAAGACCCAAACAAAGGGAAAACAACACAAATCAAGTGTCAGGAATCCTGTGGCGCTAGTCTCATCTTGTTCTTCTTGTTCTTATTGTTGCTGATTTTGGTGTGGTTTCAGCTCGTGTGGGGGGTTGTTTCAAGTGGTTTAAGTTGTGTAAAATACTCTCCAAAGGTTTTCATATCAACCCTAGGTGATTTCAAGACTTCCAAAGTGATTCCAGTGCCGAGAAACTTGAATTGATCGCTAGTTTCACTTCATTGTTCTTATGGCTGCATTGGGAGGATATTTCATGGTGAAGTAAACTCAAATTGGAGTTGTTCTGTCTGTGTAAAGGTAATGAATCTATTAGTCTATATGTATTTAAGCTTATCCAAGTTGCGGCTAAGTCGTTGAAGCTAGAACTTGTGAGATATCTGTCGAAAGGCTTGTTAAAAATGTTGTTGATTGGTGGACTGTTATGGGAGGCTTAATATGATTATTATTGATGTTATTTGGGCTGTTTGGTGATTGTTTTAACTTGTGGAAAATCATATAAATAAAGGATGTATTGTCCATTTCATCGTAAAATAGGTTGCGGTTCATATATATTAGTTACGACGCTTAAACGATAACGATAGTTTCATTTCTCTTATTGTAGACTAAGGAGCTGTGAGATTTACATAGCTTGAGGTTGGGCAGTATATACAAAGTATGTGAGGCTATTTCTTTCTTTTTTTTTCACGATTCCGATTGTACATAATGTAATGAATGAGCTTCCAAAGATATTCCACTCATAGAAGCTAGCAGTACTTACATTGTTTCCCTTATTATGGAACTATTGATGTTGATGTTGCTTCTCTTATTCTTATGTTATCAATGTTGTTGGTATTTCCTGATTCTTATAACATTCATGATGAAGAGTTAGCCCTAATAATGTATACGGAGGTCACCGGCCTTACGTCACTCTGAAAGGTTTAGAACGTGATCCCATGAGTGTAACATGCATTATATATAATATCTATTTTACTCTATCGAGCCGTGCTATAGTCAGCCGGGTACGACACCTATTGTGCAACCACTGATCAGATGGGGTTTACCGAGTTCCACATGGCCGGGTGCGATTCTACCGAGCCTTATGATGGTCGTGTACGTTTTTATCGAGCCTATTATGACCATGTACGATATGATGATATTTTTCCCACGGAGGTGTATGTTTTTAAAGGTATATATATATATATCATGCATTTCATATTAGTCGCACTCAGAGGCACTCAGATGTTACAGGTTGTATATTTTTTATCCCCTTTTACATTACTATTCTTATTTATATTGACGTCCCTTTTATTTGTGGACGTTGCATGTCGTGCTGTAGGTCCTGATAGATAGGTAGACGAAGCTCCCCCACCCCAGTAGGCTTCCTAGTTCAGCGGTTATCGGTGAGAATCCTTCTCCGGACTTGTCGTAGTCTTGGGAAGCATTTTTGTTATAGACATTATGGGTATGTCGGGGCCCTGTTCTGGCAATGTTACAACACTTATGTTCCCTTCGAGGCTCATAGAGAGGTGTCATCTCTTGTATAGTTTTGGATAGCCTTGTCAGCTGGTTTTTGTTGTATAGTCTATCATACCAGCCTTGTCGGCTCGTACCTTATATATAGCTTCATGACAGCCTTGTCAACCCATGTTACATATGTTCATGTCATTATCTATCATTGTTGGTTGTTTATGATTCATGTCTCCCATTTATTTTGATCTCGTCGGCCCTTATAGATAATAAGAAAGGTTAGATAAAATGTACGTTGGTTCTCGGCAGGTATGGCCCGGGTGCCAGTCATAGCCCTCCAATTTGGGTTGTGACAAACTTGGTAACATAGCAAGTCTGTCCTAGGGGTTGTCTATGAGCCGTGTCTAGTAGAGTCTGGATTATGGATATGTAGCGCGCCACATTTATAATCAGGAGGCTACATGATATCAAGGGTTGTTACCTTCCTTATGAATCTAGATCGTGCGTGGACTTGAGTCGTAAGTGTTCATCTCTAGTATTCAACTTGTTTTCTTGCAGCGATGCCTTCGACTAGGAAGCAAGAAATTAGTAGACAACTTGATACAACTTCGGGAGTGGGTACCAGTCAGGGGCCTCCCGCCAGAGCAGGCCAAACTGAGGCTTAGAGCGAGATGTCGTCTCGTACCTCATCTACTCCGTCCCCTCTAGAGGATATTAGGAGGGACCCAACACCTCATCTTCCTCCGCCTAGCACTATAGACCAGGATATGTGCAGTGCGGTGCAATTGTTAACTAGATTGGTAGCTGCTCAAGCTTAGAGGCAGAATACTGGTGCTGCTGACAGACTAGTTAGTGCGAGAGTTCGTGATTTTATTAAGCTAGACCCTCTACTGTTTAGCAGATCAGACCCCAAGGAGGACCCGCAGACGTTTATTGATTAGGTTCATCGTACACTACGGGTTATGCACGTTAGTGATACTGAGGCAGTAGAGATGGCTTCTTATCAGTTACGGGAGTTAGCAGTTTTTTGTTATGACAGTTGGGAGAGATCCAGGGGTCCGAATGCTTCTCCAGCTATATGGAAGGAATTGTCTGAGGCCTTTCTTCGTCACTACTTGCTAGTTGAGATACGACAAGCTAGAGCTAATAAGTTCTTGAACCTTTGACAAGGTAATATGAGTGTGCGAGAGTATAGTATGCAGTTTTATACTTTAGCAAGGTATGCTCCCCATATAAGGGTCGAGATGAGCGATAGGGTGCACCAGTTCGTGAACGGTTTGGGACCATAATTGATCAATAAGTGCATGACAACTTCCTTAGTGGAGGGCGTGGATATTTCCCGTATTCAGGCTTATGCCCAGACACTAGAGGATCATAAGTGCCAGCAAAGGGAAGATAGGGAGCATGATATGGGCCAGCATAAGAGGGCAAGATTCACAGAGTATTCTGGTGACTTCAGAGGTAGTTTCAGGCTCTAGTCTTCGAGGATTTTGGCGCCAACTGTAGTAGTGATCCTCCATAGATTTAGAGGCCTTGGTATGATCCATCTATCTATTCTAGTCCAGGTTAGCATTTGCGGGCATCAGGCTTATAATATCATAGGGATACTAGTCAGACGAGACCCCCAACACCCAATTGTGATTTGTGCGGTAAGGCCCAATTTGGACTGTGCCGTCGAGGTTTCGATGCGTGCTATTTTTGTGGATAGCCTTGCCATATGATGTGGGATTGTCCTAACAGAGGAGATGGTGGTATGGCTCAGTCGATTGGATATGTTTTTGGCTCTTCGTCATCAGTTCGACCTCCAGCATGAGGTTTTTAGCAGTCGACATGTCATGGTAGCGGTAGAGGTGTAGTGTCGAGTTCGAGCGGTACTTAAAATCGAACCTATGCTCTAGAAGGTTGACAGGATCTCGAGTCATCTCCGAATGTTGTTACAGGTATATTATCTGTGTTTTGTTATGATGTATATGTGTTGAATGATCCGGGATATACATTATCATATATTACACCCTTTGTGGCTAATAAGTTTGGCGTTGAACCTGAATTGTTAAGTAAACCACTTGTGGTTTCCACTCTGATAGGAGATTCTGTGATTGCTAAAAGGGTATATAGAGGTTGCACAATGATGATTTGTAGTCGTCAAACCTCGGCGAATCTATTTGAGTTAGAAATGGTTGATTTCGATGTGATAATGGGAATGGACTATGCAAGCGTTGATTGTCGTACGAAGATGGTTAGGTTTTTGTTTCCCGGTGAACTCATCATTGAATGGAAGTGTAACATTGCTACACCAAAAGGTAGGTTTATTTCCTATCTTAAGGCAAGGAAGATGATCTCAAAAGGATACATTTATCATCTCGTTCATGTAAGAGATGTGAAGGCAAAGTCGCCTACTCTACAATCAGTTCCCGTGGTCAATGAATTTCGAGATGTTTTCCCAGATGAACCCCTAGGCCTTCCTCCTAAAAGGGAGATTGAGTTTAGCATTGATGTGTTGCCTGACACTCAACCAATCTCTATCCATCCGTACAAGATGGCCCCGATAGTGTTGCGAGAGTTGAAGGCGTAATTGAAGGACTTGCTGGATAAGGGCTTCATTAGCCCTAGCACTTCACCTTTGGGTGCACCAGTCTTGTTCTTGAGAAATAAAGATGGGCCGTTAAGGATGTGTATCAATTATCAACAGTTGAATAAGGTTACTATAAAGAACAAGTATCCACTTTTGAGGATTGATGACCTATTTGACCAACTCCAGGGTGACAAGTATTTCTCCAAGATTGATTTACGTTCAGGGTATCATCAGGTGAGGGTTAAGGAGAAGGATATTCCGAAGACGGCCTTCCGAACAAGATAAGGGCACTTTGAGTTCTTGGTGATGTCATTTGGGTTAACAAATGCCCCAACAGCTTTTATGGATCTCATGAATAATGTATTTAGACCTTATCTTGACGTGTTCGTGGTCGTATTCATTGATGACATTCTGGTGTATTCTCGTTTGGAGGTGGAACATGCGGGCCACTTGCGGATAGTATTACAGACCCTTCAGGATCGTAAGTTATATGCTAAGCTCTCCAAATGTGAATTCTGGATGAACTCTGTAGCATTCCTTGGCCATGTGATATCTGACGAGGGTATTAGTGTCGACACTCAGAAGATCGATGCAGTGAAGAATTGGCCGAGACCTACAACACCGTCAGAAGTCCGCAGCTTCCTGGGGCTAACAGGATATTATAGGCGGTTTGTAGAAGGGTTTTCCTCTATATCAGCACCATTGACTAAGCTAACATAGAAAGCTACCAAGTTCCAGTGGTCTGACGCTTGTGAACGTAATTTTCAGGAGTTGAAAAATCGATTGACATCCATGCTAGTGCTCACTCTCCTAGAAGGAACAGAAGGTTATGTGGTATATTATGATGCCTCGGGTATGGGTTTGGGGTGCGTATTGATGCAACGTGGGAAGGTGATAGCTTATGCATCGAGACAATTAAAGAAACATGAAAAGAATTAGCCGACTCATGATTTGGAATTGGCTGCAGTAATATATGCTTTGAAGATATAACTGCACTATTTATATGGCATTCATGTTGACATCTACACAGATCACAAGAGTTTACAATACATCTTCAAGCAGCAGGAGTTAAATTTGAGGTAGCGTAGGTGGCTTCAATTAATAAAAGACTATGATGTCGAGATAATGTACCATCCCGGTAAAGACAATGTTGTGGCAGACACTCTCAATCGTAAGTCAATGGGAATCTTAGTACACATTGAGCCATGTAGACAAGGGTTGACTAAAGAGCTTCATCAGCTGGCCAACATGAGAATCAGATTGTTAGACTCTGATGACGAAGGTATTACTGTAGAAAATATTATAGAATCGTCTTTGGTAGCCGAGGTAAAAACATGACAATATGAAGACCCTACCTTAGTACGATTGAGAGAGGGCATTCAACAACGTAATATTATGGCTTTTAAGATCAGAGAAGATGGGCACTGAGATTCCAGAGCCGATTATGTGTGCCTAATATGGCAGGGGTGCGAGAAAAGATTATGATTGAGATTCATCAGTCCCGATATTCCATCCATCCTGGCTCGACAAAGATATATCATGACGTTAAGGAGCTATATTGGTGGGACAACATGAAGAAGGCTATTGTAGAATTTGTAGTCCAGTGTCCTAATTGTCAACAAGTAAAGATCGAGCATCAGAAACCCAATGGACTGATTCAGAATATAGAGATTCCAATCTAAAAAGGAGAGGCGATCATTATGGACTTCATTATTGTATTACCTCGCTCTTATCATAAGTTTGACTCCATCTGGGTGATAGTTGATCGACTTACGAAATTTGCCCATTTTCTGCCAATTAAGACAACTTACACGGCTAAAGATTATGCGAGGTTGTATATCAAGGAGATTGTTAGGCTTCATGGTGTGCCGATATTTATTATATCAGACTAAGGAGCTCAGTTTACGGCTAACTTTTGGAGGTCATTTCAGAAGGGTTTAGGCACACAAGTTAATATCAGCACTGCATTCCATCCGCAAACTGACGGACAGGCTAAACGTACCATTCAGACACTCGATGATATGCTACGAGCATATTTTCTAAATTTCAAGGGTAAATGGGATGACCATCTGCCACTCATAGAATTCGCCCGCACAATTTCACTTGCGGACGCACCTTTGAATCCCAAAAAGTGCCAAATCTCTAATGATAGAGAATTGGCTTGTGTGGCCGCAACCTATCTTCTGCGGTCCGCACAATTAGATTTGTGGCCGCACATTTGAGTAAAAAAATGTAGACTCTCTGATGATAGTAAAAGTGATGTTTTACGGCCACGATGGGAAATCTGCGGTCCGCACGTTTTATCTTGCGGCCGCAGATCCCTTCTTTCACTATGTTGCCCTAAAATCATAATCTGCGGAGCACACAATTTCAGGTGCGGCTGTAGAATTCAACAACTACGAACAATATAGTTTTTTTTTTCTATCTAGGTTTTGCAATTTTGTGCAAATTTTGACATGGCAACATCATAGAGGCATGAAAATATATTGACCCAGTCCCCATAGAGTACGTATTAGTTAACCCATTACAGATTTACCCCCACATGAATGCACAATTAAAGTCTATTGACAAATGGCCTAAAAATCTATAAATTAAAAGAAAAATATTAACAAGAAATTGAAGCATACCAGATGAATAAGTGTGATGAGTGACTGAACAAAGATGTCGTGTGTGTGGATAGATAGATTCACCAAGAATTTTCAAGAGAGTGCTATTTTTGTGCTCAAAGAGTGAAAACCGTAACCCTTGCCCCTGCCCTTCTATTTATACTTATGGTCTATGAAAAGGGAAGAAGGTCGAGTGCGGCCGCACATTTTCATGTGCTGTCCGAACTCTGTTACCTAGGGCATTATCTTCATCATCTCATCTGCGGTCTGCACAATTTTGTGTGTGGCCTCATATCTCATGTGCGGTCGCCCATCGACCTCTTCTCTGACAGGCTCAAACTTCAGAGTTTGTATTTTCCATTTCTCATTTCTGCGGTCCGCAAGATAATTGTGCGGCCGCATTGGTCTTTTGCTACAGCATTCCAAATTGTGTGGTCTGCACAAATCAACTGCAGTCCGCACTTCTTTCAACACTTAGCCACATTTTTGTCCACAGTTCTGTAAGTCACACTCAGCCCTGTAGCACACTTCAAATCAAGTTAGAACAAAAATAACACCTAACTACCAAAGGAAAAAGAAAAGAAACATGGGTTGCCTCCCAAGAAGCGCCTGATTTAACGTCACGACACAACGCAGAATATCATTAATTGAAATGAATGATCACCACGACATGGCAATCTCCAACCTTTCTCAGGTAGTGCTTCACCCAGTGATCATTGACTCGGAATATTTCATTATGTTTTTTCTTCAAGGCCAATGAACCAAAAGGTGTCACATCTACAATTTCAAAATGACCACTCTATTTAGACTTTAGCTTCCCGGGAAACAACTTCAACCTTGAGTTAAACAATAATACAAGATCACCCTCCTTGAACTCTTTGTTCCAAATGTATTTGTCATGAAGATATTTCATCTTTTCTTTGTACAAGGACGAACTTGCATAAGCATGGTACCGAAACTCATCCAATTCATTCAAATGTGCAACCCTCAAGTTAGCAGCTACATCCCAATCAAGATTCAACTTCTTTAGAGCCCACATGGCCTTGTGCTCAAGTTCCACAAGAAGGTGACAAGATTTCCCGAACACCAACCGGTATGGTGACGTTCCGATAGGTGTTTTGTAAGCCGTCTGATAAGCCCATAGTGCATCATCAAGCTTTTTGGCCCAATCCGTCCGATTAGCATTCACAGTTTTGGATAAAATACTCTTTATCTCCCAGTTTGAAACTTCCACTTGACCGCTAGCCTGTGGATGATAGGTAGTTGTGACTTTATGAGTAACACCATACTTGCTAAGTAAAGTGCTGAAAGCCTTGTTGGAAAAATATGATCCCTCATCGCTTATAATTGCCCGCGGAGTACCAAACCTTGTGAAAATATTCTTCTTCAAGAACGCCACCACATTTCTCGCCTCATTGTTGGGTAGAGCAACAGCCTCAACCCATTTGGACACATAATCCACCGCGACCAAGATGTAGGTGGTTCCACAAGAACTCACAAATCCATGAAGTCAATACCCCACACATCAAAAATATCAATCTCCAAAATGGTAGTGAGAGGCATTTCATTTTTCTTTGAGATTCCATCGGCCCGTTGATATTCATCACATCTTTTCACTAGCTCACTAGCATACTTGTAAAGAGTGGGCCAATAAAAACTGCAACTTAGCACTTTGGTTGCAGTTCTTGCTCCACCATGATGACCACCATATGGCGAAGAATGACAAGCCCCAAGAATTTCACCTTGATCTTCTTCCGGTACACATCTTCTAATCACCCCATTCGTACAAATCCGAAAGAGGTATGGTTCATCCCAATAATAATCTTGACAATCTCGTTTGAGCTTATTCCTTTGATTTGAAGAGAACTCATCAGGGATGATTCCACACACAAGGAAATTTGCTAGATCAGCAAAACATGGGACCTCTTTCATTAAAATAGCCAAGAGTTGCTCATCGGGGAAGGAGTCATTGATTTCAAGGCCATCATGTGGCCTCCCCTCCTCCTCCAAACGAGACAAGTGGTCCGCCACTTGGTTTTCACTCCTTTTTCTATCTTGGATGTCAATATCAATCTCTTGCAACAAAATCACCCATCTCATCAACCGAGCTTTGGAGTCATTCTTGCTCATAAGATACCAAAGTGCTGCATGATCCGTGTGGACAATGACCTTTGCACCCATCAAGTACGGGCGAAACTTCTCAATTGCAAATACAATGGTAAGGGGCTCTTTCTCTGTAACGGTGTAGTTGGCTTGGGCACTATTCATGGTCTTACTAGCATAGTAGACCAGATAAAAAATCTTGTTGATGCGTTGCCCCAAAACAGCCCCAACCGCTATGTCAATTGCATCACACATGAGTTCAAAAGGGACACTCCAATTTAGAGCGGTGATGATGGGAGTAGCTGTCAACTTAAACTTCAACAATTCAAAAGATCTCATGCAATCATCATTGAAGTTGAACTTAGCATCCTTCTCAAGAAGCTTTCACAACGGATTCACCACCTTAGAGAAATCTTTGATGAAGCACCGGTAGAAACCCGCGTGGCCTAAGAAACTCCACACACCCTTTACCGAAGTTGGAGGTGGAAGTTTAGAAATCACCTCAATCTTTGCCTTGACAGCTTCAATTCTATTATTTGAGATCTTGTGGCCAAGGACAATGCCTTCCTCGACCATGAAATGACATTTCTCCCAATTAAGCACTAAATTTGTTTCTTCACATCTAGCCAACACTTTATCCATATTTGCAAGACAATCATCAAAAGAATCTCCAACCACTAAGAAGTCATCCATGAAAACTTTAAGGTAGTCCTCTACAATGTCTGTGAAAATAGCCATCATATACCTTTGAAAAGTCGTTGGTGCATTGCACAAACCAAATGGCATCCGCTTGAAGGAAAAAGTACCACATAGACATGTACATGTTATTTTCTCTTGATCCTCCGGAGCAATAAGAATTTGGTTGTATCCTGAATACCCATCAAGAAAGAAATAGAAAGCATGGCCGGCCAATCTATCAAGCATTTGATCTAGGAAAGGAAGTGGAAAATGATCCTTCCTTGTGACTCTGTTGAGCTTGCGATAGTCCATACACACCCTCCATCCGGTTAGCGTTCTTGTAGGAATCAACTCATTATTGTCATTGGTGACCATTGTCATTCCCCCTTCTTTGGAACACATTGAACCGGAGAAGTCCACGAACTATCGGAGATAGGGTAGACAACCACGGCATCCAACCACTTTATAATCTCATTCTTGAAAACTTCTTGCATAACCTCATTGAGTATCCTTTGATGTTCAATAGATAGTTTGGCGCCTTCCTCTAAGTTGATATTATGTATGCAAAATGTGGGGCTTATCCCTCGAATATCCGCCAAAGTTTGCCCAATATCCTTCTTCCCCTTTTGTAGCACCGCCAAAGTGGAGTCTACCTGCACGTTAGTCAAACAAGAGGAAAGAATAACCGGTAAAGTAGAACAAGGACATAGAAATTCATACCAAAGATGTGGAGGCAATGGCTTCAACTCCAGAGGATCTTCAATATAAGGCTTTGTAGGAGGAGTTGTCCTATTTTCAAGATCCAAGGACAATTTTTGGGGTGCATAGTTGTACAACCCCATTCCTTGCAAAGAGTTCACACATTCCATGAAGCCATCCATCTCGTCATCATCAAAGTTGAGCAAGACGGCCTCGAACATATCACCAACATTGATCATAGCACTTGATTCATCAACAATAACATCGGTCACCAAGTTCACAAAAGAGCACGCCTCATTACTATTTGGTTGCCGCATGGACTTACACACATGGAAAACCACTTTTTCATCACCAACCTGGAATGTAAGTTCTCCTACTTCAATATCACAAAGAGCCTTCCCCATAGCAAGGAAAGGTCTCCTAAGAATAATTGGCACCTCATAATCAACTTCACAATCTATAGTGACAAAATCCGCTGGAAGAATGAATTTATCAACACGAACCAAGACATCTTCAATCACTCCCAAAGGTCTCTTCAAAATACGATCGGCCATTTGCAATCTCATAGAGGTGGGTCTTGGTTGCCCAATTCCCAAGGTCTTGAATACCGAATAGGGAATCAAATTGATACTTGCCCCAAGATCACAAAGAGATTTTGCAAACTCGGCACTTCCAATTGTACAAGGAATCGTGAAGGCACCGGGATCCTCCAACTTAGAAGCCATTGAATGCACAATTGCACTCACTTGATGAGTGACTTTAATGGTTTCAAAATTCATTGACCATTTCTTTGTCACGAGATCCTTCATAAACTTTGCATAGCCGAGCATTTGTTCCAAAGCTTCAACTAATGGCACATTGATTGAGAGACTCTTCATCATTTGAATGAACTTCTTGAATTGATTCTCGCCATTTTGCTTGGCAAGTCTTTGAGGGTATGGAGGTGGAGGATTAGGCAATGGTGCCTTATCCTTTTGCACTACCGGGTCTGGTATATCAATAATGTGATCCCTAGATGGGTTCACCTCCTCTTGAGTCTCTTCCACACTATCATCAATATCAATCCGAACTTTATCATTTAATTGCACCACATTGTTCGAGACCTCTTCTTCTTGTACCACTTGCTCATCATCCACAAGTTGCCTTTGACTTAAGGTGGGTGCATTCCCACCTCTTTTATTTTGTTTAGTAACGGCCATGGAATACCCCGTGTTGTTTCCACCCTTTGGGTTTACTACCGTGTTACTTGGTAGTGGCCCCTTAGGATAGGAATTTAGAGCTTGAGAGATTTGCCCCATTTGTACTTCTAAGTTGCGGATCAATGTGTTGTGTAAGGCAAGTTGGGCACCCGAATAGGCATTCTTTTCCATCATTTGCTTGAACATATTGTCAATATGCCCCATCTCATTGTTTGAAGAACTTGGACCATGTGAAGGATAAGGAGGCGAGTTGCTCGGTTGTTGAAAACCTGACCCCCGGTTGCCTTGATTATTGTTCCATCCGCCTTGATTGTTACCCCTCCCCTCCAATTTCCTTGATTATTGCCACTCCAATTTCCTTGATTGTTGTTGTTATGCCAATTCCCTTGATTGTTGCCACCACTCCAATTTCCTTGGTTGTTAGGATTCCAATTGCCTTGATTGTTTTGAGGACGCCATTGTTGTTGGTTAGGGCCTTGGAAGTTTCTTCTTTGCCCTTGAAAGTTGTTCACATATTGCACCTCCTCTTCTTATTCATTATAAGAATCGTCTTGATCAAAACCACTATCTTCTTGCACATAATTCTCCACTTGATTTTTCACTTGTGGACCTTTAGTCCTTCTTTTGTTTACCATTATGTTCACCCCTTCCGTGGCATTGACTTGCTTAGGATTTTGCACTTGTTCAAGTTGAGCCTTTGCTAGTTGATTCATGGTGGTAGTCAATTTGGCAATGGCTTGCCCATGGTCATGCAACTCTTTGTGAAGTTGGATCACGTTCGGATCACCTTGTGTAACATTAGCTCGGGATTGCTAAGCCGATGATGTTTCCGCCATCTCATCCAAAATTTCACACGCTTCTGCATAAGGCGTAGTCATGAAATTCCCACCGGCAAGTTGATTCACTACACATTGGTTGGTTGTGTTAATCCCACAATAGAAAGTTTATTGAATCATATTCTTTGTTATAGCGTTGTTGGGACATTCCTTAACCATTGCTCTATAGTGTTCCCATATCTAGTATAGTGGTTTATTTGGCTCTTGCTTGAATGCCAAAGTCTCATCCCGAAGTGTAGCCATGTGCCCCGGAGGGAAGAACTTAGAAATAAACTTTTTCGCCGACTCATCCCAAGTGTGAATGGAATAGTTTGGCAATCGTTCCAACTAATCTAAAGCTTTCCCCCGTAAAGAGAAGGGAAAAATCCTTAGCTTCAATGCATCCTCGGAGACATTTGTTTGTTTACTCCCCCAAGAAGTGTCCACAAACCTCTTCAAATGTTTGTACGCATTTTGAGTTGGAGCACCGGTGAAGAAACCCCGTTGCTCAAGAAAGGTGAGCATCACATTGGTGATTTGAAAGTTGCCCGCCCTAATACGGGAAGGGACTATTGCACTTGCATATCCTTCATTGGGTAATATCCGGTGTGGAGCCGCTCGTGGTGGAGGTGAGGATGGAGCGGGGACATTGTCATGAGGCACTTGGCCTCTTTTATTGGCTTGAGGTTCAAGAGGAACCTCATTAACTTGATCATCCTCGACGTCCACATCCCCCAAAGGTAAATTTTCGAGCTCATTGTTTGCCATGGTTGTACCTACGATTTCTCAAACAAGTTAGTAAACAGAAAGAAAACAAGATATTCCAAAAACACACTCAAATATATAGCTAACATCGTTTTAACTCCTTGGCAACAGTGCCAAAAATTGATCACGTCCACAACTCACCTCAATAAGAGATATGACACGGTCGTATGCAATAATAATTACCCAACTAGGAGTCGGGGTCGAATTCACTAGGAGTTATGATGGGAGTTAAGAGTATATATTAGAAGCAATCAAATGGGTTATCTAAGATTGCACTTTCACAATAAGGTTTTGTTTTCTATTTCTACTGTTACTCTATGAATGCAAGATAAAGAAAATAGATTATAAATAAATGTTTTTGAGGTTTTTATAATTGGATTAAAGGCCTAGGGTTGTGACCATAACCAAGGTGTTTGCCTAATGGGATAAATACATTAATGCTTGTTTTGTTGATTGGGATGTCTTATAGCTCTCAACTCTATGTTACCCACTCAATACCTCTCGGTCAGAGAGTGATTTTGCCCAATTTGGCTTTCTCAAGTCCAAATGGGTATCAACCAAAATAGTTGATCTCAAGTCGGGTTATTACTATCTCTAGTTTGAACCCTTTAATAAGGTTAATCAATCTCTCAATTAACCCAATTCCTTGTTAGCTAAGTTAACCTAGACTAGGTCCCTCTTTCTCAAGTAGAGACTAAGTCAAATAGGCATGAATCAATATTTGCAACCATTAATTCTAAAATTGAAGCATGAACTAAGCTAAATAATCAACACACAATCATAAACAAACACTAAATTAGATACCCATAAGGTTTACACACTAGGGTTGGGTCACAACTCGAGTAAAAGTCTAGATACTCATAATGGAAATTGCAAAAAATAGAGAAGAAAAACTAATTAAACTCATAATGGAAGATTAAAATGATGAAATCTAATGTTAAAACACCAAAATAATGTAAAACTTCCTAAAATAGTAAAGAAAAACGGCTACAACAGCTTCAGATGTTCGAATTTACCCTAATTTTGTGAAACTCGTCTATTTATACAGGGCCTAAAATCACGTACAAAAATTCCCTTCGGGAGGTTCTGCAGCGGCACAATTCCATGTGCGGTCTGCAGATTTCTTAAGCTAGCAGGAAGTGGACTTCTGCGACCGCACATTTCTGAATTGCGGCCGTCAGGCAATCTTCTGTCGCTGCACATTTCTGGACTGCGGTTGCGAGGCAGTCTTCTGTGGTCGCACAATTCTTGTGCGGTCCGCATTTCACAAAGGCTCCTGGACTTGGTCTTTTTGCATACTCTCTAATCTTTGACTCTTAGCCTAGTTCTGCGGCCGCACAATTCATATGCGGTCTGCACATTACTGAAAGTTTTGTTAGATTTTTCTTTTTGGTTTGCGGCCGCAGATGGAATTTTGCGGTCCGCAATTTCTTTTGCGGCTGCAGATGGAATTCTGCAGTCCACAATTTCTTTTACGGCCGCAGAATTCCTTCTGCGGACCACACATTTGTGCTTCTGCGCCCTTTATTGCCTTGTGCTTCGGAACACTCCTTTTTTAGGTCGGATTTTTTCTCGGGAGACCAAACTTCCAGCATTCCTATAATTTTGCACAATTTCATTAGTTTCGGGAACACAATTTAATACTTTCGGACTAAAACAAAAGCTAAAAGGTGCTAATAAGCAGTCAAAATCCCCACTTATCACCTACAATAATAGCTACCATTCCAGTATTAAAATGGCCCCGTACGAGGCATTGTACGGGAGGAGATGTAGATCACTAGTTGGATGGTTCAAAGTCGGTGAAACAGAATTATATAGGCTAGATTTGATTCACCAAGCCATTGAGAAGGTGAAAGTGATACAAGAACGACTGAGGATGGCGCAAAGTAGGCAAAAGTCTTATTCTGATGTCTGACGTTGTGATTTGGAGTTTGAGGTTGGTGATTTGGTTTTCCTGAGGATCTCACGGATGAAGGGTGTTATGCATTTTGGGAAGAAGGGTAAGCTGAGTCAGCAGTATATTGGGTTGTACAAGATTCTTCGACGAATTGGATAGGTTGCTTATGAGTTAGAATTACCATCTGAATTGGAATTTGTCCACTCGGTATTCATGTATCTATGTTAAGGAAATGTATTGGAGAACCTTCTCGGGTCATCCCTATCAAAGATGTACAAGTTACAAAGGATCTATCATATGAAATAGTGCCAGTGGCTATATTAGATCGACAAGTCCGCAAGCTGAGAACAAATGATGTAGCTTCTGTCAAAGTATTATGGAAGAACAAGAATACGGAAGAAATGACATGTGAATCGAAAGAGGAGATAAAGTCTAAATACCCTTACCTATTCTAGATTGAAGATAACGAGGATGCCAGGGGAACGCAGGATGCAATGGAAGCTGAAACGGCTATATGAGGTAAACAATAGCTTCAGAATACTCTTCCTTAATACAAAGTGGTGATATGCAGTTAATGTACATATCCATAATACTTTGCATAGCCTTGTGAGGTCATAGGTTTGGTTTAACTGCTTGCAAGTTTGGCGAGTGTCCATTTTATAGGGGAAACTCGGCCGTAAATTTTCGTCGGAATCCATGATGAGTTAGACGCCCCATAGTCGAGGACGAATGTTCCTAAGGGGGAGGGTGTTACAACACATATTCGCGTACGTTAGATCATGTCGTAAGTTACTCGACGTAAATCGGGGAAGCGATTATCTTTGAAATGATAAGAATCTAATCCTATTGGTCTTAGATGATACAAGGGTATATAAGAGTGGTTAACAAGTATTAGAAGTTAAATGAATCAAGGATGTTGTAACCCGTATTTTCGGGTAAAACTAGAGGTTCTTAATATGCTAAAGAGGTCATGTTTTAATGTATTTGAATCATATAATATCCATATCATAAGTCTTGAAGTCAAGCGAGTTATGAAACAAAAGTCGACAAAAGTTGTCGCAACTTACGTTTATAATTTTGCTTAAACATTAGGTCAAATATTACTACCTTTTTCTCCCAATGTACTTGGCATTACAGGATATATACCCACCAAATTGAAGATCTATGAGTCTAGTTTCCAACGCATTAAACCATTCGTCGATACGAACATCGGAGTAGAGAGAAATTTGCATTTTTCACGAGACTGCACAAGCAGCTCTCTATGGGACCCACTTAGGCGGTTGAGATATATAGATACATATGAGACGCCTAAAACCCGTTTTAACTCATTCATTTTCACTCTCTTCAGACCCTAGACACCTAAAAACTTTCTCTCAAAGTTCTCTCATGATCCAAGACCCAAACTAAGGGCAAACAACACAAATCAAGTGTCGGAAATCTCGTGGCGCTAGTGATTTTCTTGTTCTTCTTGTTGTTGCTGATTTTGGTGTGGTTCCAGCTCATATGGATTTTTTTTTAAAAGTGGTTAAGGTTCTTCAAAATACTCTCCAAAGGTTTTCATATCAACCCTAGGTGATTTCAAGTCTTCCAAAGTGATTCTAGTGCCGAGAAACCCGAATTGATTGCTAGTTTTGCTTTCTTGTTCTTGTGGTTACATAGGAAGGATATTTCGTGGTGAAGTAAGCTCAAATTGGAGTTGTGGCTAAGTCGTTGAAGCTAGAACTTGTGAGATATCTATCAAAAGGCTTGTTAGTAATGTTGTTGATTGGTGGACTATTTTGGGAGGCTTAATATGATTATTATTTATATTGTCTGGGTTGTTTGGTGATTGTTTTAACTTGTGGGAAGTCATATAAATAGGGAAAGTGTTGTCTTTTTCATCGTAGAATAGGTTGCGGTTGATATATACTAGTTATGATGCTTAAATGATAACAATAGTATCATTTCTTTTATTGTAGACTAAGGAGCCGTGAGATTTGCATAGCTTTAGGGTGGGAAGTATATACAAGGTATGTGGGGCTATCTCTTTCTTTCTTTTGCAAGACTCCAATTTTACATAATGTAATGAATGAGCTTCCAAAGATACTCCACTCTTAGAAGCTAGTAGTACTTACATTGTTTCCCTTTTCATGGAACGATTGATGTTGATGTTGCTTCTCTTATTCTTATGTTATCAAGGTTGTTGGTATTTCCTGATTCTTATAAGATTCATGATGAAGAGTTAGCCCTAATAACGTATACGGAGGTCACCGATCTTACATCGTTCCGAAAGGTTTAGAACGTGATCCCATGAGTCCAGCATGCATTTTATATATATATATATATATATATATATATATATATATATATATATATATATTTTACTCTACCGAGCCATGCTATAGTCGGCCGGATACGACACCTATTGTGCAACCACTGATCAATTGGATTTTACCGAGCTCCACGTGGTCGGGTATGATTCTACCGAGCCTTATGATGGCTGGGTACATTTTTACCGAGCCTATTATGGCCGAGTACGATATGATGATGATTTTTCCCATAGAGGCGTATGTTTTTAAAGGTATATGCATATGTATATGTATGTATGATGCATTTCATGTCAGTCGCCCTCAGAGGCACTCAGATGTTACAAGTTGTATATTATCTATCCCTCTTTACATTACTATTCTTATTTATGTTTCTTGCCTTACATACTTTGTACTTTATTCGTATTGATGTCCCTTTTATTTGTGAACGCTGTATGTCGTGCTGCAGGTCCTGATAGATAGGTAGACGAAGCTCCCCCACCACAGTAGGCTACCCAGTTCAGCAGTCATTAGCGAGATCCCTTCTCCGGACTTGTCGTTGACTTGGTATGCATTTTTGTTATAGACATTATGGGTATGTCGAGGCCCTATTCCAGAAATGTTACAACACTTATGTTCCCTTAGAGGCTCATAGACAGGTGTCGTCTCCTATATAGTTTTGGGTAGCTTTGTCGGCTTGTTTTTGTTGTATAGTCTATCATGGAAGCCTTGTCGGCTCGTACCTTATATATAGTTTCATGACTGCCTTGTCAGCCCATGTTACACATGTACATGCCATTATTTTTTACTGTTGGTTGTTTATGATTTAAGTCTACCATTTATGTTGATCTCGTTGGGCCTTTATAGATAATAAGAAAGGTTAGATAAAATGTACGTCGGTGCTCGACAGGTATGGCCCGGGTGCCAGTCATGGCCCTCCAATTTGGGTCGTGACACAAGAATTCAAGTTTTTAAATAGGCAAGATTAATTCAAGTAGTATAGTTAAGGCGTAGTATAGTTAAGGCATGATGCAAGTCTAAGTCTACCCGGACATATCAAGAATCTAGCATGTGCATTGACACTCAACACATCGTACTTACGCAGCCTCCATAACACGTAGCACATAGCAAATAGATTAACTATGGGGGTAAATTCTCTCTTACAAGATTAGACAAGAGACTTACCTCGCTCCAAGTCTGATGATCGGCTCCAACACCTCAAACTAATGTCGAACGACCCAAAACTAGCCAAAATAACGTGCAAATTAATCAAAATATACTCAAGAACTAATAATTTAACTATTAGAATCAATTCTCAGCCCCACACGAAAAGTCAATAAAAGTCAACCCCGGGCCCACGCGCTCGGATTTTGAAAATTCTCAAAAATAAATGTTACACATAATATCACAAACTCAAATATATATGTATATATTTTTCTTCCAATTTCATATCCAATTTCGTGGTCAAATCTCCTTTTTACCAATTCTAGGTTTTCCAATAAAATCCTACAATTTCTATTTATTTTCATGTACAAATCCATAAATAATCCAATTATTTAGATTAAAATAAGTAGGAATTACTTACCTTGTTTAGTAGATGAAAATGACTCCTCAAGAATCCCCCAAATTGCCCAACCAATGATAGAAATAGATGAAATCGCGTTCGCAAACTCCCAACAGCCTTCACGAAGGCCAAGTCCTGTCAGCCCCTCCTTTCCTTCTACCATTCGCGAAGTGGAGCCAAGTCCTCCATCGTATTCGCGAGGCATTTTTGCGTTCGCGAAGTGCAACAACTTCCCCTCCCAATATCCATCTCCGTGATTGCGAAGCACACCAGTACCAGCAAAAGTCTGCCAACTTTGAACATGCTCTGGGTGGTTCAAAACTCACCCGAGCTAACCGGGATCCCATCCAATCATTCCAACAAGTCCATAAATATAATTTGAACCTACTCAAGGTCTAGAAATACATAAAATAACATCACAACCAAGAATCGCACCCCAAACGAAACTAATCAACTTTCCAAACTTTCAACTTCTTTCAACTAACTCCAGACGCGATAAATTATACTTAGACAACTGGGAATGGAACCAAATTTCACACACTAGTCCAATATGACAATATGAACCTATCCCAGGCTCAGAATATGAAACGGGATCTGATATCACCAAGTTCTGCTCCAAGTCAGACTTAGCAAATTCTAAGACCTTCAAAATACCAACTTCCAACAATAAGCGCCGAATCGCTCCCTGGCCACCCGAAGCTCAATCCAAACATAAACACAAGTCCAAAATTACCATACAAACCTATTGAAACCTTCAAATCCCGATTCTGAGGTCGTTTACTTAAAATATTGACTTAAGTCAAACTTAGCCACTTCGGGCCACTACCAAGGAACTAAGTATTCTGAATTCAATGCGAACCCTTCCAAAAACCAACCGACTCTGTAAGTCATTAAATAGGAAAACCACAAACGGGAAATCGCAAATAGGGGAATGCGGTTCTAGAAAGCAAAACGATCGATCGGCTCGTTACACTAACCCTCCTAACCACTTTAATACATTACACTCAACTTTCATGAACACATTCTTCAAAACCAATTCAACACCTTGGCATGGAACGATACACAATATAGCCCTTCTCGTTTAAGCACACCTACATCTTCACTAGCACAAATTAAGAAAAATGGGAGGTGAGTTCTCTCTTTTAGCTTATCAAAAAAACAAAAATTCCACATTTCTTTATTCTACTTTTCTCTTCTTTATTCTTCTTGTTCACTCTTCTTACATTGAATTTCCCAGATAGTTACCTTCATAACAATTTTGAACCTTTTGGCCCTACTATGGTTCTACACAAAAGCTAATCCCAACTCTCACCTTACTCTTCTAGTGATTTAATGCCTTCAGAGGTAAAGGTTCAACAAGCTTCAGTCAAGAACAAAAATGGGGATACGGCTTGTAATGTGGGTGCCAAAGAAAAAGTCTACAAGCTTAACTAGGCTAACTACAGATAAGTTTATCTGTGGTTGCAAAGTGAATCCATGATCAATCAAAGAAAAGAGTACATCATCTCTTATACCAGCACAACCTAATGATTTCACTTCGAATAACACATGGGGCAAGTTCTAGGCTCACACAAGATATCACAGAATGTCAACTAAACCTCACATCGCATAATACACATGACTTATCAAGACAATTCCATTCCAACTCTCTAGTCAAATTAAGTAAACACATAGTAAAAAGCATTAAGCGATAAAGTACTAGATGGTGTATAAGCCGAGAAATTGAGAAGAGGCGTAACAAAGCAAGCTATTCATTTTTTCTAAGGCATCAATTTTCATACAAAACAAATCGAGACAGTGATTCACATACCACAATCTAAATATGCCAGCATCAAATACGTCAAAAAGATATCTAGGATCAATTCAGTTTTCATTCCTATACTACAAAGATAGAAATACCTAGTTCAAATGAACATCTTTGGAAAAGAACCGATGCCCAAAGAAAAGCAAGGGAAATTATTATCTAACTTAGGCTAAATAAAACAAAAAGAAAAATCTTTTTGGTATTTTTAATTGGACCTTGATTCCTCAAGAAAGATGTCCAAGATATCAATCATTGAGAAAAGTCCAAACTTTTCTTATTTTTTTCAATTTTTGCATTTTTCGATTTTTTCTTTTTCATATTTTTATACTAACTCTATCTTTCTGCACTAACACAAAAACTAAATACAATAAAACAAACTACAGATTTCTAGATTATTCAACAAAGCATCAAATACAGAAAGTCCCCCATTCCACACTTAAAGAATTCATAGTCCCCGGTGCATAAAACAACAAAAATAATAGGTAGGGAGGAAAGAAAGACTCCTTATAATCCAACCCCTCCAGTTCATACTCAGATTGCTCTCATCTGACTGTGCTTTAGCGAAAGCTTCAGCCTCATCCTCATAATCACCAAGCGGCACTAGTGCCAATGTCCCTTCAACCTCCTCACTATCATCACACCCTTTTGTCAAGCTAATAGACGTATTTTCATCTTCAGAGGGGTGAATCGAACTGCCAGGTGCAACCCTAACATCTCCTTAGTTCCTCAGAAAGTGGGTATTCAGTGTTTAGCTGCCTCTTTTCCTCATCCGGCACCCCAAGCCACCACAATCAAATTTTTCAATCCACAAAGATAGCGATTGAAGTTCTCATCTCGCGCAGCCCTTGTAGTGGTGCTCAACTTGGTGGTGGTTTCCAACAATGCAGTGATATCCAGAACACCCTTGGGAGCATCCTCCACCTCATCATACCCTGGGTACTCTAGCACATTGAGAGACAACATATACTGGGCTGGCAGGTCTCCAAGGAAAAATCTTTTTACCTTGGGTCCAAACCTTGTGCGAGCCATCTCTCCCAGCATAATCTCTCTCATATTGATCAGCCTCCTAGTTATTAAAAAGTAGATCAAGCATACTCTAGCTCGGGTGCATGCAGAGTTATGCTCAACTGGCATGAGCCATACCTGTACTATGTTCTGCCACACCTTGGCAGTCTTATTGAAATCCTCCCTCAATATCTCATTATATGTGCGAGCTTTTGTCTTCGTCCACTTGGAATTTGAGTTGATGCCACAAAGTGTGTGACAGAGGGTTGTGTAGCTCGGACTCTTCACAAACTTCTGAAGCTTCTTCGGGTTATGGTTTTCCACCCCTAGGAAGTTGAACAAGTCATATCTTTCTAGTTTCACCTCTTTTCCTCTCACCCAAAATTGTCCCTTCTTCAAATTCCAATTCGAGTGCAACTCCTTGACCATGCTTAAGTTCGCAGGCCTAGGAGACCGCAACAATCGATTCATCTTCAAACTCCTTATCCGCTCAAGCACATGGAGGAATTTCCTATCCAAGGCGGCTAAATTTATACCCATCTCCGAGATATATCGCCCATAAGGCACAAATATATTTAACCATTCAATATCATCCTCCCAAACCAACTTTAACTTTGGACGCGGCCATATAGGTGTGTTGCCGGAGCCCTCAGCTACTTGTTTACCTTTGGCCAGCTTACTCGAGTTATCATCACCTTGCTTATGTTTTTTGGGTGGGCGATGCAGCGGTAGATGACTTTCCCATAGCCTTAGCTTTCTCTGGAGCATCACGAGCCATTTCAACCTATAGGATTAATCAAATAGCCTATTAGAAACTATCCAACATTTTAACCAAGCAAAAGTAAAGGTCGAGCACGACCCCACACTTAACACCGAAGGCCATAAGCAAAGTAAGCACAAACTTGTGTCACATAATCCATTCATAAGCGGCTCACATCAAGTGCAATGGGTACTCAAGAATTCCCCATGCCAAATAACACATGTTGCATTTAGCGCATACGTTAACAATTAAAATAATGCACTTGATCTTATTAGAGCCATATCAAATCAATTGTGAGAATCTCGGCCCCCAACTACTAAGGAATGACTAACATTACACTAAACTACCCTAAAAGACTATATAGGACTCAACACATAATGTACATTACAATTTCACGCATGTGGTTATAAGTGTAGCCCATGCACACATCATTCGTACGTGCACACATGACATTCGTGCGTGAGTCGGCCATGGCATGGCATTCATGCATCACAACCCTTTGGCATTGTCAAAATACCCCGCACTTAGTCCTAATCATCATATACATCGGCTACTCAAACTTTACCGACGAGCAAATTATTCTCTCATACAATTTATCAAATAGTTGGTGGGCATAAAGTGTGTTCAATGTTTTCCAATCATGGGGTATCAAGATTACCCTCCCAAATTTGAACAAGGAGGTGAGAATTATAGTTTACCACCTCGTGTAAATCAAATAAAGCAACACAGTCCATCCAATACTACATATTGAACCCTCCCCAACTAGTGTTCTTCAAGTTCTACACTAAGGGAATTCAATATTGGGGAATCACATTAGGGGTGGTAGGGAATTGGGGGGAGGAATTGTTATATGAGGGGGGAAGAGAAAGAAAGAAAAAAAAATAGAGAGAAAATATACCAACTTATAATGGAGAGCAAGACAAATAAGCGAGCAGCACAAAGGGAGAGAAACGAGAAAGAAAGAGATGATCGGCGAAAAATGGGGAGGGATTTTTTGTTTCTATTTTTAGGTTTATATTATTAAGGGGGAACTGGGTTGGGTTGGATAAAATGTTAAGGAATATGGGTTACAATGTGATATAAAATGGGAAATGAGTCAGGGTCAAATGGTTCAAAAAATTAAAAAGAGGACTTACATGGGGGCCAGTGGGGCGCGATGCATTGGTCCTGCGTTACAACAGGGGCTTCATCGCCATCAGTAGCGCGAAGCTCTAGGCTGGAGACTTGACCCTCTTTCACAATTGATCTGAGTGCCACAGGTAGCGCCTTGTGCTGGCCTGGGCATTGGAAATTCCTTGTTCTATTTTGCAGCTTTCTCTCGTGTTGTGGCGTACCCCGTTCCGAGTGAGATTTTAGACACTACTTTCATTTGCTCGTCCCAACTCCTACCTACATTTTTCGACACAACAACTACAAATAAAATCAAAACATTATTCTACATTTTACCTAAAAATAAAAATAAATCTAAAAAAGCGATAAATATTGAGTTGCCTCCCAACAAGCGCCTAATTTAACGTCGCGGCACGACAAAAAGGCCTCGCCTACTCATCGGGGAGAATTAATTTGTCCCTCTGACGATCAACCACACCTTCCCAATAATGTTTATCCCTTTGTCCATTCACCAAAAAAGTTCCCTCACCATTTAAAGCGTGCAACTTAGTGACCTTCACCACCTCAAACGAACCAAGACACCTCGATTTCAACATCCCAGGAAACAACTTGAGCTTGAAATTGAACATTAGTACCTTTTGGCCTTGTTCGAAGTAACAGGACTAGATACTCTTGACATACCATCTTTTGGTTTTCACCTTGTAAAGCTTGGCATTATCATACACATGTGTCCTGAACTCATCTAACTCATTCAATTGCAAAAGTGTCCTCTTGCCCGCATCTTCTAAGTCCATGTTCAACTTTATGACTTCCGAATAAACCTTTTTCTCTAGTTCAATCAGCAAGTAAAATGCTTTCCCATACACAAGCTTGAACCGAGAGGTTCCAATTGGCATTTTATATGCAGTTCTATATGCCTATAAGGCATCATCCAAATTTGCCGCCCAGTCCTTCCTATTCACACTTACAGTTTTCTCCAAGATCTGCTTTATTTTTGTATTTGAAACTTTAGCTTATCCACTTGTTTATGGGTGATACACGGTAGAGACCTTGTGGTGGATCTCATACTTTGATAGAAGGTTATATAACCGATTGCTAAAATGTGTTCTTAAATCAATATAGTCTGAAACCTCGAAGATATTTTCTTTTTCACAAAATTGGCCACCACCTTGGCATCATTAGTTGGTAAAGCAACAATCTCCACCCACTTTGACACATAATATACTGTGAGCAAGATGTAATTATTTCCTTTGGATAATGGGAAGGGTCCCACGAAGTCTATATCCCATATATCAAAAGTCTCAACTTCCAAGATACTAGTCAAAGGCATCTCATGCCTTCTTGTGATTGTTCACGTTCTCTGGCAGTTGTCACACTTCTTGACAAACATATAGGCATCCTTGAATAAAGTTGGCCAATAGAACACTTTCGCAGCCATCCTATAGCCTCTGTGATGACCCCTCTAAGATGAAGTATGACAATCATATAACACTTGTTCCACTTCTTTTTTAGGAATGCACATTCTCATCAACTGATCAGCACACTGTCTATAAATGAAGGACTCATCCCAATAGTAGAAGTTCACATCATTAAAGAACCTCTTCTTTGCTTCGGATCGGATCTCTGGAGGAAAAACTCCACTTACTATGAAGTTCATATAATCCGCGTACCGTGGAGCAGGATCATGCAAGATGGAAAAAATTTGCTCATCAGGGAATGTATTCTTAATTTTTTTCCTTCTTCCACATGCTCATGGTTCTCCAATCTGGACAAGTGATCCGCAACTTGGTTTTCTGTGCCCTTCCGATCTTGTATTTCTACGTCAAATTCCTGAAATAATAAAATCCAATGCATCAAGCTAGATTTGAATTCTTTTTTTGAAAACGGATACCTGATTTCTACATGATCAGTGTGGCCTATGACTTTGGTTCCCACCAAGTAGGCTCGAAATTTCTTGATCAGCCATATAACTGCCAACAACTCCTTCTCAGTGGTGGTGTAATTTAATTGTGCATCATCAAGAATAATACTCGCATAATATATGGAGTGAAATATCGTGTCCTTTCTTTAGCACAATATTGCGCCAATGGCAAGTTCATTTGCGTCACACATAAGTTCAAACTACAAGGACCGGTCTGGTGCCACGATGATTGGTACAGCCACCAACCTCTTCTTTAGCTCATCAAATACCTTCAGACATGCCTCATCAAATTTGAATATCACGTCCCTTTCGAGCAACTTGTACAAGGGAGTAGCAATTTTATAGAAGTCTTCAATAAAGCGTTTATAAAAACCTGTGTTCCCCCAAGAAACCTTGAACACCCTTCACAGAGATGGGTGGCGGATTTTACAACTTCCTCTACCTTAGCCTTGTCAATTTCAATTCCACTCCTTGATACTCTATGCCCCAGAACAATACACTCTTGTACCATGAAATGATATTTTTTCCAATTTAGTACTAAATTCGTTTCTTCACATTGTGCTAGCACCTTAGCCGAATTCTTCAAGAAATCATTATAAGACGACCCAAAGACTGAAAAGTTATACATGAAGACTTCCACAAACTTTTCCACCATATCGGTGAAAATGGCCATCATGCACCTCTAAAAAGTGGCTGGTGCATTGCAAAGTGTGAATGGTATCCGCTTGAAATCAGAAGTCCTATAAAGGCATGTAAATGTAATTTTTTGTTGATCCTCTAGGGCTATGACAATCTAGTTGTACCCAAAATATCCATCAAGGAAGTAATAGTACTCATGTCCATCTAGCCTATCCAACATCTGAACAATAGATGGGAAAGAAAAGTGATCCTTTCGGGTATCCTTGTTGAGTTTCATAAAATCAATACAGACTCTCTACCTCGATTGTGTTCATTTGCCATAATAGTCATCCCACCCATTTTAGGCACACACTGCACCGGACTCACCCAATTATTATCTGAAATAGAAAAGATGATACCAGCATCAAACCACTTGATAATTTATTTCTTTGTGGCCTCCTTCATAATGTGATTTAGCCTCCTTTGTTGTTCGAAACTTGGACGATGCACATCTTCTAAATAAATTTGTTCATACAAAATGATGGACTAATTCATTTGATATTTGCAATGGTCCACCCAAAATCTCTCTTATTTTCATGAAGCACTCGCAATAGCTTTTCTTCTTGAAAATTAGTAAGGCTATAAGAAATGATGACCAACAACGTTTTATCACTCCCCAAATAAGCATTGCATAAGTGCGCAGGTAGAGGCTTAAACTTCAATTTCGGGGCTTCTTCAATAGATAGTTTAAGAGAAACCAATATCATTGGTTGATCCAACTCCTCAAATCATCCAAGCCCATGAACATACTTGCACAACATGTTAAGAACTTGCTCAATTTCTTGCACTAACTCATATTCACTCTCTTTCTCATCCCCCAATAGAGCTCGTTCAAGGGGATCTGCCAGATTCATGTATGGCATCACTGTGGTCACATTGTTTTCCACAACTAAAATCCTGTCCAAATCTTCATAGTGAGCTGGAAACTTGAGTGCTTTTGTAAATATTGAAAACCTCTACTCGGTCACCACTCTCATTGTCATATGCCCTTCATAAACATCAATTATAGCTCTGGCTGCGGCTAAGCATACTTGCCCCAAAATAAATGGGACTTCCTGATCGGGCTCATAGTTCAAGATAATAAAATTAGCAAGAAATATGAAAGACCCCACTTGGACTAACACATCTTCTGCCATCCCTTCTGGGCTAGCCAGAGATCGGTTTTCCAATTGTAATATCACTATAGTGGGTCAAGGCTCACTCAATCCCAATTATCTAAACACAGATAGCGGCATCAATTTGATGCTCGCTGCATGCTCACCAATCAAAATCTGAATAGTGAAACTCCCTGGATCCTTCAACTTCTAAGGTAACTTGCTTTAGATTCTCGAACTACATTCTTCCGTAAGTGGCACAGTTTCATACTCAGCCAACCTCCTTTTATTTGCCACAATATATTGGATATAGTTTGCATATTTTGGCACTTCCTGCAAGATATCTACCAAAGGGACATTAATTTGTACTTGCTTCAGAATATCCAAAATTTTCTTGTATGCAACATTGTCCTTCACTTTTTGCAATTTTTGTGAAAAAGAAGTTGGTGGCTTAGCCACTATAAGTGATGGTGGTCTCGCCACAGCTTCTTTTGCCCGCCTTTCTTCAACATTAGCATACGATGTCTAATCTTCTACATTACTCTATTTTTCAGCAAAAGTGACTTGTTTCCTCTTTCTGGAGGGTGTCGCGCCTCACTACTTCATCGGGGTTAGGCTCGACACTTACTGAGTACATTGGGTCGGTTGTACTCATACTACACTTCTGTACTTCTTATGCACATTTTGATGTTGGTACCAGTGGAGTCCCGAGAGGCACTTAGCAGATACCAGTCAAGGATTCAAGGTAGAGTTGCATTCTGTTCGCAGGCCTTAGAGTAACTTCCTATTTTTTGTATTGTTTCCATTTTATTTCGCACATTAATGTATTTCCTTCAAACCTTGTATTTAGTTGGATCTAGATGCTCATGTACTAGTGACACAAAAATCTTAGGATGGTTTATGTTATGTCTTTGATCAGTTATCAGATACCTATTTCTTTTCTTTTTATATTATTTGTTGATGTTAGCTTGCCTGGCTTTCGGTGTTAGGCGCCATCACGACCCCGCGGTTGGGATTTTGGATCGTGACAAGTTGGTATCAGATCCCTAGGTTGCCTAGGTCTCATGAGTCATGATCAAGCGTAGTAGAGTCTAGAGAAACGGTACGGAGACTTTCATACTTATCTTCTAGAGGCTATAAGGATTTAGGAAATTTTACTTCTTTATTACTCTGTCGTGTGACTTTATTCTATTGTCAAAGTTTGATATTTTTATTTTCTCACAGATGGTGAGGATACACATCCACAGCCAATTAGAAGTCGGAGCCTCAGGTTGCTGCCACTACCACGGGTAGAGGCTGGGGCCGAGGCAGAGCTTAGCCTAGAGCCCGTGTAGCAGCACCTATTGCAGAGCCTCTAATCGAGCCGAAGGAGGAGTTCCATGTTCCGTCTATACCTGTTGGACCAGTTCAGGTCCCTGAGGGGTTCATTATCACCCCAGTACTTCAGGATGCTCTAGTCCGTCAGGTGGGTCTTATGGAGAGTATGGCCCAGGCCGGTGTGCTCCCTATGGAACCACTCGTCTCTCAGGTCGAGGAAGAGGATCAGACTCCCACTACTCACACACCAGAGAATATGGCTCACAGATATCAGACTTCGGTAGTTCCAGCAGTTAGAGCAGTTCAACATGTTATTACTGTACAGCCCGATGAGGTACCCGATATGTCATCTGAGGGGCTGAAGAGATTGGAAAAAGCCACCAAATTATTTCCTGTTCACTTTAGTGGATCACCTTCAGAGTACCCCCATGATTTCTTCGACCGTAGCCATAAGGTATTGCGCAACATAGGTATCATGGAGTCCAACGGAATCCACTTTGCAGTATTTCAGATACACGGCTCCGCCAAGAGGTGGTGGCAGGAGTACATTCGGGACATACCCGATATGGCACCGATATGTGCTTTTAATGATTTATGACTTGCGGGGATGGTAGGTTCGGGAATTAGAAGTGTTTGGGTTAAAATCGGAACACTTGGATCCTTAAGTTGGCTTTAAAAGGTCAAGTTTGACTTCGGTCAATATTTTGAGAAAACAACCCCGGAATCAGGATTTGACGATTCCAATAGCTTCGTATGGTGATTTTGGACTTAGGAGCGTGTTCGAAATTTTATTTGGAAGCCTGTAGTTAAATTAGGCTTGAAATGGCTAAAACAAGAATTTAAGTTTGGAAGTTTGACCGGGGAGTTGACTTTTTGATATCAGGGTCAGAATCCAGTTTCGAAAATTTTTATATCTCCGTGATGTCATTTATGACTTGTGTGCAAAATTGGAGGTCAATCGGACTTGATTTGATAGGTTCCGACACAGAATGTAGAAGTTGGAAATATTAAGTTTGATTAAGCTTGAATTGGAGGATGATTCATGATTTTAGCGTTGTTTGGTGTGATTTCAGGGTTCGACTAAGTTTGTATGATGTTTTAAGACTTGTTGGTATAATTGATTGAGGTCCCGGGGGGATCGGGTGAGTTTCGGACGGCTAATGGATCACTTTTGGCCTTTGGGAGACTGCTGATAGCTGCTGGTATTTTTCTTCTGATTTCCTTATACGTGATCGCGTAAGTTTGTTTGCGATCGCGTAGGCTTAATTTGGGCAGCTGAAAATTTGTTCTATGCGATCGCGTGGGCACGTCCGCTATCGCGTAGGTTGAGCCTGTGTGTTCATCGCGATCGCGTGGAATTATTTGGGATTGCATAGGGGAAACTGGAGAGGAAGCTGGGCCATGCGTTTGCTCTATGCGATCGCGTGAAGAGGGATGCGATCGCGTAGAGTCGGGACCTTGTGCATATGATCGCGTGGGACTTTATGCGATCAAGTAGGGTTATTTTCTGGGCAGAAAAATTTGTGCTACGCGATCGCGTGAGGAAGTTCGTGATCGCGTAGAAGAAATCACTGGGCAGAGAGTTTAAGTTCTGAAAATGGGACTCAATTTTTAACGATTTGGTGCTCGGATTTGGACGATATTTGGGAGATTTTCAAAGAAAATAATAGGGTAAGTGTTCTTAACTCAATATTGATTAAATTACCCGAATCCATCACTATTTGTATCATTTAATTGGTGAATTGAGTTGAAAAAGTTTGAAAAAGCCTCTTGGATAGATTTGAGGATTTGAGGGCCGAATTGTTATCGAAATATAGTGATTTTGGTATGGGTAGACTCGTGGTTGAGTGGGCGTTCATATTTCGTAACTTTCTCCGGATTTGAGGGCCGAATTGTTATCGAAATTTAGTGATTTTGGTATGGGTAGACTCGTGGTTGAGTGGGCGTTCATATTTCGTAACTTTCGCCGGATTCCGAGACGTGGGCCTCACGGACGATTTTTAAATTAATTTCGGACTTTTATTGAAAAATATAGTATTTTCTTATAGAATTGATTCATATAATTTTTAGTGATTGTATCGAATTATTTTGGCTAGATTCGAGCTAGACAAAGTTGGATAATCGTGGAAAAGGCCTTCTAGTGGATTAAATTAGAGCAAATTGAGGTAAGTCTCTTGTCTAATCTTGTGAGGGGGAAATTATCCCATAAGTAATTAAAGTAATAATTGTTGCTAATTGTGGGGGCTACGTACATACGTGGTGACGAGAGTCCGTGTGTAGCTACTATTAATGCTAGAGTCCGTGCGTAGCTACTATTAATGCTAAAGTCCGGGTAGTTTAGGACTCAAAGCATGAATTACTTGTGTAAATTCTATTCTTTGTTTAATTAATATTAATTGATATATATGAATATATTGTGAATTGTTAGGTAAAGATATTAAAGGATAAAAATCTCATATGCTTGATTTTCTGTTTAAATTAATTAATTGTTAAAAGAAATTGTTCTTCCTCTCGAATTTATCTTATAATAAATATACTCTCTTTCCGGAGGTACATAAGAAAATGTCCTCCTTTCTTGTGGAGCGGGCCGAATGCCTCGGCAGGATAGATGCATCTATGGATCGTGTCACACGTCCCTCGGCAGTGTACACAAGACTCTAAATCGGGCCGTACGACCTCGGCAGAAATCGTGCCTAATAATAATAATTACACGATACTTTGATAGTTTATTGCAGCTTGTGAAGCTAATTGATAAATTGGAAATCTTAGGAATTTAAAGAATTATTATCCTTGCTTGTTAAGGAATTATTGTTATTCCTGTAAATAAGACTAATTGATAAATTGGAAATTTATTGGAATTGAAGGAATTTAATTAATATATATTGAGAATTGTTGCAATTGAAGGAATTTAATTATTTCTGTTGGTTAAATAAATTATTGTTATATTCTGTGAATCATGCTGATTTAGATATTCTAGTTTTATTTCAATTATTATTATTGACCCATAGTGAGTGTCAAAGTCGGCCATCTCGTCTCTACCACTTCGAGATTAGGCTTGATACTTACTGGGTACACGTTGTTTACGTACTCATACTGCACTTGCTGTACTTTTTGTGCAGGATCTGAGGTAAGTACTAGTGGGGGACCTATCGTCTTACATCCACATTATCTAGGGGTATAGTGGTGAGCTGCCTTTCTGAGCCGTTCTGCAGCTACCAGTGTCTCTTCTTATATTTATATTCTGTCTATTTTATTTAAGACAATATTTGGAGTTTTGTAAAATCTAATAGATGCTCATACACTTGTGACACCAGGTCTTGGCACACACATTGGTAGAATTTGGAATTTGTATTATTTTTTTGGATTTAAGTTAATCGATATCTTTTCTAATTTCTTTATTATTGCTAGTAAAATAATAAGATTTCTTAGAAAATTATTCTAAAAATAATTGATATATGTTTAATTTATTTGTTGGCTTGCCTAGCTGTAGTGTTGGGCGTCATCACGACCTATAAGTGAAATTGAGTCGTGACAGTTCTTGCACCATAGTTGAAGTTGAAATTCGCTTCCCACCTTACTTGATACTTTGGGATGTTTCTTGGTGGGGAATAGTAAAAATCACGAAGGATATTGTCGTGCCATATTTGTGTATTGTTATCATTGATTGAGTGAATGTGAGGATTAAAAGCACGAAGGGTGATATCGTGCACATGCTTTATTTATATATTACATCGTGAGGATGAGAGTAAAAGTACGAAGGGTGATGTCGTGCAATTGCATTTATATTATATGGTGAGGATGAGGTAAAAATACGAAGGGTGATGCCGTGCAATATTAAGATTTCATTGCTTATACTTGATACTTGGATTGTGAATTTAACTTGGCGGTTCGTTGATTAGTTCGAAAAGAGACTTACTTGGTGATTATGTACTTATTGTTCTGATTGTTGCCCTTTTTTTATATGCCCCCACCCCGTTATATATTCTGCACAGATTTTTAGTAGGTGTCTTGTCTTAGCCTCATCACTATTTCGTCGGGGTTAGGCTCGACACTTACTGAGTACATTGGATCGGTTATACTCATACTATACTTTTTCATTTCTTGTGAAGATTTTGACGTTGGTCTAGTGGAGTCCCGAGAGGCACTTAGTATATATCAGTCAGTGATTCGAGGTAGAGCTGTATCCCGTTCACATACCTTAGAGTCACTTCCTATTTCTTGTACTGTTTGTATTTTATTTCGAACAGTGATGTATTTCTTTTAAACCTTGTATTTAGCTGGATCTAGACTCTCATGTACTAGTGACATCAAAACCTTGGGATGGTTTATGTTATGTCTTTGATCAATTATCAGATATCTATTGCTTTTCCTTTTATATTATCTATTGATGTTGGCTTACCTGGCAAGTGTGCTGGGATCAACTCCGGTACCTACACAAGAAGTGCAGAGTGTAGTATGAGTATAATTGACTCCATGTACTCTGTAAGTGCCGAGCCCAACCTCGACGAAGTGATGTGGGTAGTAATAATAACAATGATGATGATAATGATAATAATAATAATAATAATAATAATAATAATAACAGGAAATGGAAGTAAAGCAATTAACTCGTGAAAACGAACTGGAAACCTATTCCAACTAGTAGATATCATATACATGGATCTTTTTCTTTATTGTGCCATATTTTTAGCTAAGTTTGTATTGATTTCAAATATTTGTAGATCTTCTGGGATAACGTTTTTCCAAGTGATTTTTGGTTTACCCTGTCCACTTTTAACTCTTTCACTCACAGCGCATCCGTAGGTCTGTGCATGACATGATAAAACCATCGCAAGCGGCATTCTCTCATTTTATCCTCAATATGTGCTACTTGCACCTTCTAGTGAATGTAGTCATTTTTAATCTTATCTAATCGTATATGACCGCACATTTATCTTAGCATCCGCATCTCTATAACACTCATCTTGTGAATATAGACTTTAGCAGCCCAAGATTCATTATCTTAAAACATTACATATCTTATAATTGTCCTATAGAACTAACCTTTCACTTTGGTAGGTGTATAACCTAAAATCTGATTATTGATTAAGCAACTAAATTTATGTGATTAGGCCAAAAGCAACTTAATTAAACTAAGATATGATTCTTTACTGATAAAAATAATATAATGATAATAACAATTTTAGTAAATAAAATAATAAAATTAGCAAATAACGAGAGAAAGAGAGAGATTCTTAGCTAGCGTTTGGCCATAGATTTTCAAATTTGTTTTAAAAAATTTTATTTGGGTGAATTTTGGTTTGAAGATGAAAATCTGTTTGGACATAATTTTTCAAAACATATTTCACTTTTTGTTTTGAAAAAATATGAAATGTGACTTATACCCATGAGTTATAAAAACTATCAAAAATACCCAACAATACCAAACAAACAAACTTGCTAATCCTGTATATGCATAACCTTCATCGATGCCATTCATTATCACAAATCATAGTTCTGAACATAGATAAGTTTGGTACAAAATTATTATTTTTATAATGAATTACATAATACACTATTTTAAAATCATAACCTAATATTTTAATATCAACTGCTAATAACACAATTACTAACCAATATAATTCGTCAAATTGCAATAATATTACAAGATCCATCCGTCCAAATAAAAATGATAGTAATTAGCTGGTGGATTAGGTGGGTCATAATAGATGGTGATTTTTTTTTATAAAATACAAAAGTTTGGGATAATTTTTGAAATTGTTAAAAAATCTAACATTAATATTTTGGGCCAAAAACATGTCTAGAGCTAGTTTTGGGATTTGAAAATTTTGTTTTCAAAATTTGCCAAAACATGGATAAAATCTATAAACAAACATGTTTTGCCAAAAAACTTTTGAAAAATATTTGGCAAAATCTATGGCCAAATGGTAATCCTCGGTGGTCGAAAGCTGATGAATAGTAGGGACAATCAATTGAAAGAGAGAGAGAGTTGTAATAATAATTTTAGTATAGTAATTGAAAGAGAATCAGAATTGGGTTATAATGTTGGGAAAATAGTTAGGGTAACTAAGTTATAACTGTTCCCAAAAATTTCTCATACATGTTATGTCTGTTATTAGGAATAAGTATGAATCACGTCCATTACGCATGATAGAATTGTAACTATTGGGGATGTAATAAAAAATTATGGATATCACGGAAATAGTTGGTTCGGGGAATATGTCTATCCGAACGCTTGTGATCTTCTTATCCGACGTGGGTAACTCGATCCCGTGATCGACTTCTTGGTCTTCAACCTTTGATCTAGACGACTTTTGCTGACTTGGAGCTGATTAGGTAATTCTTAATGTACATAATACATGTTGTCTTCTGCATCTACCACGTTCAGATATATTTTTTACCTATATAGTAAGCATCCTTCCATCACATAACACCTCAATAGAACTTCTCCATTTTAACCATCTGATTTTAATCATACGATTAACATCTTTATTCATCATTTCATCCTCTTAAACAATGAATCTAAACATCTGAATTATTTGTATTTTGGCATTGCAATCCCATTTAATCTCACCAAAGTCGCTTGTCTCATATTGACTAAACTTGCAGTTTATGTATTTATCCTTACTTTACTTATCCTAACCCTTACTCTCTAACATGCTTCTTCATAGTTTATGCTTTTGGCAGACACCTTTGCTAGTTTTCGTCAATTGATACAAGGAGGTTGTTTTGACCCGATATTGACGAAGCAGAGTATGAAGAGTTGTCACAAAAGAGAAGGAACTCCCAAATTTTTTAACTTTACTAGTCTCTGAACCAGTGATCCAAAATACACCCAAGCCCATCGGGACCTCAACCAAATATACCAACAAGTCCTAAAACATCATACGAACTTAGTCAAAGCCTCGAATCATATCAAACAACGCTAAAACCACGAATCACACCTCAATTCAAGCCTAATGAACTTTGAACTTTCAAATTCTATATCTTGTGCAGAAATATATCAAATCAATCCGAAATAACTTCAAATTTTGCACACAAGTCATAAATGATATAACGAATCTATTCCAATTTTCAGAATCGAAATCCGACCTCGATATCAAAAAGTCAACCCCCGGTCAAACATCCCAAAAATTTAACTTTCGGCATTTCAAGTCTAATTCCACTACGGACCTCCAATTAATTTTTTGGAAATGCTCCTAAGTCCAAAATCACCATACAGAGCTATTGACATCATCAAAATTTCATTCCGGTGTCATCTTCACACAATTTCGACTACGGTAAAAATCCTAAGACTTAAGCTTCCGTTTTGGGGTCCAAGTGTCCCAAATTACTCCAAATCATCCGGTAACTGAATTCAACCATGCACACAAGTCAATATACATAATAAGAAGCTGCTTAGGGCCTTATACCACCAGACGGGGCTTAAATTCTTAAAACGACAAGTCGGGTCGTTCCAATTAGCAACTTTTAAAAGGAATTGTTCCGAATTGTTCAATAAGTTACAGGTACAATTGTTGTATAGTTCTGCCTATCACCCTGAAACTGATGGGCAAATTGAAAGAGTGAATAAATGCTTAGAAAATTATCTGAGATGCATGTCTCTGCATAAGCCTAAGGAGTGGAACAAATGGCTACATTTGGCTGAATTCTGGTACAACAGTAACTATCACTCATCCTTGAAAATTACTCCCTTTAAGGTAATGTATGGGTATGATCCTCCACAGTTATCATTTGAATTGGTTGATCAATCCCCTATAGCTTCCATTGATCAAGTTTTGAAGGAAAGACAACTGATGACTATGATTTTGAAGGGTAACTTGGAGAAAGCTCAGAACAGAATGAAATTATTAGACAAGAAAAGAACTGAAAGGGACTTTGAGGTAGGAGATTGGGTATTCTTGAAGCTTCAATTATATAGGCAGACTTTAATTGCAATTTGAAAGAGGTTGAAATTAGCTTCCAAATTCTATAGACCTTATCAGATTTCAAAAAATTGATCCAGTGGCCTATAAACTGGAATTGCCTCCTACTGAGAACATACATCCAGTGTTCCATATATCTCAGCTCAAAAAGAAGATAGGATCACATATAGTGCCTGCCATTGACCCTCCAGTTTGCTCTCTTGAAGGACAACAAATTAGTGGAACCTAGAGCTGTACTTGATAGAAGAATGATCAAGAAAGGGAACAAGGCTGCTACTCAAATTTTGGTTCAGTGGGCTAATTTGTTGCCTGAAGAAGCCACTTGGGAAGATTATAACTTCTTCAAGTGCAGTTTTCAGAATTTGAACCTTGAGGACAAGATTCTTAAAGGAAATGGATTTTCACAAGTCAGATTTTAGTATTATTAGAGTTTAATTAGTATTGTATAATCGAGTCCTTTGTTGAGGGCTTTAAATTATCAATTTAGTCCCTTATGTCTAGTTGTATTATTTCAATCAAGTCTCAATAGTTTATTATCAGAATTAGGACAGGTGTCTCGCTAAGGCATAATGCCGTTAGAATCGTAGGATAGATATTTATATAATGACGACTGCCTTGTACTGAATTCTTATCGAAATATGAAATAACATTTTTCCTTTTCTCTCTTATCTTCTCCCTTCTCCTCCTTTCTTATTTTGTGTGCAATCGCCATTGAAGTAACAAAGCTTGACTCTCGTTACACAAGTTTAGACCATAGTGAGGGTATAATTCTTTCGAATACAATATAGTCCTAGAAATTGAGAAAATTAAATTATCTACAATTTTTGCAACTTCTTAAGGTAAAGTGCGGTATAAAATGCATTATAGAAGCAAAGTTAATTATCTAAACACTATGATTCAATATTGAGACGAAAAGTTGACTTCACAATAATTTTTAAAGTTTAATTCAAATTAAATTTAGCTTAATAAAAATAAAAAACCCTAGTCCTCCCCCGCCACAATACCCCCCTCTTCGCCTACTAATTCCAGGTTGCTTGATTACTTATGCATTTTTGACTTATGTTTTGGTTGTTTAAAGTGCTCGGTCTAGATTCTCTGCCTATCCCTTTGAAACTAGAATGGTTCATTTTTCTTTTCTTTTTGGCCGTCAATGATTTTCAATTACAAATTGACCATACGTCTTACTATACTAATTACTAATAGCCTATGCGTTTCTAACTTTCTCTTGGTCTCTTCTCTCTTTGACTTCGTTACATGAAAGATCCGACTTTATCATTCTAAAAAGAATTTCAATTATATTGGAGGATTAGAGAAGAGGAAGAGGGACAATGAGAAATTTTTTTTCATAATAGTGACGATTATATAGGCATTTGTTATAATAGTATAATTGTTAATTACCGGGAAAAACAAGAGAAATGCTTTTTACTTTCAGGTTCTAAGACTAATTCTTTATTAACAAAAATTGATAAACATCGTCCGAGGTCGAAAAGAAAAAAGGAAAAAAAAGAAGAGAGTTTATTAATCACCACCACCGTCACCACAGTTAATAATCACCATTACTAGCTACCATTTACAATCATCACCACAGTTAATAATCACCATCACTAGCTACCATTTACAATCATCACCACTAACCACAATTACTATACAGCCACCAATCTCTATTGATGATCACTATCATGTTCAACCATGAGTCCGGAATCAAAATATGGTCTTTTTTTACTCAAACGACCGAAATGCGTGAAAACAAATTTAGTGACCAAAATACATATAGCGCCCTTTTAAAGGGAGCTATACCTTAACGTCTGTTTTGAACGTATAAAGCCTTTTATACACATGGCGTAGGAAAAGCAGATACATAGAGTTTAATGTATCAAAAAAGTGGCAGACAGCTAGGTGGTGCTATGGTTAAACACTTGATAATAAGTTTGTTTTTGTCCTTGAGGTCCAAGGTTCAATTCCCTCTAGCAACATTATTTAGTTTTCTTATTTCTTTTTTATTTTTCATTTCTTTTCATTATTTGGTTTAAGTATTTAGATATAAATACTTGAATATTTATAATTACTTTTCAATGTAATTAAAATAATTTAATATTTATTAAAAAATAATGATTTTTGAATTCATTTAAAGTAAAAAAAAAAAAAGAGAAGCCTCTTATTATTTCTTTAAAAAATCTTCCGACATTTTTAATAGTTGTTATTTTGTATTATACGTAAAATAAAATTATTTTTTATATTTTTTGATACAAAAAATATATGTATAGTTTAATCTACTTCTTGAATTTTTTTATTTTTTGATATCTTTCTTTTTAAATTTAGTTATTAAAATTTTAGTTATATTTACACTATATGAATTTTATTAATCAAAATTCTAATTATAAATCTTATAACTTTTTTATTATTAAATATAAATTATTATAACTATTTAATCTTTAAAATTATAATCAAAGAATTATTATTATCTAAGTAATGGATTATGATTTTCATATTCTTATCAGGACATTTAATTAAATGATTGTTCATAAACTAAATGGTTATAATATATTTTAGTTTATGAAAATTTAGTATAGAAAAATTAATTAAATAGTCTTCCATAAATTAAATGGTTATATTTAGTTTAGTTTAGGATAATTATTATTAGAAAAAAATTTAATCTATGAGAAACCATTTAATTAATTTTCCTGATAAGAATATAAGAATTATATTCCATTACTTAGCTAATAATAATCCTAATGGATTATAAGAACAACCAGATTCTTATTTAAAAGTTTTAAATGGATAATACAATTACAATAGCCAAGGAATAAAAGGAGAAATAAAAAATACATTTCAGGAAAAATATAAAAAATATAATAAGAATTTTGATTAATAACTAAAATTTTAATAAATAAATTTAAAAATAAAGTTATCAAAAAATAAAAAAAATCAAGCAATAGATTAAACTATAGTATCAAAAAATACAAAAAATAATTTTGCTAAGTAATGGATTATGATTTTCATATTCTTATCAGGACATGTAATTAAGTGATTGTTCATAAACTAAATGGTTATAATACAGTATAGTTTATGAAAATTTAGTATAGAAAAATTAATTAAATAGTCTTTCATAAATTAAATGGTTATATTTAGTTTAGTTTAGAATAATTCTTATTAGAAAAAAATTTAATCTATGAGCAACCATTTAATTAGTTTTCCTAATACGAATATAAGAATTATATTCCATTACTTAGCTAATAATAATTCTAATGGATTATAAGAACAACCATATTCTTATTTAAAAATTTTAAATGGATAATACAATTACAATAGCCAAGGAATAAAAGGAGAAATAAAAAAAAAATACATTTCAGGAAAAATATAAAAAAAATATAATTAGAATTTTGATTAATACTAAAATTTTAATAACTAAATTTAAAAATAAAGATATCAAAAAATAAAAAAAATTCAAGCAATAGATTAAACTATATATATTTTTTGTATCAAAAAATACAAAAATTAATTTTGTTTTACGTATAATACAAAATAACAACTATTAAAAATGTCGGTAGAGTTTTTAAAGAAATAATAAAAGAGTTCCCTTTTTTTTTTTTACTTTAAATGAATTCAAAAATCATAGTAATTTTTTAATAAATATTAAATTATTTTAATTACATTGAAAAGTAATTATAAATATTAGAGTATTTATACTAAATACTTAAACCAAATAATGAAAAGAAATGAAAATTAAAAAAGAAATAGGAAAACAAAATTATGTTGCTAGGAATCAAACCTTGAACCTCAAGGACAAAAACAAGTTATTATCTATCCTTTAACCATTGTACCACCCAACAGCTCCTCATTTGGTACATTAAATTCTATTTATCTGCTTTTTCTGTGCCATGTGTATAAAAGACTTTATACATATAGCGCCCTTTAAAAGGGTGCTATATGTATTTTGGTCGCTAAGTTTTCGTTCCACGCATTTCGATCGTTTGAATAAAAAAAAGACCATATTTTGGTTCCGGTCAACCACCCCTATATATCGTCAATTACTGTTATCAGTCACCATTACCATTAGCAATTGCTATTATCCATGACAATTATTACTTCCACCTGTAGGCATTTAAAATTTGTTGAATATTAGTCAATAAAATAATTTGAACTAGTAGTAGCTACAGAACTAGCCTCAGCCATACCTCCACTGAAACTCTATCTTGGAGCTGGGAAATTATTGTTTGTGTTGCCTTTGACACCACAAGTATATCATGCATCGGTACCATAACATCATACCAAAGTGTCAATTTCCATATTTTTCACAAGGAAGTCGTTACTGTGACTATGTTCCCTCACGACTTTAAACATATAGAGGAGGTGCTATGTTACTCTGACTCTGCCAATAATGGCTCGACTATCTCTGGCTAGGCCCCGATGACCATGTACTGAGAGAAGACTGAGCAGTTGACTGACTTTTCTATACAATTACTTTCCACTGCCACCACCATAAGAACCTCCACAGTTACCTGTAGGCTGAGGTTTTTTGTTTTTCTCCCTTTCCATCCTACTATTTTTCTTGTGCAACTCGATTTTGCGCTAAATCCACCATCTTAGAATATGTCATGTTGGAATTCTAAGGCAGTTGTATATGACTCATTGATAACATTAACCGCTAGCCTCCATTCTAAGCAACATGTAGAGAGCATACCTAGAAAGCTGGGTGAGCTTCAAGTGCTACTCCAACACCCTCATAGTCCCATGCTTTAAATTCTCAACTCTCAATAGGTAAGAATTTATCTATAAAGGCCTCAGTGAATTCATCCTAAGCCCCCGGAGGGGCATAGTTACCATGTGATTCTTCCCACATTTTATACCACGAGGAGGCCACATCTTTCAACCGATAGGAAGCCAGTTCCACAGCTTCAATCTCGGTGGCATGTATAACTCGAAGGGCCTTTCCTATTTCGTCAATAAATTTCTAGGGGTCCTCTTCGGGCTTGGCACCCATGAACACACTAAATGATCTAACTTTAGAAACTTTTCCACTCTATAACTTGCATGTGTAGTTATCTTGGTGAATAGGCGAAGACAATATGACATTAAATTGTTAAGCTTGGGATGCTACAATTTGGGTGAGCAATTGAATAACTCCCGTAAGATCCACATTAGAAGAACTTGGTTCGGAAGAGAAGACTAGAGGTGAATCATGAATGGCATTGGAGGAGATGGAGGAGGCACTTGCTAGAGCATTTCACATGATTCACATAAAGACTAAGAAGTACTAGATCGAGTCCCATGATAGGTTCATTTTATATCTATAAATTCATAACACTTTCTAGATTAAAATTTTGCAAGTTCTCAATGCATTTTACTGGTTTTACTACACGATTTAATATAAATTTTGATCATATAAATTACAAAAACACACTTATTCCGATAATATTGTTAATGACCCAAGAGGGGAAAAAGGGAGCTTTAAGATATATTTCCTGTTGAAGTCGATGCTATTAGTTATAAAGGAAGATCTCCAACAAGTTTTTTAGTATTCAAGTCCTATTAAACAAGTCAGATAAGTCAAAACCTCTAGGGGCTTGTGTATGATGATTGATGCGGTTTGGATAAATTAGAAGTTTCTTACTAATATCCCTCTCATTATGTAAGGTGCGGGGTATCGAACAGTTGTTTGTAAAGGGCTGTGCACCGCAATAGAGATAGTGAAACGTGGAACCTGTGAAGATTAAATGACAACATCACTTAATGACATTCTTGTTAACGTTTTCTTCTATCCTATTGCAACTGTAATTGGAGTTGAAACCCTTGTTTCGACACATTAAACTAATCTAACTTTTTTTATATATACGTACCCAGGAGGTACAAAATATGTAGAATAGGGGAGATAATCAACTCTTATTCAGCTCTTAAGGGGTCAATTAAATACAAAAGGTTCCCTAATTCCTTCACTGTATCCCCCATATTCTAAAAATACAAGTACTAAACATCTATCTTTTACAAATGCAATATGTTGTTTCTTTCCATCAAAACACCTATGATTTCTCTCTAACCAAATAGTCCAGATTATAAGGGAGGAATAGAAAGCCAGATCTTCTGCTTCTTCTTATCCATTCTCTGCCCCTGCTAACTGATGAGAGCTTGCTTCAAAGTACCTGGTACAACCCATTGTACTCCAAAAATGTTCAGGAACATGCTCCAAATTTGCCAAGTCTGACTACAAAGCAGCTAGATGATTTGCAAATTCCAGCGCACTTTCACATAAAAACATCTATTACACAACATGTACCCTCTTGTTTGCAAGTTGTATTTGGTTAAACACACTGTGAGTAGCAATCCATCCAAAACATGTAACTTTTGTAGGGACCCTCACTTTTCCAATCAACTTCCATGGCAATTTATTACTTTTAGTATTATCCTCTTCGAGCAGCCTTGCATAACAAGATTTAACAAAACAAATACCACTATTGCTTGCTGCCTGTCCACACAATGGCATTTTATCATTCCTCCATCAAATTCGCTGCGCCCAGCTTTTGTAAAAGAAGATTGACCCTGTCAATTTCCCAAACGTTAAAGTTCCTTCTAAAATGTGTCAAGAATCTGATCTTCCTCCCATTGCCAACCTTCTATCTGCTATGCCTGTTGAATTTTTTCCCACAAACTTCTAATTGACTTCCACATAGCAAGACCATGAGGAGAGGTAACTGTTTTGGAGCACCAATCCTATATTTCACATTAACGACCTTCTAAAGTTCATTTCTGCTATCATTACATCTCCATAACCACTTGATCAATATGCTTTTATTATGAATTTTTAAGTTATTGTCGTTTTGACTCCCATACCTCCATCTCTCATATCCTTAGTCACAATGGACTACTTCACTAAGTGCATCCATTTCTTTTCAGTATTGCCTTCCCATAAAATATCACTTCTTAACTTACTCAATATCTTCTCAATCTTGGCTGGGATTCGAATCAGTGACATCAAATGTGTTGGCATACCATCAAGTATATTTCAAACCAAAGTAAGCCTTCCTCCCAGAGACAAATACTGTTTTTTTGCACGGAGATAACTTCTTCTCGACCCTCTCCACAACACTTTGCCAAATACAGCAATCTTTATGTTTTGCTCCCAGAGGTAGCCCAAGATATACAATAGGGAACTTCTCAATGTTGCAGCCTCAACATCAGGGCCATATCTTGTACCACATAGTGTACGTTGACTGAGAATATACTGTTTTTGGAAAGATTAACATGAAGACCTGCGACAGCTTCAAAAGCTAAAAGGATTACCTTTAAATGCGGTAGTTGCTCTTATTTTGCTTCACAAAACACTAGTATATCATCAACATACAACATATGTGAATTTACAACCTCATTACCTTCTCTGCTTTACTTTATCACCCTTCAATCCATCCTAGCTCCTCTCTTCTTAACATAAGGCTAAAAGCTTCTGTTACTATTACTAATAGTCTATTAGGAATAGGAAGGGAGAGAGAAGATCTTCCTGTCTAATTCTTCTCTGGGGACTGAAAAAGCCTTCTGGTGAACCATTCACTACTATGGACAATTTAAGTGGATATACAAAACTTAGTCCATGGTATCCACTTCTCTCTGAAACCCATACACTAAGTTTTTTAAGAGAAAAGACCAACTAACGTGGTCGTAGCTTTTTCCTGATCCAATTTACATACTACACCTATTATGCCTTTCTTCAATTTATAATCCAAAGAATCGTTGGCTACCAACATGGCGTTCTCAGTAAGTTTTTTAGCAAGCATGTTGTAAACACTTCCTAAGAGACTGATGGGTCTAAAGTCTTTGATCTGCACAACCCCTTTTCTCTTCGGAATCAGTGTGATGAAAGTGGCGTTAAATGTTTTCAAAAACTTCACTGTGGAAAACCCCCATTGTTCTCAGAATATCACCTTTCACTATATGCCAGCAGGTTTGGAGAAAAAAAAGGCATATTGAACCCATCTGGACCAAGGGCCTTATCGCCCGCTATTGTTTTATAACTGATTCTAATTCCTTCTCATCAAAGGGCCTTTGTAGCCAATCCTTCTCTTCCTCTGTAATTTACGCTAAATTTTCATCGAACCAAACATGCCTCCATACCTCCTTTCCAGTAAAAAGCTTTTCATAGAACTCCAATATATGATCCTTAATCATTTCAGGATCCCCTACCAGAGAACCATCAATCAGCAACTTATCAATATTGTTATATCTTTTATGAGCGCTGACTCTCCGTGACAAAACTTGGTATTTCTATTGCCTTGTTGTAGCCAAGAACACCTAGCTTCCTGGTTCCACAAAAATTTCCTCTGTATTGGCCACCTCTTCAAGCTTACTGAGCAGTGCATCTTTAGTTAGAATTTTTTCATCAGCCAATGCTCTTTCTGGTTCATCATGATCCAATTCAGCTAGCTTATCCAGGATCTTTGTTTTTCTATCTTTGATTCTGCCAAACACTTTCCAATACAACTCCGTTAGTTCATTCTTCAATCTTTTCAACTTTGTGGCAAGAACTTTATCTGCTCTACCTTTTCAATCAAATGAACTCCACCATTTTGCAACCATATCAACAAACTCTTTTTGTTCTAGCCACATATTTTCAAATTTGAAGATAGATTTTGCTTTGACCAATTAACACATTTTAATAAGATGGGACAATGATCCTAAACAGGCATTGGAAGCACTCTTTGTTTCAAAAAACCGAAAGTTCCATCCCAAATGTTAGACACCATAAATCTGTCCAATTTGGAGGCTGCACCATTATTCTTGCCTCTAAACCATGTGAAACTTCCCCCATGTAGTGGGAGACTGGGCGATTCACTAAAGTCAGCTCATTAATTATATTTGTGAAATCCCTCATAGCTCTAGTGTTCCTTGAGCTTCCAAATCTTTCTTCAGCAAACCTGAACATGTTGAAATCACCTCCAACCACCTAATTGTTTCCACCCATCCCTTTAATTGTTGCAAGCTCTTCCCATAGCTCCTTTCCATCTATTCTATCGCAAGGTACATACACCACAGTGAAGTCAAATTTGAAACCTGATATCTCTTACCAAAGTGTCAGCTTGATCTTTTCTCTCTTGTTTTTGTCATTTAACTCTCTTATATTCCAGCTAAGTAACTTTAACTTCATTTCTACTATCAGGATCCCTCCTGTCTTCACCTTTCCCTTCCACACTATCTGAAATTTAACATTGATTTTTAACAAATTTAATTACCTCTGGCAGCACAGTTTTGCAGATGGAGTGGAAATCTTTTTGACTCTTTCATTCTAAATTCTCGACAATAATTCAAGGATATCTTGTTCGCAGCCTTGTGACTGTGCCCTTAACTGCTCGCACATTCTCAACATATGTCTCTTGACCCACTTCAAGATTTTACATTTCTTTGTAGCTCGGCCCTTCCTCATTCCATGGCAACATGAGGATTTCTGTCGGAAGATCTTCCGAATTAATAGATGTACTCTCCTAATTTTTGATTAGGTAGCAAACTTCTAACATCGCACTCTGTTCAGGACCATCAACAATCTCTCCCCGGACTTCTTCAAGCTCTTGCGCATGAGTGTTGACGGTGAGAGCTTCCTCATACTGTAGATCGTAAGTGAAATTTCTTTGTCGCCAATCTGAGTTTTCCCCAAAATCTTCATTAATTCTAAGAGTTCTTTGACTCGTCTGAGCTTCCAATCCATTTGTCATAGCAGGAGATAAATCGATCAACTAACCAAGAAGTTAGCAAAGTTCAAGTATTTCCAATTACAATAAAGGCATACAAATCTGAGAGTCTCTTAATTACATAATTCTAAAATGGTAGATGTACATGAACAGATAACACTTGTACAAAATGAAGCCCTTGACAATAAAGGAAGAAAGAGCACATATACACTTGCACAACATGAAGCCTTGACTATAAAGGAAGAAATAACATAAATAGTACTTGAAAGAAATATCGGGCTCAATCTAAAAGAAGACATCAAAGTTCAATAAGTAAAAGTCCAAGAGTTAACTTCTTCAGAAAAAAGAAAAAAAAAGTCCAAGAGTTAGCTAAAAGGACTCAACAGGTGACAATTGTTATAGGTTAGATTTTTTAATTCTTTTCTTATTCATTTTTGTTTTTTGATTTTGTCGTGAGTAGGTAGTAAAAGGGAAAAATGCCTGGACGTCTCCAGGTGCAACCATTTAAGAACATCAAAAGAAGGCCAGTAAAGCATTTGAGATTACATGTTCGAGACTACAGAATACAAATCCTACATATCAGCTACTTACAGCACAGGGTAAAATCATAAGCAATAAGTTTAGGCTTTAGCCCATTCGCATGACCTAATATCAAATGTTTCATGAGACATACACAAATTCAATGAATGGTTTCAAAAAAACACAGATAGCTTCTTCATACTCAGTAAATCACAAAATTCTTACCACCAAATTCTATTGTATTCTCTTCTGCAGAGCTGGTGAATTGAAGCATAAACAATGTTTGAGTTGGTCGCGAGGACCAGCACAAACAAGGGACGGATATACAGTACATGAATCTGTCCAGTCTGCAACACGAAATATAGAAAGTAATGATATAAGTGAAATCTCAATTTCGTGGTTTTCTTTTTTAATATGCCCCACATTTCTCAGGCACACAAATTCTTAAAAGGTAATTGATAAATTATATATTAGTTTGAAATTGGAAAAAAATGAGCATGTCACTGCCTCACAGTAGACAAGCATATCAATTAATTTTAGAAAACTTAGCTTACTTAGAAATATTTGGTAAGACCTTAAAACTAACAAATAGATACGTACTCTTGTTTCCAAGAGAGAATTTGTTATGGTGATTTAAAAGAGTCTAAAATTTCTAACTTTACTTGCATCAAATGACAGTTATGTAACTACATCCACTAGAGAAAAGTAAATATTTAAAAGAATGAAAGAATTGCCTTCATAAAAATCTCTGTTCCATTACAGAGTTCGGGATTCATCATTCACGGGACAGTACAATAATTTGAGAAGAACAAATAAATTTCCTACAACACCTATCCTTGAACTATGGGCACATGTTACCAGTAACTGTCATTACTGTCCAGAACTATGGGCACATGTTACCAGTAATCCCCACATGAACAAACACCATCCTTGAAGTGATGAAAGCGATTAGAGTCCCTCACAATAATCTCTCTCTCTGTTATCTTAGAAATAAGTTTAGTCACATTGTGGCAGTCTCCACAAACCCGCAAGTTTTTATAGATCCGTAAAGGACTTCTATGAGGAGTGTTAAGAATTCCATAAGCAATAGCCAATCTCTCACTATGACTGGTAAGGATTTGTTCCTTTTCGTCATCCTCAACATCTTGTAATACCAAAGTATAGTCTGGAGTATAACCTAGGGTCTTCATCTTAGCAGTTTAAATACTTAATTCCTTGTATATCTCATGGAACTGCGGATGAGATTGATTTCCTGTGTAAATGACTTCAATCTTATTGTTCAGTTCAATTGAGCTCTATCCAGGAGCTGACAATAGAGATAAAAATGTTACATGATCTGGTTTAACACCTTCACCCAGCATATCATCGAATAGTTTCAGAGAAACCCTGCCATTTACATGAATACCATGACATGATATTATGGCATTCCAAGGGACTGTACTTATCCTAGGCACCTCGTAAATCAAAAACATGGCATCATCCAGTTTTCCACATTTACCATAAAGGTCAATGAGGGAGGTACCAACAAAGACGTCCAAATTAAGAGCTACTCTGAAAACATGCCCATGAGTTCTCATTCCTTCTCGTAACGCACCTAGATGAGCATAAGCTGGCAAAATGCTAACCCAAGTTCCTTGGTTTGGTGCTACATCATCACATTTTTTCATCATGTTGTAAATTTCAATAGCCTCACTTGCAAGACCATTTTGAGAATAACCTGAGATCATTGAGTTCCAGGACACCACATCCTTAACCGGTATCTCGTCAAAAATCTTACGACTACAATGAATAAAACCCAATTTTGCATACATATCCACAACAGCATTACACACAATAACATCCTCCTGAATCCAATATCTTCTCAACATAAATCCTTGAACAGATCTGCAGCAATGGAAACTTTTGGTCTGAGCTGTACTAGAAGCTAAACTCAATATCGTCAACAAGTCAGGCTGAATCTCATTTACCATCATCTCATGAAAGTATTTCAGTGCCTTTTCAGGTACATTATTTTGCTCATACGCAGAAATTAAAGAGTTCCATGATATTAAATCTTTTACAATCATATCATCAAATAATTTTTGTGCATGTCTTAACTCACCAAATCTGGCGTACATGTTTATTAAGGCATTTGATACAAAGACATATAATTTTAGGCCATGCTTTATAACACACAAGTGAATTAACATCCCGTGCATAATATCATCAAGCTGGGCACATATAGGAAGTACTGTTGTGATAGTCACTGAATCCATTTTTATACCCTCTAATCTCATCTCATTCAACAGGCTCAATGCCTCTATAGCATTTCCATTCTAACAAAATCCAGAATTCATAGCATTCCAACAACCCATCTCCCGAAAAGGCATATTCTTAAAAATTTTAAAGGCAAAAGTAGATGATTGGAAACGGCAATACATATGCACCAAGGAGGCAGCTACAAACACATCCCACTTTAAGCCAAGTTTCGAAGCCCAGCAATGTATTCTTGCACCATCAAGTATATTACCGCAAGCTTTCAACACTGGAGGGAAAGTGTAAAAGTCAGGCTTAACATCAGCCGTGGACAACATGTCATTCAAACAATTCAGAGATTCACGGAAATGGCCATTACGAACATAAGATGATATCATGGAATTCCAGGTATAAGCATCTTTATTCTCTATCATGCAAAAAGTCTTCTGAGACAAAGAAACATCACCCAAGTGAGCATAAAGATTCCCAAGTCTAGTGCCGATAAAGATACTCTGAGCCTTCCCTGACACAGCAAGAAGGGCATGAAGGCACTTCAAAATGTTGATTTTGGTACAGGATTTGAATAAATGCTCAAAGTCGATCTCTTTTTTCCTGCCTGCAACACCATTTGATAACACCTCATTGTTGAGTATAACTTGCAACAGAAAGAGGAGAACGGTAGAGATTTTGTGGAACGCCCACCTTTGAACGACAGTAATAATCTGCACAAACAAAGCCAAAAATGAAATCAATATGAAGACCCAAAGATTACATGTTGGAATTCTTCCCCTCTTTGGAAAGTACAATAGGAAGAAGAAAACATCATATCAGTAGTCAAAATGCCATGACAATATAAAGAACAGAATGGTAAGTTGAAGCCACCACTAATGCAAATAGGATAATAAATAAACAATTGAATTATAAGCTCCTCAAGATAACATGCAGAATACCCAAATTGAGGTTAGAGATCACATGGAGCTAATGTACATGCGGTAGATTTTGAGGCTAGACTTAATAGTTACAGCTGGGAGTTCATAATGAATACCTCCTTCAAAAGCTATATCTATTGGGTTAAGTAGTGCAACCAGGTATGCGGACAAATTACCTAAATTAATAGAATTTGAGACAGTAAAATTCTTCTTAGGTGTAAATGAGACATACTTTGTTTGTAAATTAGACTGTAGGCATTTGAATGACTAAAATATTTGCTATCAAAATAACACTAATATCCTTCTATGATCCCAACTTTATCCTAAAGGATACATAAACCATAAATTTCAAGAGGACTCATAGGATGTGCATATTTCTTGACAATCTACATGTTCCGATGCTTCCCAACTTATAAATCTTGGGATATGAATCTTTTTTCTTTCAATTATTCACTTCTTTAAGAACTTAAATGAAAGAGGTGAACAATCTCGGACTCTCTTTGGCTTCTTGAGACCATACCCAACTATCAAGACACTTGCATTTGAAACTCGTATTCGACCAATTCATCACTTCACTATAACGATCCGGCCGGTCATTTCGAGAGTTGTAGCCTCGTTCCCCCATTTACTATTCATTTTGTACTTTATAGCTATTATGTGACTTGTCGGGGTAGTCGGTTCGAGTCAGGTATAATTTCAGAATGAAATGAGACACTTAGTCTCAAGGTTGAAAGCTTAAGTTGAAATGATTCCGCTGATGTTGATCCTTGAGTAAACGACTCCGGAAAGGAGTTTTGATGATTCTGTTAGCTCCGTTAGGTGATTTTGGACTTAGGAGCGAGTTCGGATTGTGATTTAGAGGTCCGTAGTGGAATTAGGCTTGAAATGGCGAAAGTTGAATTTTTGAAAATTTTAACCGGGAGTGAACTTTTTGATATCGGGGTCGGATTCCGATTCCCGAAGTTGGAGTAGGTTTGTAATGTCATTTGTGACTTGTGTGCAAAATTTGGGGTAATCGGATATGATTTGATAGGTTTCGGCATCGTTTGTAGAAATTGAGAGTTTAAAGTTCATTAGGCTTGAATCTATGTGTGATTCGTATTTTTGATGTTGTTCGAGGTGGTTTGAAGGCCCGACTAAGTTCGTATCGTATTTTAGGATCCATTGGTATGTTTGGTTGAGGTCCCGGAGGCCTCGGGTTGATTTCAAATGGTTAGCGGATCGATTTGAAGTTTGAAGGAAGTGCTGAAGCTCACCAGATTCTAGTGTAATCGCATATGCGGAGTGGGAATCGCAGGTGCGATCTCGTAGAAGCGAGAGGTGAACCGCAGAAGAGGCCAGGGAGGAAGTGAGAAGAGGTTTCAGGTGAAAGGTCATTTCCGCACCTGCGATGCTGCAGATACGGTTGGGTTTACGCAAAAGCGGAGCTGGGCTGGCCTGGGTAGGGCGCAGATGCGAGGAATTAACTGCATCTGCGAGCCCGCAGGTCCGAGCGAGGCTCCGCAGATACGGAATCGAGAGAGGGGTCCGTTTCCGCAGAAGCGGATGGAAGGCCGCAGAAGCCGCTCTACAGGTGTGGAACATGGAGCACAGATGCGGGCCTGAGAAATTTAAGTGGCTTCCGCAGAAGCGGGGAATTGACCGCAGAAGAGGTTCCGCAGGTGCGAATATATTGCCGCAGGAGCGAAAAGCCTGGGCAGATTATTTAAACAAGGGTTCGCGATTTTGGCTTCATTTCAAACATTCAAGCACGGTTTAGGCGATTTTTTAGAGGGTTTTCGAGGGGATTCTTGAGGTAAGTCCCTTGTGCTTATTTTTTATCAATAATATTGCTTCCCCGTTGATTTTCCCACCTAGTTGGTATGTATTTAAGGTGTAGATTGGGAGTTTGAGGCTAGGAATTTGGAGAGTTTGATTTGGGAATTTGGGTGATGATTTGGTATCGGATTTTGATAAATTTGATATAGAAAGACTCGTGGTTGAGTGGGCTTTTGCGTTTTATGACTTTTATCGAATTTCGATACGTGGGCTCGGGCGCTGGCTTTTGAGCCGATTTTTTTATTTTGATTAATAACTTAGCATTTTCTTATGGAGTTGATTCCTTTAGCCCGTATTGATTTCATCGCATTATTTATGGCTAGATTCGAGGCATTCAGAGACCGTTTCGCGAGGCAAGGTGTGTTGGAGTAGAGATATTAACCAAATTCGAGTTAGAATCACTTACCCCAATGAATTTCTTGAAAATCCCACGAAACATCGCCACAAACCAAGCTCCCAAAGTCTAAATATGAAATAATTCTCTAACCCTCATTAATATAGTACAAAATCTAAATCCCTCATTATGCTGACCGCAAAAGGTTTGTGCGTTCCGCACATTCCAGGTTCTGCGGCCGCAATCCAAATTGTATGGCCGCACTTCAGCAGCCACTGCACTACCATGCTTCAGTATATTGACTTTCACTTTAGGTAAAAATACCCAAATGATAATTGGTTTAATTTTCTGAAAACTAGACTCAAAGGGCTACAACTTCCATTTTTGGATCATCTCCAAATTCCTTGTAGATCAAAAGATATAAGCTTCTACAGACAGACCATCGAACCTGCAGAATCCTCTTTCTGCGACCGCAAGAGGATTTCTGCGGTCCGCAAGAGGATTTCTGCGGTCCGCAATTCTCCTCTAAGGTCCGCGATTTTCCTCTAAGGTCCGCACATGAGGCTTTGCCTCAGTACTCCAAAAGGTTCCCCCGCACTCCTACTATTCCCAGAACATCATCAGAGTGTCGAAATGCCCAAATTCGTTCAAAACTCGCCCCAGAACACACCCGATCCAATCGGGACCCCATTCGAATATTCCAACAAGTCTCGTAACATAACACGAACCTACTCGTGGTCTCAAATCAAACCTAAAAAAGATTAAAACATGAATCGCTCATCGATTCAAGCCTAAGAACTTATGAACTTCTAAATTTCACATTCGATGCTAAAACCTATCAAAGCACGTCCGATTGACCTCAAATTTTGCACGCAAGTCCTAAATGACACTATGTACATGTTCCAATTTCCGTAATCGGAATCCGACCCCGATATCAAAAAGTCCACTCCCGGTCAAACTCATGAACTTTCCAAACCTTCAAATTTTTAACTTTCGTCGATTGGTATCGAAATATTCTAGAAATATCCAAATGAAATTCCAGGAATATGCCCAAGTCCCAAATCGCCATTCGAGCCTAACGAAATCATCAAAGCTCAATTCCGGAGTCGTTTAAACATAAGTCAATATCCGGTCAACCTTTCTAGTTAAGATTTAAACCTTGAATTTTATTCTTTCAAACTAACTCTGAAATACTTGAAAACCAAAACCGAGAATTCACACAAGTCATAATACATCGTATGAAGCTATTCAAGAATTCAAATAGTAGAAAGGAGCGTAAATTCCCAAAATGGCCGATCGAGTCGTTATAAATACCCAGCTCTGCACAAAAATATGTAGAAGTATAGTATGAGTACACCACGATCGGTACCCAGTAAGTATCAAAACTAACCTCGGTGGAGTAGTGACGAGATACAATCAAGTCACTCACTAGTCAAATATCCTCTGCAATATAGCAGTATATAATAGTACTGGAAACCAACTAGCAATGATAGCAACAAAAATCAACCAATGATATAAACAACAAGGCAACAAGAACACCATAATTATTGCTCAAACCAATAAGGAACACAAGTGCAACCAATTAATCAAGTCCTTCAAATATAAATCTTTCACATATGATTCTTTCGACTAAGTACCTTTCGAATATACTTTTTCAAATAAATATCTTTTAAATATAATTCTTTCCAATAAATATCTTTTGAATATACTTCTTTCAAATAAATAATTTTTGAATATAATTCTATCAAATACATATCTTTCTAATATACTTCTTCAAATAAATATCTTTTGAATATACTTCTTCAAATAAATATCTTTCGAATATAATTCTTTCAAATAAATATCTTTTGAATATAAATTCTTTCAAATAAATATCTTTCGAATATAAATTCTTTCAAATAAAAGTCACTCCATGACATGTCATTTCATAATCATAAAATACGGGTCTCAACCCACTTTTATATTTTCGTAATACGGGTCTCAGCTCACTTTCATATTTTCACGGCACCTCGTGCCCAAATTTCTATCATAACCGCGCGAACAACTCACATGCCAAAATATTAATATATAAGATCCGCACGGATAATTCACGTGCCAATAATAAAATCATCATTTACTCACGGCAACCCATGCCCACATATTATTTCACAAATGCACGGACAACTCACGTGCCAATATCATAATCATTATATACCTACGACACCTCATTCCTACATTTCATATCACAATCGCACGGACAACTCACGTGCCAATAACATATTTCGCCCGACAATAGCCACAAGCTCACAATTTCAACATGTATCAAACTATTATTAAATTTATTGAATTAACAAAACAAGTTGCATAAGGTATAAAAGTAATCACAAGAAAATTACAACATCACGTGAAAATCACCAGCACAATAACCTCACATCATCATATAAAAATTACCAACACAATAACCCCACATCATCACATATTATCCCTGACAATAGCCACACTTATCTCTCCTATAGCCACCCTTATCACTTGTCACGACCAAAATTCAACTAGCTGTGATGACACCTAACCTCACCCGCTAGGTAAGCCAAATAACAACAATCCTATTCAAATAATATTTAACTGGCTCTAATACACTCTCCAAGGACTGGTAGTACAAATCATAAGCTTCTAAGATTAGAATTTACAAAATTGGTATGAAAAAAAATATGTCATGTGTTTGAAATATACATGAATAGATTTAAAAATTCTAAAGCTACCTAGAACAAGAGGCAGTTGTGATTGGATCGCACATACATCTTCAATGCTAGGTCCCGCCATGTACAGTAGCATCAACATCCAAAATCTTCACGCAAGGTGCAGAAGTGTAGTATGAGTACAACCGACCCCATGTACTCAATAAGTAACAAACCTAACCTTAGGTTGAAAGTAGTGACGAGCTTGTTCCAAGGTCAGAGTCCACACCAATAACCAATAACATCTCATAACAGTACAATTTAAAGTAACACAAGTAATAACTCAATAATAAAATGCTTAGCTCCTATACAGTTCTGGAAAATTAAAATTTTCTATTCAAGTATAATAGTAAAACTCAAATCTTTTGCCGAAAGTAACCAAAATATGAGTAAGTCTGAGATCTGTGATTTATTTTTTCTCAAAAAACTTTAACGACAGATAAGAAATTTCATTATCAGATGGCATAAGGAATAATACTTCTCTATGCCTACATATCAAGTATGCATGTCTAATGTAATGCAGCATAGTGATGAACTCATGTACTCACACTCTTAGAGTACTCAATCACTCAGTACTGTATATAGCCAATCCAGCCCAGGGAAGTTCCATCTCATATATATACGTAATAACTGACATTCAGTCACTCAGTACTGTACAGGGCCAATCAGCCTAGAGAACTCCATCTCAAATATAATAAATGATTCAGGCAAGATCCATGCCCAGAGAAGTCCATCCCAAAAATATAAATCAACTGCGCTCACTGTGAGGGGTGCAGACTCCGGAGGGGCTTCTTCAGCCCAAGCGCTATAATCCGCACGGACAACTCACGTGCTATAGTATCAATATCTGGATCCGCACGAAAACTCACGTGCTACACGGACAACTCACGTGCTATAGTATCAATATCTCAAAAACAGGCCGTCGGCCTCACTCAGTCATCAATCTATCCAGTCTCTTGGGCTCACAATGTCATGAAACTAACCCAAAAATGATAATATGATGTATCAATAAATAACAACAATGACTGAGATATTACATGCAATGAATGTATATGACTGAGTACGAAACTACAATTTTAACATGTAATTCGACAATAGAAATGACCTCAGTGGGTCCCAATAATTCAAATATTTGCCTAAGCATGATTTCTAATATGAGTCATAGCTCTGTTTCTCTAACGCATAAAAATACATGGAAAAATACAAATTAATTGACTATACAACTCTACGGAATCAACTGAGTTTCAATTTCTACAGTGCACACCCATACGGCCATCACCTAGCAGGTTCGTCACCTCCAAACAATTCACATAACATGTATAATCAGGGTTCATACCCTCAACTCCAAGTTTAGAAGTGTTACTTACCGCGAACAAGCCGAATCCGATGCCGATCAAGATAAACAATACTCCAAAAATTCCATTCTGCGCCTATCAACCTCCAAGCGCCTTCCTATCTCCTCAATTCAAACCAAACGATATGTATCTATTCAAGCCACGTGCAAATTAATCAACATATACTCCAATACTTACAATTTAAAAATTTATAAAAATTCCCAACTCTACTCGAAAAGTCGGTAGTGGGGCCCACGTCTCGGAATCTAACAGAACTCACAAAATCTGATAACTCATTCAATTACGTGTCCAACCATACTATTTTCACTCAAATACGACTCCGAATCGACATTCAAATCCCAATAATTCATTTTATGAAATTTCTACAATTGTTCCCAAATTTCCATCTCAAAAATACTAATTAAATGATGAAAACAATGATATATTCATGTATATTAACCAAATCCGAGTTAGAATCATTTGCCCCGATGAATTTCTTGAAAATCCCATGAAAATTACCACAAACCGAGCTCTCAAAGTCCAAATATGAAATAATACTCTAACCTTTATTTATAAGGTACAATAATCTGATCTCCCATTGTGCTTACCGCACTGTTTTGTGCAGTCCGCACATTCCAGGTTCCACAACCGCATTCCGAATTATGCGATCGCACTTCAGCAGTGACTGCACTACCAATCTTCAGTAAATTAGCCATAACGTTCGGTACAAATGTCCAAATGATTAATGGTTTACCTTTAGAAAACTAGACTCAAAGGGCTACAACTTTTGTTTTTGGATCATCTCCAAATTCCTTATAGATTAAAAGATATAAGCTTCCGAAGTTAGACTATCAAATCTGCAGATTTTCCTTTTTGTGGCCGCAAGAGGATTTCTACGGTCCGCACATTTTCAATTGCGGTCCACATATTTTTCACTGCCTCCGCACTTTGGGAGTTTGCATCCACACATCCGCACTCCAAAAATGTGCCCTCCGCACTTCAACTGCTCCAGGACATCATCAAAGTGCTGAAATGCACAAACTTGTTCAAAACTCACCCTGAAATACACCCGAGCCGCTCGGGACCCTGTCCGAATATACCAACAAGTATTGTAACATAATACAGACCTACTTGAGGACTCAAATCACACCTAACAATATCAAAATCATGAATCACACCTTAAATCAAACTTAATGAACGTTGAATCTTCCAACTTCCAAAATGCATGCCGAAGCGTATCAAATCAATCCGGAATGACTTCAATTTTTTCACACAATCATAAATGACATAACGAAGCTATGGAAATTTTCGGAACCACAATCCGAACCTGATATCATCAAAGTCAATCCCTGGTCAAACTTATGAACATTCCAAACCTTCAAATTCCTAACTTTCGCCAATTGGTGTCGAAACCTTCTAGAAATATCCAAATGAAATTCCGAGCATACGACCAAGCCCAAAATTTCCATTCAAACCTAACAGAATCATCAAAACTCCGATCCGAGGTTGAATACTAAAAAATTCAAACTTGGTAAACTCTTTCAACATAAAGATTCAAACATGAAATTCATTTTTCTGAACTAATTCCTAAACAGCTGAAAATCAAAACCGACGATTCACACATGTCACAATACATCATATGAAGCTATTCAAGAGTTCAAATAGTTAAAAGGAGCGTAAATACTCAAAACGACCGGTTGGGGCGTTACATCACTCCTGTAATGTCTACGTGTCTTAAATGCTTATTTGAAATCTGTGCGGTATGTTTAGTTGAATTCTTATCTTTACCTAATTTGTATCAAACCTTACTTGTAGAACTCTTGCTGTTAATTGTTGTTCTCCATCGATTCGAGCTGTCTGTTTGCTTTTTAGACTACGAGGCGGTACCTCGGAAGATCTACCTGCATATTTACTTTTGGGACTATGGGGCGGTACCTCGGGAGATCCTCCTACATATTTACTTTTGAGACTACGAGGGGGTACCTCGAGAGATCTCCTTGCACATTTATTTTTGGGACTACGAGACGATTTCTCGAGAGATCCCCTGCTGAGTATTTACTTTTGGGACTATGAGACGGTATATCGGGAGCGCCCTTGTCGTTTATCTCATTGTGCTATGTTGTTATTTCTCCTTGAATTCCTTTTTGTTAAATTATCAGTCTTTTCACCTTATTATATCTTCTGTCTTATTATTATTTCCCAGTAGGGCCCGGACCTGACCTCGTCACTAGTCTACCGAGGTTAGGCTTGGCACTTATTGGGTACCGTTGTGGTGTACTCATACTACCCTTTTGCACATGTTTTGTGTGCAGATCCAGGTACCCCTTACCAGTCCCGCTATTAGCTGAGAGTACTTGTTGTTTCGACGGAGACTTCAAGGTACATCTGCAGTGTCCTCAGACCTCAAAGTCCCCCTCCAATACCTTCTATGTTGTTTTCTTTCTGTATTATCATTAGACTTTGATGTAAAAACACTTAGTTATTCCGCAATTGTTAGGCTAACCTAGTCGTTGCGACTAAGTGTCGTCACGATGCCTTACGGAGGGAGAATTGGGTCGTGACAAGTTGGTATCAGAGCTCTAGGTTCATAGGTGTCATGAGTCACAAGCAGGTTTATTAGAGTCTCGCGGATTGGTACAGAGACGTCTGTACTTATTTTCGGGAGGCTATGGAACTATTAGGAAAATTACACTTCTTGAATTCCTTGTCGTGCAAAATTCTTGACTTCAAAATTCTAAACTTCTGTCTTCTATTCTCTCACAGATGGTGAGGACACGTACAAGCGAATTTGATGACCAGGCACCCGTGCCCTCTGCTACAGCCACGAGAGGGTGAGGCTGGGGTAGAGGCCGAGGACATCCATGTGGTGCACCCAGAGCACCTGCATGAGCTGCTACAAAGGAGCCCTTGGTAGCTCCAGCTGGAGGGTAGGCACTTGAGGTACCTGTTGCTGCACCAGCCCTCCAGGAGACTCTAGCCAAGTTTTTGAGCATGTTCAGCACCTTAGCTCAGGATGGAATGATTCCACTTGCTCATGCCATATCTCAAGCCAGGGGAGGAGCATAGACTCCCGCCGCCCGTAACCTAGAGCAGCGGGTTCAGGTCTACCAGGTTCCATAGATCATATCGATGCAGCCGGTAGCTCCAGTTCAGCCCGTGGTCAAGGCAGCAGTTTCTGAGGCAGAGCAGCTCAGGCTTGAGAGGTATAAGAAGTACCACCCTCCTACATTCAGTGGATTGGCGTCATAGGATGCCAAGGGATTCCTTGAGGAGTGTCATCGTATCCTCCGTACTATGGGTGTAGCGGAGTCGAGTGGGGTTTCTTTTACTACATTCCAGCTTAGAGGAACAACCTATCAGTGGTGGCGTGCTTATGAGTTGGGTAGTCCGGCTGAGGCAGCTTCACTTACATGGACTCAGTTCTCAGATATGTTCTTGATAGAGTATGTTCCCCAGAGTCTCAGAGACGGATGGCGCGCAGAAGTTGCGTCAGGGTTCTAGGAATGTGTCAGAGTATGCAGTCTGCTTCAGTGATTTTGCTAGACATGTACTAACCTTGGTTGCTACAGTTCGAGGGAGGGTCCGTTTATTTATCGAGGGGCTCAACCCAAGTATACGACTTAGCATGGCCCGGGAGTTAGAGATGGATATTACATAGCAGCAGGTTGTGGGTATTGCTAGGAGATTGGAGGGTATACTTGCTCGGGAGAGAGAGGGGAGGGAGGCCAAGAGGTCTCGAGATTCTGGCACTTATAGTGGTACTCGTGCCCCAGCTGAAGTTCCTCATAGTAGGGGCTATGTGAGTCACCCCGTTCATTCATCACTTCCATCCGCTAGTGGTATTGCGGCCCCTTCTTGGCCCAGGAGCCTTATTATGCACTGCCAGTATCTAGTGTACCTCTTGCATGGGGTGCTTGCAGCGGTCAGTCCAACAGACCTGGCCCGAGCCAGCCACAACAGCCACGCCCTCCAAGAGCTTGTTTTGAGTGTGGTGACATACGCCACGTAGTGAAAGATTGCCCCCGACTTAGGAGGTGTGCAACTTCATAGACATCTCAAGCACCGCGTACTCCACCAAGTCCATGGGCTATGATTATAGCACCAGCTACCACTCCACCTGCTCAGCCAACTCAAGGTGAAGGTTGGACAGGTAGAGGTCGCCCTAGAGGGGGAAGCCAGGAAAGATATTATGCTCTTCCTACTCATACAGAGGCAGTTCCTTCCAACTCTGGCATTACAGGTATTGTTCTGGTCTATCATAGAGATACGTCGGTTTTATTTGATCCAGGCTCCACTTATTCCTATGTGTCTTCTTATTTTGCCCCATATTTTGGCGTATCTCGTGAATCTTTGAGTTCTCCTGTTTATGTGTCTACACCTGTGGAAGATTTTATTATTGGTGACCATGTGTATCGGTCGTGCTTGGTGGTTCTAAGACCAGAGCTGATATATTATTGCTCAGTATGGTAGATTCTGATATTATTTTGGGCATGGACTGGTTTTTGCCCCATTATGCTATTCTTGATTGCCACGCCAAGACCATGATGTTGGCTATGCCAGGATTATCATGATTAGAGTGGAAAGGTACCTTAGAGTATACTCCCAGCAGAGTTATTTCCTTTCTTAAAGCTAAACGAATGGTTGAGAAGGGGCATGACGCGTATCTAGCTTATGTGAGAGATGTCAGTATTGATACCCCTACAGTTGAGTTAGTTCCAGTAGTGAGGGATTATCCTTATATGTTTCCAGATGATGTTTTGGGCATGCCGCCTGACAGGAATTTTGACATTGGCATTGATTTGTTGTCGAGCACTCAACCCATCTCTATTCCTCCATATCGTATGGCTCATCCTGATTTGTAGGAATTGAAGGAGTAGTTATAGGAATTCCTTGATAAGGGATTCATTCGGCCCAGTGTGTCACCTTGGGGTGCTCCAGTCTTATTTGTGAAGAAGACGGATGGTTCTATGCGTATGTGAATTGATTATCGCCAGTTGAACAAAGTTACAATGAAGAACATGTATCCATTGCCTCATATTGATGACTTATTTGATTAGTTACAGGGTTCTAGAGTATTTTCCAAGATTGACTTATGTTTAGGCTATCATTAGTTGAAGATTCGGGAGCCAGATATCCCGAACACTGCTTTCAGGACTCAATATGGTCACTACGAGTTCCTTGTGATATCATTTAGGCTGACCAACACCCCAACAACATTTATGCATTTGATGCACAGTGTGTTCCGGCCCTATCTTGACTCTTTTGTCATTGTGTTTCTTGACGACATTCTGGTGTACTCCCGGAATTAGGAGGATCATGGGCAGCACTTGAGGACTATGCTTAAGACCTTGAGATAAAAGAAGTTATATGCAAAATTCTCCAAGTGTGGGTTCTGGCTAGATTTAGTGGCATTTTTGGGTTATGTAATGTCGAGTGAGGGGATCAAGGTGGTTCTGATGAAGGTGGGAGCAGTGCAGAGTTGGCCTAGATTGTCCTCAGCTATGAAGATTCGTAGTTTTCTTGGTTTGGCGGGGTATTACCGTCGATTTGTAGAGGGTTTCTCATCTATTGCAGCACCTATGACCACTCTGACCTAGAAGGGTACTCTGTTCAGGTGGACAAGGGAGTGTGAGGAGAGCTTTCAGAAGCTCAAGACAGCTTTGACTTCATTCCCAGTATTGGTATTGCCTACAGGTTTGGGGTCTTATACTGTATATTGTGATACGTCACGGGTTGGTCTCGTCGCGGTGCTGATGCAGGACGGTAGGGTGATTTCCGATACAGCTGAAGGTGCATGAAAAGAACTATCTTGTCCATGACCTTGAGTTAGCAGCTATTGTTCATGCCGTGAATATTTGGCGGCACTATTTGTATGGTGTCCCTTATGAGATCTACACCGATCACCGGAGTTTGCAACATCTGTTCAAATAGAAGGATATTAACTTGCGTCAGCGGAGGTGGTTGGAGCTGCATAAGGATTATGATATCACCATTTTGTACCATCCAGGGAAGGCCAATGTGGTGGCCGATTCCTTGAGTCGCCGGGCGGAGAGTTTGGGGAGCTTAGCATATCTACCAGTACTAGAGCGGCCATTGGCGTTGGTTATTCAGGCCTTAGCCAACCAGTTTGTTAGATTGGATATTTCTTAGTAGTGTCGAGTGTTGGCTTGTGTGGTCTCTCGGTCTTCTCTTTATGATCGTATCAGGGAGCGTCAGTATGATGACCCACATCTGCTTGTCCTTAGGGACACGACTCAACACGATGATGCTAAGGAGATCACTATTGGAGATGATGGTGCATTGAGGATGCAGGGCAGGCTATCTGTGCCCAATGTAGATGGTTTTCATGAGTTGAATCTCCAGGAGGATCACAGTTCGTTGTACTCCATTCATCTGGGTGTCGCGAAGATATATCAAGACTTGAGGCAACATTATTGGTGGAGGAGAATAAAGAAGGACATCATGGAGTATGTAGCTCATTTTCTAAATTGCCAGAAGGTGAAGTATGATCATCAAGGAACAGGTGGATTACTTTAGAAGTTAGAGATTCCGGAGTGGAAATGGGAGCGGATCACTATGGATTTCGTTGTTGGGCTTCCACGGACTCGGAGGAAGTTTGATGCAGTTTGGGTGATTGTGGATAGGCTGACCAAGTCAGCTCATTTCATTCATGTGATGACTACTTATTCTTCCAAGTAGCTGGCTCGAGTTTATTTCCACGAGATTGTCAGACTTCATGGCATGCCGGTATCTATCATCTCTGACCAGGGAACGCAATTTACATCACGGTTTTGGAGGGTAGTACAACATGAGTTGGGTACTCGGGTTGAGTTGAGCATAACATTTCACCCTCAAATAGACGGACAGTCCGAGCACACTATTTAGATACTGGAGGATATGCTCCGTGCGTGTGTGATGAAGTTTGACAATTCTTGGGATCAGTTCTTTCCACTTACGGAGTTTGCCTACAATAGCAGTTATCAGTCGACCATTCAGATGGCACCATATGAGGCTTTGTATGGTAGGCGGTGTCGGTCTCCAGTGGGTTGGTTCGAGTCGGGCAAGGCTAGATTATTGGGTACGTACTTGGTTCAGGATGCTTTGGAGAAGGTTAAGGTGATTCAGGATTGAATTCGCACCGCCCAGTCCAGACAGAAGAGTTATGCATATTGGAAGGTTCGTGATGTTGCATTCATGGTTGGGGAGCGAGTCTTGCTCCGGGTGTCACCCATGAAGTGTGTTATGAGGTTCGAAAAGAAGGGCAAGCTGAGCCCAAGGTTTATTGGCCAATTCGAGGTGTTGCGACGTGTTGGGGAGGTTGCTTATGAGCTTGCCTTGCCTCCCAGTCTAGCAGGAGTGCATCCAGTATACCATGTTTCTATGGTCCGGAAGTAACACGGCGATCCATCTCATGTGTTGGATTTTAGTTCAGTCCAGTTGGACAAGGATTTATCTTATGTTGAGGAGCCGGTTACTATTTTGGACAGGCAGGTTTGAAAGTTGAGGTCAAAGAACATTGCTTCAGTAAAGGTTCAGTGGAGGGGTCAACCAGTCGAGGAGGCGACTTGGGAGATCGAGCATATTATGTGCAGCCGTTATCCATATCTTTTCACCACTTCAGGTATGTCTCTATACTCGTTCGCGGACGAACGATTATTTTAAGAGGGGGAGGATGTAACGACCCGGCCGGTCGTTTTGAGAGTAATAGCCCAAATCCCGTATTTACTACTTTCCCCATATAGTTTTCTGCTTATGAGACTTGTCGGGAGGTTTTGTCTGTGGTTTCGGAGTTATTTGGGACGCTTAGTCCCTAAAACGGAAGCTTAAGTTCTAGGATTTTGACCGTAGTTGGAACTGTGAGAAGATGGCTCAGGAATGGAGTTTCGGTAGTTCTGTTAGCTACGTTGGGTTATTTTGGACTTAGGAGTGTGTCCGGATTGTGAATTAGAGGTCTGTAGCTGAATTAGGCTTGAAATGGCGAAAGTTGAATTTTTGGGAAGTTTAACCGAAAGTGGACCTTTTGATATCGGGGTCGGATTCCAATTTCAGAAGTTGGAGTAGGTCTGTAATGTCAATTATGACTTGTGTGCAAAATTTGCGGTCAACCGGACGTGATTTGATAGGTTTCGGCGTCGGTTGTAGAAGTTTGAAGTTTCAAAGTTTATTAAGTTTGAATTGGAGTGCGATTTGTGTTTTGTCATTGTTTGATGTGATTTGAAGGCTTGACTAAGTTCGTATGATATTTTAGGACTTGTGGGTATGTTTCGTTGAGGTCCCGGGGGCCTCGGGTGGATTCCAGATGGTTAACGGACTAGTTTGGGACTTGTTGAAGTTATAGAATTTCTGGTGTTTCCAGTTACTGATTTCCTTCTTCGCGTTCGCGAGGGGAATTTGCGTTCACGAAGAGGAACTGGAGGCAGGAGAGGATTTGTGTTTCGCATTCGCAATGAAGGTCCTGCATTCGCGAAGCTCTGAGGTAATAAGTCTACGCGTTCATGGTGAGGATCCCGCGTTTGCTTAGAGAAAGCTGGTCGACTGAGTCTTGAAGCTATTTGCCTATGCGTTCGCGATGATGGTCCCATGTTCGTTTAGGGTCGATCTGAGTAAGCTTCGTGTTTGCGATGAAAAAATTTGAACTGAAGCAATTTTGTGCTTCGCGAACGCGAGGTTTCTTCCGCGTTCGCAAAGAAGGGATCGCCGGGTAGTTATAAACATTTCCAAAACGAGGGTTTAGCTATTTTTATCAAAACTTGAGATAGAGAGCTCGGATTTGGATGAAAATTTGGGGGATATTCAAAGGAAGCTATTAGGTAATGATTCTTGACTCATTTATGGTTATATTCTATTAATCTATAGTTAATTCTATCCTTTAATTTCGGATTTGGGTTGAGAAAGATGGGAAAAAATGGGAAAAGTTCTTGAACCAATTTTTGGGTTTTGATTGAGATCTTGACATCGGATTTGAGTAATTTTGGTACACGTGAACTCGTGATTGAATGGGTATTCATATTTGGTGGCTTTTACCCGATTCCGAGACATGGGCGCGGGTCGACTTTTTGAGGCGAATTTCTAATTTCTTGCTAAAGCCTTGATTTTATTAATTAGATTAGTCTCTTATAGTTATATTTATGGTATGTAATTGCTTTTGGCTAGATTTGGGCCATTCAGAGTCGGAAAATCGTAGAAAAGACATTTTTACTGAGTGATTGAGCTTGGTTCGAGGTAAGTGGATTACCTAACCTTGTGTGGGAGAAGTCCCCTTAGAATTTGGCATTGTTGTAATACTTCTGTGATTTGTGAGCACCGTGTATGTGAGGTGACGAGTGCGTACACAGTCTATTTGTTGTAAAATTCGGTTTTTCACTAAGTAGTAGCCTGTTACATCTTAATTAAGTTATACCAGCATGTGTAGTTATCCTGTTCAGTCTAATGTCGCATGTCTACGTGTCTTAAATGCTTATTTGAAATCTATGCAACATGTTTAGTTGGATTCCTATCTTTACCTGATTTGTATCGACCTTACCTGTAGAACTCTTACTGTTAATTGTTGTTCTCCATTGATTCGAGCTGTGTGTTTGCTTTTCGGACTACGAGGCGGTACCTCGGGAGATCCTCCTTCATATTTACTTTTGAGACTACGAGGTGGTACCTCGGGATATCTCCTTGAACATTTACTTTTGGGACTACGAGACGGTATCTCAGGAGATCCCCTGTTGAGTATTTACTTTTGGGACTACGAGATGGTATCTCGGGAGCGCCCTTGTTGTTTATCTCATTTTACTATGTGGTTATTTCTCCGTGAATTCCTTTTTGCTAAATTCTCAGTCTTTTCACCTTATTATATCTTTTGTCTTATTATTATATCACAGTAGGGCCCGGACCTGACCTCGTCACTACTCTACCGAGGTTAGGATTGGCACTTACCGGGTACCGTTGTGGTGTACTCATGCTACTCTTCTGCACATGTTTTGTGTGCAGATCCAGGTACCTCTTACCAGCCCCCCCTATTAGCTAAGAGTACTTGATGCTTATACAGAGACTTTAAAGTACATCTGTAGGGTCCGCAGACCTTGGAGTCCCCCTCCATTCCCTCTTATGTTGTTTTGTTTTCGTATTATCCTTAGACTTTGATGTAAAAGACACTTAGTTATGTCCTAAAAGCTTGTGACTTATGACTACCGGATTTTGGAAATAGTTGTTATACTCGAGTGTTTGTCTTTCTTGTACATGTCAAGTGGCATTTTATCAGTATATAGTTATCTGTTGAAGTTTAGTTGTTAATTACTGCTTTTATTTCCGTTATTCAGCAATTGTTAGGCTTACCTAGTCGTAGCAACTAGGTGCCGTCACAACGTCTTATGGAGGGAGAATTGGGTTGTGACACATTTGCGACATGACCATACTCACTATTACACGTCTCTTCTAATTCTTTTATCATGAAAAGACAGATATAGGTTGGGAAATGCACCCTCTTCTGTCGGTCTGCTCATAAAAATCATAAAGTTACATAAAAAAACATGACTCATATTTAGGCACTTGTCTCTTGTTTTTCTTTCTCGCAAAAGGTTTAGGGAGATTGAGACTTCCCCTCTCTTTTCTTCTTAGAGTAGATGTACTTCCCTTATAGACCACACATTTATAATATACCACATTTCTCGCAACCTCAATCTCATGGTGTTATTCTTCCACATAGGACTGTTGCTAACCTTTAATCGTTTATATCTAACATTCCTTTTATCTATTTTGGGTCTTAGGATACCACTTATCTTATCAGTTTCTCTATATCAATATGTCCACTCGGCTCTCTGCCCACTTGATTGTTACGAATAGAACTACTTCTAAACTTGTGACAATATCTAACTTTGTGAGTTACATGCTCTACGGATGGGTTATTATCCATCTTCATATAACTTGTGACAAGTGTTGCAACATAAACTCTAGAACATCTATATATATTCTTCATCTTCTCATCTTTTCTAATTTTTGGGAACCACCCAAACACATGATGGTGCTCTTCTGCTATGATTGGGATTACTGCAGTATAACGCCTGCCATGCCCCACTTATTGACACCATTCTCAAGTTTACCATGCAATCCACTGCATGATATACACATGTGAAGGGTACGATATCACATAGCTTAGGCGCACTAGTATACTCTGCTTTAGTTTTTGCACCAAAACTTTTATATACTTGTATGCATCCTCACATAACTCTTTAACGAATAATACTCTAGTGCTATTGTAGCCTCTCATACTATTAACACTTTAAGAACTCCACTCCTTGGTCTTGATCTATATGTGCGCTCATGATATCCCTTTTTTGTGGCATTCCTCATCTGGCTCTCTTAGTCCCTTGATACACTCTAATCTACTACAACTTCCATAGTGCTATTATATTACTTTTTGTATTTAATCTGCACGATACAAGCACCTTCAATATTTGTGTACATACTTCGACCTGTCCTATGTTTCGATGATTGTTTGCTATCCAACGATAAATAACTTTGGCCTTGATCCTTAAAGAGGATGTTAATTCGCTTTCTAGTATGAGACTATATATAGTTCTGACACCACAAACATTACAATTATATGTACTTACTATCTATTGGTTTCTCAGATGGATGAGGTCTTTTCTTGTTGGGACAATCTCATATTGTTTTTACTTATCACGATTCACCTTTGAAAGGATTGTGCTTGTTCTTTACCCTTATTTGTGCTTCATAGGATTCTTCCTTAATTGCATATGTTTCACTTCAGTAACCTAGTAATCAATTACTATTCTCGTAAGGAGATATGCTCTTTCATGCATCCATCTTCTTGGAGAAAATTGCTCTATATTTACTTTGATAATAACCTTGCATATAGTTATGTCGAGTACTAACCATTGGTCTAGATTTATCCTTGTATCATCAACATCTCTTTAAATTTTCTTTCCACGCGCATTTAATCCTTTCAGAATATTCAAGACTTCTTTGAATGCTTTGTAAATAAACCCCTTCCTGATTCATTACTCGTATATCTTAATACCACTAGTTAGTCATGATCTCATATAGTGGCCCTTTTTCTTTTTGTTATCCTTCTCTTTAGGATATATCTTCTTATTTCATAGTCTAGCTCGTACAATACCTCATACCTGACAACTTATTTGATCAATTGGCTCACACATCCTTGGCCCTCTTGGTTCTTATTGAATTCGAACTTTAAGACACTTCAAAACTACTAATCTTATGTCTAAACATCATATACCATCCAATTTATTGTATTAGGTTACACACTTCACATGCAAATCATCGTGAACTATTTCTTGTAATGTTCAATTCTATTTTGAGTCACATTTAGTCGAACTTGAGAAAATGAGTCTCTTCGAGATACTCATATGCCAACTCTCAAAATCTATATTGAATTGATACAACTATTTGTGTTCACCATGGAAAATATATGTTTTATGTAATCTCACCCCTTTGATATCATACATTTACAAAATTTCTTAGGGTATCTCGAAATTAAACTTCTAGCGCGAAGGCTAATATTTATGATATATTTCCCCTTTGGGCTTGACTTTTCTGAATCTTTCTATGATACTATGGTACCTTAGCCAGACTGAACATCTATCTTATTAAAATATATAAAATTATATATTCTTATTATGTATATGCCTACATGCTATAAATTTTGGTCTTAGCTTGTTGACGTGCAATTATTCTCAAGCTCAACCTTAATTCATATTAAGTACATCTGGCGACGATCTAAACATTATATAGTTGAGATTCGAGTCCCTTTATCCAATATATCTGAATATTTCATAACTATGCTAGCTTCAAAATGTTTCGGTATCACTTTAAGAACTCTAGGGCCTTTCACTCTTGTATCTTGTTGGAAGTATATTCTTCACTTCATCCCATTGTCTGTAGCATACGTTCTCTCCATAATGCAAGGATGACTTTCTGAGTTTTGTGAGTTTTATTTTCCCTTATGTAATGACCTGAGTAGTCCGTAATGTTGAATATGATATGTGTGCAAAATTTGGGGTCAATCGGACGTGGTTTGGTTGGTTTCGGCATCGATTGTCGAATTTGGAAGTTTCAAGTTCTTTAAGTTTGAATCGAAGGATAATTTATGATTTTAGCATTGTTTGATGTGGTTTGAGGGATCGACTAAGTTTGTATGGTATTTTAGGATTGGTTGACATGTTTGGTTGAGATCCCGGGGGCCTCGGGTGAGTTTCGGGTGCTTAACGGGTGAAAGCTTAGACTTAGAAGAATTTCTGACATGCTGGTTTCTAGTGTTTTCGCACCTGCAGTGGGAAGTCCGCAGGTGCAGACAAGCAGAAGCGAGGCTGGGATCGCAGGTGCGCCTTTAGGCCTGGGAGTCAGTGGTCGCAGATGCGATGAGTGAGCCGCAGAAGCGGAAGGGTAGTCGCAGGTGCGGAGATGAGAAGGACCCAAGGTTCCGCAGAAGCGGACGAGTAGACGCAGAAGTACATCCGCAGATGCGGACTTAGACGTGCAGGTGCGGACTCTGGAGTTTTAGTGAAAACTCGTAGGCACGGAGTCCTATCCGCAAGAGCGGTACCGTAGGTGCGACGATGAGATCGCAGGAGCGGGTTCACTGGGCAGAAAAGAGAGAATTTTGAGGGCTTGACTCATTCCTCCATTTTTGGACTTGGGAGCTCGGAAATTGGCGATACTTTGAGGGATTTTCAGAGAGAGCTTTGGGGTAACGATTCTTAACTTGATTTTGGTTGTATTTCATTAATCTATAGTTGTTTTCTCCATTTAATTTCGGATTTGGATTGAAAAGTTGGGAAAATGGGGGAAATGTTCCGTAACCGAATTTCTAAGTTTTGATTGGGATTTAGACATTAGATTTTGAAAATTTTGGTACAAGTGAACTCGTGAGTAAATGGGTGTTCGTATTTTGTGACTTTTACCTGATTCTGAGACGTGGGTCTGGGTCGACATTTTTGGGCGAATTTTGGAATTTTTGTTAAAATATTGATTTCATTAATTAGATAAGTCTATTATGGTTGTATTCATTATATGCAATTGTGTTTGGCTAGATTTGGTCCATTCGGAGTCGGATAATCGAGGAAAGGGCATTCTTACCGATTGATTGAGCTTGGTTCGAGGTAAGTGGCTTGCCTAACCTTATGTGTGGGAACTCCTCATAGGATTTGTACTGTTTTGATATATGAGCGCCGTGTACGTGAGGTGACGAGTACGTACACACGACGTCATAAGGAGGGAAAATTTGGATCGTGACAAGTTGGTATCAGAGCTCTAGGTTCGTAGGTGTCGTGAGTCACAAGCCGGTTTATTAGAGTCTCGCGGATCGGTACAGAGACGTTTGTACTTATCTTTGGGAGGCTATGAAAATGTTAGGAAAATTTCACTACTTTGATTCCTTGTCGTACGAAAATTGTTGACTTAAAAAAATTCTAAACTTCTGTATTCTATTCTCTCACAGATGGTGAGGACACGTACAAGCGGATCTGATGACCAGGCACCCGCGCCCCCTGATAGAGCTGTGAGAGGCCAGGGCTGGGGTAGAGGTCGAGGACATCCACATGGTGCAGCCAGAGCACCCGTACGAGCTGCTACAGAGGAGCCCCAAGTAGCTCCAACTGGAGGGCAGACACTTGAGGTACCTGTTTCTGCACCAGCCCTCCAGGAGACTCTAGCCCAGTTTCTGAGCATGTTCAGCACCTTAGCCCAGACTGGATTGATTCCACTTGCTCCTGCCACATCTCAGGCCGGGGGAGGAGCACAGACTCCCATCGCCGGTACTCCAGAGCAGCGGGTTCAGATCGACCAGGTTCCAGAGATTGTACCAATACAGCCGGTAGCTCCAGCTCAGCCCGAAGTTAGGGCAGCAACTTCTGAGGTGGAGCAGCTCAGACTTGAGAGGTACAAGAAGTACCACCCACCTACCTTCAGCGGATTGGCTACAGATGATGCTCAGGGTTTTCTGGAGGAGTGTTATCGTATTCTCCGTACTATGGGCATAACAGAGACGAGTGGGGTTTCTTTTACCACCTTCCATCTTAGAGCAACAACCTATCAGTGGTGGCGTTCTTATGAGTGGAGTAGTCCGGATGAGGTAGTTTTACTTACATGGACTCAGTTCTCAGATATGTTTTTTAGAGATTATGTCCCTCAGAGCCTCAGGGATGCATAGCGCGCGGAGTTTGAGCAGTTGCGCCACGGTTCTATGATTGTGTCAGAGTATGCAATCCGCTGCAGTGATTTGGCCTGACATGCACCGGCCTTGGTTGCCACAGTTCGAGAGAGGGTTCGATGGTTTATTGAGGGACTCCACCCTAGTATCCGGATTAGTATGGCCAGGGAGTTGGAGATGGATATTTCTTATCAGCAGCTTGTGAGTATTGCCAGGAGATTGGAGGGCATGTTTGCCCGGGATAGAGAGGAGAGGGAGGCCAAGAGGTCTCGAGAGACTGGTTATTATTCTGCAGCTCGTGTCCCAGTAGTTCTCCATGGTAGGGGATAATAATATGTAGAGCCTGGGTCAAATAATACCGACGCATCTTTATGACAGACCAGAACAATACCTGTAATGATAGAATCAGAAGCGACTGCCTCTGTATGAGCAGGAAGGGAATAATATTTGGCCTAGCCTCCCCCTCTAGGGTGACCTCTACCTCTCCGACCTCTACCTCGGGCTGGCTGAGTAGGTGGGGTGGCAGATGGTGTTGTAATCATAGCCTGAGGACCCACTGGAGCACGCTGTGCCTAAGAAGTTTGTAGAGGTGCACCCCTCCTAAATCTGGGGCAATCCCTCACCATATGGCGATTGTCGCCACACTCAAAACAAGCACTGGGAGAGTGTGGCTGCTGTGGCTGGCTCGGGCCAGGTCTGTTGGACTGGACTCTAGGAACACCCCATGCAGGAAGCACACTAGATACTAGCGGTGCATAATAAGGCTCCTGGGGCCTAGAAGGAGCTGGAATACCACTGGCGGCTGGAAGAGATGAATGAACGGAGCGATATTTTGCCCCGTATTTGGGCGTATCTCGGGATTCTTTGAGTTTCTCTGTTTATGTATCTACTTCTGTGGGAGATTCTCTTGTTGTGGACCGCGTGTATCGGTCATGTTTGATTGCTCTTAGTGGTTTTGAGAACAGAGCCGATTTATTATTGCTCAGCATGGTGGACTTTTATATTATTTTGGGCATGGACTGGTTGTCGCCCCATTATGCTATTCATGATTGTCACGCTAAATCCGTGACGCTGTCTATGCCAGGTTTACTGCCATTAGAGTGGAGAGGTACCTTGGAGTATACTCCCAGCTGAGTTATTTCATTTCTTAAAGCTCAATGAATGGTTGAGAAAGGGTGTGATGCATATCTAGCTTATGTGAGAGATGTTAGTATTAATACCCCTATAGTTGAGTCAGTTCCAATAGTGAGTGACTTTCCAGATGTGTTTCCAGCTAATCTTCCGGGCATGCCGCCCGACAGAGATATTGATTTTGGCATTGATTTGTTATCGGGCACTCAGCCCATCTCTATTCCTTACAGGAGTTGCTTGATAAGGGCTTCATTCGGCCCAGTGTGTCACCTTGGGGTGCTCATGTCTTATTTGTGAAGAAGAAGGATGGTTCTATGCAGATGTGTATTGATTACCGCCAGTTGAACAAAGTCACAGTGAAGAACAGGTATCCATTACCTCGTATTGATGACTTATTTGATCAGTTACAGGGTGCCAGAGTGTTTTCCAAGATTGACTTGCGTTCAGGTTATCATCAGTCGAAGATTCGGGAGCCAGATATCCCGAATACTGCTTTCAGAACCAGATATGGTCACTATGAGTTTCTTGTTATGTCTTTTGGGCTGACCAATGCCCCAACAAATTTTATGCACTTGATGCACAGTGTGTTCCGGCCTTATCTTGACTCATTCATCATTGTGTTTATTGACGACATTCTGGTATACTCCCGAAGTCGGGAGAATCATGAGCAGCACCTGAGGACTGCGCTTCAGACCTTGAGAGAAAAGAAGTTATATGCAAAATTTTCAAAGTGTGAGTTTTTGCTAGACTCAGTGGAATTCTTGGGTCATATAGTATCGAGTGACGGGATCTAGGTGGATCCGAAAAAGATTGAAGCAATGCAGAGTTGGCCCAGACCGTCCTCAGCTATAGAGATCCAGAGTTTTCCCTGTCTGGCGGGGTATTACCGTCGCTTTGTAGAGGGATTCTCATCTATTGCAACACCTATGACCAGGCTGACCCAGAATGGTGCTCCGTTCAGGTGGACAGAGGAATGTGAGTAGAGCCTTCAGAAGCTCAAGGTAGCTTTGACTACATGCCCAGTATTGGTATTGGCTACAGGTTCGGGGTCTTATACTGTATATTGTGATGCATCGTGGATTGGTCTCGGCGCGGTGTTGATGCGGTACGGTTGGGTGATTGCCTACGCATCTAGATAGTTGCAGGTGCATGAAAAGAACTATCCTGTCCATGACCTTGAATTAGCAGCTATTGTTCATGCCCTGAAGATTTGGCGTCATTATTTGTACGGTGTTCCTTGTGAGATTTGCACTGATCACCGGAGTTTGCAGCATCTATTCAAGCATCCATTTTGTACCACCCTGGGAAGGACAATGTGGTGGACGATACTTTGAGTCACCGGGTAGAGAGTTTGGGGAGCTTAGCATATCTACCAGCAGCAGAGAGGCCCCTGGCATTGGATGTACAGGCCTTAGCCAGCCAGTTTGTGAGATTGGATATTTCTGACCGAGTCGAGTATTGGCTTGTGTGGTCTCTTGGTCTTCTCTTTATGACCGTATCAGGGAGCGTCAGTATGATGACCCCCATCTGCTTGTCCTTAGGGACACGGTCCAGCACGGTGAGGCTAAGGAGGTCAGTATTGGAGATGATGGTGCATTGAGGATGCATGGCAGGCTATGTGTGCCTAATGTAGATGGTTTGCATGAGTTGATTCTCTAGGAGGCTCACAGTTCGCGGTACTCTAATCATCCAGGTGCCGCAAAGATGTATCAAGACTTGAAACAACATTACTGGTGGAGGAGGATGAATAAGGACATAGTAAAGTATGTGGCCCGATGTCTAAATTGCCAGCAGGTGAAGTATGAGCATCAGCGGCCAGGTGGGTTGCTTGAGAAGTTAGAGATTCCGGAATGGAAATGGGAGCGGATCACTATGGATTTTGTTGTTGACTCCCATGTACTCAGTCGAGGTTTGATACAGTTTAGGTAATTGTGGATAGGCTGACCAAGTCGGCTCATTTCATTCATGTGATGACTACTTATTCTTCCGAGCAGTTGGCTGGAATTTATATCCGCGAGATCGTCAGTCTTCATGGCGTACCAGTATCTATCATCTCTGACCGAGGTACGCAGTTTATATCACGGCTCTGGAGAGTTTTATAGTAGGAGTTGGGTACTCGAGTTGAGTTGAGCACAACGTTTCACCCTCAGACAGACGGACAATCCGAGCGCACTATTCAGATACTGGAGGATATGCTCCGCGCTTGTGTGATAGATTTTGGGGGTGTTTGGGACCAGTTTTTGCCACTTGCGGAGTTTGCTTACAACAACAGTTATCAGTCCAGCATTCAGATGGCACCGTATGAGGCTTTTTATGGTAGGCGGTGTCGGTCCCCAGTGGGTTGGTTCGCGCCGGGCGAGGCCAGATTATTGGGTACATACTTTGTTCAGGATTTCTTGGATAAGGTTAAGGTGATTCAGGATAGACTTCGCACAGCCCAGTCCAGACAGAAGAGCTACGTGGACCGAAAAGTTCACGATATTGTATTCATGGTTGGAGAGCGGGTCTTGCTCTGGGTTTCTCCTATGAAGGGCGTTATAAGGTTCGAAAAGAGGGGCAAGCTGAGACCAAGGTTTATTAGTCCCTTTGAGGTGTTTCGGCGAGTTGGGGAAGTTGCTTATGAGCTTGCCTTACCTCCCAGCCTAGCAGGAGTTCATCCGGTATTTCATGTTTCGATGCTCCGGAAGTATCACTGTGATCCGTCTCATGTGTTGGATTTCAGCTCAGTCCAATTGGACAAGTATCTATCTTATGTTGAGGAGTCAGTGGCTATTTTATACAGGCAGGTCAGAAAGCTAAGGTCAAAGAAAGTTGCTTCCGTGAAGGTTTAGTGGATGGGATAACCGGTCGAGGAGGCGACTTAGGAGACCGAGCAGGATATGCGCAGTCGTTATCCTCATCTTTTCACCACTTCAGGTATGTCTCTATACTCGTTCGAGGACGAATTATTGTTTTAAGGGGGAGAATGTAACGACCCGACCGGTCGTTTTGAGAGTAATAACCCTGATCCCCTATTTACTGCTTCTCCCATATCTATTTCTGCTATTGTGACTTGCCGGGAGATTTTATTTTGGTTTTTGGAGTGTTTTGGGACACTTAGTCCCTTAGTGGAGGTTTAAGCCTTAAGATTTGGACCGTAGTCAGAACTATGTGAAAACGACTCCGGAATGGAATTTCGTCGGTTCCGTTAGGTGATTTTGGGTTTAGGGGCATGCCCGGATTGTGTTTTGGAGGTCCGTAGCATATTTAGGCTTGAAATGGTGAAAGTCGAATTTTTGGAGATTTGGACCGGTAGTGGAAATTTTGATATCGGGGTCGGATTCCGATTTTGAAAGTTGGAGAAGGTCCGTAATGTTGAATATGATTTTTGTGCAACATTTGGGGTTAATCAGACGTGGTTTGAGTGGTTTCGGCATCAGTTGTCGAATTTGGAAGTTTCAAGTTCTTTAAGTTTGAATGAGAGGATGATTTGTGATTTTAGCATTGTTTGATATTGTTTAAGATCTCGACTGAGTTCGTATGGTGTTTTAAGATTGGTTGGTATGTTTGATTGAGGTCCCGGGGGCATCGAGTGAGTTTCGGGTACTTAACGGGTGAAAGCTTGGACTTAGAAGAATTTTTGACATGCTGGTTTCTGGTGTTTTCGCACCTGCGGTGAGGAGTCCATAGGTGCGGCTCCGCAGAAGCGAGGCTGGGATTGCAGGTGCGCCTTTAGGCCTGGGAGTCAGTGATCGCAGATGCGGCGAGTGAGCCGCAGGAGCGGGGCCGCATCTGCGGAAGGGTAGTCGCAGGTGCGGAGATGAGAAGGACCCAAGGTTCCGCAGAAGCGGACGAGTAGACGCAGAAGCGCATCCGCATATGCGGACTTAGGCGCGCATGTGCGGACTCTGGAGTTTTAATGAAAACTCATAGGTGTGGAGTCCTAGTTGCAGAAACGGCACCGCAGGAGCGGGTTCGCTGGGCAGAAAAGAGAGAATTTTGAGGGCTTGATTCATTTCTCCATTTTTGGACTTTGGAGCTTGGAAATTGGCGATTCTTTGAGGGATTTTCAGAGAGAGCTTTGGGGTAACGATTCCTAACTCATTTTTGGTTGTATTTCATTAATATATAGTTGTTTTCTCTATTTAATTTCGGATTTGGATTGAAAAGTTGGTAAAATGGGGGGAAAATTCCCTAACCGAATTTCTGAGTTATGATTGGGATTTAGACATCGGATTTGGATAATTTTGGTATGAGTGAACTCGTGAGTGAATGGGTGTTCGTATTTTGTGACTTTTACCCAATTCCGAGACGTGGGTCTGTGTTGACCTTTTAGGGCAAATTTCGGAATCTTTGTTAAAATATTGATTTCATTAATAAGATGAGTCTATTATGGTTTTATTCATGATATGCAATTGTGTTTGGCTAGAGTTGGGTCATTCGGAGTCGGATAATCGAGGAAAGATCATTCTTACCAATGTGGGGGAACTCCCCGTAGGATTTGTACTATTTTGATATCTGAGCATCGTGTACGTGAGTTGACGAGTACGTACACAGGCTAATTGTGGAAAAACCCGATTTTTCTACTAAGTAATAACCTGATTTCCTTCTTATTTAAGTTCCATCAGCATGTGTAGTATCTGGCTAGACTAGAATAGCATGCCAACTTGCCTTTACTATTTACTTGAACTACGTGCAACATGTTTAGTGAATTTACCTGTCTTTCCTTAACTAGTACTTAGGTTGAACTGTAGAATTTTGTGTCGTAACTATTGAATTCTATTGTTTAGCTGCATATTTACTTTGGGACTACCGAACGGTATTTCGGGATATCCCCATGTACTGCATATTTACTTTGGGACTATGGAACAGTATTCCGGGAGATCCCCTTGTACTGTATATTTACTTTGGCACTACAGAACAGTACTCCGGGAGATCCCCCTGTACTGCATATTTACTTTGGGACTACGGTACGGTATTCTGGGATATCCCCCTATACTGCATATTTACTTTGGGACTACGGAATGGTATTCCGGGAGATTCCCCTGCATATTTACGTTTGGGACTACGAGACGGTATCTCGGAAGATCTCCTGTTGTATTTCTATGTACTGGGCTGTTACCTTCTATGAATTCTTTCTTGTTAAATTTCAGTCTTTATTTTACTACAATATTTCATTCCTGCCTTGCATTATTATTATATATACCAGTAGGGTCCTGACCTGACCTCGTCACTACTCGACCGAGTCTAGGCTTGGCACTTACTGGGTACTGATTGTTGTATACTCATGCTACTCTATGCACATGTTTTTCGTGTGCAGATCCAGGTGCTCCTTATCAGCCACACTATCAGTGATCCGGGACAGCTTTGGAGACTTCAAGGTATATCTGCTGCGTCCGCAGACCTCGGAGTCCCCTTTACTCTTTTCCATGTCCATTATCTATTGTATTTGTCTTTTGTTAGATTCTGATGTATTGAGACACTAGATTTTCCTTCTATAGTTTGTGATTCACGATGTTCTGGGTTTTGGGATTACTGTTTATTTTTTAATAGTTGGTTATTGTACATGCCAAGTGGCATGGTACCTAGCCATGTTGTTAAATTTATGTTTTTATTTTATTATTTCACAAATGTTAGGCTTACCTAGTCGTAGAGACTAGGTGTCGTCACGACGTCATAAGGAGGGAAAATTTGGGTCGTGAAACCTTAAGAGGACTCCTTATAATATATATATATATTTCCCCTCTCTTCTATCTCCTCTTGTTCTTTTGTACTCGTGACCATACATCGTATCTTTAAAAGCTTGGTGTTGCTATTCTACCGTGGTTCTCTTCATGGTGGTGATTTATCTCAACTTTCAAATCCTGAGTCATGTCTCTTTGTAACTCTTAAACTCTAGTAGACCATGCATGCGCTTCAAAATATCTATTCATTGTGTTACTCATTGGTTCTCATAAAAATAATAAACTACCCATTTTTTCATACCAACTTCATCATCTAAAGGACATTCTTTGATAGGAGCCACAAAGTACTCGCTGCAACTACCATAAGTTTCATCCTAAGAGTATGTACAATTCTTATCTGACCCCCGTACATAACTTGTTATCCTCGTTGTTTTGAACAAAATTTGATCTCAACTCAAGGACGAAATTCGGATATGTATTTCATCTGCCTAATCTCTCCACATTAATAGTAGCATATGCCATGGCTGACCTCCTTGGTATATAAGTTAAATCTCGACATAACTTAGGGATATAGTCTTTCGTCGTGTTACTGCTAACCTTACTAGTACCAACTCCTCGTGAGTTTCATGATAACTCAGACCTTATTGAAGACATCATCACCTCATCTCTTCAGTATAAAGTCTTTGGCACATTTATGATAGCTCTATTTATTAAATCTTGAATTAGGGCATCTAGGTATTACCTTATTCTCCCTTTTGGGATACACTTTTCTTGGTCAGTTCCCGACTTAGCCTTGAATTAGGTCATCTAGGTATTACCTCATTCTCCCTTTTGGGATACACTTTTCTTGGTCAGTTCCCCACTTAGCCTTCATTCTCCCTTAAAGGCAATTAGCATCGTAAATTACCTCATTTATGGACAACGATGTCTCGCTAGCTTTTCTTCTTAAAGTGTCTAATTGAATCGGTATGTTAATCATTCTATTGATTGACGGAAATAGGAGTCTGATTCTCACATTAAGCTTTAACGCATGATCTAGAGTAAGGAAGAATGGAAAACTTTTCTAAAATATCTGTAGACCCTCATTTATAGAAGTGGGGCCCTCACAACAATAAACGAGACTCTACTGATACGGCTTCATAGACCCCTAAGACTCTTTAAACCTGCTGCTCTGATACCAAGTTTATCACTACCCGATTTCTTACCAAGTCGTAACCGGCACTCGGTGCCTTAAATTGACCGAGCGAACCATTTTGGCTTCTCTATTATTTTTTATTTCTATTACGCAATGCATCTCAATACAATTCGATATGATTTAAAGTAAATATTTTTCTAAAGCTTCAAATGAAATAATATTCTGAAAAGAAATTCATTCTTTTATTTTGAATACATTGAAAAACAAATATAATGCAAAGTGCACACCCATGACTATGTTCTGACTCTGTCTATGAAGCCTCTAAGAAATACTGAAATAATAAGACAAAATTCTGGAATCAACGAACTTCACGAACTACAATGGAGCTCACCAAATCTTCTGGTAATGGAAGGAGAATATCCTAGCTCGTAGCCTGCTTACCTGCAAAATCTGTGCCTACATTGACATAGGTCAGTGTAAATTCCCATGAAGAGAATGTCAGTACACCATGACGGTACTCAGTAAGTAAAGCAATCCTCCCACTAAAGCTGGAACGAGACTCTGAAAGAATGTATGCATGATATAAGAAAATTCTAAAAGCTTTTGATGAAGAGTTGAAACAAACAACTCATATATCTAGTATAAAGTTCTTCTTGATGCCATTCATAAAAATTCTCTTTTCTTCTTTTCTCTTCTTTTCTGAAAAGAAATAATAAAAAAATTCAAATTTGATAGATATATAAACTTTCTTGAAACAATCCTTGTAAATTTTCCTAGGCATTTTATTTACTTTTCTGGGGAGTTCTGTTGATTCTGACATTCTTTTTTATTCTGATTCTGAAAATGTCACCATATGATCAGTATAGTGGACGATCCCATCCCGATCGCCTGGACCCCATTCCTGCGGTGCCTCACAGTTTAATGTTCTAGCATGCTCGCGTTCTTGTGCCTTACCAAGGCACTTCTATTATAGTGCCCTAACCAACGGTATACTAATCTCCTACTCTGGCACGAGTAGTTTTGGGGTAACATAAACCAATAGAGGCTATGAACCCTTCTTAGAGATCTAAGGAACCTCCCAAAACGTTCTTCTAAGTAATTCTTGCATCACAAAAATTAAAACAATGATATATCTTCATAGTTCTCATCAAAATAGTTCCATAAAATCATGTAAAAGAAATTTTCAATATAGTCTATACATTAAATAAACATGCAAGTCATTAACCATGATAATCATCTAAGATCTTTTCTACAATTCTAATGGATAATGTGAGTCCACTCATTCCATTCAGAGCCCACTTTAACACTAAATACAGTCTAATAATAACTTATGGCATGATCTTTGAGAGAAGACAACTTTAGTAAAAGCATTGTCTCTACTCACCTTGATTCCTTGCTTTTGAATACATTGGTTGCTCCAATCCAATGGGTTCAACTCACCAAACAAATCTATGCATAGTTAATTTAAAGATCAATACTAGAAGTTCCAAGATTTCCAAAATATAGAAACCCTAGGTTTGATTCTTCTCTCCTTCTAGGATTCATCGTTAATCTAAGCTCTTGTAGTAGTTTATAGCAGCAAATATTAACCATAAACCTCTTTAACAATCGTGGTTGAAAACGGTTACGAAACTTACCTTGAATCGTAAAACCCTAGGTTAGTGAAGAGACTTTGTTCTTGAGTTCTTTTTCAGAATCTAGCGATTTTGAGATGGAATATTGTTAGAATTGGTGTTTGGAAGTAGTATTCTAATGCTAATCGCATTGAAAACTCACCTTAGGTAGTATGAGAACCCTTGAATGACTTGAGGATGAGAGGAGAGGTTTAATCTTTACAAAATGATGTTATTTTCTCTCCCCGTCCCTTTTATTTCAATTCACGCCTTCGGCATCACGGTCCACGCCCAGTGCCACCCAAACCACCCCAAAAATTTTACTTCTAAGTTTGGCGATCTGATTCATGCCTAGCGCCCTCCTGGGCACCCAAAAAGCGACCTATTTTTCTAATAGGATAGTTTTCAGTAAAACGCCAATAACGTTTATAGGATCATCGAAATGATATGCTTTTGATATATAACTCTAATTTCAATTCATTATATATTGATAGATATGCTCATTGAAACTTAAGTCATGTGCGGCTAAGGTCATTTTCATCCCCTAAACAATTCCAATATATTCCAATTTACTCCTCTCCTCTTATAACAACCATCCATTCTGTCACGACCTGAAATTCTCACCTTCGGACCGTGATGGGGCCTAACATTTTACTTGCTAGACAAACCAACGTTAAAATAATATTAACCAATTTTTAAACAATCTTTAAATTATTAATAATCAAGAAACAAATGCGAAAGTAAAGTTTGAAATATGGTGAAATAATCCATAAAAATAACGGTGTCTAAATACCATCCCATAATTTGGTGTCACAAGTGCACGAGCTTCTAGAATAAATACAAATAAAGGTCTGAATAAAATATAGTTGTCTGGAAATAAACACACAGCTAAAGTAAAATAGATGGGGACTTTAGAACTGCGGACGCCATGCAGTTATACCTCAAGTCTCCTCTGGTAGCTGAAATCCGAGCAAGTCTATGGTACGCCGCTGGGACCAACTCCAAAATCTGCACAAGAAGTGCAGAGTGTGTATCAGTACAACCGACCCTATGTACTAGTAAGTGCTGAGCCTAACCTCGACGACGTAGTGATGAGGCTAAGGTGGTTAACTTACATTAACATGTACGCAATATTAATAACAACAACAAATAATAAAAATAAATCAGATAACTCATTTATAATAATTGAAGCCAACTCAGCAGTTATAATCCATTATTATTTTAACAAATTCTGTTGCAGCGTGCAATCCGCTCTCACAATATATTCACATTCAATTCTATTGCAGCATGCAACCCGCTCTCCCAATATATTCCTTTTAATCAAGTCTGTCATGTATTTATTTCGATCAAGTATATATATAGACTTTTAAATAAGTCTGCTGAGGCGTGCAATTCGATCCCCCAATATTGACTTTTTAATAAGTCTGTTGCGGCGTGCAACCCGATCCTCCAATATGGACTTATTAATAAGTCTGTTGCGGCGTGCAACCTGATCCTCCAATATTGACTTTTTTAATAAGTCTGTTACGACGTGCAACCCGATCCTCCAATATATATCCATTTCAATCAATTCTATTTGCGGCGTGCAACCCGCTCCTCCAACATATTCATTTACCAATTCTTATAGAAGAAATTTTCCCGATAATTGCAACAATTAATATAAAACTATAAGACAACAAGCATACAATAATTATTATTTAATTATGAAACAAACAATGACAAATAGCAAATTATTATCGAAATCAGGGAGAAAATAGCCTGTTTAATATTTAATATACTAAATGTCAAATAACAATTAAGACACATAATTCAAATAGCATGAAACAATTAATGCAAGAATTCAAGGATTAATATTTGACAAAGAATAGGAGAGAAACAATTATTATAATAATTAATTTATGATTTAAAACAATTTATGATTTTTCAAGTAAGCAGGCAAACAATTAATTTGACGACGTATAGACACTCGTCACCTCGCCTATACGTCGTTCACATGCATTTCACATAACAAATAATTTAAGGGTTTTATTCCCTCAAGTCAAGGTTAACCCCGACACTTACCTCGCTTTGCAAATTCCAAATCAATTATTCAACCATGGCTTTTCTATTTAAATTTGCCTCCGAAAGCTTCAAATCTATTCACAAATAATTCAATATATTCAATACTAATCATAGGAATTAATTCCATATGAATTTACAAATTTTCCGGATAAAAATCCGAAATTTATTAAAATATTCGGCAGTGGGACCCACGTCTCAAATCCTGGAAAACTTACGAAATCCGAACACCCGTTCCGATACGAGTTCAACCATACACAATTTATCCAATTCCGATATCAAATGGACCTTCAAATCTTATTTTTTTTATTTTTGGAAAGTTTTACAAAAATTTCAATTTCTTCCATCTAAATCCTAAATAAATGATGAATATAGGCTTAGATTTATGAAACAATCACTATATGATAAAGAACACTTACCCAGTTCGAAATAGTAAAAAACTCCTTTGAAATCGCCCCTAAGCCGAGTTAAAATTGAGGGTTTGTGAAAAATGAGAAAAATCCCGTTTTGGTTTTGTTTTAAGTCACAGGGGTCAGGTCTTCTTCGCGTTCGCGAAGGGCATGTCACGTTCGCGATGAGTAGCAACCCATGGCTTTCGCGTTCGCGAGTCCTCCTTCGCGTTTGTGAAGGCTTCCCCCCCTGGCCTTCGCATTCGCGAGGCATTGCTCGCGTTCGAGATGAAGGAATGATCAACCCGCCCCCAGGTGTGCCTAACACTGCGCGTTCACGAGGAGCTGGTCGCGTTCGCGAAGGGTAATGCCCCCATCGCTTCGCGTTCGCAACCAAGCCTTCACTTTCGCAAAGAAGAAAACTTCAGCTACCCAGTTTACTCTTCGCGTTCGCAAGAGTACCTTCGCGAACGCGAAGAAGGACATGCCAGAACACCTGCTGCAGCAAAATACCAGATTTTTAAAGTCCAAAACATCCCGTAGCTTATCTGAAACTCACCCAAGCCCTCGGGGCTCCAAACCAAACATGCACGCAAGTCCTAAAGCATCATACGAACTTGCTCGCATGATCAAATCGCCAAAATAACACCTAGAACTACGAATCGGACACCAAATCAAAGGAAGTTTTCAAGAAAACTTTAAAACTTATATTTTTACAACCGGACGTCCGAATCACGTCAAATCAACTCCGATTCTCACCAAATTTGGAAGACAAATCATAAATATTATAGTGGACCTATACCAGGCTCCGGAACTAAAATACGGACCTGAGGTCAATAAATCCAACATCAGTAATTTCTTAGAAATCATTAAGCTTTCAAGCTTTTAATCTTTCATCAAAATTCCATATCTCGAGCTAGGGACCTCAGAATTTGATTCCGGGCATACGCCCAAGTCCAAAATCATAATACGGACCTATCGGAATTATCAGAACACTGATCTGGGTCCGTTTGCTCAAAATGTTGACCAAAGTCAACTTAGTTGAGTTTTAAAGCTCTAATTCATATTTTAATCCATTTTTCACATAAAACTTTCCGGAAACTTGTACGGACTGCGCACGCAAGTCGAGGGATGATAAATGGTGCTTTTCGAGGTCTTAGAACACAAAATTACTTATTAATTTAAAGATGATATTTTGGGTCATCACATTCTCTACCTCTAAAACAAACGTTCGTCCTCGAACAGAGTTAGAAAAAAAAGTACATGAGCTGGTGAATAAGTGTGGATATTTACTCCGCATGTTCGACTCGGACTCCCAAGTAGATGCCTCTACCGGCTGACTTCTCCATTGCACCCGAACTGAAAGATAACTCTTTGACCTCAACTGTCGGACCTACCGGGCTAGAATAGCCACTGGCTCCTCCTCGTAAGTCAAATCTTTGTCCAATTGGACTGAACTGAAATCTAACACATGGGACGGATCACCATGATATTTTCGGAGCATAGACACATGGAACACCGGATGAACCGCTGATAAACTAGGTGGTAATGCAAGCCTGTAGGCTACTTCACCCACCCTTTCAAGAATTTCAAAGGGTCCGATATCAACTTGCCCTTCTTTTCGAACCTCATTACACCTTTCATAGGTGAAACCCGGAGCAATATTCTTTCTCCAACCATGAATGCAATATCATGAACTTTTCGGTCGGCATAACTCTTTTGCCTAGACTGAGCTGTGCGAAGTCGATCCTGAATAATCTTGACCTTATCCAAGGCATCCTGTACCAAATCGGTACCCAACAACCGAGCCTCTCCCGGTTCAAACCAACCAACTGGCGATCGGCATCGCCTTCTGTATAATGCCTCATATGGAGCCATCTGAATGCTCGACTGGTAGCTATTATTATAAGCAAACTCTGCAAGTGGCAAGAAATGATCCCAAGAACCTCCAAAGTCTAAAACACAAGCGCGGAGCATATCTTCTAATATTTGAATAGTGCGCTCTGACTGTCCGTCTATCTGTGGATGAAATGTTATACTCAACTCCACCCACGTGCCTAACTCATGTTGTACAGCCCTCCAGAAATGTGAGGTAAACTGCGTACCTCGATCTGAAATAATAGACACAGGCACACCGTGAAGGCGGACAATCTCACGAATGTAAATTTTAGCTAACCTCTCTGAATAATAGGTAACTGCCACTGGAATGAAATGTGCTGACTTGGTCAACCTGTCCACAATGACCCAAACTGCATCAAATTTTCTCTGAGTCTATAGGAGCCCAAAAACAAAATCCATAGTGATACGCTCCCACTTCCACTTAGTAATTTCTAACTTCTGAAGCAAACCACCAGGTCTCTGATGCTCGTACTTAACTTGCTGACAATTCAGACACCGAGCTACATATGCAACTATATCTTTTTTCATTCTCCTACACTAATAATGTTGCCGCAAATCTTGATACATTTTGGCGGTACCTGGATGAATAGAATACCTGGAACTGTGTGCTTCTTCAAGAATTAATTCACGAAGTCCATCCACATTAGGCACACAAATACGACCCTGCATTCGCAGAACCCCATCTTCCCCCACAACATCCTGTTTGGCATCATCGTGCCACACCGTGTCCTTAAGAACAAGTAAATGAGGATCATCATACTTCCTCTCTCTGATGCGCTCATATAAAGAAGACTGAGCGACTGTGCAAGCTAGAACCCGACTGGGTTCTGAAACATCTAACCTCACGAACTGATTAGCCAAAGTCTGAACATCTGCAGCTAATGGCATCTCACCAACCGAAATATACGCAAGACTGCCCATACTCACAGCCTTTCTACTCAAGACATTAGCCGCCACATTGGCCTTTCCGAGGTGATACAAAATGGTGATATCATAGTCTTTCAACAACTCCAACCATCTTCTCTACCTCAAATTAAGATTTTTTTGTTTGAACAGATACTGAAGGCTACGATGATTAGTAAATACCTCACACGAGACACTGTAGAGGTAATGCCTCCAAATCTTCAGCGCATGAACAATGGCTACCAATTCTAAGTCATGAACAGGATAATTCTTCTCGTGAACTTTCAACTGCCGCGACGCATATGCAATTACCTTGCCGTCTTGCATTAATACTGCACCAAGCCCAATGTGAGATGCATCACAATATACCGTATACGATCCTGAACCTGTGGTAATACTAACACTGGCATCATAGTCAAAGCGGTCTTGAGCTTCTAAAAGCTCAACTCACATTTGTCTGACTATCTGAATGGGACACCCTTCTGGGTTAGTATGGTCAATGGGCTTGCTATAGATGAAAACCCTTCCACGAACCGACGATAATAACCTGCTAAACCCAGAAAACTCCGGATCTCTGTAACTGAAGTAGGTCTAGGCCAATTCTGAACAGCCTCAATCTTCTTAGGATCCACCTCTATGCCTTCTGCCGATACAACATGCCCCAAAAAGGCAACTGAGTCTAACCAAAAATCGCATTTTCAAAATTTGTCATATAACTGATTATTCTTCAAGGTGTGAAGCACACTTCGAAGATGCTGCTCATTCTCCTCTCGACTACTGGAGTAAATCAAGATATCATCAATGAATACAACCACAAAAGAATCCAAATAAGGCTTGAACACCCGATTCATCAAATCCATAAATGTTGCTGGAGCATTTGTCAACCCAAATGACATCACTAGGAACTCGTAATGCCCATACCGAGTCCGAAAAGCTGTCTTAGGGACATCAGATGCCCTAATCTTCAACTGATGGTAACCAGATCTCAAATCAATCTTCGAAAATACCTTGGCACCTTGAAGCTGATCAAATAAGTCATTAATTCTTGGCAGCAGATATTTGTTTTTGATAGTGGCCTTGTTCAACTGCCGATAATCTATACACATCCGCATCGAGCCATCTTTCTTCTTTACAAATAATACTGGTGCACCCTAGGGCGAGACACTGGGTCTAATGAATCCCTGATCAAGCAAGGCTTGTAACTGCTCTTTCAATTCTTTCAACTCTGGCGGGGCCATACGGTATGGTGGAATAGAAATGGGCTGAGTGCCCGGAGCCAAATCAATACAAATGTCAATATCTCTGTCAGGTGGCATCCCCGACAAATCTGCAGGAAATACTTCTGGAAATTCACGAACAACTGGTACTGAGTCCATAGAAGGGACATCCGCACAAGGATCGCGAATATAAGCCAAATAGGCTAGACACCCTTTCTCTACCATACGCCGAGCTTTCATATAAGAAATAACCTTGCTGGCAGAATGGCTAGGAGTTCCTTTCCACTCTAACCGAGTTAACTCCGGCATAGTTAGGGTCACTGTCTTGGCATGGCAGTCCAATATAGCATGATAAGGAGACAAACAACCCATACCCAAGATGACATCAAAATCTACCATATCAAGAAGTATAAGATCCACACTAGTCTCAAGATTACCAATAGTAACCACACACGAATGATAGACATGATCTACTATAATAGAGTCTCCCACCAGTGTAGATGCACACACAGAAGCACTCAGAGAATCACAAGGCACAACCAAATATGAAGCAAAATAGGAGGACACAAAAAAATAAGTAGATCCTGGATCAAATAGAACTGAAGCATCTCTATGGCAAACTGGAATAATACCTATGATCACAGCATCAGATGACTCGGCCTCAGGCCTAGATGGAAAAGCATAAAATTGGGGCTTGGCCCCACCACTCTGAACTGCATCTCTGGGACGACCTCTAACTGGCTGGCCTCCACCTCTAACGGCCTGACCTCCACCTCTAATAGCCTGACCTCCACTTCTAGCTGCCTGACCCCTACCTCTAGCTGGCTGAGCAGGCGGTGAAGCAATCGGTGCCGGTATGATAGCACAAGAATCCTGCCGAGATCTGTTACTTACTAATCCAGGGCAATACCTCCTGATGTGACCAATGTTCCCACACTCATAACACCCATCCTGATGTCGTGGATGCTGAAGCTGAAGCTGACCCAAATGGGCCGGATAACCAGTAACTCTGGAGTGGTAGTGCACTGATAGGAGCTGAATGTGCACTGAATACTAGCTGCCCAGAGTAAGGCATAATAGGACCGTGACTCCCTGAAGCACCGGGAGATGCATGAAGTGCTGAATGAAACGGTCTGGGAGGATGACCCCTACCAAAATTACCCCTGCCTCTAGACGAGGCACCACTAAAACCACCGAACTGACGAGGCCTCTTATCAGACCTCTGCCCTCTCTCCTATGCAAGAACCATCTCGATCCTCCTAGCGACATTAGCAGCCGCCTGAAAAGAAATCTCACTTCCGATTTCCTTGTCCATCTGAAGTCTGATAGGGTGAGTGAGTCCCTCAATAAAACTCCTCACTCTCTCTCCCTCTGTAGGTAGTAAAAGGAGAGTATGACAGGCCAAATCCACAAAACGGGACTCATACTGAGTAACAGTCATACTGCCTTGCTGTAGACGCTCAAATTGCTTGCGGAATTCCTCTCTCAATGTGATAGGGATGAACTTCTCCAAAAATAGCTGAGAGAATTGCTCCCAGGTAAGTGCAGGTGATCCGACTGGTCGGGTCAATGTATAATCTCTCAACCACCTCTTGGCAGAACCCGTCATCTAGAATACAGCAAAATCAACTCCATTGGGCTCAACTATACCCATGTTCTGCAGCACCTCATGACAGCGTTCAAGATAATCTTGTGGGTCCTCAGAAGGTGGACCACTGAAGTGAACTGGAAAGAGCTTAGTGAACTTATCCAGTCTCAATAAGGCCTAAAAAGATATGGCAGTCCTATCACCGATCTGTACCGCAACAACCGGCTGAACTATCCCAACTGGTGGGGTTTCTGGAGCCTGATTCTGGGGAGCCATCTGCTCTGGAGCGGGAGTAGTGGGAGTTTGTGCTCCTTCCCCAGCCTGTGAGACGGCTGGTGCCACTGAAAATGTACCATTCTGGGCCACGCTCTCCATATGACTTACCAAACAGACTAGAGCGTCCTGAAGTACTGGTGTGGCTATGAATCCTTCTGGGACCTGAACTGGTCCAACTGGTACATTCTGAACTGGAACCTCCTCCTGAAGGTCCACCTGAGGTTCTACAACAGGTGCAGCTGCTCGAGCTCTGGACTGAGCTCTACCTCGTCCTCTGCCTCGACCTCTAACACGACCTCGGCCTCGACCTCGACCTCTACCCCTGGCCATAGTTGCCACCGGGGGTTCTGGTCCCTGTCCATCAGTAGAGGTATTACGTGTTCTCACCATCTGCGAGAGAATAAGAGTAAAATGGTTCAATCATCGATGATAGAATAAAATCGCACGACAGAATAAGAAAGAAGTGATATTGTTCCCAAACTTCATAGCCTCTGAGAGATAAGTACAGACGTCTCCGTACCGATCCTTCAGACTCTACTAAGCTTGCTCGTGACTCGTGAGACCTATGTAACCTAGTGCTCTGATACCAACTGTCACGACCCGAAATTCCCACCTTCGGACCGTGATGGCGCCTAACATTTCACTTGCTAGGCAAGCCAACGTTAGAATAATATTAACCAATTTTTAAACAATCTTTAAATTATTAATAATCAAGAAACAAATGCGGAAGTAAAGTTTGAAATATGATAAAATAATCCATAAAAACAACGGTGTCTAAATACCATCCCAGAATTTGGTGTTACAAGTGCACGAGCTTCTAGAATAAATACAAATAAAGGTCTAAATAAAATATAGCTGTCCAAAATCTGCACAAGAAGTGCAGAGTATAGCATCAGTACAACCGACGACCCCATGTACTGGTAAGTGCTAAGCCTAACCTCGACGAAGTAATGACGAGGCTAAGGCAGTTCACTTACATTAACTTGTACGAAATATTAATAACAATAACAAATAATAGAAATAAATTAGGTAACTCATTTATAATAATTTAAGCCAACTCAGCAGTCATAATCCATTATTATTTCAACCAATTCTGTTGCAGCGTACAACCCGCTCTCACAATATATTCACATTCAATTCTGTTGCAGCGTGCAACCCGCTCTCCCAATATATTCCTTTTAATCAAGTTTGTCATGTATTTATTTCAATCAAGTATATATATAGACTTTTAAATAAGTCTGTTGCGGCGTGCAATCCGATCCCCCAATATTGATTTTTTAATAAGTCTGTTGCGGCATGCAACCCAATCCTCCAATATGGACTTTTTAATAAGTTTGTTGCACGCTGTCTGTTGCGGCGTGCAACCCGATCCTCCAATATAGACTTTTTAATAAGTCTGTTACGGCGTGCAACCCGATCCTCCAATATTGACGTTTTAATAAGTCCATTGCGGCATGCAACCCGATCCTCCAGTATAGACTTTTTAATAAGTCTGTTGCGGCGTGCAATCCGATCCTCCAATATATATCCATTTCAATCAATTCTGTTGCGGCGTGCAACCCGCTCCTCCAACATATTCATTTACCAATACTTATAGAAGAAATTTTTCTGATAATTGCACCAATTAATATAAAACAATAAGACAACAAGCATACAGTAATTATGATTTAATTATGAAAAAAACAATGACAAATAGCAAATTATTATGGAAATCAGAGAGAAAATAGACAGTTTAATATTTAATATGCTAAATGTCAAATAACAACTAAGACACATAATTCAAATAGTATGAAATAATTAATGCAAGAATTAAAGGATTAATGTTTGACAAAGAATAGGAGTGAAATAATTATTATAATAATTAATTCATGATTTAAAATAATTTATAATTTTTTAATTAAGCAGGAAAACAATCAATTTGACGACGTATAGACACTCGTCACCTCGCCTATACGTCGTTCACATGCATTTCACATAACAAATAATTTAAGGGTTCTATTCCCTCAAGTCAAGGTTAACCCTAACACTTACCTCGCTTTGCAAATTTCAAATCAATTATTCAACCACAGCTTTTCCTTTTAAATTTACCTCCGGAAGCTTCAAATTTATTCACAAACAATTCAATATATTCAATACTAATCATAGGAATTAATTCCATATGAATTTATAAATTTTTCGGATAAAAATCTGAAATTCATTAAAATATTCGACAGTGGGACCCACGTCTCAAATCCCAGAAAAACTCATGAAATCCGAACACCCGTTCTGATATGAGTTCAACCATACAAAATTTGTCCAATTTCGATATCAAATGGACCTTCAAATCTTATTTTTTTTATTTTTGGAAAGTTTTAGAAAATATTTAATTTCTTCCATCTAAATCCGAAATAAATGATGAATATAGGCTTAGATTTATGAAATACAATCACTATATGATAAAGAACACTTACCTAGTTCGAAATCATGAAAAACTCCTTTGAAATCGCCCCTAAGCCGAGTTATAATTGAGGGTTTGTGAAAAATGGGAAAAATCCCATTTTGGTTCTGTTTTAAGTCACAGGGGTCAGGCCTTCTTCGCGTTCGCGAAGGGCCTGTCGCGTTTGCAATGAGTAGCAGCTTGTGGCTTTCGCATTCGTGAGTCCTCCTTCGCGTTCGCGAAGGCTTTCCCCCCTGGCCTTCGCGTTCGCGAGGCATTGCTCGCGTTCGCGATGAAGGAATGATCAACCCGCCCCCACGTGTGCCTAACACTATGCGTTCGCGAGGAGCTGGTCGCGTTCGCGAAGGGTAATGCCCCCATCGCTTTGCGTTCGCGACCAAGCCTTCGCGTTCGCGAAGAAGAAAACTTCAGCTGCCCAGTTTACTCTTCATGTTCGCGAGAGTACCTTCGCGAACGCGAAGAAGGACATGCCAGAACACCTGTTGCAGCAAAATACCACATTTTCAAAGTTCAAAACATCTCTAGCCTATCCGAAACTCACCCGAGCCCTCGGGGCTCCAAACCAAACATGCACACAAGTCCTAAAACATCATACGAACTTGATCGCGCGATCAAATCGCCAAAATAACACCTAGAACTACGAATCGGACACCAAATCAAAGGGAGTTTTCAAGAAAACTTTAAAACTTATATTTTTACAACCGGACATCCGAATCACGTCAAATCAACTCCGATTCTTACCAAATTCGGCAGACAAGTCATAAATATTATAGTGGACCTATACCGAGCTCCAGAACCAAAATACGGACCCGAGGTCAGTAAATCCAACATCAGTAATTTCTTAGAAATCATTAAGCTTTCAAGCTTTTAATTTTTCATCAAAATTCCATATCTCGAGCTAGGGACCTCAGAATTCGATTCCGGGCATACGCCCAAGTCCCAAATCATGATACGGACCTACCGAAATTATCAAAACACTGATCCGGGTCTGTTTGCTCAAAATATTGACCAAAGTTAACTTAGTTGAGTTTTAAAGCTCTAATTCACATTTTAATCCATTTTTCACATAAAACTTTCCGGAAAATTGTACGGACTGCGCACGCAAGTCGAGGAATGATAAATGGTCCTTTTCAAGGTCTTAGAACACTGAATTACTTATTAAATTTAAGGATAATATTTTGGGTCATCACACATTCAACCTTCTAAACATAAGATTTATGTATTTTATGCCTTCATAACTTTTCTCACATCTTTGTGTCCCACTTAGAGCTTGAGCGAGAACATACTACTTAGCAAAAGTTTTTTTTTCGAGGCTTTACAATTGGAAATAATTTTGAATAATAAAATGTTGACATAAAATTTTATTCTAAAAAGTCAACGCGGGGCTCGCCTCTCGGAATCCGGCCGAATTTTCACGAAATGCGAACACCCATTTTGATACGAGTTTAACCATACCAATTTTATCAATTTAAGGTATAGAATATTTCTACCATTTTTATCCAATTCCCTAATTTCATGATTAAAACAATAATATAAGCATGTATTTTAACCAAAATCGAGTTAGGAATTTTTTTTTACCCCCCGAGCTTCCTTGGTCCAAAAATGGAAGAATGAGACGAATTTGGACTTTATTCTGCTGCCCAGGGGTTTGTTCTTCGCGTTCGCGACCCTCCCCTCGCGTTCGCGATGAACAAATTCTTCAACAACCATTTCCAAACTCTTCCCAGGTAGCCTATAGTATAATAGTCATAATGTTTTGTACAAAACTCCAAATGACAACTGGTTTAACTTTTTGAAAACTAGACATCAAGGGCTACAACTTTCATGTTTTGATCATCTCCCAATTCCTTATAGATTGCGAGATATAAGCTTCCAAAGTAAGCCATGTGCAGCAAAAATTTCTTTTTCACGATTTCCAAACTCTTTCCAGACAGTATATAGTGTATCAACTATACCTTTGTTTATTCAACTCCAAATTCCAATCGGTTTGAGTTTTTGAATACTAGATACAAAGAGCAACAACTTTCATTTTTGGATTATCTCCAATTTTCTTACAGATTATAAGATATATGCTACCAAAGTCAAGCGACAGACATATGGAATTCCTTCTTCGCTAACGCGAAGAACAAAATCCCAGAAGCCAAATCTTTCTTCGCGAACATGATAGGCTCCTCGCGAACGCGAAGAACAAAACCAGACATCAAAAAACCAGCATCCAAAGTAGCCAAAAATGATTCGATAACACCCGAAACACACCCGGGATCCCAACCAAATATACCAACAAGTCCTAAAGCACAATATGATTTCTCAATACTGATTGAACTTTTCTACTCATATTCTCTCTTAGATGGCAAGAACACGTAACACTTCCTCAGCTGAGCAGCAGCCAGAGCCTCCAGTGGTAGCTCCTACGCGGGGCAGAGGTCGAGGCCGTGCCAGAGGCCGAGGCAAGGTCAGGGCTCAGCCTAGGGCCCGAGCAGCAGCCCCAGCAGTGGAGCCTCAGATAGAGCTTGACTAGGAGGTTCCAGCCCAGACTGTTCCTGCCGGACCAGCTCAGGTCCTTGAGGGGTTCATTCCTACCCAGTACTTCAGGACGCTTTGGTCCGTTTGGTGGGCCTTATGGATAGTGTGGCCCAGACTGGCGTATTTCCCATGGCACCAGCAGTCTCTCAGGCTAGAGGAGGAGCCCAGACTCCTACCACTCCCGCTCCAGAGCAGATAGCTCCCCAGTATCAGGCTCCAGCAACTCAGCCAGTCAGATTAGTTCAGCCAGTTATTGCGGCACAGGTCGGAGATTCATCTTCCAAATCGTTGCCTTTTATGGCACATGTGTAAGAGGTGACATATTCGTTAGGATCGGTCGTACCGTTATATTTGAAAATTTCGGGCATACGAAATTTTTTGGGGATTGTCTTTGGTGCCGCACTCGACGAAAAAGGCTTTTGTATGAATTGTTTTGAATCAAGCCCTTTTATCATTGGTGGAGCCCCTGGGATTTGGTCGACCCTGGCATTGTACGTTTCCACCCTCTTGTCGTTGGCTTCGACTCGTTTTGTGAGTTCTTCGAGCAATTTAGTAATTCCGGGAGTAGTCCCCAATTCTTAATCGTTAGATTTCACTATGGCAGGCTCTGTTCTGTGGGTATATAACTTGTGCCGAAATATATCAAATAAATTCGGAATGACCCCAAATTTTGCACACGAGTCATAAATGACATAATGAAACTATTTAAATTTCCGGAATCGAAATCTGAGCCCGATATCAACCAAGTCCACTAGCGGTCAGACTTATAAATATTTCAAAACTTTAACTTTCCGATTTTTCGTCGAAATGCTTCAAATTATTCTACGGACTTCCAAATCCAAATCCGGACATATATCTACGTCCGAAATCACCATACGAAACTATTGGAATCATCGAAATTCCATTATGGAGTCGTTTGCTCAAAAGTTAAACTCTGGTCAACTCTTTTCGTTTAAGCTTCAAAAATAAGAATTGTTCTTTCAATTTAATCCTGAATCATCCGAAAACCAAATTCGACCACACACGCAAGTCATAATACGCATCACAAAGTTGCTCAGGACCTTAAGTCGCTGAACGAGAAGCTAATTCACAAAAGGACAAGTCTCAGTCGTTACAAAATGCTTCTACATTAATGTGTTTTTGTGATAGATAGAGTATATAATGAACCAGATGTTGCAAAAGGACACATAAAATGCAACAAAGCACTCATTACCCCATAAAATACATATACGTGTACAACTGCCATTTTGTACACACAGCTTTAGACAATACTAGTAAATTTGATCGATGAAAAAAGCTCAATTATGTAAAACACAGCTTTAAGTGAAATGACTAATATCATTATGGTACTTTTGCTCATATTATATCTTAGTCTTCTTGGAATAGTAAATGGAAACAAATCTGAAACAACAAAATATTTCTACTCAAACATCAGTCAAAATTTCTCTCGCATAACTAACATCTAGGAGTGATGAATGTCAAAGCATTAAGACATGACTTGGTGAGACCATCTAATAATAGTTTACTTTTCACTATATAAAAAGAGATAACATAGAAAATATATCTAAAGAATTTTACCGTTACTTATTTAAAATTAATTTTAGTATTTTGCATATAATTAATTTATATGTCAAAATTTTATTTTAATTTCTTAAATTTTGTCGTCAAATACCTTCACATATAATGAAACAGGTGAAGTAATTAATTGTGACAGACAAACATAAAATTCTATCCTATTAACTATACCTTCTTATTTCAAAATTATTTTTTCGGAGGGGTGATCAAGAAATAAAGAAAAACAGAAATGGAGACAATTATTTTTCAACTGTCGGTACATAAGAAAATTACTTTGGTGCTTGGTTGACAGAAATTATTTTTCAAGCAAATTATTTTCTGTAATGAGGAAAAATGATTACCTTCAGTTATGCGAGAAAATTATTTTCCTTACAACTATTTAGATTTTAAGTTTAGTATTACTTGTTTCAACTAACACAACATTGTTATTCATCTTTAGTACTCACAAATTTAATCAAAACATCCACACATTTGCTAGTAATATTGTTACTCCATCCATTTTTCTTTATGTGTACTGGACATAGATTTTAAGAACGTAAATAATACTTTTGAATTGGAGAAACAAATTAAAGGTGCGTATATAATATATCAAAAAATATTCTTTAGATCTTGTGATCCTAAACATGTCATATTAATTATTCTTATATATAAAATGAGACATCAAAAGTAAAATTGAAATATTGAAATTAAGAACTTACTAAATATAAAAATATGACTTTTTTTTTTCAAACAGATTAAAGAAAAGTAAGACACATGAGCATTTGAACAAGTAACCATTTCACTCTCAAGAAATCATAAATTCCTTCTTCTCCAATCAGGAGTAGTTTAGGTGGCTGTAGATCTCGGACCGTAGTGATCTTTGGTTTTGTTCTTTATGTAGTCTGTTATTTCGCAGACTCTTAGGGGTTATTTGTTTTGTACAGAAATATTATCTCTGGTAATGAAAAAAATTAATTACCAAAAAAAATAAATTGGGATCAACTAATTAAACAAAGATAACACCAATTAGTCAATACAATCCTAAGGTGTAAGAGCATCAACTAAACAAGTTAACAGCTAACAACTAGTTTGGTGTTTATAAATAGGTTTTATATTGGACATTGTAAATTGACTTGCTCTCGCTAGAAATTGTAAGTTAAGACCTAACTCTTCCTATTTGTACTGTTCCGTTTAATTTTTTTCGTAGTTGATAAAATAAGTCACTAAAGAACACCATTTGGCTCTACATTAACTGAAAATAATAATCGTGCATTGTAGTTACAACATTCGCATCTAAACTAATAGAGACTTCTTGCCATGTTAACTTGGTTTTACTCCATATATAATACGCTGTAAAGTATAGAAAGAAGTAAATTTATCCTTCCATTACGCTCGATTTAGGGATGGGCGTTCAGGCAGTTCGGATTGAATATGAAAATTTCGGTTTGGATATTTGATTTCCGAATTAAATAAATTACAATCCAAATCTAATCCAGATAAGCTCGATTGGGTCGGATTTTTTAAGTTTGGTTTTGGATTAGTCGGTTTGGATATTTCGAATTTTCGGTTTTGAGCCTATAAGTTTACATGTTTCTTCTTCTTACAAAAATAAACATCCAAATAAAGTATTCATGTTAAATTACCTAAAAGGTTCCTCGTTCTCACTGCGAACATCCAAATAAAGTATTCAAGTAATAAAATCATTATCAAGGAAATACAACAAAGACATTAATAAGGCTAATAAAAAGTAGCAATAGTAAAACTATATCCAAATAGAAAGTATTCTGACAGTAAATTAATAATTAGTATTCAATATATGAAAAAATATCTAATGGGTAAAGTCTTGGACTTATAATTATTAGCATATGGATAAAGAACTAAATATAAAGTATATAAATTTTGAATTTTCGGATATCCACTAATCTGAAGTACCAATGTAACGACCCAACCGGTCATTTAGAGGATTTGTATTCCGTTAAGATATTTGAAGTCTTGAACAACATCGAATGATGTATTATGACTTGCGTAAATCGTCGTTTTTGGTTTTCAGGTTATTGGGAATTGATTTAGAAGAATGATTCGCAATTAAGAAGCTTTAAGTTGGAAGAGTTGACCAAGTTTGACTTTTGAGTATTTGACCTCGGATCGGAGTTTCGATGGTTCTGTTAGGTCCGGATGGTGATTTTGGAGTTGGGCGTATGCCCGGATTCGCATTTGGATATTTCTAGAAGGTTTCGGTACATCTTGGCAAAAATTGGAAGGTTAAGGTTTGGAAGGTTGAAAGGTTTGACCGAGAGTTGAGTTTATTGATATCGGATTCGGATTTCGATTCCGATAGTTGGTATAGCTTTGTTGTATCATTTGGAACTTGCATGCAAAATTTTACGTCATTCTGGGTTGATTTGATATCATTCAGCGCGAGTTGTAGGAGTTGAAAGTTCCTAAGTTCACTTTGTTCGATTTGAGGTGCGATTCGTAGTTTTGACATTTTTTTATGAGATTTGAGGTCTCAAGTAGGTCTACGCTATGTTATGGAACCTGTTGGTAAGCTTGGACGGGGCCCCGGGTGTATTTCGGACGAGTTTCGAATCATTTTGATGCTTTGGGCATGTCTGGTTCTGATGCATCGCAACTGCGATATTTTGGAGGCAGGTGCGGCTTCACTTCTGCATTAGTCTGGTCACTTCTGCGATGATTTAGGCTTGTGAGGAAGGTTGCTTCTAAGGAGTTTTGATGGACGCTTTTGCGGCCCAGTGATCGCATATGCGAAGATGTTCGCTTTTGCGGCTCATTTTATATTTATGCGTTGTCGCTGGTGCGACTGTGTTTTCCACAGATGCGGATCCTAGCCTGGATTTGGGAAAGTTGGAAATTTGGGGAAATTAGTAAAAATCTTTCAAAATGTAAAATGAGGATTTGAAGGGCGATTCAATATCAGAATTTGATAATTTTGGTATGATTGGACTCGTATCGGAATGGGTGTTCGGGTTTTATGAATTTTATCGGGTTCTGAGGTGCAGGCCCAGAATTTGACTTTTGGGTTGACTTTTTAGTTTTAATTTAAGATCAAAGATTTATTATCCAAAATTATTTTCTATGGTTTTTATTTATGATATTAAGTTATTTTGGCTAGATTTGAATCGTTCGGAGGTTGTTTCACACGAGAGGGTCATTTTAGATTATTGGTTTAGCTTCTTTACGGTAAGTATCTTGTCTAACTTTGTGGGAGGAAAACTACCCCTTAGGATTCTAGTTGAGTGTGCTATTTGTTTTATGTGAAAGCCGTGTACGCAAGGTGACTAGTGGGTACGCGGGCTATATGTGGTATTTGACCGGTTTAGGTTATCTAGAGTCTTTCCATGCCTTTAATTGAATTGTCATGACATGTTATATCTCTCATTGTTAATCTACTCTTATATGCACTATTTGATGTTGTTAGCCCTTATTGTACCTCTTACTTGTTATTTTGCCCTTATATACTTGAGTTAAAGTTATTGCCTTCCTTATTGTCTTGTTAACTCTTAATTGTTGAGTCCCTTCCATGACTCCGTGCCTATTTGCTACTTGTCTTAACTGTTTTACTTGCACACATTAGTTGTCACATGCTTTACTTGTCCTGTTATTTTTGTAATATTTGTTGCATTCCTTTGATTATTAGTTGGTTCCTTTATTGTTGTGTACTCATACCCTTTGATTGTAGAATTTTTTTTTAAATTGAGTATTGGATTATTGATGTTATTGATTTATTTATGGATCGTATTGCACGCCACAACAAGTGAAATACGGGTGGATTTATATTGATACGGTAGGATCAGGTTGCGCGTCGCAACAAGTGAAATAAGGGTGGATTGATATGGTGAAATAAGGGTAGATTGATATGGTGAAATAAGGAAGAATTATGATATTGACTCTGATTATATGGTGGAATCGGGTTGCGTGCCGCAATATAGATATTTACTTATTATTATTGATATTTAGGCGTTAAAATAAAGGATGATCGTATTGTACGGTAGGATCGAGTTGCACGCCGCAACATATATATTTACTTATTATTATTGATATTACATGGTGGAATAAGGGAGGATCATGTTGTACGGTGGGATCGGGTTGCGTGTCGCAACAGTTTACATGTTGGTATTCCTTGTTGTACTGTGTTGGTTTCAGTTCTTTCGTACGAGACTTTGAGGATTGGTATTCCCGATTTTTACTGATTTTTCGAGGATTGAGTTATTTTCATTAGTTACTGCTTTGCCTTCATTTTCTGTGGTAACGATCCAGTCGGTCATTTTAAGTATTCCAGCCCCGTTCCCCAATTTACTGCTTATCCTGTGTTAAATTATAATTATGTGACTTGTCAGAGATGTTTAAGAATGAATTAGAACACTTAGTTTCAAGATTTAAAGCTTAAGTGGAAATAGTTAACCGGATGTTGACTTATGTGTAAACAACTCCAAAATAGAGTTTGATGACTCCAATAGCTCTGTATGGTAATTTTGGACTTAGAAGTGTGTCCGAAAAATAATTTGAAAGTTCGTAGTTAAATTAGGCTTGAAATGGCTAAAATAGAAAATTTAAGTTTGAAAGTTTGACTGGGGAGTTGACTTTTTGATATCGGGGTTGGAATCTGATTCTAGAAATTGGAATAGGTTTCCTATGTCATTTATGGCTTGTGTGCAAAATTTGAGGTCAATCGGACTTGATTTGATAGGTTTCGGTAAGTTGGAATTTATTAGTTTCATTAAGCTTGAATTGGGGTATGATTCATATTTTTAGCGTTGCTTGATGAGATGTGAGGCCTTGACTAAGTTCGTATGATATTTTTGAACTTATTGGTATATTTGGTTGAGGTCCCAGGGGTTTTAGGTGAGTTTCAAATGGTTAACAGATCAAAACTTAGACTTAGAACAATCCTGAAAATTTCAGTCTTCTCGTGCAATCGCACCTGCGAAACTGTGGTTGCAGGTGCGAGTTGTGGAGTGTAAAAGAGGAAAAGGGAGAGAGGGGCAGCTGCCGCAGGTGCGAGGGAAAATTCCGCACCTGCGTGATTGCAGATGCGAACGAAGGGTCGCAGATGCGCGTGTGACTGCAGAAGCGGATTACTTCTCGCAGAAGCGGGAATGCGACCGCAAAAGTGGAGGAAGGCCAGCCTTGGCAAAAAACCGCAGATGTGGGATTCTCCGTAAATGCGGAACCGCAGATGCGGTTATGTGTCTGCAGGTGCGAAAGCACTGGACAGATTACAAAACAGAGAGGTTCCGACATTTTTATCATTTTGGACCTTTCAAGCACGATTTGGGGTGAATTTTCATAGGGAATTCATGGAAAAACTTGAGGTAAGTCACTTGTGATCATTGTTAGTCAATAATATTGAACTATCATCGATTATTCCGACTAGATTATGTATTTTTGAGGTGTAATTCGAGGAATTGGGCCTAGGAAATTCAAAATAAGAATTTAAGATTTGGAGGTCGAGCTGATGTCGGAATTTGGAAAATTTGGTATGGTTGGGCTCGTGGTTGAATGGGCGTTCATATTTTGTAACTTTTGTTGGGTTCCGAGATGTGGGCCCTAGTGACGATATTTGAGTTGAATTTTGAACTTTGTTGGAAAATTAGTATTTTCATATGAAATTAATTCCTATAATTTGTGCTGACAGTATAAAATTAATTGTGACTAGATACGAGGCTTTAGGATGCCAATTCGCGAGGCAAAGACATATTGGAATAAAGAGTTTCACGGTTTGAGGTAAGTAACACTTCTAAACTTGATTTTTGGGGTATAAACCCCGAAAATAGGTGTTATGTGATTTGTTTAGAGGTGACGCACATGCTAGGTGACGGGCGTGTGGGCGTGCACCATAGAAATTGTGACTTAAATAAATTCCGTGGAGTTGTATAATTAAAGAATCATGTCATTATCCACATATCCTCCACGTGTTAGAGGAAATTGAGCTGAGACTCATGTTAAAGATCATGTTTAGGCTACGTGCCGATATTTTGGGACCCAAAAGGTCATGTTGATGTTGAAATTTTGTTTGAATTGTAATTTTTGTACTCAGTCACATCCATCATTTGCATATCATATCTCAATCTATGTTGTCATTCATTGATACATCATATCATCATGTCGGGTTGATTTTTATGTCATTGAGAGCCCGAGAGACTGGAGATTTTGAGTGATATTATATGGGATCGGGCTGCACACCGCATCATGTTTTATTTATGTATGCTTGGATCTAGCTATTATAGCGCTTGGGCTGAAGGAGCCCTTCCAGAGTCTGCACCCCTCCACAGTGAGCGCAGTTCATTTATATTAAGGTATGGATCTTCCCTGGACATGGATCTTGTCCGAATCATTTATATCTGGGGATGGATCTTTCCCTAGGCTAGATTGGCTTTATACAGTACTGAGAGACTGACTGTCAGTTGATGTGTGTATATATATGGGATGGATCTTCCCTAGGCTGGATTAGCCATATACAGTATTGAGTGATTGAATATTTTGGGATTGTGAGTACACGATGTTTCCACTGAGGTGCATCACATACAGCATGTACATTATCATGTAGATATAGAGATGTCATTGTCCTCATATTATTCAGAATTGATCTATTTTATTTGTACTGAGTTTAACTGTTGAACTTGAAAGCATGCCTACATTTTTGTACTAATATTTCTATATTGGAATGTACCTGTTGAGTTTGTCACTACTTTCAGCCCAAAGGTTAGTCTTGTTACTTATTGAGTACATGGGGTTGGTTCTACTCATACTATACCCTACACTTCGTGTGCAGATCCAGGTACTTCCGGACACGACGGTTGCTAGTTTTTGGGAGATTATCTGTTGGAGACTATCGAGGTAGTTGTTTGACGTCGGCAGACCTTGACTCCCTTTCCTTTCAGTTATTTGTATTGTTCTACATTTCCAGAAAATGTTTGTATTAGTCAGACAATTTTATCATTTAGATGCTCATGTACTCAGTAACACCATGTTTTGGGAGTGTATCTATATCCGTATGTGTGGGGGTTTTCTATTAAATTTAAATATTATGTTTCCAAACTTATAAAAATCATGGCTTATTGAGGTTGTCGGCTTGCCTAGTATTGAGATAGGAGCCATCACGACATGGGGATTTTGGGTCATGACAAGTTGGTATCAGAGTCCAGGTTACATAGGTCTCACGAGTCATGAGAAGGTTTAGTAGAGTCTTGTGAATCGGTACGAAGACGTTTGTACTTATCTTCGAGAGACTGCCGAACACTTAGGAAATTTCACTTTCTTGTATTCTATCATGCGAATTGTTTGATTCCGGAAAATAAAATTGATGTTATTCTATTCACTTATAGATGGTGAGGAAACATACTACCGGATCGGATGGTCAGCCATTAGTGCCACCAGTTAGGGCCGCTAGAGGTCAGGGCAGTGGTAGAGACCGGGGTCGTGGTAGAGGTCAAGGTTTAGCTCGTACAACAGTTAGAGCAGCAACTATAGAACCACCAGTTGCTCCAGCTCAGGAGCAGGTTCTAGATATAGTCAAGCCGGCGGGGCCAACTCAGGCACCAGTTATGCCTATTGTGATTCCAGGCCTTCAGGAGGATTTACCCTAAATATTGATTATTTACACTGCCTTGCTTAGGAGGTTTCGGCTAAGGCCACACCAACCACTTCTCAGGCCGGGGGAGGTACTCATACCCCTATCGCTCGTACTCCATAGCAGGTAGTGCAGGGACTTCAGATATCGGGGGCACTACCAGTCCAGTCGGTTGTAGCTGCTCAGGCCCAGGTGGGTCCTATTATGAATGACTAAGAGCAGAAGAGATTAGAGAGGTTTGGGAGACTCCATCCTCTAACTTTCAATGGAACTGAGTTAGAGGATGCTCATGATTTCTTGGATAGATGCTAGTAGATGCTTCATACAACGGGTATTCTGGAGACCAGAGGAGTCTCATTTACTACTTTTCAGCTGACCGTAATAGCCTTCAGATGGTTAGAGACTTATGAAAGGAGCAGACAAGTTGGTGCAGCACCACTATCATGGCATAAGTTTTTTGTATTATTTATGAAGAAGTTTGTGCCATAGACCCGCAGAGAGGAACTGCGCAAACAGTTCAAGTATTTACGTCAGGAGGACCTGTCTGTGATCCGGTATGTGATGCAATTTTCAGAATTGGCTCGTCATGCAGTTTGGTTGGTTCCCACAGAGAGGGAGAATATTAGGAGGTTCATTAATGGACTCAACCATCAGTTCTATTTTGTTATGACTCTGGGGAATGTAGGAGGTGCTAAATTTGACGAGGTGGTTGACAGTTCTCGACGGCCAGAAATAGTCAGTATTCAGGAGCATGAGGAGAGGGAGGCGAAGAGGTCTCGTGGTTCGGGTAATTCCAGTAGTGTTTCTTCTAGGGGAAATCCCTATCACAATAAGGGTCGACCTTATAGGCCTGCTCAGATGGCTCATCCTCAACGTGGCGCATCAGCTAGCCATGGTTCATATAGTGCTCGACGGAGTCAGTCTTCTCTTAGTGCACTTCCATCTTAGATTTTATCTCATGCACCATCAGTTCAGGGTTCATCTGTACCAGGTTCTTCTATTAGTTATTCTGGTTCTCGGGTTCCACCTTAGTACTTGCCGACATTTTCAGAGAATGGTTGTTTTGAGTGTGGAGGTTTGAATCACATAAATAGATATTGCCCCCGCCTTACGGGAGGTTCAACTCAGAAGAAGAGTCAAACTACGACTTCAGCACCAGTTTCTTTACCACCCGCCCAGCCAGCTCGGGGTGGGGCTCAGTCAGCAAGGGGTCGCCCAAGAGGGGGAGGTCGATCAGGTGGTGGTTAGGCACAATTCTATGTTATTCCTGCTAGGCCAGATGTCGTTACTTCAAATGCAGTTATCACATGTATTGTATCAGTGTGCTACAAGGAAGCTTATATATTATTTAACCCTGGTTCCACATACTAGTATGTTTCATCATATTTTGTTCGTTATCTAGATATTCCCTGTGAGTCCTTAGTTTCACTTGTTCGTGTATCTACACCAGTGGGCGATACTATTATTGTGGACTGTGTGTATCGGTCGTGTATGGTAACTATTGGGGGATTGGAGACTAGAGTTCATCTCTTATTGCTTTGTACAGTTGATTTCGATGTAATCTTGGGTATGGATTGGTTCTCTCCATGTCATGCTATTCTGGACTATTATGCAAAAACTGTGAAGTTAGCGATACCGGGATTGCCGAAGGTCACGTGGAGAGGTTCTCTAGATTATGTTCCCAGTAGGGTAATTTCTTTTTTGAAGGCCCAACGTATGGTTGAGAAGGGGTGTTTGTCATATTTGGCCTTTGTGAGAGATATTGATGCAGACACTCCTACTATTGATTCTGTACCGGTAGTATGAGAATTTCGGATGTATTTCCTGCATAACTATCGGGTAAGCCACCCTAGAGGGATATTGATTTCGGTATTGACTTGGTGTAGAGCACTCAGCCCATTTCTTTTCCTCCGTATCGTATAGCACTAGATGAGTTGAAGGAATTACAAGAGCAACTTCAGGAACTTCTTAATAAGGGGTTTATTAGGCCTAGTCTGTCGCCTTGGGGTGCACCGGTTCTATTTGTGAAAAATAAAGACGGTACTATGTGAATGTGCATCGACTACAAGAAATTGAACAAAGTTACAATTAATAACAAGTATCGTTTTCCAAGTATTGATGATTTATTTGACCAGATTCAAGGAGAAAGGGTGTTCTCCAAAGTTTATTTGAGATCTGGGTATCACCAGTTGACAATTTGGGATTCGGATATTCTAAAGACGACATTCAAGACCCGTTATGGTCACTATGAATTTCAAGTGATGCCTTTTGGCTGACCAACACCCCAGCAGTATTTATGCACTTGATGAGTAGGGTATTCCAGTTGTATCTTGATTTGTTTGTCATAGTATTTATTGTTGACATCTTGGTGTACTCACGTAGCCAGAAGGAACATGCACATTATTTGAGTATTGTACTATAGAGGCTGAGGGAAGAGAAACTTTATGCCAAATTTTCTAAGTGTGAGTTCTGGCATAGCTCAGTGGCATTCTTGGGACACATAGTGTCTAGTGAGGGAATGAAGGTGGATCCGAAGAAGATAGAGGTAGTTCAGAGTTGGCCCAGGCCATATTCAGCTATTGAGATTCAGAGTTTTCTCAGCTTGGCCGGGTATTATTGTCGCTTTGTAGAGGGATTCTCATCTATTGTGGTGCCTATGACTAAATTGACCCAGAAAGGTGCTCCATTCAGGTGGTCGGATGAGTGTAAAGAGAGCTTTTAAAAGCTCAAGACTGCCTTGACCACAACTCTTGTTCTAGTTTTGCCTTCAGATTCAGACTCTTATACAGTGTATTGTGATGCCTCTAGGATTTGTATTGGGTGTATCTTAATGCAGAATGGTAGAGTGATTGCTTATGATTCGCGTCAGATGAAGCCACATGAAAAGAACTACCATGTTCATGATTTAGAATTGGTAGTCATCATTAATACATTGAAGATTTGGAGGCACTATCTCTATGGTTTTTCTTGTGAGGTATTTACAGATCATCGGAGTCTTCAACACTTATTTAAATAGAAGGATCTAAATTTGAGGCAGCGGAGATGGTTGGAGCTACTAAAGGGCTATGATATTACTATTTTGTATCATTCTGGGAAGTCCAATATGGTGGTTGATGCCTTGAGTAGGAAGGCGGTGAGTATGGGTATACTTGATTTTATTCATGTAGGGGAGAGGCCTCTTGTAGTTTATGTTCATGCCTTGGCTAACCAGTTCGTGAGATTAGATGTTTCGGAGCCTATTCAGGTTCTAGCTTGTGTGGTTTCTCGGTCTTCCTTATATGACCGCATCAAAGAGCGTCAGTGTGATGATCCCCATTTGCTTGTTCTGAAGGAAACAATTCAGCACGGTGATGACAAAGATGTTACTACTGGAGATAATGGGATGTTGAGGATGCAGGGTCGGATTTGTGTGCCAAATGTAGAAGGGTTGCGTGAGTTGATTCTTGAAGAAGCTTATAGTTTGCGGTATTCCATTCATCTGGGTGCCGCTAAGATGTACCAGGACTTGAGAAAAATGAAGAAATATATAGTTGGGTTTGTAACTCAGTGTTTAAATTGTCAACATGTGAAGTACTAGCATCAGATATCGGGAAGATTTCTTCAGAGACTTGAAATTTCGGAGTGGATTCGAAGTTGGACTCCTACAGACTTTGAGGAAGTTTGTTGCTCTTTGGGTGATTGTGGATCGGTTGACCAAGTCCGCGCATTTTTTTCTAGTCGGTACTACTTATTCTTCGAAGCGGTTGGCCGAGATTTATATCCGCGAGATTGTTCGCCTACACGGTGTGCCAGTGTCCATCATTTTAGATCGAGGCTTGCAGTTTTCATAACAGTTTTGGAGAGCAACGCAGCGAGAATCGGGCATGCAGGTTCATTTAAGTACAACATTTCACCCTCAGACGGACGGACAGTCCGAGCGCACTATTCAAACCTGGAAATTTCAGTCTTCTGGTGCAATCGCACCAGCGGAACTTTGAACGCAGGTGCGAGCTGTGGAGCGCAAAAGCGGAAAAGGGAAAGTGGGGCAGTGGCCGCAGATGCGGACGAGGGGTCGCATATGCGCGTGTGACTGCAGAAGCGGACTGCTTCTCGCAGAAGTGTGTCCGCAGAAGCGGAAATACAAATGCAGAAGTGGAGGATGTCCAACTTTGGTAAAAAATCGCAGATGCGGTTATGTGTCCGTAGGTGCGAAAGCACTGGACAACTTACAAAAGAGAGGGGTTCCGACATTTTTGTCATTTTGGACCTTTCAAGCACGATTTGGGGCGATGTTTCAGAGGGAATTTACGGGAAAACTTGAGGTAAGTTACTTGTGATCATTGTTAGTCAATAGTATTGAATTATCATCGATTATTACGACTAGATTACGTGTTTTTGAGGTGTTATTCGAGGATTTGGGCTAAGGGATTTCAAAATAAGAATTTAAGATTTGGAGGTCGAGTTGATGTCGGAATTTGGTAAATTTGATATGGTTGGACTCGTGATTGAATGAGCGTTCTTATTTTGTTACTTTTGTCGGGTTTCGAGATATGGGCCCCACTAATAAATTTTGAGTTGAATTTTGGATTTTGTTGGAAAGTTAGTATTTTCATATGGAATTAATTCCTATAATTTGTGTTGATTGTATCGAATTAAGTTTGACTAAATAAGAGGCTTTCAAATGCCAATTCGCGAGACAAAAGCATATTGGAATAAAGAGTTTCACGATTTGAGGAAAGTAACACTTCTAAACTTAGTTCTGAGGGTATAAACCCCGAAACTACTGTTATGTGATTTGTTTGGAGGTGACGCACATGCTAGGTGACGAGTGTGTGGGCGTGAACCATAAATATTGTGACTTAAATAAATTCTTTGGAGTTGTATAATTAAAGAATCATGTCATTATCCACATATCCTCCACGTGTTAGAGGAAATTGGGCTAAGACTCGTGTTAAAGATCATGTTTAAGCTACGTGCTGATATTTTGGGACCCATAGGGTCATGTTGCTCTTGAAATTTTGTTTGAATTGTAATTTTTGTACATAGTCACATCCATCATTTGCATATTATATCTCAGTCTCTATTGTCATTCATTGATACATCATATCATCATATCGGGTTGACTTTCATGACATTGAGAGCCTGAGAGAATGGAGATTTTGAGTGATATTATATGGGATCGGGTTGCACGCCGTAACATGTTTTATTTATTTATGCCTGGATCCGTCTATTATAGCGCTTGGGCTGAAGGAGCCCCTCCGGAGTCAGCACATCCCCAGAATGAGCGTGGTTCATTTATATTGAGGGATGAATCTTCCCTGGACATGGAACTTATCCGAATCATTTATATCTGGGGATGGATCTTCCCCTAGGCTGGATTGGCCTTATACAGTACTGAATGACTGACTGTTAGTTGATGTATATATATTTGGAATGGATCTTCCCAGGGCTGGATTGGCCATATACAGTACTAAGTGATTAAATATTTTGAGATTGTGAGTACACGAGGTTTCCACGGTGCATTACATACAACATGCACATTGGCATGTAGATATAGAGATGTCATAATCCCCATATCATTTAGAATTGATCTATTTTATTTGTACTGAGTTTAACTGTTGAACTTGTGTCACGACCCAAAATTCGCATGTCGTGATGGCACCTATCTCAATACTAGGCAAATCGACAATCTAAATAAACTACAATTTCTCTTAAGTTTGAAAAAATAATATTTAAATTTAATAGAAAAACCCTACACTTACTGATATAAAATACACTCCCAAAACCCGGTGTCACCGAGTACATGAGCATCTAAATGATAACACAGTCTGACTAATACAAACATTGTCAGAAAAATGTAGGACAGTACAAATAACTTAAAGGAAAGAGAGTCAACGTCTGCAGACTCCAAGCAGCTACCTCGATAATCTCTAACATATAATCTTCCAAAAACTAGCAATCGTCGTGTCCGGAAGTACCTGGATCTGCACACGAAGTGCAGAGTGTAGTATGAGTACAACCGACCCCATATACTCAATAAGTAACAAGACTAACATTTGGGCTGAAAGTAGTGACGAGCTCAATAGGTACAATCCAGTATACAAATAACAGTACAGAAAAATAGGCATGTTTTCAAGTTCAACAATTAACTTAGTACAATTAAAATAGATGAATTATGAATGATATGGGGAATATGATATCTATATATCTACGTGCCAATGTACATGCCGATGTGATGCACCTCTATGGAAACCCTCATGCACCCACAATCTCAAATTTTCAATCACTCAGTACTGTATATGGCCAATCATGCCCAGGGAAGATCTATCCCGTATATATACACATCAACTGGTAATCAGTCGATCAGTATTGTATAACGCCAATCCAGCCAGGGGAAGATACACCCCTAATATAAATGATTCAGACAAGATCCATGTCCAGGGAAGATCTATACCTTAATATAAATGAACTGCGCTCACTGTGGGGAGTGCAGACTCCAGAAGGGCTCCTTCAGCCCAAGCGCTATAATAGCCAGATCCATGCATAAATAAATAAAACATGTTGCGGCGTGTAGCCCGATATTATAAATATCACTCAAAATTGCCATCTCTCGGACTCTCAATGACATCAAAATCAACCATACATGATGATATGATGTCCCAATTAATGACAACAGACTACAAAACTTACAGTTTTAATAATAAATTCAACAGCAACACGACCTTGTGGGTCCCAAAATATCGGTACGTAGCCTAAATATGATATTTAACATGAGTCTCAGCTCAATTCACTCTAACACGTGGAGGATGTGTGGATAATGACATTATTCTCCAATTATACGACTTCACATAATTTATTTAAGTCACAATTTCTATGGTGCTCGCCGACACGCCTGTCACCTAGCATGTGCGTCACCTACAATTCACATAACACGTAATTCAGGGATTTATACCCTCAGAATCAAGTTTAAAAGTGTTACTTACCTCAAACTGGGTAATTCTTTATTCCAATATGCCCTTGCCTCGCAGATCGGCCTCCGAAGGCCTCGAATCTAGTCACAATAATTCGTCTCAGTCAATATAAATTATAAGAACTAATTCCATATGAAAATGCTAATTTTCCAACAAAATCCGAAAATCCCTTAAAAAATTGCTAGAGAGGCCCACGTCTCGGAATCCGACGAAACTCACAAAATCCAACAACCCATTTAATTATGAGTCCTACCATACTAGTTTCACTCAAATTCGACTTTGAATCGACATTGAAATCCCAAAAAATTATTTTATGAAATTTCTACAATTTTTCCCAAATTTTCATCTCAGAATACTAATTAAATGATGAAAGCAATGATATATTCATGTATATTAACCAAATCCAAGTTAGAATCACTTACCCTGATGAATTTCTTGAAAATTCCACGACAAACCGCTACACACCATGCTCCCAAAGTCCAAATATGAAATAATACTCTAACCCTCGTTCATATAGTAAAAATTCTGATCTCCCAATGTGCCGACCGCAAAATTTTGTGCGTTCCGCACATTTAAGGTCTCCGCGGCCACAACTCAAATTATGTGGTCGCAGTTCAACAGCATCTGCACTGCCAGACTTCAATACATTGACTGAAAACTAGACTCAAAGGGCTGCAACTTTCATTTTTTGATCATCTCCAAATTCCTTGTATATCAAAAGATATAAGCTTCCGAAGTCAGACCCTCAAACCTGTAGATTCTCCTTTCTGTGGCCACAAATGGATTTCTACGATCCACAATTCACCTCTGCAGTCCGCAATTTTCCGCTAAGGTTCACACATGAGGCTTTGCCTCAGCACTCCAAAATTTGCCCTCGCACTCCTACTGCTCCCAGAATATTAGTAAAGTGTCAAAATTCCCAAACGCATTCAAAGCTTACCCAATACATATCTGAAGCCCCCGGAACCTCAACCAAATACACCAACAAGTCCTAAAACATCATATGAACTTAGTCGGAGCCTTAAATCATATCAAACAATGCTAGAAACATGATGCATACCCCAATTCAAGCTTAGTGAAAGCTAACCATTTCCAACATCTACATTCAATGCCGAAACCTATCAAATCAAGTCTGATTTACCTCAAATATTTGCACACAAGTCACAAAATGACATAACGGACACATAAAATATTTAGAACTGGATTTCGACCCCGATATCAAAAAGTCAACTCCTCGGTCAAACTTTAAACTTATATTTCCTATTTTCGTCATTTCAAGCCTAATTTAACTACGGACTTCTAAATAATTTTCCGGACACACTCCTAAATCCAAAATCACCATACGAAACTATTGGAATCATCAAAACTCTATTCCGGGGTCATTTACATATAAGTCAACATTCGGTTAACTTTTTCAACTTATGCTTTCATCCTTGAGACTAAGTGTCTCAATTCATTCTGAAACCTCAATGGACCCGAACTAATTTCCCCGGCAAGTCACATAACAACTGTAAAGCCCGAATTGAGAAGTAAGTGGGGCAACAAGGCTGTAATACGCAAAACGATCGGCCAGGTCGTTATATTCTCCCCCTCTTAAACAAACGTTCATCCTCGAACGGGTTTAGAATTATACCTGGAGTCTCAAATAAGTGTGGATATTTGCTTTGCATCTCCTTCTCAGTCTCCCAAGTAGCTTCTCTGACTGGCTGGCCTCTCAACTGCACTTTCAATACCAAAATCAATATCCCTGTTGGGTGGCATACCCGGCAGGTCTGCAGGAAATACATCCGGAAAGTATTGCACTACCGGTACTGAATCAATAGTAGGAGTATCTACATCAACATCTCTTACAAAGGCCAAATATGAAAAACACCCCTTCCCAACCATCCGTTGGGCCTTCAAGTAAGAAATTACCCTGCTAGGAACATAATCTAAAGAACCTCTCCACTGGACCTTCAGCAACCCCGGCATTGCCAATGTCACGGTTTTTGTGTGACAGTCCAGAATAGCAGGACATGGAGACAATTACTCTACCCTCCTGCATTAAGACATACCTAATATCGATCCTAGAAGCATCACAATATAGTGTATAAGAGCCTGAAGCTGAAGGAAAAACTAGAACTGGAGTTGTGGTCAAGGCAGTCTTGAGCTTCTGAAAGCTCTCTTCACACTCATCTGGCCATCTAAATGGAGCACCTTTCAGGGTCAATTTAGTAAAAGGGCGATGCAATAGATGAGAAACCTTCTCAAAGCAACGATAATAACCAGCCAAGCCGAGAAAACTCTGAATCTCCGTAGTTGAAGATGGGCTGGGCCAACTCTGAATTGCCTCTATCTTATTCGGATCCACCTTAATTCCTTCATTGGACACTATGTGTCCCAAGAAAGCCACTGAACTAAGCCAGAACTCACACTTAGAGAATTTGGCATATAGTTTCTCCACCCTCAGCCTCTGTAGTACAATACTCAAATGTTGTGCATGTTCCTTCTAGCTACGTGAGTACACCAGGATGTCATCAATAAATACTACGACAAATAAATCAAGATACAGTTGCAATAAACTATTCATCAAGTGCATAAATGATGTTGGGGCATTGGTCAGCCCAAAAGACATCGCGAGAAATTCATAATAACCATAACGGGTTCTGAATGTCGTCTTTAGAATATTTGAATCCAAATTTTCAACTGGTGATACCCAGACCTCAAATCAATTTTAGAGAATACCCTCGCTCCCGGAAGCTGGTCAAATAAATCATTAATAGTGGCAAAGGATACTTGTTCTTGATTGTAACTTTGTTCAACTACTTGTAGTCGATGAACATCTGCATAGTATTGTCTTTATTTTTCACAAATAGAATTGGTGCAACCCAAGGAGATATACTAGGCCTAATAAACCCCTTATCAAGAAGTTCCTGAAGATGTTCTTTCAGCTCCTTCAACTTAGTTGGTGGCATACGATACGGAGGAATAGAAATGGGCTGAGTGCCCGGTACCAAGGCAATACAAAAATCAATATCCCTATCAGGTGGCATACCCGACAGGTCTGTAGGAAATACATCCGGAAAGTCTCACACTACTAGAACCGAATCAATAGTAGGAATGTCTGCATCAACATCTCTTACAAAGGTCAAATATGACAAACACCCATTCCCAAACATTCGTTGGGCCTTCAAGTAAGAAATTACCATGCTGGGAACATAAAATCTAAAGAACCTCTCCATTGGACCTTCAGCAACCCCGGCATTTCCATACGTCATGGTTTCCATGTGACAGTCCAGAATAGCATGACATGGAGACAACCAATCCATACCCAAGATTACATCGAAATCAAACATACCAAGCAATAAGAGATCCACTCTAGTCTCCAGTCCCCTAATAGTTACTACACATGACCGATACACACGGTCCACAATAATAGCATCGCCCACCGGTGTAGATACACGAACAGATGAAACTAAGGACTCACGGGGCATATCCAGATAATGAGCAAAATATGATAATGCATACGAATATGTGGAACCAGTGTCAAATAATATAGAAGCTTCCCTGTGGCACACCGAGACAATACATGTGATCACTGCATCTGAAGCAACGGCATCTAGCCTCTCAGGAATAGCATAGAATCGGGCCCGACCACCACTTGATCAGCCTCCCCCTCTTGGTCAACCCTTAGCTGATTGAGCCCCACCCCGAACTGGATGAGCGAGTGGTGAAGCAACCAGTGCTGAAGTCGTAGCCTGACTCCTCTAATGAGCTGAACCTCCCGTAAGGCGGGGGAAATATCTCTTTATGTGACCAAAATCTCCACACTCAAAGCAACCATTCTCTGAAAATATCGGCAAGTACTGAGGTGGACCCCGATAACCAGAATAACTACCAGAAGGACCTGGTATAGATGAACCCTGAATTGATGGTGCACGAGCTGAACTCTGAACTGGAAGTGCACTAAGATAAGACTCACTCTGTTGAGCATTGTATGAACTATGGCTAACTGATGCGCCATGATGAGATGGATGAGCCATTTGAGCGGGCCTATACGGTCGACCCCTACTGTGATTGGGTTGTCCCCCAGAAGGAACACCGCTGGAATTACCCGGACCACGAGACCTCTTGGCCTCCCTCTCCTCACGTTCTTGAATATGGACCATCTCTAGCCGTTGAGCACTATGAACCACCTCATCGAATTTATCACCTACTACATTTCCCAGAGTTATAACAAAACGGAACTGATGATTGAGGCCATTAATGAACCTCCTAATCTTCTCCCTCTCAGTGGGAACCAACCAAATTGTATAACGAGCCAATTCTAAAAACCGCATCTAATACTGAGTCACGGACAAGTCTCCTGACATATATACTCGAACTGCCTGCGCAGTTACTCTCTGCGGGTCTGTGGTATAAACTCTCTAGGAATAATACAGAAAACACCTGCCATGAAAGTGGTGCTGCACCAACTGGTCTGCTACTCTCATAAGTCTCCCACCATCTGAAGGATGCTCCAGTCAGTGTAAAAGTAGTAAATAAGACACCACTAGTCTCCAGAATACCCGATGTACGAAGCACCCGCTGGCATCTGTCCAAGAAATCCTTAGCATCCTCTGACTCAGTTATATTGAAAGTTGGAGGATGGAGTCTCCCAAACCTCTCTAATCTCTTCTTCTCCTTGTCATTCATAATAGGAACCACCTGGTCTTGAGTAGCTGCAACCAACTGGACTGGTAGTGCTCTCGGTATCTAAATTCCCTACACTACATGTTCTGGAGTACGGGCGACAGAGGTATGAGTACCTATCCCGGCCTAAGAAGTGGCTGGTGTGGCCTGAGCTGAAACCACCTGATCAAGGCCAATGTAAATAGTCAATATCTGTGCTAGAGCCTCCTGAAGGCCTGGAATCACAATAGGTACAATTGGTGACTGAGCTCGTCCCGCGGGCCCAACTATATTTGGAACCTGCTCCTGAGCTGGAGCAACTGGTGGTTCTATCGGTGCTGCTCTAATTGTTGTACGAGCAAAACCTCGACCTCTACTACAGCCCCGGCCTCTACTATGGCCCCGGCCTCTCGCGACCCTAACTGGTGGCTGACCATCCGATCCGGTAGTACACGTCCTCACCATCTGTGAGAGAATAGAATAACAAAAATTTAGTTTTCGGAATCAATAAATTCGCATGACAGAATACAAGAAAATGAAATTTTATTAAGAGTTTGGCAGCCTCTCGAAAATAAGTACAGAAGTCTTCGTACCAATCCACAAGACTCTACTAAACCTTCTCATGACTCGTGAGACCTATGTAACCTAGGCTCTTATACCAACTTGCACGACCCAAAATTTGCATGTTGTGATGGCACTTATCTCAATACTAAGCAAATCGACAATCTCAATAAACCACAATTTCTCTTAAGTTTGAAAACATAATATTTAAATATAATAGAAAAACCCCACACTTACTGATATAAAATACACTCCCAAAACCCGGTGTCACCGAGTACATGAGCATCTACATGATAACACATTCTGACTATTACAAACATTGTCTGAAAAATATAGGACAGTACAAATAACTGAAAGGAAAGAGAGTCAAGGTCTGCAGATGCCAAGCGGCTACCTCGATAATCTCCAACAGATAACCTTCCAAAAACTAGCAATAGCCGTGTTCGGAAGTACCTGGATCTGCACACGAAGTGCAGAGTGTAGTATGAGTACAATCGACCCCATATACTCAATAAGTAATAAGACTAACCTTTGGGCTGAAAGTAATGACGAGCTCAACAGGTACAGTCCAGTATACAAATAACAATACAAAAAAATAGGCATGTTTTCAAGTTCAGTAGTTAACTCAGTACAATTAAAATAGATGAATTATGAATGATATGGGGAATATGGCATCTATATATCTACATGCTAATGTACATGCCGATGTGATGCACCTCTGTGGAAACCCTCATGCACCCACAATCTCAAATATTCAATCACTCAGTACTGTATATGGCCAATCCTGCCCAGGGAAGATCCATCCCGTATATATACACATCAACTGGTAATCAGTCGATCAGTACTGGATAAGGCCAATCCATTCAGGGGAAGATATATCCCTAATATAAATGATTCGGACAAGATCTATGTCCATGGAAGATCCATACCTCAATATAAATGAACTGCGCTCACTTTGGGGGATGCAGACTCCGGAGGGGCTACTTCAACCCAAGCGCTATAATAGCCAGATCCAGGCATAAGTAAATAACACATGTTACGGCGTGCAGCTCGACCCATAAATATTACTCAAAATCTCCAGTCTCCCGGGCTCTCAATGACATAAAAATCAACCCGACATGATGATATGATGTCCCAATGAATGACAATAGAGACTGAGATATGATATGCAAATGATGAATGTGATTGAGTATAAACATTACAATTTAAACAATAAATTCAATAGCAACACGACCTTGTGGCTCCCAAAATATCGGCACGTAGCCTACACATGATATTTAACATTCGTCTGAGATCAATTCCCTCTAACACATGGAGGATGTGTGGACAATGACATGATTCTTCAATTATACGATTTCAAAGAATTTATTTAAGTCACAATTTCTATGGTGCACGCCCACACGCCCGTCACCTCGCATGTCACCTCCATACAGTTCACATAATACATAATTAAGGGATTTATACCCTCATAACCAAGTTTAGAAGTGTTACTTACCTCAATATGCTCTTGCCTCGCGAATCAGCCTCTGAACGCCTCGAATCTAGTCACAACAATTCAATTCAATCAATATAAATTATAGGAATTAATTCCATATGAAATTACTAATTTTTCAACAAAATCTAAAATTTCCTTCAAATATCACCAGCGGGGCCTACATCTCGAAATCCGATAAAAATCACAAAATCCTACTACCCATTCAATTACGAGTCCAACCATACTAGTTTCACTCAAATAGAACTCCGAATCGATATTCAAACCCCAAAAAGTCATGTTATGAAATTTCTAATATTTTCCCCAAATTTCCATCTCAAAATACAAATTAAATAATGAAAACAATGATAACTTCGTGTGTATTAACCAGGTTTGAATCACTTACCCCGATGAATATCTTGAAAATCCCTCAAAAAATTACCGCAAACCAAGCTCCCAAATTCCAAATATGAAATGATACTCTAACCCTCATTCATATACAAAATATGATCTCCCATTGACTTGACCGCAAAAGTTTTGTACGGTCCGCACATTTATGGTCTCTGCGGCTGTAACCCAAATTGTGCAGTCACGGTTCAGCAGCATATGTACTACCAGGTATTAGTAAATTGACCATAACATTCTGTACAAATGTCCAAATGATGAAGGTTTATCTTTCTGAATTCTAGACTCAAAGGGCTACAACTTTTATTTTTGGATCATCTCCAAATTCCTTATAGATCAAAAGATATAAGCTTCCGAAGTTAGACCATCAAACCTGCAGATTCTCCTTTCTGCAGCCGCAAGAGGATTTCTGCGGTCCACAGTTTTCCTCTAAGGTCCGCACATGAGGCTTTGCCTCAGCACTCCAAAATGTGTTCCCTCACTCCTACTGTTCCCAGAACATTATTAGAGTGCCGAAATGCCCAAACTCATTCAAAACTGACTTGAAACATACCCGAGGCCCCCGAGACCTCAACCAAATACACCAACAAGTCCTAAAATATCATACGAACTTAGTCGGAGCCTTAAATCACATCAAACAATGCTAGAAACATGATTCATACCCCAAATCAAGCCTAATGAAAACCAACCATTTCCAACATCTACATGCAATGCCGAAACCTATCAAATCAAGTCCGATTGACCTCAAAAATTTTCACAGAAGTCATAAATGACATAACGGACCCATGAAACTTTTCAGAATTGGATTTCGACCCCAATATCAAAAAGTCAACTCCTCGGTCAAACTTCCAACTTAAATTTCATATTTTCGTCATTTCAAGCCTAATTTAACTACGGACTTCAAATAATTTTTCGGACAAACTCCTAAGTCCAAAATTACCATACGGTGCTATTGGACATCAAAACTCTATTTTGAGGTCGTTTACACATAAGTCAATATCCAATCAACCTTTTCAACTTAAGCTTTCATCCTTGAGAGTGTCTCAATTCATTCTAAAACCTCACCGGACCCGAACCAATTACTCCGGCAAGTCACATAACAATTGTAAATCACAAATTGAACAGTAAATGGGGGAACGAGGCTGTAATACTCAAAACGAGCGGTCGGATCGTTACAACTTGAAAGCATGCCTATACTTTTATACGATTATTTATATATTAGACTGTACACCACTACTTTCAGTCCAAAGGTTATTCTTGTTACTTATTGAGTACATGGGTCGGTTGTACTCATACTACACTCTACACTTTGTGTGTAGATCCAGGTACTTTCGGACACGGCATTTGCTAGTTTTTGGGAGATTATCTGTTGGAGACTATCGAGGTAACTGCTTGGCGTCCACAGACCTTGACTCTCTTTCCTTTTAGTTATTTGTATTGTTCTACATTTTCAGACAGTGGTTATATTAGTTAGACTTTGTTAACATTTAGATGCTCATGTACTCAATGACACCATGGTTTGGAAGTGTATCTATATCAGTATGTATGGGGTTTTTCTATTAAATTTAAATATTATGTTTCCAAACTTAAAAGAACTTGTGGCTTATTGAGGTTGTCGACTTGCCTAGTATTGAGATAGGCGCCATCATGTCTATAATGATTTGGCCGGTCGTTTTGAGTATTATAACTCCGTTCCCCCATTTACTACTCAATTTATGCTATACAGTGGTTTTATGACTTACCGGATTAGTTGATTCGTGTCCGGAAGGATTTCGGAGTGAATGGAGACACTTAGTCTCATAATTGAAAACTTAAGTTGGAAAGGTTGACCGGATATTGACTTATGAGTAAAGAATCCCAGATTTAAATTTTGATGGTTCTGTTAGCTCCGTTGGGTGAATTTGGACTTAGGAGCATGTCCGGATTATGATTTAGAGGTCTGTAGTGGAATTAGGCTTGAAATGGCGAAAGTTACATTTTTGGGAAGTTTGAACCGGGGAGTTAACTTTTTGATATCCGGGTCGGAATCCGATTCTGGAAATTAGAATAGGTCCAATATGTTATTTATGACTTGTATGAAAAATTTAAGGTCAATCGAACATGATTTGATGGGTTTCGGCGTTGAAAGTAGAAGTTGAAAGTTCTTAATTTCATTAGGCTTGAATTAGGGTATGATTCGTGGTTTTAGCATTGTTTGAAATGATTTTAGGTTACTAATAAGTTCGTCTGATGTTATGGGGTAGGATGGTATGTTTGGTTGAGGTCCCGGGGGCCTTGGGTGAGTTTCGGATGGGTCACGAATTATTTTTGGACTTGGCTTGATGGTTGAAGACTGTTGGTGTATTTTTCTAGTTTCCTCTTATGCGTTCGTGAGGAGTGTCTCGCGTTCGCGGAGTGTACCTAGAGGTTTATGAGAAATTGTTCTTCACGTTCGCGAAGAGGAGCTCGCGTTCGTGAAGGTTTGGACAGTGAATGCATTGCGAACGCATGAAGGGCGACGCGTTCGCGTAGAAGAGAGGAGGCAGCTGGGAACCCCGTACATTTGGCCTTCGCGTTCGCGTAGGGGGGTGTCGCGTTCGCGAAGTGAGGGGTCAGTGAAGCTTCACGTTAGCGAGGCTTGGGATGCATTCGCGAAGGGTTAATTTGAGGGGCAGTCAGATTGTTCTACGCGAACGCGAGAGTGAAGTCGCGTTCGCGATGAAGGCATATCTGGGCAGAATTAAAAGATCCAAAATGGGGGTTTTGAGTCCATATCATAAAATCAAATTTGGAGCTCGGTAAAAGGCGATTTTTGGAGAGATTCTTGTGTGGGTATTTGGGATAAGTGATTCCTACCTAGTTTTGGTTCATTTCCATGATTATGCCTTTGATTCCATCATTTAATGGGTGAATAAAGTTGAAATTTTTTGAAAACCCTCTTGGTTTAATTTGAAGATTTAAGGGTCGAGTTGATGTCGGAATTTGGTAAAATTGGTATGGGTAGACTCGTGGTTAAATGGGCTTTCAGATTTTATAAATTTTATCGGATTCCGATACGTAGGGCCCATGGGCAATTTTTGGGTGAAATTTTGGATTTTTATGGAAATTTTGTATTTTCATTTGGAATTAATTCCTATAAATTTTAATGATTGAATCAGATTATTTGTAGCTAGATTCGACACGTTTGAAGGCCAATTCACGAGGCAAAGGCATAGCGGAGTAAGAAATTATACGGTTTGAGGTAAGTAACAGTTCTAAATTTGATTCTAAGGGTATGAAAACCCGGATTATGTATTATGTGATTGGTGTTGAGGTGACGCACATGCTAGATGACGGGCGTGTGGACGTGCACCATAGGAATTGTGACTTGGTCAAATTCCATGGAATTGTGTAGTTGAATAATCTGTTTTTATATGTACATTCTCCATGCAGTAGAGATATTGAACCACAAATCATGTTTAGATTATGTGTTGGCACTATAGGGACCCACAGAGGTCGTACACATGTTGAATTATCTGCTAAATTGTTGTTTTATACTGAGTCACAGTTTACTTGTTTATTTTATCTCAGTCTTTGTTGCTCCTTGTTGATACATGATATCATTTCTATTGGGGCTGAGTTTCATGATTATTGAGATCCCGAGAGACTGGAGAGATTTATGACTGAATGAGGCCGAGGTCCTCAATGTGAGATATTATACTATAGCACATGAGTTGTCCGTACAGATCTAGAAATTATACTACAGAACGTGAGTTGTTCGTGCAGCACGTGAGTTATCTGTGCGGATCCAGATATTATACTATGGCACGTGAGTTGTCTGTGCAGTACGTGAGTTGTCCGTGCGGATTATAGCGCTTGGGTTGAAGGAGCCCCTCCGGAGTCTATACACCCCCAGTGAGTGCAGGTACCTACTGAGTGTGAGTGCTGAGTGTGAGTGCTGAGTGCTGAGCGAGTGGATGAGCTGAGTGACTGTGGTTCTGAGAGGACGCATTGGATTTCATTCTTATTGTACTACAGTTGTCATATATCACTTGTTGGAAATTCCTAAGAGATATTATCTCTTGTTTCAGTCGAACTTGATATGAAATTGATGTTTGGGCCTTAATTGTTAAACTTTCGAGCATGCCTACTTTCTTAGGTTGGAAATTACTGTAATTGGACTTAGTTGTCAAGCTCGCCACTACTTTAAATTCTTTATTTATTATTGTTACTTACTGAGGTGGTTGTACTCATACTACACCCTACACTTCATGTGCAGATCCAGGTGCTACCGGACACAGTGGGTGTTGACTCTTTCGCACGGTTGATTTTTACGGAGATTTCGAGGTAGTTGCCATTTTTCGCAGACCTTGTCTCCCCTTACCTATCTCCTTGTTTACTGTATTTGGTCTCAGACTATTATAGATCGTGTTTTCCAGACTTGTAATGTATAGATGCTCATGTACTCAGCGACACCGGATTTGGGGAGTGTTTGTATCGGTATTTGCGAGATGTTTTTGTATTGTATTTAAATATTATGTTTTCAAACTTAAAGGAAATTGTGGGTTATTAATATTATCGCCTTGGTATCAGAGCCTAGGTTACATAGGTCTCACGAGTCATGAGCAGGTTTAGTAGAGTCTTAAGGATCGGTACGGAGATGTCTGTACTTATCTTCGAGGGGTTGCCGAACCCTTAGGAATATTTCACCTTCTTGTATTCTGTCGTGCGAATTTGTTGATTCCGGGAACTAAATTTCTGTTATTTTATTCTCTCGCATGTGGTGAGGACATGTACTACCAGATCGGGAGATCAGCCACCAGTTAGGGCCACGAGAGGCCGGGGCCGTGGTAGAGGTTGGGGTCGAGGTAGAGGTCGAGATATAGCTCATACAGCAGTTGGAACAGCACCTGTAGCACCACCAGTTGCTCCAGCTCAGGAGCAGATTGCAGATATAGCTGAGCCGACAGGACCAGCTAAGGCACCAGCTGCACCTATTGTGATTCCAGGCCTTCAGGAGGCACTAGCATAGATATTGACAGTTTGCACTAGTCTTGCTCAGGTGGTTTCGGCTCAGGCCGCACCTGCCACTTCTCAGGCCGGTGGAGGTACTCATAGCCTTGTTACCTGTACTCCAAATCAGGTAGTGCACGGACATCAGATACTGGGGGCACTACCAGCCTAGCCATTTACAGTTGCTCAGGCCTCAGTAGTCCCCGTTATGGCAGATGATGAGCAGAGGAGACTTGAGAGATTTGGGAGGCTTTGACCTCCATCATTTAGCAGTGCTGAGTCAGAAGATGCTCAGGGTTTTCTGGATACGTGTCAATGGATGCTTCGGACTGCGTTTATTCTGGAGACCAGTGGGGTCTCGTTCACCACTTTTCATTTTTCAAGGGCTGCCTTTAGATGGTGGGAGGCTTATGAGAGGTGCAATACTGTCGGTGCAGTACCACTTACATGGAAGGAGTTCTCCGTTCTCTTTTTGGAGAAGTTTGTGCCGTAGTCTTGCAGAGAGGAGCTACGTAGACAGTTTGAGTAGTTACGTCAAGATGGTATATTTGTGATGCAGTACGAGATGAGATTTTTTGAGTTGGCTCGTCACACAGTTTGGTTGGTTCCCACTGATAGGGAGAGGATTAGGAGGTTCATTGATGGCCTCACATATCAGCTGCAGTTACTTATGACTAGGGAGAGAGTATCTGGTGCTACTTTTGATGAGGTGGTTGACATTGCTCGACAGATAGAGGTAGTTCGTAGCCAGGAGCGTGGTGACAGGGAGGCTAATAGGCCTCGAGGTTTGGGCAGTGTTAGGTGGGGTACCTTCTGGGGGGCAGTCTTACCACAGCAGAGGTTGCCCTTATAGGCCCGCTAATACTAACCGTCCAGCTCATCGTGGTGCATCAGCTAGCCACTGTTCTTACAATGCTCACTCAGGCCAGTGTTTATTCAGTGCACTGCCAATGAAGAGTTCTCACCATGCTCGTCCTATCAGGCTTCTACAGATAATTCCTCAGGTTATCAGGAGCAGCAGTTCCATCAAATGAGGGGTTGTTTCGAGTGCGGAGAATTTTGTCACATCAAGAGTGGGACTCCATAGCAGAGTTCTCGAACGACAGCACCAACACCAGAAGTTACACCACCCGCCCGACCAGCTCAGGGTGGGGCTCATCCAGTTAGGGGTCGCCCAAGAGGGGGAGGCCGATCAGGTGGCGGTCAGGCCCGATTCTATGCTTTTCCTACCATAGTTACTTCATGGCAACATGATCTCGGTAGGAAAAATTTGTAAGGGCCAAATGGTCAAACGAACCATGCCCGCATAGTTTGCTCAAGCCCTGGCACAAAACATATACGCATGACCTATAAAAGAGAAATTTCTTCGTTACCGATATCTCATACTTCAGAAAGGTTCTTCTACTTCATATTCTCGATCTATTATGCAAACAGGCTTAGGGACCGACCATGACCGGAGTTTGAATAATTACCCCATAAATCGGGGACTCCCATCCGAAAAATCAACGAGATCGAATTATACATAGCCTAAGTGCTACCTTGATTCGAGTTCGAGAAATCATCCTCACTCGACTACAAAGCCTAAGGGCTACCTTGATCCGAGTTCGAGAAATCATCCTCACTCGACTACAAAGCCTAAGGTCTACCTTGATCTGAGTTTGAGAAATCATCTTCACTCAACTACAAAGCCCAATGGCTACCTTAATTCGAGTCCGAGAAATCATTCTCACTTGACTACAAAGCCTAAGGGCTACCTTGATTCGAGTTCGAGAAATCATCCTCACTCGACTACAAAGACTAAGGGCTACCTTGATCTGAGTTCGAGAAATCATCCTCACTCGACTACAAAGCCTAAGGGCTACCTTGATCCGAGTTCAAAAAATCATCCTCATTCGACTACAAAGCCCAATGGCTACCTTAATCTGAGTCCGAGATATTATTCTCACTTGACTACAAAGCCTAAGGGCTACCTTGATTCGAGTTTGAGAAATCATCCTCACTCGACTACAAAGCCTAAGGGCTACCTTGATCCGAGTTTGAGAAATCATCCTCACTCGACTACAAAGCCCAATGGCTACCTTAATTTGAGTCCGAGAAATCATTCTCACTCGACTACAAAGCCTAAGAGCTACCTTGATTCGAATTCGTATATATTATCGTACTTTACTCATTATCTGGATATTCCCCGTGAGTCCTTAGTTTCACCTGTTCGTGTATCTACGTCGGTGGGCCATACTATTATTGTGTATCGGTCGTGTGTGGTAACTATTGGGGGACTAGAGACTAGAGTTGATCTTTTATTGCTCAATATGGCTGATTTCGATGTAATTCTGGGTATGGATTGGTTGTCTCCATGTTATGCTATTCTAGACCGTCACGCAAAAACCGTGACGTTGACGATGTCGGGGTTGCCAAAGGTTAAATGGAGAAATTCTCTAGATTATGTTCTTAGCAGAGTAATTTCTTATTTGAAGGCCCAACGTAAGGTTGGGAAGGGATGTTTGTCATATTTGGCCTTTATGAGAGATGTTGATGTAGGTACTCCTATTGATTCAGTACCGGTAGTGTGAGACTTTTCGGATGTATTTCCTATAGACATGCCGGGGATGCCACCCGACAGGGATATTGATTTCGATATTGACTTGGTGCCGAGCACTCAGCCCATTTCTATTCCTCCGTATCGTATGGCACCAGCTGAGTTGAAAGAATTGAAAGAGCAACTTCAGGAACTCCTTGGTAAGGGGTTTATTAGGCCTAGTGTGTCACATTGGGGTGTACCGGTTTTGTTTGTGTAAAAGAAAGATTATACTATGCGGATGTGCATCGATTACAGGCAGTTGAACAAAGTTACAATCAAGAATAAATATCCCTTGCTGCGTATTGATGATTTATTTGACCAGCTTCAGGAAGCGAGGGTGTTGTCCAAAATTGATTTGAGATCTGGGTATCACTAGTTAAAAATTCAGGATTCAGATATTATAAAAATGGCACTCGTTATGGCCACTATGAATTCCTCGTGATGTCTTTTGGGCTGACCAACGCCCCAGCAATATTTATGTACTTGATGAATAGTGTATTCAAGCCATATCTTGATTCATTTGTTATAGTATTTATTGATGATATCTTGGTGTACTCACATAGCCAGGAGGAGCATGCACAACACTTAGGTATTGTATTACAGAGGCTGAGAGAGGAGAGATTGTATGCCAAATTCTCTAAGTGTGAATTCTGGCTTAGTTCGGTGGAATTGTTGGGACACATAGTGTCCAGTGAAGGGATTAAGGTGGATCCGAAGAAGATAGAGGCAGTTCAGAGTTGGCCCAGGCCATCTTTAGCTACTGAGATTAGGATTTTTCTCGGCTTGGCCGGTTATTATCGTCTCTTTGTGGAGGGTTTTCGTCTATTGCATCGTCTTTGACTAAATTGACCCAGAAAGGAGCTCCGTTCAGGTGGTCGGATGAGTGTGAAGATAGCTTTCAGAAGCTCAAGATAGCTTTGACTACAACCCCAGTATTGGTGTTGCCTACATGTTTAGAGTCTTATACTGTGTATTGTGATACATCACGTATTGGTCTTGGTGCAGTGCTAATGCAAGACGGTAGGGTGATTTTCTATGTGTCCAGACAGTTAAAGGTACATGAGAAGAATTATCTTGTTCCCGACCTTGATTTAGCAACTATTGTTTATGCCTTGAAGATTTGGCGGCATTATTTGTTAGGTGTCTATTGTGAAGTTTATACCGATCACCGGAGTCTACAACATATGTTTAAACAGAAGGATCTTAATTTGCGGCAGCGGAGGTGGTTGGAGTTGCTTAAGGATTATGATATCACCATTCTCTATTATCCCGGAAAGGCCAATGTGGTGGCCGATGCCTTGAGTCATAAGGCGGAGAGTTTGGGAAGCTTAGCATACATATCGGTAGAAGAAAGGCCTTTAACCTTGGATGTTCAGACCTTGGCCAACCAGTTTGTTAGATTGGATGTTTCGGAGCCGAACCGAGTTTTGGCTTGTGTGGTTTCTCAGTGTTCTCTTTATGATCGTATCAGAGAACGTCAGTATGATGACCCCCATCTGCTTGTGCTTAAGGACACGGTACAGCACGGTGATGCCAAGGAACTCACTATTGGGGATGACGACGTATTATGGATGCAGGGCAGGCTATGTGTGCCTAATGTAGATAGTTTGCATGATTTGATTCTCTAGGAGGCTCACAGTTCGCGGTACTCCATTCATCCAGGTGACACAAAGATGTATCAGGATTTGAGGCAACACTATTGGTGGAGGCGAATGAAGAAAGATATAGTTGGGTTTGTAGCTCGGTATTTAAATTGTCAACAGGTAAAGTACGAGCATCAGAGACCGGACGGATTACTTCAGAGACTTGAAATTCTAGAATGGAAGTGGGAACGTATTACCATGGACTTCGTAGTTGGGCTTCCATAGACTTTGAAGAAGTTTGATATTGTGTGGGTGATTGTGGATCGGTTGACTAAATCTGCGCATTTTATTCCAGTTGGTACTAATTATTCTTCGGAGCAGTTGGCTGAGATTTATATCCGCAAGATTGTTCACCTACACGGTGTGCTAGTGTTCATTATTTCAGATCGAGGCACGTAGTTTACATCATAGTTTTGGAGAGCAGTGCAATGAGAATTGGGCACACAGGTTCAGTTGAGTATAACATTCCACCCTCAGACGGACGGGTAGTCAGAGCGCACTATTCAAATATTGGAGGATATGCTACGCGCTTGTGTCATTGATTTTGGGGGTTCTTGGGATCAGTTACTGCCACTCACGGAGTTTGCGTAAATAACAGCTACCAATCGAGCATTCAGATGGCTCCGCACGAGGCTTTATATGGGAGATGGTGTCGGTCTATGGTGGGTTGGTTTGAGTCGGTAGAGACTAGGCTATTGGGTACTAACTTAGTTCAGGATGCTTTAGAGAAGGTTAAATTGATTCAGGAGCGGCTTCGCACGGCAAAGTCTAGACAGAAGAGTTATGCCGACAGAAAGGTCTGTGATGTTGTTTACATGGTTGGAGAGAAGGTTCTGCTCAAAATTTCACCCATGAAGGGTATGATGAGGTTTGGTAAGAAGGGTAAGTTGAGCCCTCGGTATATTGGGCCTTTTGAGATACTTAGGAAGATCGGAGAAGTGGCTTATGAACATGCCTTGCCACCTAGTCTATCCGGTGTTTATCCAGTGTTCCATGTATCCATGATCCGGAAGTATGTCGGGGATCCGTCTCATATTTGGGATTTTAGTAGTGCAGTTGGACGGTAATTTGACGTATGATGTGGAGCCGGTGGCCATTTTAGACCGGCAGATCCGAAAGCTGAGGTCAAAGAACATAGCGTCAATAAAGGTACAGTGGAGAGGCCAGTTAGTCGGAGAGGCTACTTGGAAGATTGAGCGGGATATGTGTAGCAAATATCCACACCTATTTGAGACTCCAGGTATGATTCTAAACCCGTTTGAGAATGAACGTTTGTTTAAGATAGGGAGAATGTAACGACCCGGCCGATAGTTTTGAATATTATAACCTCGTTCCCCCATTTACTACTCACTTTATGCTTTACAGTTGTTTTATGACTTATCGGGTTAGTTGGTTCAGGTTCGAAAGAATTTCGGAGTGAATTGGGACACTTAGTCTCATAATTGAAAACATAAGTTAGAAAAGTTGACCGTATGTTGACTTATGTGTAAACGACACCGGATTTGAATTTTGATGGTTCTGTTAGCTCCGTTGGATGATTTTGGACCTAGGAGCATGTCTGATTGTGATTTGGAGGTGTATAGTAGAATTAGGCTTGAAATAATGAAAGTTGCATTTTTGGAAAGTTTGACCGGGGAGTTGACTTTTTGATATCGAGGGCGGAATCCGATTCTGTAAATTGAAATAGGTATGTTATGTCATTTATGACTTGTGTGCAAAATTTGAGGTCAATCGGACGTGATTTGATAGGTTTCGGCGTTGAAAGTAGAAGTTGAAAGTTCTTAGTTTCATTAGGCTTGAATTAGGGTATGATTCGTGGTTTTAGCGTTGTTTGAGATGATTTTAGGGTTCGACTAAGTTCGTATGATGTTGTGGGACTTGGTGGTATGTTTGGTTGAGGTCCCGGGGGCCTCGGATGAGTTTCGGATGGGTGACAGATCATTTTTGGACTTGGCTTGATGGTTGAAGACTACTGGTGTATTTTTCTGGTTTCCTCTTATGCGTTCGCGAGGAGTGTCTCGCGTTCGCAAAGTGTACCTGGAGGCGGATGAGAAATTGTTCTTCGTGTTCGCGAAGGTTAGGACAGTGAATTCATCGCAAACTCGTGAAGGGCGACGCGTTCGCATAGAAGAGAGGAGGCAGCTGGGGCCCCATGCATTTGGCCTTCGCGTTTGCGTAGGGGATTGTCGCGTTCGCGAAGTGAGGGATCAGCGAAGCTTTGCGTTCACGAGGCTTGGGATGCATTCGTGAAGGGTTAATTTAAGGGGCAGTCAGATTGTTCTACGCGAACGCGAGGGTGAGGTCGCGTTCGCGATGAAGGCATATCTGGGCAGAAATAAAAGATCCAAAATGGGGGTTTTGAGTCCATAACATAAAATCAAATTGGGATCTCGGTAGAAGGCGATTTTTGGAGAGATTCTTGTGTGGGTGTTTGGGGTAAGTGATTCCTACCTAGTTTTGGTTCATTTCCATGATTATGCCTTTGATTCCATCATTTAATTGGTGAATTAAGTTAAAAAAATTTGAAACTCCTCTTGGTTTAATTTGAAGATTTGAGGATCGAGTTGGTATCGGAATTTGATAAAATTGGTATAGGTAGACTCGTGGTTGAATAGGCTTTCGAATTTTGTGACTTTTGTCGTGTTTCGATACATGGGCCCCACGGGCGATGTTTGGGTGAAATATTGGATTTTTATGAAAAATTTGTATTTTCATATGGAATTAATTCTTATAAATTTTATTGATTGAATCGGATTATTTGTGGCTAGATTCGAGGCGTTTGGAGACCAATTCACAAGGCAAAGACATAGCGGAGTAAGACATTACATGGTTTGAGGTAAGTAACAATTATAAATTTGATTATGAGGGTATGAAAACCCGGATTATTTATTATGTGATTGGTTTTTAGGTGACACACATGCTAGGTGACGGGCGTGTGGGCGTGCACCGTAGGAATTGTGACTTGGTCAAATTTTATGGAACTGTAAAGTTGAATAATCTGTTTGTATCTGTACATTCTCCATGCAGTAGAGAAATTAAACCACAAATCATATTTAGATTATGTGTTGGCACTATAGGGACCCACAGAGGTCGTACACATATTGAATTATCTGCTAAATTATTATTTTGTACTTAGTCACAGTTTACTTATTTATTTTATCTCAGTCTTTGTTGCTCCTTGTTAATACATGATATCATTTCTGTTGGGGCTGAGTTTCATGATTATTGAGAGCCCGAGAGACTGGAGAGATTTATGACTGAGTGAGGCCGAGGGCCTGATTGTGAGATATTATAATATAGCACGTGAGTTGTCCGTACAGCACGTGAGTTGTCCATGCGGATTATAGCGCTTGGGCTGAAGAAGCCCATCCGGAGTCTGTACACCCCCAGTGAGCGCATGTACTTACTAAGTGCAAGTGTTGAGTGGTGAGTGTTGAGTGTTGAGTGTTGAGCGAGTGGATGAGCTGAGTGATTGTGGTCCTGAGAGGACGCATTTGATTTCATTCTTATTGTACTACAGTTGTCATATATCACTGTGTTGGAAATTTCTGAGAGATATTATCTCCTGTTTCAGTTGAACTTGATATGAAATTGTTGATTGGGCCTTAGTTGTTAAAGTTGCAAGCATGCCTACTTTCTTATGTTGGAAATTACTGTAATTGGACTTACTGAGGTGGTTGTACTCATACTACACCCTGCACTTCGTGTGCGGATCCAGGTGCTCTCGAACATAGTGGGTGTTAATGCTTTCACACGGTTGATTTTTACGGAGATTTCGAGGTAGTTGATGTGTTTCGCAGACCTTGTATCTCCTTCCCTAACTCCTTGCTTACTATATTTGGTCTCAGACTATTATAGACCGTGTTTTTCAGACTTTTAATGTATAGATGCTCATGTACTCAGTGACACCGGGTTTTGGGAGTGCTTGTATCGGTATTTGCGAGATTTGTTTTGTATTGTATTTAAATATAATGTTTTCAAACTTAAAGGAAACCGTGGGTTATTGATGTTATCAGTTTGCCTAGTATTGAGATAGGTGTCATCACAATAGGTGAGAGTTTTGGGTCGTGACAACGACATGCAGATTTTGGGTCGTGACACCTGTTTTCCTTTCATATTACTATTATTTTGGTGAATTGATTTTCAAGATGAATTTAGTACGTTGAGTCATTGTCTCATACCCTATTGGGTTGTTGGTAACGTAACAGTTTTAAATAAAAGAACTATTAACATGCTTACCTTATGTGACTCTCAAGTTAAAACTCGTTGTTTCATTCGATACTTTACTACTTTTAATATTTGTCATATTTCACTTTAATTAATTTCTCAACTTAATCTCCTTGTCGTGTATGATGTTTTTACTTTACTTAAAACAAATTATTATTATGTTTTAATTTAGTAAATTCTATATTAAATGCTTATACGATGCTTTATTTTATTTGAAAATGTTGTTTTCTTCACCCAAATAATTTTTAAAATAAACTCATTTTCTCATTGATTTCCTACTTGGTTCAGAAACTGAAATTTTGCTTTATGGTATATAAATAAATCTCTCGAACATCTTAATTATCCTTTGACACAGATACTATGTACCGGGTAGCACGTGAATTTTGCCGTACAGAAGTGATTTGGAAAATGTGGGCATAGGGTGCCTTGTGTGTATAGTTTGGATATTGGGACAAATGATCTGAGATTATGAGAAGTGGTATCTGGGATAATGCTTGTTGAAATTCGTGCATTAAAATAATTTGATTGATTGAGTTATCATCGATATCCCTTGCTTGGATACACTCATATCTCACTTGTAACCCGGTTGTGTTGTTGCTTAAGTATTTGGTTGTTTCTCATTGCTATTCGTGCTCCCATTATTTTCACTGTTGATTGTAATTTGGAATACAGGTTTACATATCTGGTAGGTGTCCTGACCTGACCTCGTCACTACTCTACCGATGTTAGGCTTGATACTTACTGTTACCACTGTGGTGTACACATGCTACGTTTCTGCACATTTCTGTGAAAAACCATGTACTTCAGATCGAGTTGGTTTTGAGACTTATGCTTGCGCGGCTGGAGACTTCAAGGTACACCTGTTGGACGTTCGCAAGCTCCGAAGTCACGTTCTGTTGTATTTATTTCTATTGTTTCCTATTATTCCGGAACAGTGATGTAATCATTATATATAGTTACTCTTAGAAAGGCTTATCACTTGTACTACCGGTTTTGGGATATTGTATCATGTTGAGATTATTGGCTTATTTAGAAATTTTTTGTTCATGTTTAATAGTTGTTTAGTAGAACATGTTACCATTTCGGTATGTGTTAGGCTTACCTAGTTTTAGAGATTAGGTTCCATCACGACTCCTTCGGAGGGATTTTGGGTCGTGGCAACCAAATCTAACATCCAATCCGAAATCCAAAAAATTTAAAAATTAAATCTGAAATTCAAGCCGTAATCCGAAAATCTAAACCAAAAATCCAAAAAATTCTTATTTCGGTTTGGATTTGGGGTTTGCCCAAACTATGTCCACCCCTAGCTCGATTCAAAAACTCGAGAACACGATCTTCACGATCTACTACAGATAGGTTGAAGTTGAAACCATTTAGGTGAAAGCCAATTATCGATGACAAAATGAATTTGATAATTTAAAATTATTATTAATGATATTGATCCGATTAACATCATCAGAAGTTAATAAAACAGATCTATGAATGGAATCAAATTTGTAGTATTTAGGGACAAAAGTATTCAGTAAATTTAATTAGTACTCAAAAAAAACTCTTGGCGAAAAGTTATAAGATCCACAAAAAAGAAAATTGATAAAGTAGATCAGAGGAACCATGCATTGTATGAATTATTGAATATTTCAACTGATTATTATCATAACCAGTAGGTTTTTCGATACATCATACAAAATGATAAGATGGTACAATATTTGCACATAAAAAGAAGGGCAAAGGACCAAATATGCCCTTATACTATACGAAATTGAGCACATTTGCCCTTCGTTAATACTTTAGCTCAAATATGCCCTTACCTTCACATAGCTGGTCCATATATGCCCTTAGAGTTACACAGTTAGCCCATATATGCCCTTTTCGAAACGGAATTCACCCAAACTAATTAGCTCTTTCTTTAATTGTATTAAAGTGTATTACAAACACTATTTCTTTTTTATTAGTACTTTTTTTTCTTTATCTTTCTCTTTTATTTCATCTTTTTTCTTTTCTTCTCTTTTTTTTTCCTTTTTCTTTCTCCCTTATCCGATTTCCTCCATTACTGATGTTTTCTCCATTTTTATCACCAATTTCACTTGACAAAACTCATAAATTCCAATTACTAAGAAAATTCTCCCATAAGGTAATCAAGTTCCAATTTCACTGGCCCTCTAAATAAATAAAATTAAATTATTTCAAAAATCATGGTTTAAACTTTAAAATAATAAAAATATCTCAACCTTTAACAATACTCAAAAGACCAAAATATTTAAATTATTTCCAGAAAGATAATTTAATGATTAAAATCCTAAAGTTCAAGTTGTAGTGTTATAAATTTGAGTTGTTAGTCTTTTTCAGCTGGACATTTTCTATTTTCTTTATTAACTATGCAAATTAAGGGTGTACATGGAACGGGTTGGTTCGATTTTTTATCAAAATCAAACCAAACCAATTATATCGGTTTGGATTGTTCGATTTTGTTGGATTTTCGGATTTTTTGTTACATAAATATTATTTCAATCTTACTTTGTTAAATTTTTTAGAACTAAATATATGTTCAGTAAAAATTAAAAAATTGAAAAACATATTATCTATAAAAATATTCTTATGGGAGAATTTTCTTAGTAATTGAAATTTATGAGTTTTGTCAAGTGAAATTGGTGATGAAAATGGAGAAGACATCAGTAATGGAGAAAATCGGATAAGGGAGAAAGAAAAAGGGAAAAAAAAGAGAAGAAAAGAAAAAAGATGAAAGAAAAGAGAAAGGTAAAGAAAAAAAAGTACTAATAAAAAGGAAATAGTGTTTGTAATACACTTTAATACCATTAATGAAAGAGCTAATTAGTTTGGGTGGATTCCGATTCGAAAAGGGCATATATGGGCCTACTGTGAAACTCTAAAGGCATATATGAACCAACTATGTGACGGTAAGGGTATATTTGAGCTAAAGTATTAACGAAGGGCAAATATGCTCAATTTCGTATAATATAAGGACATATTTGGACCTTTTCCGTAAAATGAATGTATAAAGCTACCAATATCCAGTCAATCACAAGTAACAATTACAACCAGGTAGCTACCATGTCTGGACAATCAAAATGTGCTTGCAGCTGTAAATGATCATATAATTTTACTTCTATTTCTCCATAAAGTATCAAGTATCAACAAGCAAATGGCATTAAGCAAGTAAATATTGTAGAATTGACCAAAAAATGATTAAACTTCAGGAAATGCAGGATTATTTTTAATAATCTGTACTAACACCCTTATGAAAGACATTAAGGGAAATGCAGTATGTGTTTACCACAAAATTAGATGAACAAGAGGGCTAAATTTTACATCAACAAATATCCATCATACAAGAAACTTAAAAGAAAGTGTTATTAGGAAGGACCGGACAGTCCGTGTCTATCCACCAGTTCCAACAAAACGGCACGAGCTACTTAGAGAAGGCATCAACGAACAACAAACAGAGATGTAACAAGCTAATGTATATGATCTTCTCATTTAAGATGCATCATCAGATAACCCAAAGGACGGTAACAACCAGCTTCTTTCTTGAGCATGCTCCACATAAAACGTGAATTTATCCTTTGCTTTCGGAATGTCAAGAACCAGATCATCAAGCCAATTCTTGATCCTCCCAAAGCCTTTAGTCATCTGGTTGATGGTGATAAGCCCCTCATTAAAGCACACTTGCAGCAAAATCCAGCATCCTATCTTTCTTCTTCTCGATTGCCATAACCAACGCTTTCTTCACTACCTCATGATTGAAGAATGGCATTCCGAGATCTCGTATGCACTGGCAAGCTTCACTGAGAACACCACTACTTTCAAATTCCTCAAGGAGCTTTTGTATCTTATCCTTAGCATCCTCCACAGCCATCCAGTCCCACCACCCCAACACCTCAGGATTCTTTCTCCAGCATGACGTGCAGGTAGAAGTGATCGACCAGTAGACGGTCTCCAATCCACTGCTGCAATTTGGTGGCAGCCTGTTTGATATCTCTTCTAAACTCAGTGGAACAAGGACATCATCTATTACGGCCGTAGCAAGGAAAAACAAGAAAAAGGAAATGGCATCTGTTTTGCTTTCTGCACTTCATATTGAGATTTTTTCAACTGAAGACATAGTAAATGGATTTGTGATGCTACTGGAATCTGCAGAAGATACAACACTTGACATTTTAGATGCTTCCACTATAAACCAGCAGGATAGTTTAAGTGGTCCTTTCCCTTAAAACAAAGCTTGGGACTTGTAGATCTGAAGAGCTAAGGAAGGCAGTGCAACTGATATTGCTTTTTCAAATATTAAAATACCAATCTTTAAGAATAGGCAATTTGTAAGGATTTGAGGTATCTTTGGATTACCTGAAAATCTTGAAATTGTCTCTACTATATCTACATTAATTTGGACTACTTGAAAATCTTAAAATTGTCCCCTACATCTAAAGCAATCTTAAACTCTACTGTGAGAGATCTATGTTTTTTTCATTAATAAATAGAATTGTGAAAAAATGAAGCATCCCCACAATGAAAAACACAAATCCATGAAATATGAAAAACAAAAACAGTTGTACCTATTTAGAGTAATGCAAAGTAAATGAGAATACAACGTATCTGCACAAGTGAAACACAAATTCACTAATAAAAAAAAATTCCAAGTAAAGAAGCATGAGGAGTAGCTAATTACACTCTCGAGTATCAGAAAGGAGAAATCCCCTAACGGCTAGTCGGAAATAAAAATTGTCGACTTCACTAAAAACAATATATCATCAAACACTTGGGTGCATAGTCCAATTCAATGATTACTATTAATAATCGCATTTTGAAAATAAAAAAGAGGAGAGAAAGGGAAAGAACTGCACAAAAATATATATTTGCACTTCATTTTTTCCCAGTAGAGAAGAGATTCTCAAGCTGAATAGTAATCATACCAGGCGTATATTGGCGGTAACCACAGATCAACCATCCTCCCTCTATCCTTGTTCTGTTGTTCGTCTCTCATTTCAGAAGGTTGAGCAACTATGTAAATCTGAAATAGGGCAACGTCAAACAAATTTTTTCTCTAAAACACAAATGCCAACCAAATCAGGAGCGGAGATGAAGCTTCGTAGTATAGATCAGTGAAGTAAATTGATAATCAGTGATTACCTTGATGCAACAAAGTTAGAGCAGTGAAGAAGGCCAAACCCCAATTTATCTTGAGCTTCCACAAACGGAAGTTAATTAATTTGAGTTATGAATGCAAACGTAGTGCAAAATCAGGCTTTGATATTTGCTCTCCAAAATAGCTATTTTTATTATTGCTCGTTAATGACTAGTACTTAGTTTAGGTGGGTGGTCATTCAACTTTGTGGTCATTATCCAAAAGTTATTTTTTTTTCTTTTGTTACGTAAAAGTCATTCAATTTTGTGTTAATTACCTAAAGTTATTCTTTCTTTTGTATCACAAAAATTATTTTACTATGCTCTTGTTATCACAATAATCACTTTGACCAAATTTTACAAATATTTCACCTAAAAAATCTGTTATGCCCTTGACATTATAAATTCTCTCATTTATGTAATACCTTAATATTGTATGGTATATAGTATACTTTTACCCAGGTATTTTACTTATAATTAAACTAACTTAATACTATTTTACTTATTATTTTTATAATATATTCGTACATTATTTTTTTCTTAATATTAATTTTCAAGATATATAACTAGCATTATTAAATTTGTCAGTAACATTATTTTGAACAAATCTCAAGTCCATGTACTTAATTATGCTTAATAAAATATGTAATGAAAATTAAAAAGTCAAAGCTCATTGATTTATCAGCCAAGTCATACCCATTAATTTAATAAATAAAATATCCACATTTAGCCAAGCCATACTCATTGATGTATAGTTATTTTGTTCGATGACACGGTCAACGTATGAACAAGAAACTATGGCAGAAGGCTTATCACTTTTGGTTTTAAAAGGAGAAGCAGGAATAACGATATTGGAAACTGGGATTTTTATCCCTTCGAGAGAAGGAGTGACAGACTCAATAACTTTATTAGTGGTTGTATACCACTTGTTGACAAGGACTTGAAGAGAATCCTTTTGATTATCGAGTTTGCCGGATATTTCAAACCACTTAAAGAATTCGATTTCGCTCGATATTTATACATATTTATCCAAAGAGATGACTCCCAAGACGGTCAACAAACCTCTTAAAGAGGCTTCACCTCCTACTCCCAACCGAGCATCCCCTTCTAAGCAAGCTTTAAAACAAAAGCTAAAAAAGGCTTTAGAAGATATGGATAATGAAGAAAATCTAGATGAAGAACTCGTTATGCAGCTCCATCAGGAAACAACAACAATGGAGATATGCTTGACCCACAAGGGATAGCAGCCACCTATTTGGACCCCTATTAAGAATAGGGAAATAACCCTTGAAAAAAGTAGAGGTTCAAAGAACCGGAATTACTTTTCCAAAAGGCACTCTACTATTCTTAAAAGGAATCCAAAAAATGACGGTCACTAAAGTCGGCCAAAGGTCATCATTAAAAAGGAATCATATCCTTTCAGCAATACTTTATTAAAAGTAACTACCCCACTTTACTTTATAAAAAGTATTTGTCGGCCACATGTTAGGCCTTTAATTCTGTCGGTCAGATCTAGACCTTCCACTTGTAAGCCTAAGATTCAAAGGCATCTTCTATATAAGACTCCTCATTCCCCATAGAAGAGGCATCTTCTATATAAGACTCCCCATTTGTACTCTTTTCTTCTTTCCTATTGTTAACGTTGTGTGTGAAATATCTACAGACAAGACTTCTTCTATTGTCCAGAGAGAATTGAGAGTAATATCAAGTAGAAAAACTAACACAAATATGGGGATTGAGAGTCAAAATCCGCGCCCACAACTTTTGAAACCTAATGGTGGAACATCTTTCTTCATAACATGCTTCAACGGCATAAATGCATTATCAGGTTAATGCCATTATTTTTAAGAAAGAAGTAGTACTTGGTTTCTTGTATGAATATTTGGAATTTATTTTTACTATGATTACTTTTTCCCCTTTTGACAATGTTGTCGGTGTATTAGACTGAAACTCTTTTTTTTTCTTACATCCTTTCATAAGTGTTGGACTGACAAGAGTGGGTTGCTCTAGTGGTGAGCACCCTCCACTCCCAACCAAGAGGTTGTGAGTTCGAGTCACCCCAATAGCAAGGTGGGGAGTTCTTGAAGGGAGGGAGCCGAGGGTCTATCGGAAACAACCTCTCTATCCAGGGTAGGGGTAATGTCTGCGTACACACTACCCTCTCCAGACCCCACTACTGGGATTATACTGGGTTGTTATTTCATAAGTGTTAGACTGATATCCATTATGCACTCTCGCATGGAGGATGGTTGAGTTTAATAGTTCTTATCTCGGTAGCAGCTGTGTGTTGTTATACGGGATTTCTGTTACAAAAGTGTATGAATGCTGCTCCAACACTAATCATGACGTATCCGGACATTGGCCAATTAGCCTTTGGGGAAAACAGGAGAGTGATAATATCAATATTTATGTATCTTGAATTATACCTAAATGCAATTGAATTCCTCATATTAGAGGGTGATAATTTGCATAAACAATTTCCAAATTTCCATGTTGGTGGCCTTAAACTTGATTGAAGAAAACCCTTTGTAATTATAGTTGGTTTAATTATATTACCAATAACTTGGCAAAGAAACTTAGGGTTATTAGTGTATCTGTCTGTCGGAGGAGTTATGGCCTCTGTAATTTTAGTTGCTTCAGTTTTTTGGATTGGTACCATGGATGGTGTGGGTTTTTGGGAGAGAGGTATGCTTTGTAGATGGAACGGTTTGGCAACCACAGTGAGTATGTTCACATTTTGCTAGTGCGGTCATGCCGTTTTCCCAACATTGTGCAATTCTATGAGGGACTAGAGGCAATTTCCTAAAGTAAAGAGATATCGGCGTGCGGACAGTTTTCCAACACTATATTATTCTGGTCATGTAGTTTTACCTATGCTATACCAATTTATTTAGGAAAATTTTTAACTTATAATGGTCCATAATGCAGTTAATTTATTTAACCTCTATGGACCTGTTCACGAGATCAAGAATTCCTATTTGTAAAGCCATAGAGTTCTCTTCTAAATTCCCTAACGAAATTACTGATAAGACTCAGCTTTAAAAATTCTTAGGAAGTCTTAACTATGTAGTAGATTTTATTCCCAATATTAGACAAATCTGTGAACCTTTATATAAAAGACTTAGGAAGAATCCTGTCCCTTGGAGCCCTCAACAAACTCAGTCGGTCATCCAAATTAAAGATTTAGTTCAAACCTTCCATGCCTAGGAATTTCTAACCGAGAAGCCTTTATGGACGTAGAAACAGATACTTCTGATATAGGTTACGGTGGAACCCTTAAACAAAGAGTGACCTTAGAGTCTCAGGAATCTGGAATTCTGTCCAAAAATATTATTCTACGGTTAAAAAGGAAGTCTCGTCTATTTTTTTGAAATGGAAAAAGAAAATCTTATATTTAGTGTTATGTATCACAAAATTTCAAGACGATCTTATTTAATGCCTAGGACTTTCAATTTCACATTTGTCTTGAAATAAGATCTTATTCTACGACATTAAATAAGATCGTCTTGAAATATTGTGATACATGGCACTAAAGATAAGACTTCATTTTTCCATTTTAAATAAATAGATAAGACTTCCTTTTTAACCGTAGAATAACTTTTTTGGGCGGAATTCCAGATTCCTGAGACTCTAAGGTCACTCTTTGTTTAAGGATTCCACCGTAACCTATATCAGAAGTATTTGTTTTTACGACCATAAAGGCTTTTGGGTTAGAAATTCCTAGGCATGGAAGGTTTGAACTAAACCTTTAATTTGGATGACTGAATGAGTTTGTTCAGGGCTCCAAGGGACAGGATTCTTCATAAGTCTTTTATATAAAATTTCACAGATTTATCTAATATTGGGAATAAAATCTACTACATAGTTAAGACTTCCTAAGAATCTCTGAAGCTGAGTCTTATCAGTAATTTCGTTAGAGAATTTAGAGGAGAACTCTATGGCTCTACAAATAGGAATTCTTGATCTCGTGAACAGGTCCATAGGGGTTAAATAAATTAACTACATTATGGACCTTTATAAGTTAAAAATTTTCCTAAATAAACTGGTATAAGCATAGGTAAAACTGCATGACCAGAATAATATAGTGTTGGAAAACTGTCCGCACGCAGATATCTCTTTACTTTAGGAAATTGCCTCTAGTCCCTCATAGAATTGCACAATGTTGGGAAAACGGCATGACCGCACTAGCAAAATGTGAACATACTCAATGCGGTTGCCAAACCGTTCCATCTCCAAAGCATACCTCTCTCCCCAAAAACCTCATCATCCATGGTACCAATCCAAAAAACTGAAGCAACTAAAATTACAGAGGCCATAACTCCGACAGACAGACACATACACTAATAACCCTAAGTTTCTTTGCCAAGTTGTTGGTAATATAATTAAACCAACTATAATGACAAAGGATTTTCTTCCATCAAGTTTAAGGCCACCAACATGGAAATTTGGAAATTGTTTATGCAAATTATCACCCTCAAATATGAGGAATTCAATTACAATCAGGTATAATTCAAGATACATAAATATTGATATTATCATTCTTTTTTTTTTCCCAAAGGCTAATTGGCCAATGTCCGGATACGTCATGATTAGTGCTGGAGCAACATTCATGCACTTTTGTAACAGAAATCCTGTATAACAACATACGGTTGCTACCGAGAAAAGAACTATTAAACTCAACCATCCTCCATGCGAGAGTGCATAGGAATGGATAGCAGTCCAACACTTATGAAATAACAACCTAGTATAATCCCACTAGTGGGATCTGGGGAGGGTTGTGTGTATGCAGACCTTACCCCTACCCTGTGGTAGAAAGGTCGTTTTCGATAGACCCTCGGCTCCCTCCCTCCGAGAACTCCCCACCTTGCTATTGGGATGACTCGAACTCACAACCTCTTGGTTGGGAGTGGAGGGTGCTCACCACTAGAACAACCCACTCTTGTCAGTCCAACACTTATAAAAGGATGTAAGAAAAAAAAAGAGTTTCAGTCTAATACACAGACAACATTGTCAAAAGGGGAAAAAAGTAATCATAGTAAAAATAAATTCCAAATATTCATACAAGAAACCAAGTACTACTTCTTTCTTAAAAATAATGGCATTAACCTGATAATGCATTTATGTCGTTGAAGCATGTTATGAAGAAAGATGTTCCACCATTAGGCTCCAGAAGTTGTGGGCGCTGATTTTGACTCTCAATCTCCCTCCATATTTGTGTTAGTTTTTCTACTTGATATTACTCTCAATTCTCTATGGACAATAGAAGTCTTGTCTGTAGATATTTGATACACAACATTAAAAATAGGAAGGAAGAAAGGAATACAGATGAGTGCCAAACCGATCCTATTGTTTATATAGGCAAAACTAGCTATATTCTTTTGTCTACGTCCTTACTTACTTTTAAGGTATATACTGTGTTTGGAAAAACTAGCTCACTTATTTTCAACCTCACTTACTTTAAGATTCACACACACAAACTAGCCATTGATCCATAAGTGATGGTACTTAGAATAAAGCACAAGAGTAAAATCTGTTCACAGGAAAAGGAAAAGGGGATTGTAGCAAACTGTTAATTAAAGTTGGATGAATTATCTTTATATGTAGTGAGATAGGAGCGTCTCAACAAAACGTGTAGCCTAGATAAACCTTAATAAAATATTTTAAGTAAATTTAATAAAATTAGCTTCTGTGTGCATCGCCCGTGCATCCCGTGCATCGCCCCTGCATCACGTATTATCAAACTATACCATCATTCTTCTAAAAGTGCATAGGATATCGATAGTATTCCAACACCTAAACACATTGGTGAGGAGTAGTGAAAGTTTAATTTCACACGTGTGCTCCCACATCAGTAAGTTAATTTGCAGCACATGAAGTGTTGTCTAATTTGCAGCACATGGCTTGTTGTGTACCTGCCAGTCAACTAGGAGTAAGGATATATTGGACGACAAAAATGGTACGACGATAAACCATTGTTATTACATTCAGGCAGAATGTGGGAAAAACAATGTTGCATTTGAGGTCGTCTTTTCAATCCAAGCCGACAATACAAAATTAAATTTTTCCCCATATCCCTACCTCCAATTTGTTTCTTACTCGCTTTCCTAATACCTGCCGGCACTCCTTTCTCTCTTCACCATCCTAAGTCAGCCACCAATGCCGTCGTTGCATTAACATCACTGTAGTTGACGCTGTACAACCATTTGATTGCACGAGACTCAAAATTGCCATAGTTGGCTTTTGCAACTTTGGTCCGTTTCTTGCTAAAACTTTTATTCGTCAAGGCCACTGTGTATTTGCTTACTTGCGCACTGATTACTCACACATTGCAGATTCTCTGGGTGTTTTCTTTTTTCAAAATTCACATGACCTTTTGACCCTGATATTGTTATACTTTGTACTTCTATTATTTCTACTTGATCATGTCCTAAGATCACCGTCATTTCAAACGCTTAAGAGCAACACACTATTTGTTGATGTTTTATCCGTTAAGGAATTCCCCAAGAACCTTTTGCTTCAACACACTACTTGATCATGTCCTAGGATATCGATAGTATTCCAACACCTAAACACATTGGTGAGGAGTAGTGAAAGTTTAATTTCACACGTGTGCTCCCACATCAGTAAGTTAATTTGCAGCACATGAAGTGTTGTCTAATTTGCAGCACATGGCTTGTTGTGTACCTGCCAGTCAACTAGGAGTAAGGATATATTGGACGACAAAAATGGTACGACGATAAACCATTGTTATTACATTCAGGCAGAATGTGGGAAAAACAATGTTGCATTTGAGGTCGTCTTTTCAATCCAAGCCGACAATACAAAATTAAATTTTTCCCCATATCCCTACCTCCAATTTGTTTCTTACTCGCTTTCCTAATACCTGCCGGCACTCCTTTCTCTCTTCACCATCCTAAGTCAGCCACCAATGCCGTCGTTGCATTAACATCACTGTAGTTGACGCTGTACAACCATTTGATTGCACGAGACTCAAAATTGCCATAGTTGGCTTTTGCAACTTTGGTCCGTTTCTTGCTAAAACTTTTATTCGTCAAGGCCACTGTGTATTTGCTTACTTGCGCACTGATTACTCACACATTGCAGATTCTCTGGGTGTTTTCTTTTTTCAAAATTCACATGACCTTTTGACCCTGATATTGTTATACTTTGTACTTCTATTATTTCTACTTGATCATGTCCTAAGATCACCGTCATTTCAAACGCTTAAGAGCAACACACTATTTGTTGATGTTTTATCCGTTAAGGAATTCCCCAAGAACCTTTTGCTTCAAGTTCTGCCGAGCCGTTTTTATATCCTCTGTACTGATCCCATGTTTGGACCTAAAAGTGGCAAACATGGTTGGAAAGACTTACCCTATGTATTTGATATAGTCCATGTTGGCGAAGGCAATTCAAGCAAGGGTCCATATGTTTCTTGATATATTTGAGAGAGAAGGTTGTCAAATGGTTCCAATGTCGTGTGCTGAACATGATAGGCATGTTGTGCATTCATAGTTTGTCACACATACAGTTGGGAGGGTATTGGAAAAGTTGGAGTTGGAGACAACTCCTATCAATACTAAAAGCTACGAAACCTTGCTGAAATTGGTGGAGAGTACAACCGGTGATAGCTTGGACACCTTTACCATGGTCTATTTATGTACAACAAGCATGCACTGGAGCAGCTGGAAAGGTTTGGTTTGGCTGTTGAGGCTCTGAGGAAGGAGTTATGTAATTATCCCAGAAGAACTACCCTAAATTGTGAGGAAGAAGATGAAGCTGTGAGAAGAGAGACAATCTCTGATTATATTATATATATTTTCTTTTTGATTAAAAGCTCAGGAAGAATGAATGTACGTACATATATGAGTACAAAGCCAATATCTATACACAGTGACTAACTAACATTGGGAAATGTTGATCACTTAATTAACTAACTTAAACTCACTTAATTAACTAACTTAAACTCACTTAATTAACCACCAACGGCTATCGTGTGAACTGACTTATGTACGAGTGGTGATATGGCTAGAACTTTATTTTACTACAATTTTGATGAGAACAAATAATTATGTTGATCCGTGATTATGTTTGAGACTAGTAATTTGCTGATACATTGCAACAGACACAGTTTTAGTTCCATTTTGATTATTATTATTATTTTATTTTTATTTTTTAAATGGTTCATTAAAAACGTTAGCAATTTATCTGATGGAAGATAGCTGAGGAAGCAGGCATTTCAGTAATTCTCTTGATATCTTTTGGCGAATGCCTTCTGACATTATAAGGTTTGGCATAACTAACATTCTGTCTTCTGCACAGTCAGAGGTTTTACTTCACTTCCCATATCTGATGCAAACAATTATTGAAGGTGCAAGTTGATGCAAACAATATATATATATATATATATATATATATATATATATATATATATATATATATAATCCACATATAATATGTGCATAACCAAGTTTGGAAAAGACTTACTCCTTATAATGATTGATACATGCGTTATCTCATGAAATAATTTGTAATATGATACTACGAAAAACGAGTATATCTATTAGCTGGTGCAGAGGCGGAGTTAGGATTTGAAGTTTGTGGATTCTGAACTTGACACCGAACCCATAGCACGTTTTAGTTACTGGGTTCGCAATTATACATTAATACAAATACAGGGTCTATACAAAAGCTAGTAAGTTCGTCTGAACCCGTAAAGAATACCCTTCCTCCGCCCCAGAGTTGGTTTTAGGATTAGTTAAATTGCAATTTATCGTATCTTATTGCTCCAAACCTTCTGTATATTTCTTTTAGGATAAATAAGATGCTGATGTTAGTGCAATTTATTCACACTAGTTTCTGACTCATATTAATTAGTACAAACTTTTTAAAAATTATATAAATATTATTAAAACATATGTGAGATATAAAATAAAATGTAAAGGGAAAAAGTGCAAGCTAAAAATGATGAAAGATGATCACGTTTAGCAATCTGGTGGTTGAACTCGAAAAGATTAATAGGATATCCTCGGAACATGAAAAGGTGAACAACGATTCAATTAGATATATAAGCTTGTCTCTTATGGTTTTCATGCATAATGTAATAAAAGAAGAAAAAAAGTAGCGCAACACGAGAGACTTCAATCTGGAGCCAATGGATCCAGTTTACCTTTTCTTTCCCCTTTTCTTTCTTGCCTATTTATCTTTTTTTATTTGTAATCTTTTTCTCAAAAAATTTAAATATGTTTATAACATTTCTTATGTACTTATATTAAATATTAATTTAGATTTTGGTACACACTGTAAACTACATTTTTCCTTTACTACCATGAAGAAGAGGAAAAAGGGGTATGCCCATGGATCAACATGCCAAGGATTTTCAAACTTTCTAATATACAATGAAACAATTTGTAGGAGTACTTTTTTTATTTATACTTTTGGAATAATGTATGTCAAAGTTGGACTTCCAAGCGGGGATTCGAATTAGTCGGATTTTAAATCAAATACCGAACACCATTCGAATTCAGAACAATGAAATGATGAATGCCTCAAAACAATCAACGTGCTATTTCCGTTGAATAAAAAAAGAGTATTCTCATGATAAGCCCAAATTAAAAAACATAGGAAAAAAAATCGTTACCAACATTTTCGACAAGAAAGATAATCAAAATTGAAAATCAGATGTGCCACATCGAATGAAATTCAGGTAACTTGATTGTCACAATTTCATTCAATGTAAAAGAAAAGCAAACGGATAGCAGATATTAACAAAACATCAAGATTAGGTGAAGCAACCAAAAATACTAATGCATAACCTTCTTTAGCTACCTTGTATCTCAATATTGGCACATTGAAGAAGTCTTGTATGCTGAGTTTCCTAAGACTATAAGAGACACTAACATTTGAAGTATGAGGAGCGATAGAAGAGGACTCTGAAAGAATGTGGGAGTCCTTTCGTTTTGGCAACACATATTTTTTATTGCATCATTGAATATATCAATGAATAATTACTATTCAAGTACAATCAGATGAATTCGGTCTTTATAGAACCAATTATGCAACTCTTTAAATTCTTTGTTAATGCATTGGTTTGTAACGGGGTGATATTTGAAGGGTATAAAAGTTCATCACCATTATTAGGACATTTTGGTCTTGATTAGAATGTGTATTTCCATCTTTGTACTAAATTATTATTGGAGTAGTATTTGCAGCTTGAAGGGTAGAAGAGTCATTCAGCTTTTAATGGGTAATTCGGTAATTCAATTCTTCACTTTGGATATCATACTTATAATATAGTATGATACTATGATCATATATGCACACACAAAAATTGACAAGAAAACCTTATAGAAAAGATAATATATAACGGTTATTATGAATTATCTTACTTTTTTGTACTTCTGATTGATGTTCGTTTCTAAACAAAGAGTAAATTTTATGGGTGGTCATTCAACTTTGTGTTAATTACACAAAAGTCACTTTTCTTCTTTTTGTTACGTAAAAATCATTCAACTTTGTGTTCATTACCCAAAAGTCACTTTTCTTTCTTTTGTCACACAAAAATTATTTTACTTTTCTCTATTTATCACAAAAGTTACCTTGGCCAGATTTTATAATACTTTTGCTTGAAAAGTCTATTATGTCCTCAACATTATAAATCCTCTCATTTATGAAATACCTCTATATTATATACTATATAATTTTTTTTTACCTAGGTATTTTACTTATAATTAAAATAACTTTAAATTATTTTATTTATTATTTTTATAATATATCATTATTTTTTACGACACTCAATTTGTTTAATCATATTCAAACATGAACATATTTTAAATATAAAAATAATTAAAAAAATATTTATTTTTAAATATTTATTTAAAATGATAAATGATAGTTTTTTTATAGTCAATAAAAAATTAAAAAAAGTTTCAAAGATATTTGTGCTTAATATTAAGTTTTTTAAAGCTTGATCTGTTAATATTATTTATTTGAAAGTATTAATCGGATGTGTCATTTTGTTAAATGTGGATATTTTATTTATTAAATTAATGGGTATGGCTTGGCTGATAAATCAATGAGCTTTGACTTTTTAATTTTTATTACATATTTTATTAAGCATGATTAAGAACATGGACTTGAGATTTGTTCAAGATAATGTTACTGACAAATTTAATAATGCTAGTTATATATCTTGAAAATTAATATTAAGAAAAAAAATAAATGTACGAATATATTATAAAAATAATAAATAAATTAGGTTATTTTAATTATAAGTAAAATACATGGGTAAAAGTATACTATATACCATACAATATATAAGGTATTACATAAATGGGAGAATTTATAATGTCAAGGGCATAACAGACTTTTCAGATGAAAGATTTGTAAAATCTGGTCAAAGTGATTATTGTGATAAGTGATAACTAGAGCATAGTAAAATGATTTTTGTGATACAAAAGAAAGAAAAAGTGACTTTTGGGTAATTAACACAAAGTTGAATGACTTTTACGTAACAAAAGAAAAAAAAATGATTTTTGGATAATGAACACAAAATTGAATGACCACCCATAAAATTTACTCCATTTTCTCATTGTTACTAAAAGTTCTATTATAATATACAAAGTTGAATTAGAAGAAACCATCTATAATTGTGATTGATTTCTAATGTGTTGGACCATCAATTATGAGCCTGACTCTTTCGACTTTGTTCTTGCAAATGTGATATTTTCTATCTCTTGGCCGAAGTTTCACACAAATGGTACTTATTGATCTATCTCTTCTTTTCCCGCTTTGCTAATCTTCCCCTCTAACGCGAGTCGAGCGAAGATAAAAGAGTTTGACACCTGAAAACCCCGAAACAAAACCCGTATTCTTCCTAAATCCCCTATTCTTAGCATGACGGATATTGAATATGTATTAAAAATCTTACTACTCGGGATAGTAAATAAGAAAGTTTCATCCCAAAAAGCGTACTTATTGATTCAATTCATTCAAGTTAATGGGTTTTTACAAAATAATACAAATCATATTTTTTATTCTGGTAGCTTTCCGTTAGGTGGAGGGTGTTTTAAAAAGTTTGATTAACTAGTAAGGGTAGATATGACCCAATAGTATAACGAAGTGTAGATGTAAACAATATACCAAAGTAGTGGGGTAATTTTGGCCCTTTTCCTGAAAACAATTGATGATAAACTTTACGAAAAAGCACTTACTATTATGCCATGGGCTCCACGATAATAGCTGCTAGTGATGGTCCTAAACCGTTCTTGTCCAGATGTATCCCACTATATGGTGCCAAAATATAAAAAACACCAGGATCTTTATTCCAGTTAACATGAGCAATTACATGTATTAAGAACGTGATGGTAGAATAAGATCACAGAAGACTATATAAATGAAGAAGCTCATCAACTAAAATGGTATTTACTTACAAAATCAACTCCAATAGTGCTTATGTAACTTTCCAGGTATGTGTCGTCCTGATGGCAATACAAGACAAACAGTCGATGCCATTTGCAGAAGATAACTTTAGCCACATTAAACTATATTCTGATAAATTTCAGTGCAAGGTGAGAATATCCAAGAACAAAATTTAAAAATCTCTAACAATGAAGCTCCATAAGCAGAGCAAGATGCATCATCAATTATTCAGAGATTTACATTGCAAACATGAAGTAGAAAAGTGTATCAAATTAGTGCTTAGGAAGAAGGGACAAAGTTGATGCCAGAAGTAGTTTACCAAAGTAAACAAGAATGATCTCAACACGCAAGATTGATTAAGGTGAACGCCTAAAGACTAGAACAACTCCATGAGTTTTAAGGAGATTCTAGGTTATAACTTTGGTGGCTATCTTCATATCTTACCTTCTAAAAAAGATATTGGTGACTATCTTCAGTGTTCAAAAGGTTTTAGTCAATAAAGAGAGACCCAGGAACAGTGCAAAAATGGAACATTGCTGGTGGGAGAGCATCTCGCATTTTCCACCCATTCAACTAAACACGATGAACCGAAAAGGAGAAAGAAGAAGAAAAATATCTCTAAAATAACTGGCAAACAAAATGAAGTAAGAACAGAAACTGCCCATTTTTTACAGACCTTTCTATCTTTTAAAATTCCCATAAAGAGCAACAGTAGTGATTAATATGATTTTAGGCAATGAATTGCATTGTTCAAAGTCATATTTCAAAGTTACTTCATTTTACTCTATATTATATTCTTCAGTGGCACCTTTCTCTGTAGGCATAGCCCGTGCTTAGGCAATACTTTCACGAGACACCCTAAAACCATACTTACCATATAAAGGGCAGCCCGATGCACTAAACTCCCGTTATGCGGAGGGTTCCACGTAAGGGCCGGACCACATTGGGTCTTATGTGTGCAGCCTTACCTTGCATTTTGGTAAACATTTGTTACCATAGAAATGATATTAAATAAAACGCAGTGTTCCTAATCAGAAAAGAGAAATTGTTTTGTTAACCAAACATCATCAAATTGGTGCAAAGGAATGATATGATCCCATATGGTAGTAAGCCTGGATATTTTAATATCAAGAAGGCTGTTCCTCTTATCATGGTCATCGTTCACATTCTCATGTTTTAACTTGAATGAAAAACCACTCTGTTGATCAAAATGGTTTTCTTCACAGCTTTCTAGTTTACAACATTTAACACATGAGGCAAATGCCATAGCCAATAATTTGCAGTTGAACTACTGATTCATAATATCTTCTTCATCATGGTTTTACTATTGGTATCTATGATCCTAGATATGAAAATTAGGTGTGCCCAAGAGTATGGTTTAATGATCAACGAAGTGAGTGCAAATCTTAGAAACCAGGGTTCAATCCAGCAAAGACGAAGCGCTAGGTGATTTCTTCCCATCCGCTCAAGCATTAATGGATAAAGTTACCCGGTACCTTTGTTGGTGGAAAGTAACAGGTACTCTAAGGAATAGATGTGGTGTGTACAAACTGGCACAAACACTATCGTTATAAAAAAAAAATATATGGAAATTAGATGAACTAGTCAGGATTTTCACTGAGATGCAACGAATTTATTCCTTCCAGGTTTGAAAGTATTGGTCGTCGGAAGATAGAATAATAGCAGCTCAATTACAGTTATTGATTAGCTTTCCAAGTCAAAAAGCAAATCAATATGAAACTGTTTTTGAATAACAGAATAAGGAAGATCAGCAAGAAACTCACTAAAGCAAAAGAATGGGGAAGTGCCAAGTGCTAAAGCAATAGTGTTAGTCAATAGCTCATCGGTGTTGTAAAAGGCTCGGCTAAGGCGTGCTTAAGCGTTAAAAGCTTAGTGTAAGTTGACCGCTTCTCCTTGGTTAAGTGACTCCAAGCAGGGGCAGAGGTAGTACAGTACTTACATGTTCGGACGAACCCAGTAGTTTTTGCTGAAACCTTATATTTGTATTAGAAAATCCATTAAATAAATTAAAATATTTAATTGCGAACCCAGTAACTATAACGAGTTAGGGTTATTGATAAGATCAGAACCCTTAACTTTCAAATCCTGGCTCCGCAAATTGTAGTTTTTCCAATTACTTTAACAATATAATTGTTGTTTCTTATCATAATTATCTTTTCTTGTATTACAGCAAATTTTGTAATTTCTTTTATTTTTTCCTTTATGCCTTTCTTCGCGAAGATACACGTTTTAATGAGCTTTGTGCTAGAAGTCCCACCAGATTTTGGCAATTGTATATGCTTTTTGGCATTGACACCGCTGTAGCTCATACATAACTGATAAAAGCTCACGAGGAATGGAACGGGCATGCATATTGCCAACATGCTCCCTATGACTTCAGTCATCCATTTGTTTTCTTAACAGAAGATATCAGCATTTATGTTTTACAAAGCAAGAAAAAGAGATACTACAGTCGTACAACTAATTTCATGATAGAAAAACTTACGGCAAACCTCAGAAGAAGACATGATTTCCCAACGCCAGAATCACCAATGAGCAAAAGCTTAAAGAGGTAGTCACTGCACCGAAAGAACAACAAATACAATCATCATATAATTTATTAGCTTGCTAGCTGTTGAAAGTATGGCTCTCTATAGTACAGTACGCTATGTGTTGTGATTAGCTTTTCATTTTAATCCTATTACTCCTTAAACAACATATTTACACTGCTATAGCATTTGTATGGTTATAGTGACTACTAAGATAACTGGGATTATAGAAAGAGAGCATTTATGGATTTTATCCCATTTGATAGGCTACACCTCAATCCCACACTAGCCGCAGATGGGTATAGGCATCCTCAATATCCATTCCTATCTTATGCTATCATGTTTAATCATGCAAAGTTAACACGTATAAATAACACCCAAGCAAATCATGCACTAACTCTGGCATATGTTAAATTTGCGTCAGGGCTTAACAGAATCTAGTTCATTCCCACTCTTCCCTGGAGTGCACCTGATGCAGTTTAAGACTATGTTAGGTGAAAAATCATCCAAGTTTTCTAGAACGAAGCTTTGCTTAAATAGGATCAAGAACTAAGATCGAACTGGTTTCCACTTGAACGACTTTACCCTCTTCCCCAAAGACAACAACTTCAGAATCATTATTTATCCAAAACAATATCATTGAAACAATTTCAGCCAATTTCGGGGTAAGAATCAAAATCTACGACTCTGCCTAACAAAGTCTCGAAACATCGAGCTATCGAGAAGCAATACAGAAAGTAAGTTATTTAGGATAAGTAGGAGCAAGATAGAGTACATGCACCACAAGTTTAGGCGGCGAGATAGGAATAAAGTTAAGTGAAATTGGACGGAATTTCAGTACCTAAATGTAGATAATTTAGATATATATAGGCTTTATATTCCAGAAGAATGGAATGATAGTTGAAGATGTTATGCATAGGATAAAAGTAGAATGGTAGAAATGGATGAGTGCCACAGGGGTGTCATGTGATAGGAAAGTACCTATCAATGTGAAAGGCAAGTTTTATAGAATGCTTGTAAGGCCAGCAATGTTGTATCTATGTGAATGTAGAGCATCTAAATCGCAACATATCCACAAGATGAGTGTCGTGGAGATGCGAATATTAAGATAGATGTGTGATCGTACAGAATTAAATAAGATCAAAAATGATCACATCCATCAAAAGGTGCAAGTAGAAACATATAAATGATAAAATGAAAATTTGTTGCTTGAGATGGTTTTGCCACGTGTTACATAGGCATCAAGATGCACCGGTTCTCAGATGTAAATATATGATGAGTGAAGAGGTTAAAAGAGGAAGAGATAGACCTCAAATCACATGGAAAGAAGTTATCTCAAAAAATCTATAATATTATATCTAAGCATCAAGCAAAAGATAGAAAACAATGAAAGTTGAGGTGATGCCAACTAGAAGACTTAGTATATTAGAGATATACCACTAGAGTATATTAGAGAGTTCCAAAATCTTTAAGGATGATGTATTAGAACATTATGGACCCAAATAGAGCATTTATGATCTTCATGACTCATACAACCAGGGGCAATCTACGTTGCAATATATGGCTTTTAACCAGAACTCTATATATATTAAGAAATTTACTAAATATTTATAAATATTTGTTTGTGAACCCAATCATTAATGTACATTAAACAAAGTTGTTCGGACACGAGTGCAGGTGTCCGACACGGGTGCGGATCTAGAGGTCGGATCCTTTGAGATGTAAATTCTAAGATTCGAGAATACGGATCCTAGTATGAAGTTATGAATACAGTTATGGGATCCGGATAAAAATAATTCAAAAAAATAAAAATATAAAAGTAACTCTAAATTATGAGAAATTTTGTGGAATACTTATGTATAACTTGTTAAGTATGGAGTTCTTTTTTATTCTCAAGTTGTAGATAAGTAAAAAAGTGATTACCTAGATAAGGTATTCTATTTTCTTCAAATTCACACTAGTTTTGGTTCTAATTTCAGGAATCAAATTTTATTTCGTCTCGAATTTTTCCGTCCGTCGTGGTCAAAGTTTCCAAAATCGTTTGACCAAATTCGATACGAATCCCATACCCGCACCCACACAAGTGTCATGTCGACACGGATATGGCACCTAAACTGCCGTGTCAGAGCAACTTAGATATTAACTTGAAGCCGCAGTAAGAACTCATACCGCCAAACCCAACACGCTTGGGATTCATATGGCGTATACCTATGAAAGGTACATGAGCTATCTAAGAGAACCTCTAGTTTTTTATATTACAGTGTTCAACTATCATCTTTTGTGCACCAAAAATCAAGGAGGGATTTGGTTGAGGCATATTACGATAGGCGTATTAGCAGCTAATTGTGATTTTAATGAATTAGGGTTCACAGGTAACTTCGCTATTATAAGATATATAACGATGCTATCTCAAATCAAGCACAAAATCCATGGCTCGAAATTTAATGTTAAATGATAACTAAACATAATGAAATTTATTCAATGCTTCAACAATGATACAATATTAAAAGCACGAGGAGAAGGAAGAGGGCAAATGGTAATGATGTGTGGCTATAATTTCATAGTTTCGTACATTATGTGCCTTGCATTTTACATGCTTTAATGATAAATTATACTTTATTTGCGCATAATGGAGTCTATTTTATGTGTAGGTGAATTGGGGATAAAAGTAAAGCAAAACGGATACTTAACCGTCGAAGGTGTGCTCGAGAACAATAAAAAGGAGAGACCTGGTGAGGCCAGCCAAAGGCCAGGCTGGACCAAGCTTTAGCCTGGCAAGGCCAGCCTAAGGCCAGGCTGAACCAGGCTTTAGCCTGGCGAGGCCAGCCAAATTCCAGGCGTTAGGCTGGTGACACCAGGCCTGAGGCCAGGTCCAATCCGAGTTTTGAAGACTTAATTCATTCCGGGTTTGACTAGGACTCAGCCCACACGTTTAGGGTTTCTTCTACACATATAAATAGACCTAAAACACCACTTGGAAGGACATTTTTTTTTGGCAGCTAGAGGCAAGAAGAGCTCGTGGAATCACTCCTTGGAGTTAGAATCATCATTTTTACATCTTTTCATCTTTACTCTCTATTGTAATTATGCAAAATATTTGGGATATTGTTATTATGACTATGAGTAGCTAACTTCCTAATCTAGGGTTTTGATGGAACCTATTGAAGGATGATTTTCTTGTTATGTTAATATAAATTTGCCGTAGTATTTTCTCTATTTGTTCAACTATATTATTCTTGTGGTTGATTGAAGGGCCTTCAATTAGCTGTGCCTATTTAGTATGTGTTACTCGGGAGAGAGTGCATATTTAGATAGTTGTTGAACAACATCACTCCTAAACGTATATGAGGGATCAATACGGAGGTTTAAAGGTGGGTTTAGGGATAACGAAACCTCGATGCGATCTGAGTGAGCTGTGCTTAATGCTAGCTAGTGTAATTCGGGAGAATATATCTAGTAATTGTGGTAATTACTCGGGAGAGAGTTACGACAGTTAGAGTGCTCATGATCGGTAGAGAAGACTTAGGCAAATTTGCAGAAAACGTAGCGAAAAAGATTCCGACAATAGAGGAAATCACAACCTTAGATCATTCCAATTCTTGTTTATAACCTGTTCGTAGTTAGTCGTTAATTATTATATTTTAATTACGTAATATTTAGTTAGTAAAAACCAATCTGTTACTTAAATCTTTCTGAAGATTGATTGTGTGAATTTGTGCGAGTCTAGTAGCTGTATTTGATAGGTTAATTCCTTGTGGGATTCGACTCTGGACTTATTAGCCGGAATATATTTGCAACGACCACTTAGTCCTTTTTATAAGGCATAGTTGGGCGTGATCAAATTTTGGCGCCGTTGCCGGGGAGTTAACGGTATTAATTACAGCTAAATGAAGTACTAGAATTTTTAGTGTTGTCAATTTTTCCCATTCTAAACCAAATACATTGAAATTTTAACGTTTGTAGTCTTGGGTGTTACAGGTGCATGCCTAGGAATTCCTCAAGAACTGGTGAATTGCTTAAAGCGATATCAGATCCTGAGAAAGTTTTCAAGGCACTAAATCGTGCAAACAAGAGAAGCAAACAACAACGAAACTCGAGAGAATAAATCGAACCAAACATGGCTGATGGAATAGAAAATCCAATAAACAACAGAAACAATGAGAATGAACCAAACATTCGGGGTGTGGTGCCTCTTGTACCAGAAACAGCATTATATGATTGGGCATAACCCATCGCCGACAATCTGGCAACCGCAATTGCAGTCCCTCAGATACAAGCAGAATCATTCCAAATCAAAAATAATATGCTATATTTGTTGCAGAATAAGGGACTGTTCTCTGGGTCACACATTGAAGATCCTCAGCAGCACCTGAAGAATTTCATGTCAATATGTTTAATGCAAAGGCAACCCAACGTAACACCGGACGCAATAAAGCTTTTGTTGTTCCCATTCCCGCTGACAGGAGAAGCTCAGACTTGGCTTAATTCACTCCCCATAAATTTCATCACTACTTGGGAGGAATTAGTCAAGCAATTTTTGAACAAATTCTACCCACCAAATAAAACTGCCCAACAGATTGATGATATATTGAGCTACAGGCAGAGACCAACAGAATCACTACAAGAAACATGGGAGAGATTCAAGGGCATGTTGGTTAAGTGTCCACATCACGGTATCCCAGATCAGATGTTGGGACAGAGATTCTACATGGGACTGGCTGACAGCTTAAAGGCCAATGTTGATGCTTCAGCGGTGGAGCATTTCTGAGTAAAACATTCCCAGAATGCAAGATCCTACTTGATAAGATGGCATAAAACTCAGGATGGATGTCTAGAGCTTCCACGATCACTCCGGTAGTTCACTCAGTGGCGTTGGATCCAAACTACTCCATAGCTAAGAATGTGGCCACCCTAATGACACAAATGAGTATCCTCACCAAAAAGATTGATGAATCAGGCCAGAAGCAGCAGGTTCACATAGTTGACACAACTAATGGGGGCTTATGTACACCATGCATTAACCAACCATATGTTTGCTCGTGGAGTGCGGAAGGTGACAACCAGCAATATCTTGAAGATATGAATTATGTAGCCAACTATAGGGGACAGAGGCAAGGTGGTTTGAATTGGGGTCAACATAATCACCAATATAGACCAGCGCAGCAGCAGTACAACAACAATGCTGGAGCTATGCGACCAATGGGTCAAGTTGCGCCTTACCAAAGGCAACAAGACTACATCCAGCAAAATCAGCAGCTGACTTATCAACAACCTCAACAACAACAGATTATGAGACCAGAGGATGGGTTTACTAAACTTGAGGGAATGCTGCAACAATTGATTGGGTCCACGGGAAAATGCAACAGAGGGTAGACTCGCATGAATCAGCAATAAAGGGTATTAATATTCAATTAGAACAGATTTCTATGGCCCTAAACAATCGTCCCCAAGGGGCGTTACCTGCAGATACACAAGTCAATCCAAAAGAACAGGGCCCGAAACAGATTATGGCAGTGAGTCTACGAAATGGTAGAGACCTAGATCTGGAGCAAGAGATGGCTCGCGAAAGTCGGCCTACTGAAACACTTGTGCCTGTACCCATCGAGATAGATGACTCAACAGGGTTAACAGAGGTGATGGTACAACATGCGCCAGCCGAAACAAGCAAGGAAAAAGAAGTCGTGAAGGAAACTGAGTTAGAGCAAGAGAAGGCAGCAGAAACAGTGCCAGAGCAGCTTTAAAATCAAATCACATTAAAGAAGTGGCCTCCAGCACCCTTCCCCTAAAGATTGGCCAAATATCAAAAAGATGAGTAATATAAGAAATTCTTGGAGATGTTGAAGCAAATTTAGGTAAACATTCCATTGATTGATGCCTTAAAGGAAATGCCTGGTTATGCAAAAATGATGAAGGACTTGATGTCTCATAAGTTTGACTTTCAAGACTTGGCCACGGTTATACTGACTCAGACATGTAGTGTTGTTGTGACAAGACCTATAGCTGAGAAGTTATCTGATCCAGGGACTTTCACAATCCCATGCACAATAGGCAACTATGCATTTGCTATGGCACTTTGTTATTTGGGGGCAAGCATAAACTTGATGCCCTTGACTATCTACAAAATGTTAGGCATTGGAAAAGTTAGACCCACGTCTATGTTGTTACAGCTGGCCGACCGGACAGTGAAGAGGCCCGCTGGTATCATTGATGATGTATTAGTACAGGTGGGGAAGTTTGTTTTCCCAGCAGATTTTGTCATTTTAGACTGCCAGGTTGACGAGGAGATTCCCATAATTTTGGGAAGGCCATTTTTGGCCACTGGGAGAGCCCTAATTGATTATGAAACTGGATAGCTAAAGATGAGATTGAACGATGAAGAGATAACGTTTAATGTGCAAAAATCTATGCGGCGACCTGGTGAGTTTGCTAACTGCTCTCTGATAGAAGTTGTGGATGTGATCTTGGAGGAGGAATATGAGACTCTGAATACAAAAGACCCTCTAGCAGCATGTCTTATGAACTTAGAAAAAATGAATGGTGAAAACTTGACAGAGTCGGTTTTGTCTCTTGAAGGGCGAGGGTACTGGAAAAGAGAGCTCGAATTCAAGCTCTTACACTTGGAAGAAAGAAAAACACCTCCAGCTAAGCCGTCAATTGAAGAGCCACCACAGTTGGAACTAAAACCGTTACCTTTTCACCTCAGGTACACTTTCTTGGGACCTAAATCCACTTTACCTGTTATTATCTCATCCAGTTTGTTAGATGTGCAAGAAGAACAACTTTTGCAGGTGTTAAATGAATGCAAGACTGCAATTAGCTGGACCATTGCAGATATTAAGGGGATCAGCCCAATATTTTATATGCATAAGATTCTATTGGAAGATGGGCACAAACCTTCCAGAGAACATCAAAGAAGGCTGAACCCCAACATGAAAGAAGTGGTGAAGAAAGAAGTGATCAAGTGGTTAGATGCGGGAATCATCTTCCCAATCTCTAACAGTAATTGGGTTAGCCCAGTTCAGTGTGTGCCAAAGAAGGGTGGAATGACTGTAGTGCCCAATAAGAATAATGAGTTGATCTCAACTCGTACAGTTACGGGTTGGCGAATATGTATGGATTATAGAAAACTGAACACAGCCACCCGAAAAGACCATTTTCCTTTACCATTCATTGACCAAATGTTGGATAGACTGGCAGGGAGGTCTCACTTCTATTTTTTGGATGGATATTCGGGTTACAATCAGATTTCCATAGCCCCTGAGGATAGACAGAAGACATCATTCACTTGCCCGTATGGCATCTTTGCCTTTCGGAGAATGCCGTTTGGCCTATGCAATGCACCGGCTACCTTTCAGAGGTGTATGTTAGCCATTTTTACTAACATGGTTGAAGATATTATGGAAGTCTTTATGGATGATTTCTCTGTGGTAGGGGATTCATTTGAAGACTGTCTGCACAATTTAAGAAGAGTGTTAAAAAGGTGTGTGGAGACAAATTTAGTGTTGAACTGGGAAAAGTGCCATTTTATGGTACAAGAAGGTATAGTGCTGGGGCATCGAGTGTCCAGTAAGGGTATTGAAGTTGACCATGCTAAGGTTGAGGTGATTGAGAAGTTGCCACTACCCACTTCAGTTAAGGCAGTAAGAAGTTTCCTTGGGCACGCCAGGTTCTATAGGCGATTTATAAAGGATTTCTCAAAAATTGCTAACCCCTTATGTAAACTCCTTGAAAAGGATCATTCTTTTGTGTTTTCTGATGACTGCAGGTTAGCCTTTGAGGAGATGAAAAGGAGACTGGTGACTGCACCAATCATCGTTGCACCCAACTGGGAGCAGCCGTTCGAGCTCATGTGTGACGCAAGTGATTATGCTATAGGAGCAGCCCTAGGGCAGTGAAAGGACAAACTGGTGCACCAATTTACTATACAAGCAGAACACTAAGCGGTGCACAACTCAATTATATCATGACTGAGAAAGAGATGTTGGTTGTGGTGTTTGCATTCGACAAATTTAGGTCTTATTTGATTGGTTCAAAAGTGATTGTTTATACTGACCATGCAGCACTTAGGTACTTGATAGCAAAGAAGGAGTCAAAGCCATGCTTAATCCGTTGGGTTCTTTTGCTACAAGAATTTGATTTGGAGATTCGCGATAGAAAAGGGTCAGAGAACCAAGTGGCAGACCACCTTTCAAGGTTGGAGGGAGCTAAAAAGAAAGTCGAGGTAGAAGATATAACTGAGACATTCCCAGATGAACAATTACTAGTAGTGATATTGGAGGAAGCGCCATGGTATGCAGACATTGCAAACTACCTGGCAAGCGGTATTATCCCCTATGATCTTTCCTCTGTTCAAAAGAAAAAGTTCTTTCGTGACTGTCACAAGTATTATTGGGATGAGCCTTACCTGTTCAGAATTTGTGTTGATAACATGATCCGGAGATGTATCCCCGAGATAGATCAATCTTCTGTTTTGCAGGCTTGTCATGCATCACCATATGGTGGCCACTTCGGAGGAGTAAGGACCGCCGCAAAAATGATGGAATCAGGCTTCTATTGGCCGACAATGTTCAAGGATGCACACTTATGGGTGAAAGGTTGTGACGAATGCCAACGAACTAGGAATATTTCCCGTCGACATGAGATGCCTATGAACCCAATTTAAGAGGTAGAAGTGTTTGACGTGTAGGGAATCGATTTCATTGGGCCTTTCGTCAGCTCATATAGCAACAAATACATACTCGTAGCTGTGGACTACGTGTCAAAATGGGTGGAGGCTGCAGCGCTCCCGACAAATGATGCTAAGGGAGTAATTGGCTTTTTGAGAAAGAATATATTCACCCGATTTGGCACTCCAAGGGCGATAATCAGTGACGGAGGCACTCACTTCTGTAATCGAGCCTTTGCAAAGCTGTTAGAAAAGTATGGTGTACGTCACAAAGTTGCCACCCCATATCATCCTCAAACGAGTGGGCAAGTAGAAGTGTCGAACATAGAGATAAAGAGTGTTTTGACAAAGACTGTGAATGCTACAAGAACGGCTTGGGCAAGAAAGTTAGATGATGCACTCTGGGCCTATCGTACAGCTTTCAAAACTCCGATTGGTATGACGCCATATAAATTGGTATTTGGGAAGGCATGTCACCTACCAATGGAGTTGGAGCATAGAGCTTTATGGGCACTACGACAGTTGAATCTTGATATAGAAGTTGCGGGCACAAGTAGAGTCACAGAGTTGCACGAGCTTGATGAATTTCGTTACCATGCTTTTGAGAGCACAAGATTATACAAGGAGAGAATGAAAATAATGCATGATAAAAATATTCTTGAGCGGAGTTTTAAACCCGAAGATAAGGTATTGCTATACAACTCGAGGTTGAGGTTATTCCCGGGTAAGTTAAAGTCATGATGGTCGGGACCATTTAGTGTGGTGGAGATTCACCCCACCGGAGCCATAGAGATTGCTGCATCAAATGACTCTCGCACGTTTAGAGTCAATGGGCACAGGTTAAAACATTATTTGGGCATGAAAGATGTGAAGGTAGTGTTGGTGACTCATTTGCTCGAGCCACCAAGGTTAAGCGAGCCTTAAGTGCAATTATCTACGTTGTTCCACGATGTTAAATCAGGCACTCGTTGGGAGGCAACCCAATTCGTAGTTGATTTTTAGTGTAGTTAGAATTTTTCCTTGTTTTGGTTTTGTTTTTAGGTACTAACAAGTTTGCAGGTGAGTTGGGCAAGTCGAACAGGGTTTCAGCATCACCTAACGGATAACAGGCGCTGGGGCTGGCGATGCCTGGCTAATGCCAGGGTCTGCCTGGCCTTAGGATGGCGACGCCTGGCTAACGCCAGGGTCTGCCTGGCCTTAGGATGGCGATGCCTGGCTAACGCCAGGGTTTGCCTGGCCTTAGGCTGGCGACGCCTGGCTAACGCCAGGTACTAGGCCAGGCGATGCCAGGTAAGTTATTTCGGCCCAGCTCACGTTATTTTAGTCGAACCTCCTCACATTACACCCCTTAAACACTGAACACAATACACACAACCCTAACCTCACTTAAACCAAAAACATATCAAGCTTTAGAAAAGAAATTCACAAACACACACATCTTCTCATCAATGTTGCTCTCAACCAAACACACTGCATGAATTTCCCTCACCCACAAACACTCAACAACACACTGCCATAGTGGTATCCCACATCCCCATTGAAGTCAAGTTTAGTCTTGCTATGCTTTCACACTAATCAGAAATTCTCAGGCAGCTTCTTCCACTCAAAAGCTTCAAAGGTATGATTTCACTTCTTCCCTTTGCAGTTTCGACAGATGTACATGTATAATATTACACACAAAAATTGGTGGTTGTTCTTCATTGTGATATTGAGTTTGTGTGCCCCAACCCCATGAAACCCCATAGGAATGGTGCTGCAATTATGAAAACATGTGGTAGTACAGAACCCCCAAGCCGATTTGGGAGGATGAGGCAATCCCTCATGTCCATAAGAAATACCATGGCAATAATGCACGTTAATTGTTTGATATAATGCCTCAATGGCATTCCTTGTCCCATTGGAGCCCGAGTCTCCGGGATTAATAGACTAGTGTTATGAAGTCATACACCACGATAAAATCTTAAGTGTGGGGTGGCTCGCGAGTAGCCCATGTATTGTTCTTTGATTCTAATATTAAGGAAAGACGAGGTGAAGTCTGAGTAACCTCGGGAAGTCAAAAAAAATTATGTGTGTAGTGTGTAATACAGTTTTATCTAACTACTGCTTATTTGTGTAGGAATAACGATGCCTCCCAGAAAAGACACCGGAAAAGCCAAGGCTACTTCCACTGCGCCGGCTAAAGTAAAGGCGACCTCAGCACCTCCCCCAAAGAAGAGAAAGGGGGGGAAGCTACCTCCAATCTAAGTGGAGTACAAGTTGTGGCAGCTATAGCAGCTATGCGTCAACAACCACAAGGCCAAAGGGAGTTTGGCATCAACAGCATACCACCGCACACTAAGGATTGGTACAGGCATTGTAGGCCTAAACATGTACACCCGGAAGCAGCTATCAATGAACACAGCTTGAAAGCGAAGTATCAGGCAATTTGGAGGGGCATTCAGGATATGGGGTTGAGCTATGTATTCAAGAACACAAGGAACATTAATCTCAACTTTGTCCGAGAATTTTGTGCAGGGTTTGATCCGCAGAGTACTAAACAGCTAGTGCCGATTCGTGGACGATTGATAGATTTCTCACCCACGGCCATATGTAACTTTTTAGGTGCTCCAAATGTTCCTGTGGAGCCATTAGACCACTTCATTCGCCGGCCTACATACAGAGAGTTGAGACACATGCTTTGTGGTGCCGATTCTACAGCAGCATGGGTCCGGGATAAGATAACTAATCGGCACAAGAGGTTTCCCAAAAAGAAGATGAGGGCGGAGGCTCAAGTGTGGCTTAAACTGATAAATGCTCGGCTCCTACCGTGCAATCATGACACACTCATTAGCCGTGAGAGGACATGTGTACTCTACTTCCTCATGACGGGTCAAAGGGTAAATGTGGGTCATCTGATCCGCTACCAGATGTCTGTAGTCAGAACGAGTAAAAAGATCGATCGAATGCCATTTGCCAATTTTCTAACTCAGTACTTAAGACACGAGGAGGTTGAGGAGGAGCCAGAGTTTGACCACACCATTGATCAGCCCCTACGACAAACGGACATCACTAGCCTCCGACTTAAAGAAGAGACTGCCATGACATCGTTGACAAGTACCGAGCGCAATGCTCGGGATAATAGTTTTATGGCCCATCTCTATGGGATGATGGATTTGCAGCTAAGGATAGGAGGTCGACAGGCCACATCTGAGGAGAGGACTGAATTGGAGCACCGGTACCCGCTCAATGATCATGCCCAGCAGTTGGTTGGGTTAGGAGATGGATACAGACTACCCAATGATGAGGATATCAACACACCGGAGCAGTTTGAAGCTGAGCCAGAGCATTCATTTAAGTGGGAGGAAATTAATTTTCCAACCACATGGACTTTGGATTCGGTTATATCCCCCAGTCAGATAACTGATGTTGTCAGTAATACTGAGTATTCTCATACCCTACTCATTTTTCAAGTTTTGTCATTTTGTGCATGCACTGAGGACATTGCATGATCTAAGTGTGGGGTGGGGACTTGTACATGGTTAATTTTAGTCATTTAGTTATTTAATGTTAATTGTGTTAGTATGTGTTTTTAGTAGTTTAGTAATTGATTTGGCTAAAGAAAAAGAAAAAGTGAGTTGGACTCATCCCGACGATGGATCTCCCAAACGGTTTTCTTGAGGGAAGTAAGTCAAAAGAAAATACCAAAAAGATTTTTTTTGTTGTGTGCAGGTAGTGTAGTAATTCCCCCTTGGTTTTTCTTTGGGCCGCGGTTCTTTTCCAGGGGCTTTTAGTTGAACCAGGCGTAGTTAGTTTTAATTTTTAGGAGTAGGAACCACGAAGCTATGCGTTTAATTGTAGAAATATCTCTTAGCTTTGTTATGCCTTGAGAATAGTTAGTACTAAGGTTGTGACGCTTAGGCTCGGTTTTTGACTCTCGCATAAGTACCTTAAATCGTAGATTCCTAATTTTGCTTAGCTGCTTTGACTGGAGTGTCGCGATGAAACCAATCCTGAGTTAGTTATGTGTCATGCGTGTGTGAGTTTTGTATGTATTCTGTGCACTGAATTTGATGTCTAGAACTTTCCATGTGTGTGTGCAAAGCGAAATAGTAGTCTTGTTCAGTCTGAGAAGTGATATAGGCATTTCTTTGTTAAGCCAGATATATATAGTTTACCCACCTAAAAGTTATGTAACATAGTAAACCCCTTTGAGCCTGTAATCCTGTTTCTTTGGCAACCACCACACTACAAGCCTTACCCAATTGTTTGAATTAACCATCTATTTGAACCTTTTCACCTCGAATGAGCACTTGAATTGTTATGAACTTTGTAAAAGTTAAAGTGTGGGATGATTGGTTTGGTTTTTGAGTGGAACCAATGAAATAAGGAGAAAGGTGAACTGTTTTGAAAAGGTAAGAGCTGCTTGAATCGGAAAAAAAAAAAAAAGAGAAGAGAATATTCGTTGAAAAGTGGCGACTCTTTGTAATTATGCTTAAAGAAATATGGGGTAATATAAATTGAAGTGAAGGTGGAATGTTTGGTTTGGCACAAGTATGGGATGTGTGTTAAAGTATATGTATTAAAGTGCTAAGGGAGGTGTAGTCACTCATATCCAAATATATCATACCCAACCCGCAGCCTACATTACAACCAATAAAAGTCCTACTTGATCTTAGACTGAATGAACTCGATTCATAGAGTATTACACTACGGGCAAGCCTAGGGTGCATCATTTGTAGCATATGAAGGTTATTTCTGAGAGCGAGTGAATTTTGTCTATCTTGAGTTCCTATGTTCTTAAAAATTCATTGTGTGTGGAACTAAGCTCTTTGATTGGGTAAGGGCACATGACTCATAAAGGAAAGGTAATGTTGTTGATATCCATGTCAGAGTAAGTAAGTAAATTATGAATAAAGCATGGTATTTGTGAGTCGAATCTTGAGGCGAAGATGTCACACTTGTGTGATTAAACTGTTTTAAAAATTCTTGGTATAATGAGTTAGGAGAATTGCTTTAAAAGGTCGTATCTATAAGTGTAGTTTGATTGCTCGAGGACGAGCAATATTTAAGTGTGGGGTATTGATGTGTGGCTATAATTTCATAGTTTCGTATATTATGTGCCTTGCATTTTACATGCTTTAATGATAAATTATACTTTATTTGTGCATAATGGAGTCTATTTTATGTGTAGGTGAATTGGAGATGAAAGTAGAGCAAAAAAAATACTTAAACGTCGAAGGTGTGCTCGAGAATAGTGAAAAGGAAAGACCTGGTGAGGCCAGCCAAAGGCCAGGCTAGACCAGGCTTTAGCGTGGCGAGGCCAGCCTAAGGCCAGGCTGAACCAGGCTTTAGCCTGGCGAAGCCAGCCAAATTCCAGGCGTTAGGCTGGTGACGCCAGGCCTGAGGCCAGGTCCAATCCGAGTTTTGAAGACTTAATTCATTCCGGATTTGATTAGGACTCGGCCCACACGTTTAGGATTTCTTCTACACATATAAATAGACCTAAAATACCACTTGGAAGGACGTTTTTTTTTTTGCAGCTAGAGGCAAGAAGAGCTCGTAGAATCACTCTTTGGAGTTAGAATCATCATTTTTACATATTTTCATCTTTACTCTCTATTGTAATTATGCAAAATATTTGGGATATTGTTATTATGACTATGAGTAGCTAACTTCCTAATCTAGGGTTTTGATGGAACCTATTGAAGGATGATTTTCTTGTTATGTTAATATAGATTTGCCGTAGTATTTTCTCTATTTGTTCAACTATATTATTCTTGTGGTTGATTGAAGGGCCTTTAATTAGCTGTGCCTATTTAGTATGTATTACTCGGGAGAGAGTACATATTTAGGTAGTTGTTGAACAACATCACTCCTAAACGTATATGAGGGATCAATACGGAGGTTTAAAGGTGGGTTTAGGGATAACGAAACCTTGGTGCGATCTGAGTGAGCTGTGCTTAATGCTAGCTAGCGTAATTCGGGAGAATATGTCTAGTAATTGTGGTAATTACTCGGCAGAGAGTTACGACAGTTAGAGCGCTCATGATCGGTAGAGAAGACTTAGGCAAATTTATAGAAAACGTAGCGGAAAAGATTCCGACAATAGAGGAAATCATAACCTTAGATCATTCCAATTCTTGTTTATAACCCGTTCGTAGTTAGTCGTTAATTATTATAATTTAATTACGTAATATTTAGTTAGTAAAAACCAATCTGTTACTTAAATCTTTCTGAAGATTGATTGTGTGAATTTGTGCGAGTCTAGTAGCTGTATTTGATAGGTTAATTCCTTGTGGGATTCGACTCCGGACTTATTAGCCGGAATATATTTGCAACGACCGCTTAGTCCTTTTTATAAGGCATAGTTGGGCGTGATCAGGAACTTACTACTCTGGATTCATTGTGATCGAGGGAAGATGGAATTCGCCGGTGTACGAGGGATTTACCGGTGAGAATTGACCGGAATGTGAATCGGAATCTTTTGTGGGATAATTAAGATGCAAAAATGTGAGCAAACGATATGGAATGAGAGCGCACCTGTGATGAAGACACAAAAGGCGTTGAAATTTGAGAAGGAGATCCTTCCTATTTTTTCCTTTAGCTTTTACTAATGTACCCGACCCACAATATGAAATTTAAGATTTTTTATAGCTCTCTCTCTCTCTCTCTCTCTCTCTCTCTCTCTCTATATATATATATATATATATATATATATATATATATATATATATATATATATATATATATATATATAGGCTTTAAAAAAAATGATGTGGCATATCTCTTTACCCAAGAAACACACCTATCTTTTTTCTCCTTTTCTTGAAATTTCTCTTTTTTCTTTTAGTCTTTTCATTCAATCCAACTTATTAAAAGGCTACAACGTTTATTAAGGAAATATTAGTGCTTACCGTTTACTTTCCCCTATTCTTTATTGCGTATTATGTTACACCATAATTATTATTGTTTTAATGTATGTTCTTCCTTTTTAAAGTTTTGTTTCATTTTCAGATCTTCCTCTACCTAATGTGAAGGTGTTCGATATTAAAAGGTAAGCAACGAGTTCATTTTGTAACTTTTGTTATTTAACTTTCTGTAAGGTTTTTCTTATCAATTTTGTTGAATCTTCAAGTCTTTGTCTATTCACCTTGCAATAGCTCCTAATATTTGGGGTTGTGTTCACAGGAATGCATACTAAATTTTAAAGGGATGCAATTGTTCACATATATTTATTCCTACAGATTGTCAATAAAAAGTTGTGATCTTCCTCTGCCATGGAGTGCAATATCTCAATGAAAGGTCATCATCTCAACATAACAAAACTTTTTTTTTTCCTTTTTGCGTTGTAATCACTATATGTAACTGGATTACTACAACCAATATTGGGTATATGAAATCAAATCGATATACTTTTGCTTGTGTATTATAATATTTCTTGAATACTTTGTATCTTGTATTTGAACAAATATCAACTTTTCTTTTGGTAACTAATTGTTTTGCAAATTGAACTTTGTGTGTGTGTGTGTGTGTGTGTATAATTTTGTGGGTATTTTAAATTGGATAAGATTTATGTCTCTTTTTGTATATTATGGTGTTTTCTTGGTTATTGTCTTATTTTTCATGTATATGAAATTTAGTCAAATTTATTTTTTGCTTTTCAGTTTATGGTGTTTACATTTGGATTTTTGCGTTTATGTTACCACAGTTGAATCAAATGAGAAAATCAGAGGGGAAAAAGCTCAAACTCAGGCTGGTAAAGGCAAGACTAAGGGGAAAAGATGATAGTTTGACTCCTGGTTTTTATCATTTCAACTATATAGCTATGAATGAAAAATGCCCTAAGCCACATTGTCGTTAGAGGAAGTTACTAGATTGAAATGTCAAAACATTGGAGTATTTTTTGGTTCATCTATTTGTTGAGTTAGAAGATGATGACTGTAAATTTCTTTTGTCTTATGGGTTTTCTCTCCGCTCGATGTATATCGATTCTTGCTCTTTTTCTAAGGTAGTTACATTTATATTGTATTCTTTAGATAGATTTTTTGATGAAATATAGTTCCATCATTTTCCTCATTTTTTCATTCATGAGCTATTGCATGGCAGCTTCAAGGTAGAATTTGAAAAGACTAAAATGTTATTTATCTTTTTCCTCCTTTTTCTGTGTGCCTTTTCTCCTATTTTGTATTTACAATTCTTAATTAATATTACTTTTTTAATCATAATTCTTAATTAAATACTACGACCTTTTTGCTATTTTAAAGCTTAAGTGTCAATTAGTAAAGACTTTGGGTTTGAGTCCTATAAATGAAAGAAATTATTGGTAAGACGACATTCTCTTTACAAACCTTACCAAATTCAACTTAGGAAACCGAGGCTTCAACGAGCTGGACAATACTAAAAGACATACTTATAATATATTAAGAATGACAACTGTGTCCTGGTCCATTCTCAACGGGTCTTTCGTTTGGATACAAGTTATATAGAAATTAGTAATATAATATAAAGATTATCTTTATCTGTTGTTGAACATTTAGTTTGATATATATATATATATTACAAAATAAAATTAGTATACAAATGTGTTTACTTTTTAAACAAAATAAGAAGTCTTTTTTGCTATTATAAGAGTTAGGTTTGTTATTTTAGTGTTTTTTACTCATGTATTACCTAATACTCAGCATTCTAATTTCATATCTATGTGCATAAATTAATATATAAATCTCCTTGTACCCTTGGCAGCCTTAGTAGTGGTAGTTCATATTGGTAGGTACTAGCTGCTATGGATAATAATAGTTGTCACGACCCAATTTCACCTATAGATCGTGATAGCGCCCAACATCACAGCTAGGCAAGCCAACTAGTGAATTTAACATATAACTATTATTTTAATAAATTTTTCCGAATAATTTAACTATTCTTACTTGTAATATTTAAGAAATGTAAAGATTTTGATTAAATAAAAATTCCAAGAAAAATACTTAAACCCAAAATTCTACCAATGTGTGTGCCAAGACCTGATGTCACAAGTGTATGAGCATCTAGTAGATTATACAAAGAAATCCAAAATATTGTCTGAATACAAAATAGACAGAAAATAAATACAAAGAGAGACACTAGGTGATGCGAAACGGCTCAGGAGAAGCAACTAACCGCTAAGCCTCAGGATAACGTGGGTTCGCACCGGTAGGACTACTAAGATTCATGTTTCATATCCTACACAAAAAGTGCAACAAGCGTAGCATGAGTATGTAAACAACGTGTACCCAGTAAGTATCAAGTCTAATCTCAAAGAAGTAGTGACGAGAGGTCGACTTTGACACTCACTATGGGTCAATAACATTAGGATAGTAATATTTAAGTAAACATGATTTATGTGAACATCAATAATCTCCTTAACCAGCAAATAAAATAATCAATTCTTTAAATTCCAATAAATTCTAATTTATCAACTAGCTTCACAACTGCAATAAAATATCAAGTTATCGTGCAATTATTATTATTAGGCACGATTTTCGACGTGATCGTATGGCCCGATCCAGAGTGTCGTGTACACTGCCGAGGGATGTGCGGCACGATCCATAGATGCATCTATACTGCTGAGGTGTTCGACCTGCTCCACAAGAAAGGAGGGCATTTTCTAATGAACCTCCGGAATGAGAATTTATATATATATATATATAAGATTAACACAGCTTTATAGAGCGGTGGTTAGACCGGCCATGATGTATGGGGCTGAGTGTTGGCCTGTTAAGAACTCACATATCCAGAAGATGAAAGTAGCAGAGATTAGGATGTTGAGGTGGATGTGCGGGCACACTAGAATGGATAAAATTAAGAATGATGATATTCGGGAGAAGGTGGGCGTGGCTCCCATTGATAACAAGATGTGGGAAGCGAGACTTAGATGGTTCGGGCACGTTCAGAGGAGAAACCCAGACGCTCCGGTAAGGAGGTGTGAGCGGCTGGCCTTGGAAGGGTCGAGAAGAGGTAGAGGGCGGCCTAAGAAGTATTGGGGAGAGGTAATCAGGCAGGACATGGCGAGGCTTCAGATTTTCGAGGACATGGCCCTTGGTAGGGAGTTGTGGAGGTTGAATATTAGGGTTGTAGGTTACGAGGTAGTTGAGTCTTACCTTAGTTCGTACATTTGTGACGCTAGCTTGGTAGGGTTTTTGTCTAAGACAGCTAGTAGCAATGTTGTGTCTTACTACTCTTTCATTTTTCATAGAGACGACTCTATTTAATGGTTACCGCTTTTGCTCTGCACCTATTTTCTGACTTTCATGACGTTGTTAATTTTTTCTTATAGTATCTGTTGGTGGTACTGATATTGTCTCTTTTCTCTTCTTTTCTTTTCTTCTTCTTGAGCCGAGGGTCTTTTGGAAACAGCCTCTCTACTCCTCGGGTAGGGATAAGGTCTGCGTACACACTACCCTCCCCATACCCTACTAGTGGTATTTTAGTGGGTCGTTGTTGTTATAAGATTAATACATGAGGATGTACAAATTTCTATTAAGAGATAAAGATTTTGCCACAAAATTCAAGTATGTAAAATTTAAGTATTTTATAATTTTCTCTAACAATTTACAATATAATCTTAATACTTTAATTAAATAAAAGATACGATTATCACAAGTAATTCATGATTTGAGTTCTAAACTACCCGAACTTAGCATAATAGTAGCTACGTATGGACTCTCATCACCTCGTGCGTACGTAGCCCCCATAATTAGCAACAACTATTAATTTAAATCACATATGGGATAAATTCCCTCTTACAAGGTTAGACAAGAGACTTACCTTGTCTCAAAGTCCACTTTCCGATCACAACATCGCGTTAAATTCTCAATTTGATACCGAAAAATCCGAAATTATCCAAATGTTATACAAAATAATTAATACATGCTCAATAATTCTAAATTAGACTATTAAATTAATTATCCCAACCCAAAATGGTATAATTCCTAAAATTCATCCCGGGCCCACGTGACCGAATTCCGAAAATTATCGGAGAAAACTATTACCCATAATCTTAGAAACTCAAATATACAATTTTTATCCAATCCCATAATCATTTTCGTGATTAAAATCTCATTTTTATAAAAACCTAGGTTTTTATCTAAACCCTCAATTTTCACGATTTACAGATTATAATCTACCCATAATCTATGTCTTTAACTCAAGGTGTGTAGAATTAACTTACCTTCAAGTTGTTAGTTGAAATCCCTTCTAACAAACTCCAAAATCGCCCCAAAATGGAGGAAAAACGGACTAAAATGGCTGAGCCTCGCCCCCTTTTAACATTTTGTCCAACAATATTTTTGCACCTGCGAAGGGTTAGCCGCACCTAAGGAAAATGCCTCGAAGGTGCGAGTTTCCCTCGCCTGGCCAAGCTCCGCATCTGCGGAAAAATGGCTTGCTTATGCGAAGCCGCTCCTGCGGCTGACGAGCCTCACATGTGTTGGCTCCCGCTTCTGCGGCCCTTGGGCCGCTTCTCCGGTCGCGCATCTGCGCCCAGCTCGTCCGCATTTGCGCATTCTGGCTACCTTCACTTGGCCGCTTCTGCGAGCTCGCACCTGCGGCTGGCCAAGCACAGGTGCGATTGTAGCAGAAGCTGGAAGCTTTAGATGCTGCTCCAATTTCCAAAATTGGTCCGAGCCTCGTCCGGTTAACACCCGAGGCCCCTGGGGCCCCCGCCCGAACATACTAGCTAGTTTGAAATCATAACACGGACTCGCTCGAACCCTCGGAACGTGTAATACAACTTCAAAACTAAGAATCATACCTCAAACCAAATTGATTTAACTTAAGATTTTTAAATTCTTCAAACTTACTCCAAACGCGCCGAAACATACTTAAACTACTCGGAATGATACCAAGTTTTGTTTGCAAGTCTTAAATCACCATACGGGGCTATTCCTAGGCTTAGAATTTCAAACGGACCTCGATTACTCCAAAACCTACTCCAAACCAAATTTAAAGTACCTTAAAACCTTCAAATAACTTGTTTTCACTATTAAGCGTTGAAACACTCTCGGGTTGTCCAAAACCTGATTCGAACATACGCCCAAGTCCAAAATCATCATACGAATCTATTGAAACCGTCAAATCCCGATTCCGGGGTCGTTTTCTAAAAATGTTGACCGAAGTCAAACTTGGCCTTTTAAAGCCAAACTAAGGAACTAAGTATTCCGATTTTAACCCGAACACTTCCAAATCCCGAACCAATAATCCCCGCAAGTCATAAATTGGTTAAAGTACATACGAGGAGTCTTATTTAGAGGAACGGGGTTCTAAAAGTCAAAATGACTGGTTGGGTCGTTATATTCTCCACCTCTTAAACAAACATTCGTCCTCGAACGAGTTTAGAATTATACATGGAGTGCTAAATAAGTGTGGATATTTGCTCCGCATGTCCTCCTCGGCCTCCTAAGTCACTTTCTTAACTGGTTGGCCCCTCCACTGGAATTTTACCGCAGAAATCTTCTTGGACCTCAACTGGCAAACCTGTCTATCAGCAATGGCAACTGGCTTTTCTTCATAACCCAAGCTCTTATCTAGATAAACTGTGCTGGAGTCTAACACATGTGACAGGTCGGTATGATACTTTCGGAGCATATATACATGGAAAGCCGGATGAACTCCCGATAAACTGGGAGGTAAAGCAAGCTCGTAAGCAACCTCCCCAACTCGTCTTAACACCTCAAATGGGCTTGCATACCTTGGGCTCAACTTGCCCTTCTTCCCGAATCTCATGATTCCCTTCATCGGCGAAACTTTCAAGAGAACTTTTTCACCCACCATAAATGATAAATCATGCGCTTTCTGATCCGCGTAACTCTTCTGTCTGGACTGTGTTGTACGAAGTCACTCCTGAATCAACTTTACCTTTTCTAAGGCATCCTTCACCAAATTAGTACCATATAATTTAGCCTCACCGGGCTCAAACCATCCTATGGGTGAACGAAATCGCCGACCATATAAAGCCTCAAATGTCACCATCTCGACGCTGGATTGGTAATTGCTGTTATAAGCAAACTCGGCCAAAGGCAAGAAACGATCCCACTGACCTCTAAAGTCAATCACACATACCCTGAGCATATCTTCCAAAATCTGAACTATCCGCTATGACTGCCCGTCGTTCTGCGGATGAAAGGTCGTGCTGAGCTTTACGTGGGTCCCCAATTCACTGTGTACTGCTCTCCAAAAATGTGGAGTAAACTAAGGGCCTTTATCCGATATGATAGAAATTGGCATACATTGCAATCGAACTATCTCCTAGATATAAATCTGGGCCAACCTCCCTGAAGTATACGTAGTCACAACCGGAATGAAATGTGCCGACTTGGTCAACCCGTCGACAATGACTCAAACTGCATCAAATTTCTGTAAGGTCCGCGACAACCCAACTACAAAGTCCATAGTAATGCGTTCCCATTTCTACTCCGGTATAGTAATTATCCGATCCAAAATGGTAAAATTCCTAAAATTTATCCCGGGCCCACATGCCCGGATTCCGGCAATTTTCGGAGGAAATCGATACCCATAATCTCAAGATTCCATAATCATTTTCATAGTAAAAATCTCATTTTTATTAAAACCTAGGTTTTTCATCTAAACTCTTGATTTCCACGATTTACAGGTTATAATCTACCTATAATCTATGTATTTAACTCAAAGTGCGTATAATTAACTTGCCTTCAAGCTGCAAGTTGAAATTCCCTCTAAAAAAATTCAAAATCACCCAAGAATGGAAGAAACGGGGTTAAAAATGATGGAATCCCATTTTTAAGACATTCTGCCTGGCACAGTAGGCCCCTTCTTCGCGAACGAGGTCAGTGCCTTGCATTCGCGAAGACAAAAATTCCTCAGCTTTAAAAATACCCTTCGCAAACGCGACATGGGTCTCGCGAACGCGAAGGCTTACTGGCCTGCCCTTCTCGAACGCGTAGGGAAATTTCACCCGGTCCCAGTCCTCCTTCGCGAACGCGAGTAGACCTTCGCGAACAAGTAGGCCTAAACTCCAGGGCTTCGCGAACGCATCGCCTGTCACGTAAACACAAAGGGAAAAAACCTAAGACTTCGCGAATGCATCGCCATTCACGCGAACGCGAAGGGAAATTGCCGAGCCCCATTTTTCCTTCTTCGCGAACGCGAGGGACCTTATGCGTTCGCGAAGAAGGAAACCAGAACTGGAATTTCTGATTTTTCCAACTTAGCTCCGGATGGTTCAAAATACACCCGAGGCCCCCGGGAGCCCGTCCAAATTCTCCAACACTCGAAACACGTAAATCAACAACGAAGCTAATAATCGCACTCCAAGACCGAATTGGATCAAAATATGGACTTCAAGTTTCTAAATTCCTCCGAATGTACCGAATCATACTTATACTACTCTGAATGATACCATACAGAACTATTCCCAGACTCGAAATTTCAAATGGACCCTGATTACTCCAAAACCTACTCCAAACCAAAATTTAAGAATCTTAAACCTTTATATAGTTGATTTTCACTATTAAGTGCCGAAATGCCCCCGAGTCGTCCGAAACCCTATTCGAACATATGCCTAAGTTCAAAATCATCATACAGACCTATTGGAATCATCAAATCCCGATTCCGGGGTCGTTTTATAAAAATATTGACCGAAGTCAAACTTGGCCTTTTAAAGCCAAACTAAGGAACTAAGTGTTCCGATTTCAACCATAACACTTTCAAATCCCAAACCAACTATCCCTGCAAGTTATAAATTATTAAAAGCACATACAAGGAATTTTATTGAGGGGAACAAGGTTCTAAAAGTCAACAAACATAAAACAAAGTTAAACTAAATCGAATCGAAGCAAACCAGGCCACGTTGGACACCATCAGGCTTGATCATGATGAAGGTCTGCTCCATTTTTTCGGTTATTTTGTTGTCCTGAATTTTGCACTCACAAAACTTAGTGAGAGTGGAAGTAGCTGTGTTTCTACCGAATGTGGGAGTATGGCTACTTTAACAATAAAAAAATTGATTCTATTTTGGGAAATGCTATGTGCAAAGTAATCTGTGGGGTTGTAAAACTATCCAACCAGGAAATTCCACGTTATGTTTGGTTTCCTTCTCTTCATCTTAACACAAATTTCACAATATATATATGTACATATTTTAAGCCAAAAATTTTGTTCACCTGCGTTGGTTTGGGGTACCGTCAGCCCTCCGGGAGGATTGCCCACCCAATTCAAAGTTTTTTTCCTCGAAGTTTCAACCTTGTTCACTATGACAACAATCACAACTATAAACAGACTCGTGACTATGTCAGGGCAATAAGCTCTGCTCTCTCGACTCTCGCAATCCCTACTCTAATCAAAAAATTAAAGGACCCTACTGAAGATAGGCTGTCAAGCTGCTAAATCTCCTCGATTAAGAGATGAATTTGTTGAATTGCAGCAGAAATGAAGTAACAGAAATGGAGCTCGAAGAGGAAAATTGATAGAAAAGAAAACAGAGAGAAATCAATTCAAATTTTGCTTCTATCTTGGTCAACTAAGAAATGAGTTCTTACACTAGCATATATACACGTAACTACTAACCTCCACTAACTGAATCAATTAAATTAGAGCTTTATAACTATTATTTACACTAACTTACTACAGTTAACTAAAGCTAACTATGATTAAGTGACTTCAGTGCATGCAGTATCCTTTACACCCCTCCCCTCCAGGGGAAATGAAGACATTCTTCATCCTTAACTTGGATACCACGTAGTTGTGTTGACGAATTGTGAGGCCTTTAGTGAGGACATCAGCAGGTTGTTCAGAAGAAGCCAAGTAGAGGATGTGAACTAAGCCTTGTTGAACTTTCTTTCGGATGAAATGACAATCGATGTCGATAAGCTTTGTGCGCTCATGAAAGACAGGATTTGCAACAATCTGAATAGCAGATTTGTTGTCATAAAACAAGGAAACTGGCACCTGAATGTTCACGTCAAGCTCCCTAAATATCCCAACCAACCACACAATTTATGCGATGGTAGAGGCCAAACTCCTATACTCAACTTCAGCAGAGCTTCTGGAAATAGTGGACTATTTTTTTGATTTCCAGAACACCAAAGAATTTTCAAACTTCAGTAGGTACATAGTGACAGAACGCCTGGTGTTAGGGAAACCTGCCCAATCAGCATCACATAAGGCACTTAGATGAAAGTAAGAGGTTGATGGCATAAGGATCCCCTGCCCTGGTGCATGCTTAACATATCTCACTAGACGTAGGGCTACTTCCAAATAGGACTGCTTAGGTGAATGCATGAATTGGCTGAGGCATTGCACAAAAAATGCAATGTCATGCCTAGTAATGATCAAATACAACAATCTTCCAAGTAGTCTCTGATAAGGACCAGGATCATCATGAACTCCAAAGTGAATGTCAAACTCAGCAGTAGTGAGCATTTGATTGAGCTCAAAAGGAACACCTACAGGCTTTGCTCTAGATAAGCCCAAGTCTGAGATGAGCTCAAGAGCATATTTTCTCTAATGTATAAGTATTCCATCTCTTCCTCTTGCAAACTCTATTCCCAAAAAATACTTCAAGGCACCTAAGTCCTTGATCTTGAAACTCTACTACAAGTTGGCCTTAGTTTCTTGAATCAGAAGGGAGTCATCACTAAGGCTGTCCAACGGGACGGGACGTCCTGACCCATCCCGGTCCCGTACCGCATTTCCCGTCCCACTTAATTTTAAACGGGATGGGCCCATGTTAAACGGGACACGGGATGGGACGGGATGGGACGGGATGGCTATTTCGTCCCGTTTATCCCGTTTCATTTCGTCCCATCCCGTCCCGTCCCGTCCCACCCGTCCTGTCCATCCCGCGTCCCTTTTTTCTGAATTATAGTCGTTGGACAACAGTTATAATTGCAAAAATAGTCGTTCCCAACGGCTAAAAACGGCCATATTTGGCCCCCACTCCCCCAAAACACCTGTTACCCCCCTCCCCCCAAAACTTTTAATATAATCCCTAAGTTTATTAAATTATACTTTGGCCCTATTTTCTACTATAAATACCCTCATCCTTCTTCATTTTTTCACAAAAAATAAATCATTCTCTCTCAAATCTCTTACATTCTATCTATATTATTCTCTCAATTTTCTCGCAATCAAGTGATAAGTTTCAAGTATTTGGACAAAAGTTTGGAGCAACTTTCAAGCTTCAAATTAATTCGTCAAGTATTTAGAGCAATATTTTGGGCAGTTTCTTCAAGTTTTAATATTTAATCACGGTGCACTCGTTCCATCTCCTAATTTTAATATATATTTTTTGCGCATTATTTTAGTGCTTAATTTTTGTGTTTACTTTACGTGTTCTATTTTCGTATTTCATTTGTGTTTTTAATTTTTGTGTTAACTTTTTTAATTTAATTTTGTATTTAAATTATGGCACCTAAAAATGTATTTGGCGTATTTTAAAAAACTAGTAAAAAAAGTAGTAAAGGTGAAAGTAGTAGTAATCCTAATCCTAGTCCTAATCCTAGCCCTTCTCCTATAATTAGAAAACATATAGATGAAATGACTCATGTTGATGAAACTTCATTTTTTCAACCCCCCGCATATTATAATATTAATTTCGGAGAACAACTAGATCATGAAATTTTACAAAGATAATTTGGCAATGATATTTTTATTGAGGACGAAGAAAATGAGGATGAAGAAAATGAGGAAGAAGAATTAGATGAAACACCCACCAGTCCCGCAACACAAGCTCCAACTCAGAGTCAATCTCGGTCTGGAGCTTTACCCCTTGTACCTCCTGTAAGGGGTAAGCTTAAGGGTGAACGTCCCAAAACATCACTTGTATAGAAATATTTTAAACATGATAAAGTCAATCAACGTGCTACATGTGAAATATGTAAGCAACGATTTGCGCATACCAAAAGTGGTGGGACGGGGGGTTTATCTAGGCACTTAGGTAGGGACCACAAAGCTTTATGGATACAAGCTAAAATAGACTGGTGATTCATGGGTTTGATGAATTTGGAGACCGGACAAATACCGGATCCTAGCACCGGTACTAGCACTCCTAGTGGATCTGGCGGGAGTTCTAATTTTTTACAACAGCAGCTTGACCCTGCTTCTGGTACTATTTTATGCCCCTATAACAAAGATAGAGATCGTGAGAACTTAGCAAAAATGATGGTTGTATGTGGCTTACCTTTTACTTTTCCTTCTCACTCTGCTTTTGTGCATTATATACAAGAAACTTATAATCTTGCTTTTCAGGGTTTTCCTAAGACTACAGTTAGAAATGATGTTTTTAAATTTCAAACCGAATATCTTCAGTATATTCGTTGTGTATTTTTTTACTTAAATTGTAAAGTGTCTATCACATCTGATATAGGTCATAGTCTTAATGGTTGTGATTATTTAAATGTTATATGTCATTGGGTTGATCATCACTTGAACATGTAAAAACGTATTATTGGTTATAAATTTGTTGATTCAAAACACATTGAAGCATATATTGCAACTACTGTTCTACAAATACTTGATTTTATGGACTCATTGATAAAGTTTTAACTATCACCTTAGATAATGCTTCTGCTAACACAACTGAAGCAATTAGCTTAAGAACTAGACTCTGTCCAATTAATCCGGTAATTTTTCATGTTAGATGTGCATGCCATATTTTTAACTTGGTTGTAAAAGATGGTATTAATTTATTTTCTGATGCTTGTAGTAAAGTACAACATGCTTGCGGCTATATTTTTCGTGCTAATAAAGCGAGTAGAATTCGTGAATTTGCTCAACAATGTGCTAGTGCTAACCTTCCATATAGAAAAGTTCCAAAAGATATTTGTACTAGGTGGAATTCTACTTATGAAATGCTTAAAGTTGCTTATGATTATCGGGTGCCTATACAAAAGGTATTTAATATGCATAATGGTATCCCCGCTGATCAAATTGTTGATTCTGATTGGGATCAGATCAAAGAGCTTAATAAATTTTTAGAAAAATTTTATTATGCTACAAAATAATTTTTTGGTATATATTATCCTACTATTACACAAATATTATGGTATATTTGTGAAATTTTTGTTATATTTGGTAAGTATAAAACTAATCCAACTTATGCACCGGTCATTAATGAAATGATTGCAAAATTTAAAAAGTATTTTTTCCCTATTCCCCAAGTTTATTTAATTTTTACTATACTTAACTCATCTTTAAAATTAAGAGGTGCAAAGGGACTTGTTCGTAAAATTTATGAGAATTTAGCAATTCAAGAAAATGAAGAACCATCTCTCGAAGAATGCCAAACTAATATATATTCTTATGTTAGATCAATGTTTGATAAATATAAATCTATGGAAACAACATGTGGTGAAACTGCTCCTTCTACTTCTAAGTCTAGAGTAGAAGTTCTATAGGGAGATATGGATGATATAACAGGTTTTGATTCCTCTATTGATGATGAACTTGATTCTTATCTTAATCAAGGATTGGAAAGTATTAAAGACGAAGAAGGCAACGAACAACTTTTGGCATGGTGGAGGGAGCGTGGCAAGGCTTTTCCAACACTTTCAATAATGGCCCGAGATATCCTTGCTATTCAAGCATCATCAGTAGCATCGGAGAGTGCTTTTAGCGCGGCAAAATTTCAAATAGGAGATCATAGACATTCATTAGCGGAGGACAGCCTAGAGATTTTCGTATTATTCAGAGATTGGATTAATTCAGAAAGAAGAAATCTTGGTTTTGAAAAATTAACCACTAGGGAAGAAGAAGAATACAATAAGATACTTAGCACTGGGAGCGATGACGGCATAGAACTCATGGAACATCAATCTACATTGTCAATTCCAGAATAATGTCCGAGAGAAATTATAGATAAGTTACAACGAAGTTATATAGGAGCTTACAAATATTAGTATGATAATTTATAATTGGCTATTAAGAGGCCTAGTTCAAACACAACCCTTCCTAGAAGGTGGCTGCGTAGATTAGGTGCTCTTCAAAAGAATTATAGTTGTATGTGAGATTTGAAAGTTCTATTAATAAAATAAAAGGCAAGCGTTGAATTTGTTTTATGAATTGTCTTACACTCTTACTTAGTTATTTAATGGCTTGAAATTATATTAAATAAATTATAACTCTATTATAAATTTATAATTACTAGAATATTTCATTACAAGTCTTTTGTTTTAATATTTTATAATTCTTTACTTAGTTTCCTAATTTTCGTTTAATTTTTAAGTTTATTAAATAAGTCAAAAAACTAGATGTTGCAAACTTTAAAAACTTAGTCATTGTCAAAATAATATCCGTTGCCAAACTCAATGTTTAAATAAATTTTTTTTTAAAATGGCACTTAAGGCCCGCGAACCTGTCCCGTCCCGTCCCATCCCGTTTGTTAGCGGGACGGGATGGGCCTACCGTTTCGTCCCGTCCCATTTCGTCCCGTCCCGTTCCGTCCCGCCACCGTCTCGGCTAAATATCGTCCCGTCCCGTTCTGTCCCGTTAATTTTGTCTCGTCCCGTCCCATCCTGTTGGACATCCATAGTTATCATTAGTGATCAATAGGTCATCCACACAGACCAACACCACCACAATATTGCCAATAGACTTTTTAGTGAATAAGGAATAATCCAAGTGACTTTGAGTGAATCCATAGGACAAAAGGGTATGGGTAAGCTTGATGTTCCACTGCCTTGAGGCTTGCTTGAGTCCATACAAGGACTTAAGTAACTTGCACACCTGAAACTTTCCCTGTGGATGACTGAATCCTTGAGGCAAGATCATGAAACCTCTTTATCTTAATCTCCTTTTTAGACATCCATTTGATGAATGTCCCAATGCTTAGCTGCTGCTACAGAGATGATTGCTCTGACGGTAACCATCTTAACGACTGGAGTGAAGGTTTCTTGGTAATCTAGACCCTCTTGTTGATTGTAGCCTTTGGGAATTGTGAACACCTAATTTTTGACCATGTTTGAATTTTTCACCACTTTTAGTATGTAGATATATTTTAAGTTTCAATCTACATATTTTAGCTCTTATTTCACCTTTTATAGTTATTACTTAAGAAGATTATATCACACATATTACCACCAACACAATTATTCCCTCACAACTCGCACTCCCACTCTTCCTCTTTAACAACTCCCACTCTCACTCTTCTTCTTTAACAACTCACACTCCCACTCTCTCTTACTTATATAAAAAAATACTCTATCATACACATATGGGGGGCTCTCAGCAGACTCAAAAAGAAGACAAAGCTTGAGAACTTTGAGGAAATTTTTCAGAGAGCAAAAACCTTCCAAAAAACATACATAGTTTTTGAAGTCGTTTTTGACTTCTTTCTCATTCGAAAGTTATTGTGTTTCCGAGTTTCATTACCGCCGAGTTCACTGCTTTTTACTGCTGTTGCTGTTCCGTTTTGGTTGGAGTTTTGGCTTGTTGGTTCACTGTCTTGTCATTTCCCTTCTATTTTATGCAAAATATTATTTTTTCCAACTCTATATTTTAATTCTTAGTTGCATAAAGTTATGGCGATGAATGTGTTGATATGTTATTACTGTTTCTTTAACTCATAAATGAAAGAATTAATGTTCAAACTTAATGAAACATATGTTCTCTTTTTCCTTTAAGTTCCAGATTCTTCTAATTTCTTTGTGAGTTTAAAAGTTGTATATGATTTGTCTCAATTGGTAGACCTAATTGAGAGACTGTTGGTAGACCTAATTTGTATAATAGTACAATTTAGTTTAAGGAACAAGTGACTAAGATCAATTTTAAAATCTTCTGATAGTTTATAGCTTAGAGTAAATGTTTGTGTCTAGTTTAAAACCCCGTCAGTGAAACATACTTAGTACTTTGAGATACTGTGTTACATAAATAAAATATTAGCTTCTTTTGTTCTTCTTTTAGTTTAAATAGAGGGTGCACGTTAAAAGTTTTCTTTTCCTTTTATAAGTTTCTCCAAGGGTTCTTAAGTAGAAATGAATGTTTGAAGATAAAAGAAGACTATGTGTGACTATTGGGAATTTCGTTTATTGCCATTTGAGAATTAAAATGTTTGAACCACGTCCTTGCTACTGTTTGAGAAAAGTTGTCTTTTCTTAAATGTTTCATTCTTCTTAAGTACTGAAAATAATTTCAAGTGATTGCATATTGTGACAGGAAAAATTATGTGAAGTTTTTTTAGAGTAAGTGACTGTTTTGTTGGAGTTATTACTATAAGAGCTTGGTTAAAAAGCACGAATTACACCTCAATTCAACCCTAATAAAACTAAGAAATTCTAATTGCTATATTCGATGCCGAAACCTATCAAATCAATTCCGATTGACCTCAAATTTTGCACACAAGTCATAAATGACATAACGGACCTATTCAAATTTTCGGAATCGGATTCCGACCCTAATATCAAAAAGTCAAATCCGTGGTCAAACGTCGGAAATCTTTAGCCTTTAAATTCCTAGTTTCCGTTAAATGGCCATAACTTGAGCTTGGTACCCCCAAATTAAATTACGGGCATTCGCCCAAGTCCCAAATCACGATACGGACCTACTGGAACTGTCAAAATACTGATTCGGGTCCGTTTGCTAAATTTATTGACCAAAGTCAATTTAATTGAGTTTTAAAGCTCAATTTCATATTTTAATCAATTTTTCATATAAAACCTTTTCGAAAAATTATACATACTGCGCACGCTAGTCGAGGAATGATGAATAGTACAATTTGAGGTCTCATAATACAGAAATAATTATTAAATTTAAAGATAACCTTTTGGGTCATCACATTCTCCATCTCTAAAACAAACGTTCGTCCTCGAACGGAATTAGAAAAGTACCTGAGCTGGTGAAAAGGTGTGGATATTTACTCTGCATGCCCGACTCGGACTACCAGGTAGCCGTCTCAATTGATTGACCTCTCCATTGCACCTGAACTGAAGGATAACTCTTAGACCTCAATTGTCGGACCTGCCGGGCTAGAATAGCTACCGACTTCCCTTCGTAAGTCAAATCCTTGTCCAATTTGACTGAGCTGAAATCTAACACATGGGACGGATCACCATGATATTTTCGGAGCATAGACACATAAAACACTGGATGAACCACTGATAAACTAGGTGGTAATGTAAGTCTGTAGGCTACTTCGCCCACCCTTTCAAGAATTTCAAATGGTCCAACATACCTAGGGCTCAACTTGCCCTTCTTTCCGAATCTCGTTATGCCTTTCATAGGTGAAACCCGGAGCAATACTCTTTCTCCAACCATGAATACAATATCACGAACTTTACGATCGGCATAACTCTTTTTCCTAGACTGAGATGTGCGAAGTCGATCCTGAATAATCTTGACCTTATCCAAGGCATCCTGTACCAAATCAGTACCCAACAACCGAGCCTCTCCCGGTTCAAACCAGCCAACTGCGAATGACATCGCCTTTCGTATAATGCCTCATATGGAGCCATCTGAATGCTCGACTGGTAGATATTATTATAGGCAAACTCCGCAAGTGGCAAGAAATGATCCCAAGAACCTCCAAAGTCTATAACACAAGCGCGAAGCATATCTTCCAATATCTGAATAGTGCGCTCTGACTGTCCATCTGTCTGTGGATGAAACGTTGTACTCAACTCAACCCGCGTGTCTAACTTACATTGTACATCCCTCCAGAAGTGTGAGGTAAACTGCGAAAAATAATTTAATAAGTAAAATTTGAGTATTTTAAAGTTTTAAATATTATAAAATAATTTAAAAATATAATTTTATCCAATGTAAAATTAAATTTTAAATAGTAAAAAAGAAGAATAACAAGTCGGTAAAAGGTTTCATACTTTTAATATAAGCTGGTGTCACAATTTACTACCATTACCAATACAACCTCTTAATGTCTTATGCTAACGATGTAAATTCTTTTAACACAATTAAATAAATTATAATATAAATTATGGTAATGACGTAAAAATTATTTACAAATTTAAATAAATTAGTGTCACGACCCAAAATCTCACCCGTCATGATGGCGCCTATCTCAATACTAGGCAAGCCGAAAATCTCAATAAACCACAATTTCTCTTAAGTTTGAAAATATAATATTTAAATAAAATCCACAAATCTTACAAAAATCGATACAACCACTCCCAAAATCTGGTGTCACCGAGTACATGAGTATTTAATCTGAATAGAAGTATGAAAAATATGGTCTATAATAGTCTGAGACCAAATATAATAAACAAGGAGATAGGGAAGAATAGATAAGGTCTTCGAAATACAACATCTACCTCTGAATCTCCGAAAAGTCAATTGTGCAAGAGAATCAACACCCGATATGACCGGGAACACCTGGATCTGCACACGAAGTGCATAGTATAGTATGAGTACAACCAACTCAGCAAATAACAATAATAAATAAATAACTGAAGATAGTGACAAGCTACACAGTTATAGTTCATTTTTAGTAATTCCAACAAAGAATAGACATGCTTTCAAATCCGGCAGTTTAAGTCAAATCAATTTTATACAGTTCAAGTTCATGTAATCCGGATATAGAATCTTTGGGGAATTTCACAACAATAACAGATAGCAACTAAGTGCATCAACAAATAAAAAGTAAGTACAACCTCTCAGGACAACAATCACTCACTAGGCTCCCAGCCCTCAACACTCACACTTAATGGGTACTCGCGCTCACTAGGGGTGTACAGACTCCAGAGGGGCTCCTATAGCCCAAGCATTATAATCTGCACGGCCAACTCATGTGATGCACGGATAACTCACATGCCATAGTATCAATATCTAGATCCACACGACCAATTCACGTGTTGCACGCACAACTCATGTGCTATAGTATTAATATCTGGATCTGCACGGCCAACTCACGTGCTATAGCATCAATATCTCACAATCAGACCCTCGGCCTCACTCAGTCATAAATCTCTCCAGGCTCTCGAGCTCTCAATAATCATAAAATCAACCCAAACAACAATGATATGATACATCAATAATGAACAATAGAGACTGAGATAAAATAAACAAGTAAACTATGACTCAGTACCAAACAACAATTTAACAGATAATTCAACATGTACCCGACCTCTGTGGGTCCCAGCAATACCAACATATAGCCTAAACATGATTTTCTAACATGGCTTACAGTCAAATTTCTACAACACATAGAGAGAATATAGCTAACAACAAGATATTCAACTTTACAGTTTCACGGGACGAACCAAGTCACAATCCTCTCGGTGCACGCCCACACGCCCGTCACCTAGCATGTGCGTCACCTCCAAAGTAATCACATGATACAAAAATTTGGGGTTTCATACCCTCAGGATCAGATTTATAACTGTTACTTACCTCAAACCGTGTAATTCTTTATTCCGTTATGCCCTTGCCACGAGAATTGGTCTCCGAAAGCCTCGTATCTAGCCACAATTAATTCGATTCAGCCAATACCAATTATTATAATTAATTCCATAAGGAGATACTAATTTTCCAATAAAATTCGAATTTAACCCAAAAATCACATGTGGGGCCCACATCTCGGGACCCGACAAAAGTTACAAAATATGAACGCCCATCCAACCACGAGTCCAACCATATAAATTTTACCAAATTCCGACATCAACTAGACCCTCAAATCTTCAATTAAAATCTTTGAAGATTTCTACCATTTTCAACCCAATCTTTACCCATTTGAATTCAGCAATCTTTCCATAAACCTTATTGATATGTATAAATAATACTATTACACTCAAGAATCATACTCTTAATCACCCATCTTTACCCAAACTCGAAATTGAAGACTAGGGGTTAGAACCTTACCTCTTGAGTGAAGTTTTTGTGATATTTTCTTGTTGGATTTCAAAGCTTGAACAAGATCTTAATGAACAAAGCACTTGAACTTCTTCCTCTCTCTAGAACACTCTCCCTTCTCTCTAAAAATGTCATATTTTTGTTCCAAAATGAGTCCCAAAGCCTATTTATCAAAATGGGATCGAGTTATGAAAATAAAAAAATTAACCTTCCAAAAGCAGATTTGTCGTCGCATAATGAACCGCAGAATGGGTATGCGGGCCGCAAAGTTTATTGCAAAATTGGTGCCCAGAACTGGGCTCTTCTGGTCCATTCTGCGACTAGTTTGCGGTCACATAAGTAGTTTTGCGATCGCATAATTGGTCGCAAAATTGTATTTTTCCAGCCTTTGGTAATTTGGTCATACCTTCTTGTAGGAATGTCCAAATGATGAACGGTTTAAAGAGTTAGAAATTAGACTCAAAGATCTTTCATTTATATAGGTAGTACCATATAACACTTCGTATCATGAGAGTTATGCTCATTTGAAGTTGGGTCGTGTGCGAACTCACTTGAAACTTTAGTCTATTATGAAATTTCCAACTTCTGCCGAAACCTATCGAATCAAGTTCGATTGACCTCAAATTTTATACACAAGTCATAAATGACATAAATAACCTATTCCAATTTCCGGAATTGGATTCCGACCCCGATATCAAAAAGTCAACCCCCCGTCAAACTTTTCAAAAATTCAACTTTCGCCATTTCAAGCCTAATTCTACTACGGACCTCCAAATAATTTTTCGGATATGCTCCTAAGTCCAAAATAACCATACGGAGCTATTGGAATCATCAGAATTCAATTCTGAGGTCGTTTACACATAAGTGAATATCCGGTCAACGTTTCCAACTTATGTTTTCAATTATGAGACTAAGTATCTCATTTCACTTCGAAATCCTTCCACACCCGAACCAACTAACCCGATAAGTCATAAATAAATTGTAAGGTATAAATTGAGCAGTAAATGGGGGAACGGGGCTCTAATACTCAAAACGACCGGTCGGGTCGTTACATTCTCCCCCACTTAAACATATGTTCGTCCTCGAACGTGTCAAGAGTTGTTCTTAACCTTCAAATCTCTATTCCACCTTACCACGCACATACCTGGGGTGATCCCACGCCGCCCTATTCCATGTAAATTGTATAGGCCTCACAACACAACATAATTAAAAATCATTGCTTCAACCTTAGCCCATAAACCTTGGAATTCAATTTCCAACATTCAGAATTTATTTTCAAGACCTGAATCTCACATCATCACGTTGTATGAGTCTGAACAAGCTGTATTGAGCCATAACCATAACCCCAGATTTAATTACTTAACATACTACACAAATCGCATGCTCGCATCACCATTTTCTATCACATTAACTACTCCAAAGTAATCCGGTAATAGTATTAAACCCCATATCAAATAAAATCTCGTTCAAAAACCTTCGTACAGTGCCAAAGATGAAAGAAACAATCAAAAACTCATAATCACTCATCAGATCAACTAGTCATGGAACTCTCTTGCCCCAACCAGAACCACAATCCTTTCCTAAGCCGACTTTCAATATTATCCTCCCGAATATACCATGATTAAGCCTGATAGTACTCATTCTAGGTCCAACGACTTTATTTTATTAAACGCAACTATCCCACAAACACGCCACATCAATATAACTCAAGCCACAACTGCGCACTCCATGTACCCAAATATGGGAGATGTCTCAAGGAAGAGAACCGTATTGCAAGTTCCACAAGCACCACCACAACCGCAATGTTACAACCAACTACTCAAATTTCGTGAAGAGGATAACCGTAGGTACATGTGCATAATTGTAGAGGAGGGAAATTAATGAATCAGATAAATTATCATGGAAATGAAATTCCCACACACGACACGGACAACTCACGTGCCAATAATATGAATTGCCCGACATGGTCGCAGGCCTCCAGTCCCAGCATATCATACAGGAGCAATTAAACAAGTACACTTGTATATAATAATGAAATAAGATTTCCATGCTCCTGGACTGGTATAAATAGCACACCATAGTGTAAGCATGTGCAAAGTCTACTATCATACTCCAAATCGACAAGTTAACGCAGAAATAATAACTACCCCGTTTATTCAGGGAAATTAGCCTCTTGGTAACCTCAATTGTAGCCTAGATAGTCCTCAACAAAGGTACGAGCACGAGAAACGTTAGAACTTTACGTTTAACAGTCAACTCTAGGCATATCATAGCCTAAGCATTCTTTTGAGTATAAATACTTGCCCCGATTCCCGCACATTGGCTCAAGCCTCACATATATACACACTTATAGCGCGTAGCTATCACAAATAATTAGCGCAACTAGTGCCTCCACTGAGTTAAAATAAAATACTCGCCTCAAACAGGCCGCAACCCGAAACAATATACTTCTGAGAACTCCCAGTTTCCAAATTCATCGAACACATGAATCACCGTAACTGATCCCAACTCCAGCACTAGAATGACTAAAACATCTTCCATTCGCAATTTTCCCATAAGAAATACTTTCATAATTCGTCCGTGCCACATAGCAATAATTTAAATATCAGCAGTCTATCAACCAGGTGAGTACTGCAATACTAATAAAGGTCCGTAAGTCAAAACACAATGCGCCTTTTTAAATGCGCACCTTTCTCAGGGATTACCGAGCAGTTGTAACATTCATCTAATTATCTGAAATTGACCATGCTGTCTAAAATTCGTGATCTTCCTTTCAAGAATGAACGGCCACCTTGCACAGGTAAATCTCAATCCCACACAATACACCGCGTTTACCATGCCATCCTGTGAAGAGTACAAGAATCTCGTAATCACTCTGAGTCACAAGCAGAATACATACCCGATCAATCAGAAACCTTCCATTTGATCTCCTCCCGGAGAAAATCCCAATACGCAACATATTCCTCACGCCGGCAGGAAATATACTCCTCGAACCGTGGTAAAAACTATTGAGAACTCTTCGAAATCCTTTTGCCCATAGCCAAGCCATTAGAACCGAATTCTTTTAACTCCACCAAGCCACACAGGTTGCCAATCCGAGAGTATTGCCACAAAACACTCGTAAAGCCCCACCTCATCTTAAGAACCAAAAGAGCCGAGCATACCATTACCATACTGATCCATCATGTTACCCATTTGTCCTAGTTTCTCCGAGTTTCTTCTGAATTACCCTCAAGTTGACATTTCTCCTTGTCAGAACACTTCTATCCTTACCCAAAGCTAACTACAAGATATCCTAACATAAAACCACATCGCCCTAAGGCCCATAAGCCATTGTATTCTTCTTAAGCACCTTCATAAATACTCCAATCGTAACACTCACTCTGAAAATACCTAATGCGAATTTAAAATTGTTCCTCTTCCCCTTCTTATACTGAAATATAGAATCCATACTCAAACAGAATTACCGCACATCCCGATACCATCTAATGTAAGTAACTGATTCTAGTGATATACAAATTCGAAAAATTTTCAATTTCCACATATACATTTTGAATCTATTAGAACCCTCTCGATAGTCATCCACTCTGCTCAAATCTCATTTACTCCGCCCCAAACGGGCCGAAAGACATGTGCTCCTTTAGCACAATCAACACTCAAATAAGTAACCCTGCCTTAACACGACCAATCAAATTCATACTTCGTGTGCACTACATCCTTTTAAAATAACAACTTAATCATTCCATAATTTTCATATTTTCATAAAGTGCAACGTAACCCATATCCAGGAATTTACTTAACCGAGTCATCCTCGATCTCCATCTCTGCAAGTCATAACTGATCCACATGTATGTCTTCAACCAAAACTAAAATTCAACACATAACCATGAAATCAAATTGTCAATAGCGGGCTCCCTCGCTTAGCTTTAAGCTGAAGTTATATAAAATTTAGAACACGCAAGGATTTCTCCTTCTCAATTACCAAGATCTCGCACCATTAACCCGCTAGACTTCTCGAAATCTTTTGTTAGGCTTTTCATGAACATTATGAATCACCAGCCACCGTCACACACTCGACCTCTTATCGGGTAGCAAGTAATATTCCTCGTAGAAGCTTCATCAACATCATGCCACCGCTAACTGTTCACATGAGATAACCCACCTGTGGAATTCCTTATCGACATCTTCCAACGACGCCGCACTGGGTGCAACGACTACGTAATCAGTAAATTCTCCTGAGCTCGTGCTCGCCCACCATTTGAATAAGTCTGCACTTTCCCTATTGACATCAACTGAAAGTTCAACAATACTTTCCGAACTCAAGTCATATTGCGCCTGAAACGATAATCAGATCTTCACATCCTTCTTCATTTCAAACAAACTCCTTTCTGCCCTATTCAATCTTTCTGCGTACAGTAACCATCACTCTAAACAAAGTTTGCAGGCCAAATCACATTCTATCATGATTCCAAACCGTTCTACACTTTCTCAAGGTGCACGACTACCCTACTATTGAATTCATATGCTAATCTGCCACTCTTACTTCGGTTAAATCATCTCCTTTAAGACACTTATCAACCTCTACTTCTCCTACTTGACCTGCTAGTACTTCAACCACCGCGAAACACTTCCCGTCATATCTTCCCTCATACTTTGCTGCCCAACTGTTGCATCAAATCGAAATGCATCTCTATCTCATCTGAACCAATAAAATGTTACCGACTCTAAGTCTCTTCGAAGATCATCTTTCTCGATCCATCAACATCACAAATACCCATTCGCAACCAAAATTACTACACAATCACTTACTCTTCTTGAGTTCAAACTCATTCACAAAACATGAGAATTTAATTTGTCCCAAAATTTAACAACATGAAAGATCCTTCAAAACATTCATACTCGAGACTCTATGTCAAATCGAGACAGAAATCAAATACCTAATAGTCCCTTGTTTACATCCCTTTTTCCCGTCACTTTCAAAAAATCTGAATACATCCCGCGGTCGCAATAAAATCATCATATGGTCACCCAGCCATTCATCGAGCTACAAATTCCACTCATAGGGACACTGCCAGACATATGAGTCCAATTGTACAAGTTCACACAACTGAAACTACCGAGCCTAAGCTGCGGTCTAATCCTAGCCTCAAGTCCTCCAGACTGGCCCATCACCAAAACACAGAATACACCGCTCGAACCTCGTTCATAGAATCAAAAGTCGGCGATGCACAACTGATACCGAGCGCTCATGTGCGCATACGAATGCGTGGAAGGAATTCAAAGAGTTATGTTTCAAGCTGAATCTATTCCGCACGATAGAATACAAGAAAGTAAAATTTTCCTAAGGGTTCGGCAGCCTCTCGAAGATAAGTACATACACCTCCATACCGATCCGCAAAACTCTACTAAACCTGCTCATGAATCGTGAGACCTATATCACCTAAAGCTCTGATACCAACTTGTCACGACCCAAAATCTCACCCGTCGTGATGGCGCCTATCTCAATACTAGGCAAGTCGAAAATCTCAATAAACCACAATTTCTCTTAAGTTTGAAAATATAATATTTAAATAAAATCCATAAATCTTACAAATACCGATACAACCACTCTCAAAACTTGGTGTCACTGAGTATATGAGTATCTAATCTTAATAAAAGTATGGAAAATACGGTCTATAATAGTCTGAGACCAAATACAATAAACAAGGAGATAAGAAAGAAGAGACAAGGTCTGCAAAATATGACAACTACCTCTAAATCTCCGAAAACTCAATTGTGCGAGAGAATCAACACCCGCTATGACCGGGAATACCTGGATATGCACACGAAGTGCAGGGTATTGTATGAGTACAACCAATTCAGTAAGTAATAATAATAAATAAAGAACTGAAGATAGTGACGAGCTACACAACTACAGTTCAAATTCAGTAATTCCAGCAAAGAATCGACATGCTTTCAAATCCTACAGTTTAAGTCAAATCAATTTTATACAGATCAAGTTCACGTAATCCGGATAAAGAATCTTTCAGGAATTTCACAATAATAACAGATAGCAACTAAATGCATCAACAAATGAAAAGTAAGTACAGTCTCTCAGGACAACAATCACTCATTGGGCTCCCAGCCCTCAACACTCACACTCAATGGGTACTCGTGCTTACTGGGGGTGTATAGACTCCGGAGGGGCTCCTACAGCCCAAGCGTTATAATTTGCACAGCCAACTCACATGCCATAGTACCAATATCTGAATCCGCACGGCCAACTTACGTGTTGCACGGACAACTCACGTGCTATAGTATCCATATCTGGATCCGCACGGCCAACTCAAGTGCTGCACGGACAACTCACGTGCTATAGTATCAATATCTCACAATCAGGCCCTCGGCCTCACTCAGTCATAAGTCTCTCCAGGCTCTCGGGCTCTCAATAATCATGAAATCAACCCAAACAACAATGATATGATGCATCAATAATGAACAATAGAGACTGAGATAAAATAAACAAGTAAATTGTGACTGAGTACCAAATAACAATTTAACAGATAATTCAACATGTACCCGACCTTTGTGGGTCACAGCAATAACAACATATAGCCTAAACATGGTTTCTAACATGGCTTACAGTCAAATTTCCACAACACATAGAGAGAATATAGCTAACAACAAGATATTCAACTTTACAGTTTTACGGGACGGACCAAGTCATAATTCCCTCGGTGCACGCCCACACGTCCGTCACCTAGCATGTGCGTCACCTCCAAAGTAATCACATGATACAAAAATTCGGGGTTTCATACCCTCAGGACCAGATTTATAATTGTTACTTACCTCAAACCGTGTAATTCTTTATTCCGCTATGCCCTTGCCACGAGAATTGGTCTCCGAAAGCCTCATATCTAGCCACAATTAATTCGATTCAGCCAATACCAATTATTGTTATTAATTCCATAAGGAGATACTAATTTTTCAATAAAATCCGAATTTAACTCAAAAATCGCCTGTGGGGCCCACGTCTCAGAACCTGACAAAAGTTATAAAATATGAACGTCCATCCAACCACGAGTCCAACCATATAAATTTTACCAAATTCTGACATCAACTCGACCTTCAAATCTTCAATTAAAGTCTTTGAAGATTTCTACCATTTTCAACCCAATCTTTACCCATTTGAACTCAACAATCTTTCTATAAACCTTATTGATATGTATAAATAATACTATTACACTCAAAAATTATAGTCTTAATCACCCATCTTTATCCAAACTCGAAATTGAAGACTAGGGGTTAGATACTTACCTCTTGGGTGAAGATCTTGTGATATTTTCTTGTTAGATTTCAAAGCTTGAACAAGATCTTAATGAACAAAGCACTTGAGCTTCTTCCTCTCTCTAGAACACTCTCCCTTCTCTCTAAAAATGTCAGATTTTTGCTCCAAAATGAGTCCCAAAGCTTATTTATCAAAATGGGATCGGGTTATGAAGATAGAAAAATTAACACTCCGAAAGCAGGTTTGCGGTCGCATAATGGACCGCAGAATGGGTATGCGGGCCGCAAAGTTAATCGCAAAATCGGTGCCTAGAACTGGGCTCTTCTGGTCCATTCTGCGACCAGTTTGCGATCGCAGGAGCAGTTTTGCGATTGCATAACTATTTTGCGATCGCATAATTGGTCGCAGAATTGTATTTTTTCAGCCTTTGGTAATTTGGTCATAACTTCTTGTAGGAATGTTCAAATGACGAACGGTTTAAAGCGTTAGAAATTATACTCAAAGATCTTTCATTTTATAGGTAATACACCATATAACACTTCGTATCATGAGAGTTATGCTCATTTGAAGTTGGGTCGTGTGCGAACTCACTTGAAACTTTAGTCTATTATGAAATTTCCAACTTCTACATTCGATGCCGAAACCTATCGAATCAAGTCCGATTGACCTCAAATTTTGCACACAAGTCATAAATGACATAACGAAACTATTTCAATTTCCAAAATCAGATTCCAACCCCGATATCATAAACTCAACTCCCCCTCCCCCGTCAAACTTTTCAAAAATTTAATTCTACTACGGACTTCCAAATAATTTTTCGAACACGCTCCTAATTCCAAAATAACCATACGGAGCTATTATAATCATCAGAATTCAATTCCGAGATCGTTTACACATAAGTGAATATCCGGTCAACTTTTCCAACTTATGTTTTCAATTATGAGACTAAATGTCTCATTTCACTCCGAAATCCTTCCCGACCCGAACCAACTAACCCGTTAAGTCATAAATTAACTGTAAGGCATAAATTGAGCAGTAAATGGGGGAACGGGGCTGTAATACTCAAAACGAACGGTCGGATCGTTACAATTAGGTATACCTTATGATAAGTATTAATTGATTACGTGATAAAATAACCACTTATAATATGTTAAATGCATGAATTGTATAGAAAAACTTGCATTACTCTATAGTCTATGTGGGCGTTTGGACATAAGAATTATAAAATTTCAAAAAAAAAGTTCAAGTGAAAATCGTATTTGAAAATTAGAGTTGCGTTTGGACATGAATATAATTTTGGGTTGTTTTTGAAATTTTGTGAGTGATCTGAGTGAAAATTTTGAAAAATAGCTTTTTGGAGTTTTTCAAATTTTCGAAAAAATTCCAAAATTCATCTTAAAGTGAAAATTGAAAATTTTATGACCAAACACTGATTTCGAAAAAGTAAAAAAAAAATCGAAAAAATATGAAAATATTCTTATGTCCAAACGGGCTCAATTAAATAACATAAATCATTGTGGTTCATACATTTGTTAGACTCTGCTATATTACAACTACAACAACAACAACAAAAAATAATCAGCTTAATTTTGGACTGCTATATTATATCAAAAAAATGTTTGCTACTACTAAATTTCACAACATAACATGGTCACCGGCATAATTTTTATTATTGCGCGCCGAAGTTTGTATAGTAATTGCAATTTCTTCCTCATTTGGTCATGTTGTCAGAAAACTTTCATACATAAGTTGTCTGGTCCCAATATATTACTACTCCTATATGAAAGGAGTATTACTCAATCATCAGAATATACATATGGTGGTCAAACTGTGAAAAATCTTTTCTTTTGGACACTTGATGGATGTATTGTACTCTCACTCTTTATTATCCTTTGAGATCAATTAATGCCTTTTCTATTCAAATTATGTATATTAAGTACTACACTTTGCGTCAGAGACGGACCTAAAATTTAAATTGTATGAGTTCAACTTTTAAAGTTATGAGTTCATATCTATTATTTTTGTAATTTTAATAAATTTTTACACATAAATTTTTACTCAGCATCAAAAGTTAGGGGTTCAATTGAACCTGATAGTAATAGACGACTACATCCGCCACTGTTTTGCGTGTATCTCCCATATTTCTAACGTGCAATTGTTACGAGTCATTTTGAATATATATTAGAATTTAATATTGAGTATATACTAGTTTTTGCACTTATACGTCGCACATGTGTCCCGTATAGGAATATTTAGATTATTTTAGATAAAAGTGCTAAAATTATCATGTCGTTTTTCTATCTTGCATGTTTCTTCTGTAGCCTTAAAACCTTGGCTTTTTCTTCAAACCTTTCACGCTTAACCAAAAGTCCAAAACTTAAGTAATTCAAACTTCACACTAGTCATAAACTAAAACAAACAAAACAAAAAAGGACAAAATATCATTTGTTTTATAGTTGTAGAGTCGAGAAAAAGCTGAAGGCAAAAATAAATAATTAAAAAAATTGAAAGGAAGATATGGAAAAGGAGATTCATCCTATGAATCAAATACACTCTTTTATTCAAAAGTATAACCAACAAATGTCATCTAAAAACAAATTTCCAAATTCAGACCTCAACGTCCAAAACACATTTTTGCAATATGAATTTCAACAGTTTAGATGTTCTCTAATATGCAAACCTATCAGATCATCATATCAAGAAGCACAAAAAGAGATCATCAGCAATATTAATGTGATATTGAAGATTCTAATCAGTAAATTATGTTCTTCCTCAGCACTATCAAAAGGACCTCAATCAGGCTCATATCACTAGAAATCAACGGTGCCGATTGCCTTACACCATCGAATTGCTAAACCTTATGATCTGGCAATGCATAATGAGCCACGTGTCTGCCAGTCAAATCCCCTCTCCCCTATAAATTCCGCTCACGATGAACTACTCGCCATAGGAGGAGGAGCTGGTGGGATCTCCATTCCCCAAGTAGATAGAGAGCATAAGAGAAGTAAAAGAATCAGATTTTATTTACACCTAGAATAGGGGAAATGGGCTGACCCGTTCACTCATATTTATTGCGGTTTAAATGGGTTGAGCCAAATTTTACCCATGTGAAATTTTGCCAGCACTACATATGGATGAAGTTAATGATCGATGACCGTGTGATTTAAGTTTGAATAGTTTCTTTAAACCAACGAAACTACAGGTTGTCAGTACTTGAGGTCTCACTTCATTTGAAGTTGTCCTATCAATTGTACTACATACAACATTCGGTGTTCGTGATATTAGTTTGAGTACTCCACCTGTTTCACTTATATTTGCTAGATGTCCTCTCACAAAGGACTACGTGCTCCATCATCACTTGGCAGAAAAGCAGCAATTTCGAAAAAAGATTTTTTCTCAATGAGAGAAAACCTGTTAGGGGATGCAATTCAAGCTGCAACCGAGTAACATAGTCCACATGCTTTCTTATGCTTGTCATTATCTACATGTAGGCTAGGTACTTTTCTCAAATTGAACTAATTATGCCATTTTATCTGTGGAAAAACTTAACGAGCATGCAAAATGCTTCCCTAAACTCTTACAATTCTTTATTACCTAATTATCAAAAACAAATATAGTTCTTTATCACTTAGCCAAGAAAGAACAAGAGTTACTAACAATTAAAAAAACCATGGATTATCATTTCCATGTTTGAACTTTGTATGCCTTAGAAATTCAAATTAATGTCGGCAATTAAAATCTAAACAATGTTAGATAGATGTCTTGCCACACATCTTCAGTCAAACAAGAATAATTTAGATAAATGTTTGCAATACTATTATACGGATCCAGCAGAGAAAAGTTAAACCACATTGTTTTAACCCACCTCTGTGACATAGCAACATTGACTTCGGCGCTGACATGGCACTGTTGATCCTGACAAGATATTGGCAATATCTTTACAAGCCTCTTTGCGCAACCAAAAAGTAGCATCAGCTGTTTCACCTAAATTTACATTCTCCAAATGACAGCATTTCCATTCCTACATACTGATCGAAGTTTTTTTTTGTTTTTTTTTTTTTTGAAGTAAGAGCATTATCATTGAAAGGCGAAGATGCAAAGTAGTTAAAAAAAACAAAAGCAATGCTAGCTCCAGTACAATGTTGGCTAAGCTAAGTTCAGGGAGCAAAGAAAATCCAAAATATTGACTGGCAATTAACAGGGGTAAGGAAATTCTCCATGTACTGAAGAATGTTCAGAATGTTCACATCACATTTTTACAAACCACATCATGATCACTAATTTTTTTGCGAATGGTAAGGATAAACCACATTATAATCACTATATGATCAGTCAAACTTCTATTTTCTTTGCAAATCAGAATAAATATGCATTAGCTGCCAAATCAGGAAAGAGAAAGACTAAGCAAAGAAGCTTGTCGTTTGTTTTCCTGTTTAAATCAAGGCTGGAATTTAGGCTTGTTTAAACCTTTGGCTGGAGCTAATCACCCAAACCTTATCTCTTTTTTTTCCCACTGTCCTGTCATGAATATTCTTGATTTAGATTAACTCTTGCAATATAAAATTAAGATTATGGAAATATACAGGAGAATTCTGCCCTTCAGCAGCTGAATTACTACTTACCGGTACTATTCCCTTATTGCAGTTGAGAAAAAGGCTAAAGGCAAAACATTTGTCAAAGCATTGTTTATAAAAAAATAAAATCAGTGAATAATAGTAGGCCTCCGAAAGGTAATTTTTTTTACAAACAAGAAAAGCATACAAATCTCATGATAGATGTATGAAGTTTGTTCATTTCTCGAAGAATTTGCACAGTATTCACACCCATGTTACTCATCAAAAAGCAGGTTTTGTCCATCTCTGGATTATCAACTGCTCGATTGATTTCTAAATAGGAGTGAGCAAGATAATCTACGAATGTCCTTAATCCCTGTCATTCATATGCCAAAATAAAGAGAAAAAAAACAAACAACCAGAAAACTAACCAACCAAGGCATAACGCAATCACTACAAGGTTGTTTTATCTATAGAAATGTGAAACGACCAGCTCAATTTCCATCCCTTGACTGGTTGCACATAAAATGGTTTAACAAAAAGAATCTCTACATGAAAGATGTTTCTCAAAATAATTCTAGGGTTTGGTCAACAAAATGACATCATCCTTCGAAATGTGCAACCATTGTTTTTTCCTAAATGAAATGGAAAAAAGAAATGAAGAGCACACAAATCCAACTGCCCATAAAAGCTTTCACTTTTACCAGCACTACAGTATGTCAGCATCACTACTTAAAATAGCATCTCATGATATATCACATCGAGTGTTATTCAAACTTGCCTAATATAATCATCAAATGTAAAATATTAACGGGAGAAAGAACTTTTAACAATTCTACGGTATAAAATGCAAATGTAAAACAGAAAAATTTTGAGGCTCGGACGCCAAAGAACAATCGCATGTATAGATTCAACTGCTTATGATTTCAAGCATAAAAACTGCAACAAAATGAGCTGAAACTAAAAAAAGAGGCTCAAGCCAGTATTATCAACAAGGTCTTCAATTCTCTGCTTATTACTCAAGAAAGGACCCAACAATAAAACAGAAAACAAGTATAATGGCTAAAAAAACAACTTCTAAAACAACAAACAGCAAAATATAGTTTATATTATACATTTACTTTAAGTTTACATCCATTGACCGGGCAAAATTTGAATCCATATAAAGACGAGACCTTTAGACACTAGTTAGCAACAAAAAGGAGTAGTGAGTTGGTGCAGTATTAATACTAGACCCAACAAACATAAAATCTTGAGGCATTTAAGCAAGTGGCGTATTGCCCTTTGTTTAGAAACTTACCTCAAGTGTGTAGGATGGAAGCAGAGAAGATACATTGAGAAGGGGAGGAGGAGCTTTGCCTTCGCGGCCGAATAGAATAGACCCTTCGTTTGGAAAACTAGCTAATTAGGACAATTTCAATTTGTCCCTAGTGTATGAGGCTAGGTTTAAGTAGATCTTTTATAAGTATATGAAAATTTTTATTTTTTGTCTCACAACTTTGTTGTCCCAGGATTTTGTGGACCCAAATGTGTAAGATATGGGTCCACAAATGTGTGAGATAAAAAGAGGCATCACACAACTAATGTCCATAAAATCACTCCGAGTATATTAACCTTTAATACTAATATCCTTTAAATTTTAAAATGGGACACTTTTTGGTCCACGACTGACAAAAAAGCATTAACTTAAACTGAAAAGAGCCAATCCGTAACAGAAAATGGAATTCCTAAACAAAAAACATGCACTCCCCTTTACCTTTCGCTATAAATTTCTTAACTTTTCAAATCCAACACGTATTTGGACGGTAGCGAAGAGGCGGTATAATGGGTCTCCGATGAAGATTGGCGATATAACGGAGTACTAATTTTCTCTCCCATTTAATTTTCATGACACCGTTACTGTAATTTTGCTGGGTTTAACAGAATTTAGATGCAAAAGCAATCTCTGCAACTGCTTTCACCATAAGCTCTGAAGGTGCGCGCGTCTCTAATATTTTCATCATTTTCAACTCCATATTGTAGTTAATGTCTTCTTTTAAATAAATAAATTGGGGTAATTTGTCTTAAATGTCACTAAATATAGATCAATTTTTGAATTGCGACTTTTATTCAAATAGCTTTTGTTAAAGTGGTTGTTTGTAAATTTATCCATTTCCCTCTACCAATCAGCTCAGCGTGAATCTGATTACTTAGGTTAGTAAGTTCCAAATACGAGATGCCTAAAGCATAAAAAAGACATAACGACCTTCATTTTTTATCAAAATTCTAAAATTCTCATGTGAAATTCAAATTGAAAGGAGCGGAGAAGAGATTACTAGATTGAAATTTAAAAAAATAAGTATTTGAAATGATAAAAGGAAAAAGAAGTATTTGAAATTAAAGTTGAAGTTGGAGAAGAGTATTTAGAACTTGGAACTTGTATTTAGACCATAATTTCACTTAAAAGGAAAGTTAAATATCTGTGAGCAAAAATTATTAATTTACTTAAAATATTCCTCAAACAAACTTGTTAATATTTCACTAATATTTTAAATATGAAAAATTAATATCTATAAGTATTATACTGTGCATACATATATGATATATGTTTGTTGCATAATAGTATAATTTATAGGGAAAATACATAAGTTACACCCTATAGTTGTCCGAAAAAGTCACATACACACTTAATCTTTTCGGATGACCTATTACCTTCCAATTCTTATTTTTAGTGGAACTAATACCACCCAAATGTTGATGTGGCAAAAAAAAAAAAGATGAGGCGAGTTTGAAGCCTAAAACGGATAAAATAAATTTGGGCCCATCCACTTCTTTTTACTACTTTATTATATTTTCTTATCATCTTTAACAAATGGGCCCCTCTTTTCGCATTCCCACCTTCAAAATCCCTTCTGCTTCTTTGCCCCCACCCCCTTCCTCCTCCTTCGCTATCCTCTTAGCATTTCTTCAGCCGTAGATCTGCTCCTCTCATGATCAAACACTCAAACCCATAAAACTTAATTTGGATACTTATGTTAAGAGCCATAGCTCTTTTAAAATGGCTTCAAACTCGCCTCATCTTTTGGAGGAGAAGAAGTGTAACATTTGGAGTAAGTACTAACCCTGATTGTTACTGCCAGTAGATAGACGATTTATTAGTTGAATAGCATCTTGTTGTGCAGGAGAAGCTTCTCCGGGTGAACGAGCACTGAAGAAAACAATATAAATTTAATACTTATTAGAAAATCACAGAAGAAACCAAATGTTGCAATAATCAAGATAAACCAAAAGACGAAGAAACAAAACAAATTTAGAATAAAACAACTTTTAAGCCAAATGAATAGCTGGTATTCTTGGAAGTCCATGCCGCATGGTTCTTATAAAGATCGTACCATTTTCACGCTTTTAAGCTGCAAATTTCTTCTTTTTTTGATACTCAGAAATTTATACCTCTGAAACTCGGTAGATAATCAGTGTAATTATAATGGAAGATCATCTCCACTTTCACCAAAAAAGAAAAAAAAGACAGATAGTAATTTATCTATTTACCAAAAAAAAGCAGATAAGTAGATGCAAATCAAATGGATGTTCTCTGTACAAAGATAAAATCTCTAGTCTTTTTTTCCTCTGGAACAAACACTGAAACATTTTCATGAATATTAAGGATGCAGATGCCCTCAATATACAAACTTTACCATGGAGATCCTGCATGATTCCAAGAAACTTGATATCCAGACCAAATTAACTTGCAGTAGTAAGTAAGCTTAGATGCTTTATAAAATAATTTAGCGTGGTCTACTAAAGTTTCATTTTTGTGTTTTGCTACGTTTACTAGAGCACACCAATGTTCACACTAGTGATGGTTGTTTAACAATTAACACTAGGAGCAGCAGCTACTCAGGGATTGTTGTTAGTGCCCATAGCCTCCGTTAATGTGTCTATAGTCTTGAATAATCTGCCTAGAGATTAACATTTATTATATACTAGTATCAAATAAGTTGTTAATCAGTTTTAAAATTTGATATTGACTCTCAAAGTAAGTTTACCATACACTGCTTAACTTCCGAACTTTTATAATGTGAATTGTTTGTTAACATTGTTTCTAATATTCAATCCGATAACAAACCTCTAAAGTTATAATGTTATCATTCTTCTATTCTTATCAAGGTTGATGAATTTCTACTGTAACTTCTTTTAAAGTAACTTTATTAGCAAAAAACAATACAGAGCAACCAACCTATGTAATTTTCATGAAAACCTAAAATGTTGTGTTTGCTACCCCTTTTAAAGTCTGGGAGTCATCTGAATTACGTACTCATGTAAAATGCATATTCAGCACGAATAAGATATCTATCAGTTGGACAAGAGATAACACGCTAAAATTGAACAAAAAAAACAGCATAAAACCGAGAAAAGAAAGACAGTGAAGTTTAATTTTTGTTGGAACTAAAGTGACTATTCATCCTTCTTAGAACCATAGTTAGAAGATTAAATTGAGAATTGACTGGAATAGACTCATAAGGTCCTAACCTTAAATAAGTTTAATTTCTCACAAATAATAAATAATCGGAACATATACGAAACTAGTATCGCATACATATATTGAAGCTACATCCATGATTTCCCCTCAGAATAAAAGAAAGATCACAACAACAAAGTGATTTAAAATGTATTTTTTGAAAAAAAGTGATCAAACTCCACTAAAAAAGAAGGAAAGAAAAAGGCGATTGATTTGGCCATGTATGATATATTTAGAATAAAAATTTAACTATATATTATCATAAAAGAAAAAGAGTTACAACAAAAAATTGTCTTTCGTTAGATGAAAAATAGTCTGATTGCAAAATTCCTACAGTAACGAAAAAGGTCATGCCTAACCATTTACTTAACTAAACCAGAACACTAAGCAAATAGTATGTTTTATCAATCAACAGTTGCTACTTTTAATGGTTTACTAAGGGCGGGTTAATCCATTTATACTGAAAGAACAAACAGGACACAAAGTATAGACCTTTCAGATAATTAAATCAAATTACCTCTCTACCTCAACATCATTCTATAGTTGTAAAATCTCCATATTTAACCAAAAATCGTAGCAATTTAGACGTAAGTATTTTATACCGGCCAAAAAAAATCGCTTCATAACCAGACCAAAAAATGCAAGTAACCTAAAAGAAAGCTAGCAAAAAGGAATTCGAAACTTAGTTTCAAGATACAATCACAGACATGCAATCAAAAAATCCAAAGACACCACAAACTGAAAAGCAAAACATTCAAGAAAGAGAGCTCAAAAATTTAAGGCAAAGAAAGAGAACTAATAGATTTGAAGCAAATATATCCTTGAGGTACTTTAAGAATTCTTCATCACACTTAGATATAGATGAGAGTCATTTTCACTTAATTGAATGATCGTTACTTGAACCAAGAAATATTTACAAGATTTATTGTTTGGAGGAATTTGAAATTGTGACATAAATAGGTTAAATAATATACTCACTAAGAAACTTAGGAGTCCCATAAAGAAAGCCAATAACAGTATTTTGACTCGATTAGAGTAAAGATTATATCCTTTATAAAAGTAAAAAGAATTTTAATTTTTGTATAAGAAATAGGGGTTATCATACATGGACTGATGGAAGTACAATGAAAGTCCACATAACAGTTCACTAACAAAAGCTTAATTAGAAAGATAACAATTACCAAAAGCACAGTAGATTGAAGTTATGGTTAACATGGACAGCTGATGGAGGATTGAACTGAAGAGCTTCCGATCGTAAACTGGATAGTCAATCTCTAGTTTTTTTCAAGTAACTCTTACCCTAGATAGAGAAAATGAGAGATACGAAAAAGAAAAACAGGTTTGAAGTTTCAAATTCAGGAGAACAAAATCGGGATCTGTAGAGTTCTGATGGGACCTCTTCAAACTCAATCTAAGAGAAGACATCAAAGTCCAATGAGTAAAAGTACAAGAGTTAACTTCTTCAGAAAAAAGAAAAAAAAAAGTCCAAGAGTTGGCTAAAAGGACTCAAACAGGTGACAATTGTCATAGGTTAGCTTTTTTAATTCTTTTCTTATTCATTTTTGTTTTTTGATTTTGTCGGGAGTAGGGAGTAAAAGGGGAAAATGCCTGGACGTCTCCAGGTGCAACCATTTAAGAATGTCAAAAGAAGGCCAGTAAAGCATTTGAGATTACATGTTCGAGACTCCAGAATACAAATCCTAGATATCAGCTACTTACACAGCACGGGGTAAAATCATGAGCAATAAGCTTAGGCTTTAGCCCATTCACATGACCTAATATCAAAAGTTTCATGAGACATACACACATTCAATGAATGGTTTCAAAAAACACAGACAGCTTCTTCATACTCAGTAAATCACAAAATTCTTACCAGCAAATTCAATAGTATTCTCTTCTGCAGAGCTGGTGAATTGAAGCATAAACAGTGTTTGAGTTGGTCAGCAGGACCAGCACAAACAAGGGACGGATATACAGTACATGAATCTGTCCAGCCTGCAACAGGAAATATAGAAAGTAATGATATAAGTGAAAGCTCCATTTCTTGATTTTCTTTTTTAATATGCCCCACATTTCTCAGGCAGACAAATTCTTAAAAGGTAATTGATAAATTATATATTAGTTTGAAATTGGAAAAAAATGAGCATGTCACTGCCTCACAGTAGACCAGTGTTGTGAAGAGCGTGAAGCAAGGAAAAGCGACATGCCCCTTTTCGTAGCGAGAAGCGAAGCACTCGCTTTTTTGAAGTGAAGCGAAATTTTAAAAAATAAATAAATAAATAAGAAAGAACAACTGAAACGAAAAAATAAGAACAACTAAGAAGAAGGCCAGTAAAAGAACTAACTACATAACACATAAGAAAGGCAATAAGAACTAAGAATAAAGGATATGAAAATAAGAAGAAGGGCAGAATAAGTATAACTGAAACGAAAAAATTGGGCAGCATTTCAAACGAAAAAACAGTGCAAGAAAATGAAGAAGAAGAGGAGGAGAAGAATGAGAAAGAAGAACTGAAGGTAAAAAAAAAAAGGAAGAAGAAGAAGAAGGAGGAAGAAGAAATCACATACCTGGACCAAACTTGATGATCTTGAAGTTGAAAAGTGTAGAAAACTTGAACCCTAGGACGCCTCTTTCTCTGCTGGTCGATGATGTTTTAAAAAAAGAACAGCTTTTTTAATTAAATAGGTTGGCAGCCCTGTAATACAGAGAAGCGCTCGCTTCTTACGCATCGCTTCGCATCTACGCTTCTCGCTTTTTAATGGGAAGCGAGCGCTTTTTTAAACCTGCTACGCTTCAGCTAACAGAAGCGTTCGATGGCTCGCCTCGCCTCGCTTCGCTTCTCGCTTTAAGCGAGGAAGCGCTCGCATTTCACAACACTGCAGTAGACAAGCATATCAATTAATTTTAGAAAACTTAGCTTACTTAGAAATGTCTGGTAAAACCTTAAAACTAACAAATAGATACGTACTCTTGTTTCCAAGAGAGAATTTGTTATGGTGCTTTAAAAGAGTCTAAAATTTCTAACTTTACTTGCAACAAATGACAGTTATGTAACTACACCCACTAGAGAAAAGTAAATATTTAAAAGAATGAAAGAATTGCCTTCATAAAAATCTCTATTCCATTACAGAGTTCGGGATTCATCATTCACAGGACAGTACAGCAGCTTGAGAAGAACAAATAAATTTCCTGCAGCACCTATACCATAACGATATCAACCTTAAAGGTCAAAATTTCTGTCCAGAATTATGGGCACATGTTACCAGTAATCCCCACATGAACAAACACCATCCTTGAAGTGATGAAAGCGATTAGAGTCCCTCACAATAATCTCTCTCTCTGTTATCTTAGAAATAAGTTTAGTCACATTGTGGCAGTCTCCACAAACCCGCAAGTTTTTATAGATCCGTAAAGGACTTCTATGAGGAGTGTTAAGAATTCCATAAGCAATAGCCAATCTCTCACTATGACTGGTAAGGATTTGTTCCTTTTCGTCATCCTCAACATCTTGTAATACAAAAGTATAGTCTGGAGTATAACCTAGGGTCTTCATCTTAGCAGTTAAAATACTTAATTCCTCGTATATCTCATGGCATTGCGGATGAGATTGATTTCCTGTGTAAAAGACTTCAATCTTATTGTTCAGTTCAACTGAGCTCCATCCAGGAGTCTTCTTCAACCCCCTGTCTCTAGCCAATGATCTCACTTCATTCACCCCCTCCCATTTCCCATAATTAGCATAGATGTTAGACAACACGACATAGTACCCAACATTCTCCGGGTCAACTTCAAACAAATTATCTGAAGCCAATTTACCCAACTCAACATTTCCATGTATTCGACATGCACCTAGAAGAGCACCCCAAACTGAAGCATCAGGCTGCAAAGGCATGCTTTTTATAAAACGGTATGCTGTTTCTAGGCGCCCAGCCCTAGCAAACATATCAACGAAGCAACCATAGTGCTTTAGAACAGGTTTGATGCCAAACTCTTGCTCCATCATATGAAAGTATCTCTTACCTTCATCAACTAATCCTGAATGGCTACAAGCTGACAATAGAGATAAAAATGTTACATGATCTGGTTTAACACCTTCACCCAGCATATCATTGAATAGTTTCAGAGAAACCCTGCCATTTCCATGAATACCATGACATGATATTATGGCATTCCAAGGGACTGTACTCATCCTAGGCACCTCGTAAAACAAAGACATGGCATCATCCAGTCTTCCACATTTACCATAAAGGTCAATGAGGGAGGTACCAACAAAGACGTCCAAATTAAGAGCTACTCTGAAAACATGCCCATGAGTCCTCATTCCTTCTCGCAACGCACCTAGATGAGCATAGGCTGGCAAAATGCTAACCCAAGTTCCTTGGTTTGGTGCTACGTCATCACATTTTTTCATCATGTTGTAAATTTCAATAGCCTCACTTGCAAGACCATTTTGAGCATAACCTGAGATCATTGAGTTCCAGGAGACCACATCCTTAACCGGCATCTCGTCAAATACCTTACGACTACAATGAATAAAACCCAATTTTGCATACATATCCACAACAGCATTACACACAATAACATCCTCCTGAATCCAACATCTCCTCAATATAAATCCATGAACAGATCTGCAGCAATGGAAATTTTTGGTCTGAGCTGTACTAGAAGCTAAACTCACTATCGTCAACAGGTCAGGCTGAATCTCATTTACCATCATCTCATGAAAGTACTTCAGTGCCTTTTCAGGTACATTATTTTGCTCATACGCAGCAATTAAAGAGTTCCATGATATTAAATCTCTTACAATCATATCATCAAATACTTTTTGTGCATGTCTTAACTCACCAAATCTGGCGTACATGTTTATTAAGGCATTCGATACAAAGACATCTAATTCTAGGCCATGCTTTATAACATACAAGTGAATTAACATCCCGTGCACAATATCATCAAGCTGCGCACATATAGGAAGTACTGTTGCGATAGTCACCGAATCCATTTTTATACCCTCTAATCTCATCTCATTCAACAGGCTCAATGCCTCTATAGCATTTCCATTCTGACAAAATCCAGATATCATAGCATTCCAACAACCCATATCCCGAAAAGGCATATTCTTAAAAATTTTAAAGGCAAAAGTAGATGATTGGAAACGGCAATACATATGCACCAAGGAGGCAGCTACAAACACATCCCACTCTAAGCCAAGTTTCGAAGCCCAGCAATGTATTCTTGCACCATCAAGTATATTACCGCAAGCTTTCAACACTGGAGGGAAAGTGTAAAAGTCAGGCTTAACATCAGCCGTGGACAACATTTCATTCAAACAATTCAGAGATTCACGGAAATGGCCATTACGAACATAAGATGATATCATGGAATTCCAGGTATAAGCATCTTTATTCTCTATCATGCAGAAAGTCTTCTGAGACAAAGAAACATCACCCAAGTGAGCATAAAGATTCCCAAGTCTAGTGCCGATAAAGATACTCTGAGCCTTCCCTGACACAGCAAGAAGGGCATGAAGGCACTTCAAAATGTAGATTTTGGTACAGGATTTGAATAAATGCTCAAAGTTGATCTCTTTTTTCCTGCTTGCAACACCATTTGATAACACCTCATTGCAACTTCTACTTGAGTATAACTTGCAACAGAAAGAGAAGAATGGTAGAGATTTTGTGGAACGCCCACCTTTGAACGACAGTAATAATCTGCACAAACAAAGCCGAAAATGAAACCAATATGAAGACCCAAAGATTACATGTTAAAATTCTTCCCCTCTTTGGAAAGTACAATAGGAAGAAGAAAACATCATATCAGTAGTCAAAATGCCATGACAATATAAAGAACAGAATGGGAAGTTGAAGCCACCACTAATGCAAATAGGATAATAAATAAACAATTGAATTATAAGCTCCTCAAGATAACATGCAGAATACCCAAATTGAGGTTAGAGATCACATGGAGCTAATGTGTATGCGGTAGATTTTGAGGCTAGACTTAATAGTTACATCTGAGAGTTCATAATGACTACCCTCCTTCAAAAGCTAGATCTATTGGGTTAAGCACTGCAACCAGGCATGCGAACAAATTACCTAAATTAATAGAATTTGAGACGGTAAAATTCTTCTTAGGTGTAAATGAGACATACTTTGTTTGTAAATTAGACTGTAGGCATTTGAATGACTAAAATATTTGCTATCAAAATCATCACTAATATCCTTCTATGATCCCAATTTTATCCTAAAGGATACATACACCATAAATTTCAAGAGGACTCATAGGATGTGCATATTTCTTGACAATCTACATGTTCCGATGCTTCCCAACTTACAAATTTTGGGATATGAATCTTTTTTCTTTCAATTATTCACTTCTTTCAGAACTTGAATAAAGAGGTGAACAATCTCGGACTCTCTTTAGCTTCTTGAGACCATACCCAACTATCAAGACACTTGCATTTGAAACTCGTATTCGACCAATTCATCACTTCATCCTTTTGTCATAACTTGTTCATTCAGAACCCTTGAAAATTAAGACATTCAAATGGTTCTTATGTTCACGGTAGTCTAAACACTAATCAACTCCAACAGTTGAGAAGGTCTTGCAAATTTTTAAGTTTCAATTCTTCTTATATGTGCAAGAATTCCAATGAGATTCAGCCTATCTGCTCTTTTGGAGTTTGTGGCAGTTACATAATTGGTTTCAGTGAGGAAAAGGAAAAGGAATGGACAGAGTTTACAAAGAGTTGCATTGCATGCTATTTACATTTCTTTCAGTGGATCATGTGTGGGCTAGAAGGATGCCGTAGTCATTTTTATATCCCTCGACCTTTTCACTAAGGAAATTTGAAGTCTCTGTTCTGCTAAATGTTATGTTCTATTTTTAATTATAGCATTAATTCTGATTTCAGCAAACAAAACATTTGACGTAGCTCGTAACGTCTAGCCTAATCCCTGTTTCTTGTTTGATTTTGTTTAAATCTTAGTTTGAATTAGGTCATATCTATCTTAGAGACCTATTGTTTCAAGAGTTATAACTTATTGGGTTGCCTATTATATAGGTACGACCTGTATATTTTATTAAGGACAGATAACTTGCCGAATTGAACTGATTCTACACAATCTCTCTCTCCCTACTTCCTCCTCCTTCGCGTTCATTTACCCTTTATCTCTCCCTCTCTCCTCCACTCCCCTATCTCTCTCTCTCTCTCTCTCTCTCTCTCTCTCTCTCTCTTTATTTCTCTTTCTTCTTGCTCTGTTATTCTTCTTTATTTCTCCCCTTTCTCTTTTTTTCCCTTGCCTTTTTCCCTTCTCCATTTCATTACTACAACAGTCATTTTGTTTAGCCCATCAAAAGTAAAATAAAGCAAGTCTTTCACATATTAAAGATTGAGATTGTTATCACAAACTAGTAGCAGCTTATGTACATGGCTGCGAGTGTCAATTCAAGTTATTTGTTTATAAGGAACAAAATTATGTCAATTTATCTTAATATGAATTGATAAGCTTTAATGAAACACATTGGTGCTTGTGCTTGACAACAGCTTGAGGGTAGGTTCATTATCCCCATCTAGCCAGTGCTTAGGGTAGCTTCTCATAAGTTATTAAAATAATCTAGGACGACTTACCACCATAACATTGAGAATCTAGCAAATATTAAATTTCGATGGTTTAGGTTCCCGATGGGGTATAAGATTTTCTGTAACTAGTGTCACTACCTATGGATTAAACTTGTTGTATCATATGAATAGGTGCTCGTAAGTGAGCAGACTGGGTTGGGTTTGTGCGGGTTGAAGATGGGTTGAGGGAAAATGGGTAAAAACCCAACCTGCCCATATTTAATACTGGTTGAAAATGGGTAGAGTGATGGATTATATGGGTCAACCCATATATTCTACACCTTCAGCTTTTTAGCTTAAGTAAACCTCTGCGCTGCAAAACAAAAACTATAGATTGGTCTTTTTATAACCAAAAGTCCAAAACTTAAGTAATTCCAAACTTCACACATAATTGTAAAAATTGCTAATCCTTAAGAGAGACCATATGTATCCTACTGCTATTCATAAACTAAAACAAACAAAAAACAGGACAAAATATCATTTGTTTTATAGTTGTAGAGTTGAGAAAAAGCTGGTGCTGGACAAGAACTAGGGAAATACCTCTTTCTTTTTAGATGTATCTGCAGTCTCAAATTAAATGCTCAATAAATGAAGGCAAAGTGAAGCGAAAAATGAAAACTGAAGGCAAAAATAAATAATTAAAATAATTAAAAGGAAGAAATGGAAAAGGAGAATCAGCCTATGAATCAAATCCACTCTTTTATTCAAAAGTATAACCAACAAATGTCATCTAAAAACAAATTTCCAAATTCAGACCTCAACGCCCAAAACACCTTTTTGCAATATGAATTTCAACTGTTTAGATGTTCTCTAATATGCAAACCTATCATATCAAGAAGCACAAAAAGAGATCATCAGCAATATTAATGTGATATTGAAGATTCTAATCAGTAAATTATGTTCTTCCTCAGCACTATCAAAAGGACCTCAATCAGGCTCATATCACTAGAAATCAACGGTGCCGATTGCCTTACACCATCGAATTGCTAAACCTTATGATCTGGCAATGCATAATGAGCCACGTGTCTGCCAGTCAAATCCCCTCTCCCCTATAAATTCCGCTCACGATGAACTACTCGCCATAGGAGGAGGAGCTGGTGGGATCTCCATTCCCCAAGTAGATAGAGAGCATAAGAGAAGTAAAAGAATCAGATTTTATTTACACCTAGAATAGGGGAAATGGGCTGACCCGTTCACTCATATTTATTGCGGTTTAAATGGGTTAAGCCATATTTTACCCATGTGACAAAAATCACTCACCCAACCCACATGCAGTTGGGCGGGTTATCAAAAGAATTGAAATTTTGCCAGCACTACATATGGATGAAGTTTATGATCGATGACCGTGTGATTTAAGTTTGAATAGTTCCTTCAAACCAACGGAACTACAGATTGTCAGTACTTGAGGCCTCACTTCATTGGAGGTTGTCCTATCAATTGTACTACATACAACATTCGGTGTTTGTGATATTAGTTTGAGTACTCCACATGTTTCACTTATATTTGCTAGATGTCCTCTCACAAAGGCCTACGAGCTCCATCAGCACTTCGCAGAAAAGCAGCAATTCCGAAAAAAGATTTTTTCTCAATGAGAGAAAACCTGTTAGGGGATGCAATTCAAGCTACAACCGAGTAACTTAGCCCACATGCTTTCTAAGGCTTGTCATTATCTACATGTAGGCTAGGTATTTTATTGATAATGGTGTAGGCTAGGTACTTTTCTCCAATTGAACTAATTATGCCATTTTATCTGGGGAAAAACTTAACGAGCATGCAAAATGCTTCCCTTAACTCTTACAATTCTTTATTACCTAATTATCAAAACAAATATAGTTCTTTACCACCTAGCCAAGAAAGAGCAAGAGTTGCTAACAACTAAAAAAACCATGGATTATCATTTCCGTGTTTGAACTTTGTATTCCTTCGAAATTCAAATTAATGTCGGCAATTAAAATCTAAACAATGTTAGATAGATGTCTTGCCACACATCTTCAATCAAACAAGAATAATTTAGATAAATGTTTGCAGTACTATTATACGGATCCAACAGAGAAAAGTTAAACCACATTGTTCTTACCCACCTCTGTGACATAGCAACATTGACCTCGGCGCTGACATGGCACTGTTGATCCTGACAAGATATTGGCAATCTCTTTGCAAGCGCCTCTTTGCGCAACCAAAAAGCAGCATCAGCTGTTTCGGCTAAATTTACATTCTCCAAATGACAGCATTTCCATTCCTACACACTGACCGAAGAATTTTTTTTTATTTTTTAATTTTTGAAGTAAGAGCATTATCATTGAAAGGCATCAAGAAAATGCAAAGTAGTTACAAAAAACAAAAGCAATGCTAGCTCCAGTACAATGTTGGCTAAGCCAAGTTCAGGGAGCTAACAAAATCCAAAAAATTGATTGGGCAACTTACAGGGGTAAGGAAATTCCCCCTGTACTGAAGAATGTTCAGAATGTTCGCATCACATTTTTACAAACCACATCATGATCACTAATGTTTTTGAGAATGGTAAGGATAAACCACATTATAATCACTATATGATCAGTCAAACTTCTATTTTCTTTGCAAATCAGAATAAATATACATTAGCTGCCAAATCGGGAAAGAGAAAGACTAAGCAAAGAAGCTTGTCGTTCGTTTTCCTGTTTAAATCAAGGCTGGAATTTAGACTTGTTTAAACCTTTGGCTGGAGCTAATCACCCAAACCTTATCTCTTTTTTTTCCTACTGTCCTGTCATGAATATTCTTGATTTAGATCAACTTTTGCAATATAAAATTAAGATTATGGAAATAAACATCTAATCTTACAGGAGAATTCTGCCCTTCAGCAGCTGTATTACTACTTACTGGTACTGTTCCTTTATTGCAGTTGAGAAAAAGGCTAAAGGCAAAACATGTGTCAAAGCATTGTTTATAAAAAAATAAAATCAGTGAATAATAGCAGGCTTCCGAAAGGTAAATGTTTTTACAAACAAGAAAAGCATACAAATCTCAGGATAGATGTATGAGGTTTGTTCATTTCTCGAAGAACTTGCACAAAGTATCCACACCCATGTTACTCATCAAAAAGCAGGTTTTGTCCATCTCTGGATTATCAACTGCTCGATTGATTTCTAAATAGGAGTGAGCAAGATAATCTACAAATGTCCATAATCCCTGTCATTCATGTGCCAAAATAAAGAGAAATAAAACATACAACCAGAAAACTAACCAACCAAGGCATAACGCAATCACTACCAGGTTGTTTTATCTATAGAAATGTGAAACGACTAGCTCAATTTCCATCCCTTGACTGGTTGCACATAAAATGGTTTAACAAAGAGAATCTCTACATGAAAGATGTTTCTCAAAATTTCTAGGGTTTGGTCAACAAAATGACATCATCCTTCGAAATGTGCAACCATTGTTTTTTCTGAATGGAATGGAAAAAAGAAATGAAGAGCACATAAATCCAACTGCCCATAAAAGCTTTCACTTTTACCGGCACTACAGCATGTCAGCATCGCTACTTAAAATAGCATCTCATGATATATCACATTGAGTGTTATTCAAACTTACCTAATATAATCATCAAACGTAAAATATTAATAACGGGAGAAAGAACTTTTAACAATTCTACGGTATAAAATGCAAATGTAAAACAGAAAAATTTTGAGGCTCGGGACGCCAAAGAACAATCGAATGTATAGGTTCAACTGCTTATGATTTCAAGCATAAAAACTGCGACAAGATGAGCTGAAACTAAAAAAAGAGGCTCAAGACAATATTATCAATAAGGTTTTCAATTCTCTGCTTATTACTCAAGAAAGGACCCAACAATAAAACAGAAAACAAGTATAATGGCTAAAAAAACAACTTCTAAAACAACAAACAGCAAAATATAGTTTATATTATACATTTACATTAAGTTTACATCCATTGACCCGGCAAAATTTGAATCCATATAAAGACGAGACCTTTAGACACTAGTTAGCAACAAAAAGGAGTAGTGAGTTGGTGCAGTATTAATACTAGACCCAACAAACATAAAATCTTGAGGCATTTAAGCAAGTGGCGTATTGCCCTTTGTTTGGAAACTTACCTCAAGTGTGTAGGATGAAAGATGAGAAGATACATAGAGAAGGGGAGGAGGAGATTTGCCTTCGCGACCGAATAAAATAGACCCTTCGTTTGGAAAACTAGCTAATTAGGACAATTTCAATTTGTCCCTAGTGTATGAGGCTAGATTTAAGTTGATCTTTTATGAGTATATGGAAATTTTTATTTTATGTCTCACACAACTGACACTAGTTGTGTGAGGCCACCTTTTTGTCTCACAACTTTGTTGTCCCAGGATTTTGTGGACCCAAATGTGTAAGATATGGGTCCACAAATGTGTGAGATAAAAAGAGGCATCACACAACTAATGTCCATAAAATCACTCTGAGTATATTAACCTTTAATACTAATATCCTTTAAATTTTAAAATGGGACACTTTTTGGTCGACGACTGACAAAAAAGCATTAACTTAAACTGAAAAGAGCCAATCCGTAACAGAAAATGGAATTCCTAAACAAAAAACATCCACTCCCCTTTACCTTTCGCTATAAATTTCTTAACTTTTCAAATCCAGCAAGTATTTGGACGGTAGCGAAGAGGCGGTATAATGGGTCTCCGATGAAGATTGGCGATATAACGGAGTACTAATTTTCTCTCCCATTTAATTTTCATGACACCGTTACTGTAATTTTGCTAGGTTTAACGGAATTTAGATGCCAAAGCAATCTCTGCAACTGCTTTCACCAAAAAAGAAAAAAAAGACAGATAGTAATTTATCTATTTACCAAAAAAAAGCAGATAAGTAGATGCAAATCAAATGGATGTTCTCTGTACAAAGATAAAATCTCTAGTCTTTTTTTCCTCTGGAACAAACACTGAAACATTTTCATGAATATTAAGGATGCAGATGCCCTCAATATACAAACTTTACCATGGAGATCCTGCATGATTCCAAGAAACTTGATATCCAGACCAAATTAACTTGCAGTAGTAAGTAAGCTTAGATGCTTTATAAAATAATTTAACGTGGTCTACTAAAGTTTCATTTTTGTGTTTTGCTACGTTTACTAGAGCACACCAATGTTCACACTAGTGATGGTTGTTTAACAATTAACACTAGGAGCAGCAGCTACTCAGGGATTGTTGTTAGTGCCCATAGCCTCCGTTAATGTGTCTATAGTCTTGAATAATCTGCCTAGAGATTAACATTTATTATATACTAGTATCAAATAAGTTGTTAATCAGTTTTAAAATTTGATATTGACTCTCAAAGTAAGTTTACCATACACTGCTTAACTTCCGAACTTTTATAATGTGAATTGTTTGTTAACATTGTTTCTAATATTCAATCCGATAACAAACCTCTAAAGTTATAATGTTATCATTCTTCTATTCTTATCAAGGTTGATGAATTTCTACTGTAACTTCTTTTAAAGTAACTTTATTAGCAAAAAACAATACAGAGCAACCAACCTATGTAATTTTCATGAAAACCTAAAATGTTGTGTTTGCTACCCCTTTTAAAGTCTGGGAGTCATCTGAATTACGTACTCATGTAAAATGCATATTCAGCACGAATAAGATATCTATCAGTTGGACAAGAGATAACACGCTAAAATTGAACAAAAAAAACAGCATAAAACCGAGAAAAGAAAGAAAGACAGTGAAGTTTAATTTTTGTTGGAACTAAAGTGACTATTCATCCTTCTTAGAACCATAGTTAGAAGATTAAATTGAGAATTGACTGGAATAGACTCATAAGGTCCTAACCTTAAATAAGTTTAATTTCTCACAAATAATAAATAATCGGAACATATACGAAACTAGTATCGCATACATATATTGAAGCTACATCCATGATTTCCCCTCAGAATAAAAGAAAGATCACAACAACAAAGTGATTTAAAATGTATTTTTTGAAAAAAAGTGATCAAACTCCACTAAAAAAGAAGGAAAGAAAAAGGCGATTGATTTGGCCATGTATGATATATTTAGAATAAAAATTTAACTATATATTATCATAAAAGAAAAAGAGTTACAACAAAAAATTGTCTTTCGTTAGATGAAAAATAGTCTGATTGCAAAATTCCTACAGTAACAAAAAAGGTCATGCCTAACCATTTACTTAACTAAACCAGAACACTAAGCAAATAGTATGTTTTATCAATCAACAGTTGCTACTTTTAATGGTTTACTAAGGGCGGGTTAATCCATTTATACTGAAAGAACAAACAGGACACAAAGTATAGACCTTTCAGATAATTAAATCAAATTACCTCTCTACCTCAACATCATTCTATAGTTGTAAAATCTCCATATTTAACCAAAAATCGTAGCAATTTAGACGTAAGTATTTTATACCGGCCAAAAAAAATCGCTTCATAACCAGACCAAAAAATGCAAGTAACCTAAAAGAAAGCTAGCAAAAAGGAATTCGAAACTTAGTTTCAAGATACAATCACAGACATGCAATCAAAAAATCCAAAGACACCACAAACTGAAAAGCAAAACATTCAAGAAAGAGAGCTCAAAAATTTAAGGCAAAGAAAGAGAACTAATAGATTTGAAGCAAATATATCCTTGAGGTACTTTAAGAATTCTTCATCACACTTAGATATAGATGAGAGTCATTTTCACTTAATTGAATGATCGTTACTTGAACCAAGAAATATTTACAAGATTTATTGTTTGGAGGAATTTGAAATTGTGACATAAATAGGTTAAATAATATACTCACTAAGAAACTTAGGAGTCCCATAAAGAAAGCCAATAACAGTATTTTGACTCGATTAGAGTAAAGATTATATCCTTTATAAAAGTAAAAAGAATTTTAATTTTTGTATAAGAAATAGGGGTTATCATACATGGACTGATGGAAGTACAATGAAAGTCCACATAACAGTTCACTAACAAAAGCTTAATTAGAAAGATAATAATTACCAAAAGCACAGTAGATTGAAGTTATGGTTAACATGGACAGCTGATGGAGGATTGAACTGAAGAGCTTCCGATCGTAAACTGGATAGTCAATCTCTAGTTTTTTTCAAGTAACTCTTACCCTAGATAGAGAAAATGAGAGATACGAAAAAGAAAAAACAGGTTTGAAGTTTCAAATTCAGGAGAACAAAATCGGGATCTGTAGAGTTCTGATGGGACCTCTTCAAACTCAATTCCATTCGATCTTGCAATATTAAACTTTAAAATGTGATTCCAGAAACATAATTTAAACTACTGATGCAGACCCTACTGATTGTCAAAACATGTAAACTCCAGAAAAGCATATCAATTCAAATAATACTAGAAAGTAAATCAAGATATGAACAGCCCATAAGAATTGTTTGTACGCATTCAATCAGACTATATTGCTCAAATACTCCCAAATATAAAAATAAAAATCAAAGACTAGGGTAACAAGGAACACTAAAACTGAAAGCTTAATTCAAACACACAACCAACGAATGTGGTTATCCAAAAAAAAAAAAAAAACTTACAGCGATGGTTTCTCCCACAATTACCAGCGACAATTTTCAGCGAGAAACGGGATCGAAGAGATGGAAGAAACTTTGGTTGTGTTTTGGTTATTTCTTAGCGTCAACCTCTCGTCTTCTTCTTCATTCTTTCAAGTTATTATTATAATTTTAATCGAAACCCTAATTGAAAAATTATAGAAATCTCAATCACGCACAAATAGTATGAACGCCAAATTGGTTCTCATTTCTGATTTATCGAATTTGGTTATGGGTTGAGGTTTAATTCCATAAAGAATCCTTCTTTTTGCCTTATATGATCTGGGTATTCTTTTGGGTTTATGTTTGTTGAGAGATAATGGAAGGTTCTAATAAACTTGATTATTTTGCCTAACTTTTTGGTTAAAAGTTAATTAATTGTTATTACGTAAAAAAATATTATAAAGAAAAAAAATTATATCTATCAATCTATTTATCTATATATAAAAGGATAAGCAAATCATCATATTATGTCAAGTGTCACTATCAAATATCTAACACGTCATGTTTTAAGACAAAATATCAAGCACCTGTCATGTTTTAAGACATAACTCTAATAAATTTGGAGATTCAAAAGAAAATTGAAATAGAAAAAAACTTACAAAATTTTAAAAAATTAACAAATTCAGTTATTCACATCATGGAGTCCCATGTTTTTAGGCACACATTTTTTAAAACTGAAAAGTAAAAAAAATACTCCAATTCCAAAAAATGGACTCCCACATTTTTTCATAAGTTTTTTGTTTAATTTATTATAAATAAAAATTCAACAATTTTTTTTACATAGAAATAGTAATTAAAAAAAACACTCCATGATCTATTCAAAAAATGGACTGCCACATTTTTTCATTAGTTTTTTATTTAATTTATTATAAACCTAAAATTTTTAAAGAATTAACAAATTCAGTTATTCACATCATGGAGTCCCGTGTTTTTAGGCACACATTTTTTAAAGGGATTTTGGCATGGTATAACAACATATTCATATAATTGGTAGAAAATAGCCCTAGTTATAGATATACAACTATACACTGATGTACACGATATACAACTTGTGTGATATACACTGATGTACACGATATACAACGTGATATACATATGTCGCATTTGGATTTTTAGGTCTGATTTTTTACCTGAAACCAGTCTAAATCACTTATAATCTTGCTCAATTTTTGTATATAGCCTTGTTTAGATATTTTCAACCAATTTTAATCATACTCACTCATTCAATCCAAACAGAAAAAAGAAGAGAGAAGAAAAACGAAGTTGAAATATATTTTTTCTCTCTTAGTTTTTGTTAATCTTGCTCAAATTTTGTATATAGCCTCGTTTAGATATTTTCAACTAATTTCAATTACACCCACTCATTTAATCCAACCAAAAAAAGAAGAGAAAAGAAAAACAAAGTTGAAATATATTTTTTCTCTCTTAGTTTTTACTTCTGATTTTCTCTGATGTGAGATCAACCTTACCTTTTTATCCAACTGATCTTTTTTTTTTTGCATAATTTGCAAGAAATTTTGCTAAACTATGATAGAAAAGAGAAGAGATAGAAGAAGAAATACAAGGATAGAAAAGGGGTGGGAAGCCAAAATAAGCGTGTAGTTTGTTTTGAGAGAGAATATAAAAGAGAGTAGTTTTTTTAAGATTTGGCTATATAATACCAATTGTTTGGGGCTATCTTTGACAAACCTAATATAAGGCTAAAAAATTACCAATTCATGTTATGTGTTGTTATAGGATGCCAATTTTTCTTTTTTAAAACTGAAAAGATTAAAAAAAAAATACTCCAATTCCAAAAAATAAACTTCCACGTTTTTTCATAAGTTTTTTGTTTAATTTATTATAAATAAAAACTGAACATTTTTTTACATAGAAATAGTAATAAACCTATTTATATATATATATATATATATATATATATATATAAAAGGAGAAGCAAATCCATGATATTATGCTAAGTGTCACTACGAAATATCAACATGTGTCATGTTTTAAGACAACTCCAATAAATTTGGAGATTCAAAAAAAAAATTGAAATTGAAAAAAACTTACAAAATTTTAAAGAATTAACAAATTCAGTTATTCACATCATGGAGTCCCATGATTTTAGGCACACATTTTTTAAAACTAAAAAGTAAAAAAAATACTCCAATTCCAAAAAAATGGACTCCCACGTTTTTTCATAAGTTTTTTGTTTAATTTATTATAAATAAAAATTCAACAATTTTTTTAACATAGAAATAGTAATAAATTTATATATAAAAGGAGAAGCAAATCCATGATATTATGTCAAGTGTCACTACGAAATATCAACACGTATCATGTTTTAAGACATAACTCCAATAAATTTGGAGATTCAAAAAAAAATTGAAATAGAAAAAAACTTACAAAATTTTAAAAAATTAACAAATTCAGTTATTCACATCATGGAATCCCATGTTTTTAGGCACACATTTTTTAAAACTGAAAAGTAAAAAAAAATACTCCAATTCCAAAAAATGGACTCCCACATTTTTTCATAAGTTTTTTGTTTAATTTATTATAAATAAAAATTCAAGAATTTTTTTTTACATAGAAATAGTAATAAAAAAACACTCCACGATCTATTCAAAAAATGGACTCCCACATTTTTTCATTAGTTTTTTATTTAATTTATTATAAACCTAAAAAATTTACTACAATTATTTTTCACATACAAATAGGAAGAAAAGAAAAATAAACATTATGCCAAGTGTCACTTCGAAATATCAACATATGTCATGTTTTAAGACAAAACTTCAATAAATTTGGAGATTAAAAAAAATTTGAAATAGAAAAAAAAACTTACAATTTTTTAAAGAATTAACAAATTCGTTATTCACATCATGAAATCCCATATTTTTAGGCACACATTTTTTAAAACCGAAAAGTAAAAGAAATATACTCCAATTCCAAAAAAATATTATTTCATTGATATGGAACGAACCATAGCAATTAGTATAGTTCACCTGTAGTGAATCTTTAACTTAATAACATCTATTATGTTCAAAGTAAATCTCTGGCAGATATTATATATGGTCGTCTCACATAACAATATGATATATTCTAATAATGAATGTAGCTTTGTAGGGTGAACCAAATATTTTGTTAGATGAATTTTCAATTTTAAGGTTATTCTAATTAAGGAACAGAATTTCGGCAATCGGATTTTCTTGGCTCTTTAATATCTAATACATCACTATATTCTGAAAAGCTTACTACTTATCGTAGCCGATAGGCAGTATGTATACGTTCAAAATCGATTAGTCTGTCGTACGGACTGGTCGGTATGATAATACTTTGATCGAAGGGCGGCTTCGTAATACCAGGTCGAGGTCCAAAGTCAGGTCATCAAGTTTCGAGTTCTAAGACTGATCAATGACAAGTTCGGTATCATTATCGAGCTCGTATCCAAATCGAACTACGGGGCGAGACGAAATTATCGAGCCTAAGATGCATAGACCGACCGACACCGACCCCGAATCAATACTAGACTCCGAGTCAGAATTGAGCTCGAGTCAAGATCGAGAGCTCGAGTCAATATCGAGCTCACAGATAAGAGTCATTGCAACCACACTAGGAGAGATAATCTTGGCAGGAATTATGGAAAAACTAGTTCCTCATGGGTTCTCCGCTATGTATTTTTTATTATATCTAAAGTAGGATCCCTCCATTATAAAAGGGATGATTGTTGTTTCTGTGAGGGACACATTCACACATTGTAACAAAAGATTATTCTTTATATTGAAAGATCAATCCTTTGAGCTCTCTTACTTCATTTTATTTCCTCTTTTCAACAGTTTTTATCTTTCGTTCTTATAGTCAAGATTGGATATTTCTATTTCTCTTTACGAATTGTATCAAGTTATACCACATACCCGTAGAACTACGTACAAATTTAACTATATATAATTTTTTGGATAAACAGTTTGGAGCCCACCGTGAGGCTAGGGATAACAGTGGTTGTTTGATACAAACCTGCAAAGCACACCGTTTTACGCTTGTCTTTCGAGAGTATCTTTGGCTTCGGATTAGCAAGGACAAACCCCTAATTAATGGCTTTACCTATCGACAACGAAGCCGGCCTTCAAGATGAAACCAACAACTTGACGCCTAGAGTCGGAAAGTCGCTTGTCGATGTCATTGAAGTTCGAGTCGAAGTACTACTAGACGTTAATTCGCATGCGGCCCTTAAGGCAAACCAACGTTCTGAACCTGAACATAGCATCAATGGTGGCACTCGATCTGCCCGAGACACCCATAACATTGAGGACAACGACGTCAGCTTGCGTATAATTTTTGAAATGTTGCAAGCCCAACAGGTAGCGATAGCTCAGTTGCAGAGCCAAACCCAGCTACCGAGCAGGCCGGAGCCCAGTCCACCTCGAGAAGTTGCCCACATAACGGAGCTAGCCATAGTGAGGTCAAATGAGCAAGAATCGGGGACTACTCCCGAAATTGCTAAAATACTCGAGGAGCTCACAAAGTGAGTGGAAGCCAACGATAGAAAAGTAGAAACATATGACTCCAGGGTCGATCAGATCCCGGGGGCTCCACCAATGATAAAAGAGTTGGATTCAAAAAATTTGTGCAAAATCCTTTTCCCTCAAGCGCAGCCCCAAAACCAATCCCCAAAATATTATGTATGCCCGAAATTCCCAAATATAACAGAACGACCGACCCCAACGAACATGTCACCTCTTACACGTATGCCATCAAGGGTAACGATTTAGAAGATGATGAAATCGAATCTGTGTTGTTAAAAAAATTCGGAGAGACCCTCTCGAAGGGAGCAATGATTTGGTATCACAACCTACTACTGAATTTCATCGACTCATTTGCCATGTTAGCAGATTATTTTATAAAGGCACACACTGATGCCATAAAAGTCGCAACAAGGAAATCATACCTTTTCAAAATAAAACAAAGGGATAATGAAATGCCGAGGGAGTTCGTGTCCCGATTTCAAATGGAACGCATGGAATTGCCACCGGTTATAGACGATTGGGCCGTTCAAGCTTTCACCCAAAGGTTGAACTAGCGAAGTTCGATAGCATCACGTCGGTTGAAATAAAATTTGATCGAGTATCCAGTAATAATTTGGGCAGATGTACACAATCGATACCAATCAAAAACCAGGGTCGAAGACCAATGAAGAGCTCATCCCAGATTAGTACATCCAAACAAGTCGGCTATGTCGGTTATTAAAAACCAAAGGTACATCGACAGAGAGCCAAGGTCGAACAGAGACCGATATCAACCTTACATTGCATATCGAAAGAACAATGGTTCGGGACACAATTCCGTCCGGAACAATCGAAGATCAGAATTTTCGGGGACTTATGAACAAGGGTGGTTTTGACAAATATGCCGATCATATAGGGGCACCTCGGTTATCAGAATATAACTTCAGCGTCGATGCATCTGACACTGTATCAGCAATCAGAAGAATCAAAGACACTATGTGGCCCAGACCCATGCAAACCGATCCTTTCCAGAGAAACTCAAATTCGATGTGCAAATATCATGGTACGCATGGCCACAAGATCGAGTATTGCAAATAATTAAGGGAAGAGGTAGCCCGTCTATTCAATGAGGGCCACCTTCGAGAGTTTCTCAGCAATCGAGCCAAGAATCACTTTAGAGAAAGGGACGCCAATAGAAAAAATGAACAAGAGTAACCTCAACATATCATTCATATGATCATCGGTGGGGTCGACACTCCATAGGGATCCGTACTCAAACGCAATAAAGTACCGACCACTGGGGTAAAACCAACTTGAGATTATGTGCCCAAAGGCACTTTATCATTCGACAACGAAGAAGCAGAAGGCATTTCTCATCCCCACAATGGCGCTTTGGTAATTTTTATCCTATTAAATAAAGTTCAAGTTAAGCGTGTTTTAGTGGATCCAGGTAGCTCTGCGAACATCATCCGATCGAGGGTTGTGGAGCAGCTCGGTCTGCAAAATCAAGTCATGCCCGCAGCTTGGGTCTTAAACGGCTTCAATATGGCCAGTAAAACAACTAAATGGGAGATTATTCTACCGGTGAACGTGGCTGGGACCATCCAAAGTACCAAGTTCCACGTAATCGCCTTGGATCCACAATATGAGAGCAGTACCCTTGACTCTCAACCAAGTAATGAAATTCCCGGCATCGGACGGCGTGAAAACAGTATACGGGGAGCAACATGCTACAAAGGAAATGTTTGCAGTCGATGGGGTAACACCGATATCAACACTCTCAACCTCAGAAATATCGAGCATTAAAGGTAAGCGAGAAGTCAAATAGCAATCACAGCCGCCAATCTCGACCGAATCAGGGAAGCATAAAATGGAAGAAGATGAGGAGGATTTTCTGACGCCTCGAACTTTTATCACCCCTGAAGATTCTGACGCCACCAAAACAACAATCGAGGAACTAGAATAGGTTATATTGATCAAGCATCTTCCCGAGAAAAAGGTATACCTGGGAACAGGATTAACCCCCGAACTCAGGAAAAGTCTTACTTAATTTATTATCGATAACATAGATTGCTTTGCTTGGTCCCATTTAGATATAATAGGGATCCCACCGGATATAACAACGCATTGGCTAAGTCTGGACCCTAGGTTCAAACCGGTGAAGAAAAAAAAAAGACCCCAGTTCGAGGTAAAGCACGTATTCATAAAAGACGAGGTAACTAAATTTCTCAAAATAGGGTCCATTCGGGAGGTGAAATATCCCGAATGGTTAGCCAATATAGTTGTAGTCCTTAAAAAAGGGAACAAACTTAGAATGTGTGTAGATTATAAGGATTTAAACAAGGCATGTCCTACAAATTCTTTTCCGCTGCCCAACATCGATCGCATGATCGATGCCACGGTCGGCCACGAGGTACTTACATTTCTCGATGCCTATTCCGGGTATAATCAAATCCAAATGAACCCGGAAGACCAAGAAAAGACTTCATTTGTCACCAAATATGGAACATATTGTTATAATGTGATGCCCTTCGGGATAAACAATACAGGAGCTACTTACCAACGCCTAGTAAATAAAATGTTCGAGGAACAAATAGGTAAATCAATGGAGGTTTATATTGATGACATGCTAGTTAAGTTCCTGCGCGTAGAGGACCATTTGGCTCATTTGCATTAAGGAAATACAACATGAAGCTCAACCTCGAGAAATGCACTTTCGGGGTCGGTTCGGGCAAGTTCCTCGGCTTCATGACATCAAATTGGGGGATCGAGATTAACCCCGATAAAATCAAGGCCATCGAAGACATCGCCATCGTGGACAGTGTAAAAGTCATACAGAGTCTAACGAGACGGATTGCTGCCTTAGGCCGATTCATTTCAAGGTCGTCTGATCGAAGTCACACATTTTTCTCTCTACTAAAAAAGAAGAACGATTTCGCTTGGACCCCGGAATGTCAACATGCATTAGAGGAATTAAAGCAATATCTATCGAGCCCACCACTGCTTCATACTCCCAAAACAGACAAAAAACTTTGCTTGTACTTGGCAGTATCGAAAATCGCGGTAAGTGGTGTCCTAGTTCGAGAAGATCAAGGTACGCAATTTCCCGTTTATTATGTAAGTCGAACCTTAGGAGAAGAAGAAACTAGATATGCACACCTAGAAAAATTGGCACTTGCACTGATAAGCGCCTCTAGAAAGTTAAGACCATACTTTCAATGTCACCCCATATGCATATTAACCACTTACCCGCTTCGTAATATTTTGCGCAAGCCTAAACTATCAGCCCGATTGGCCAAATGGGTCATCAAACTCAGTGGGTACAATAACGAATATCAACCCCGTACGACCATCAAATCTTAAATTTTAACGGACTTCGTGGCCTATTTCACACCGACACTCGTACCCGAAGTTGAAAAAGAACTCTTATTGAAATCGGGTACATCATCGGGGGTATGGACCCTTTTCACGGATGGGGCTTCGAACGTGAAGGGGTCCGGGTTAGGCATCGTTTTAAAGCCGCCCACGGGTAACATTATTAGACAATTTATTAAAACTACTAGATTGACTAACAACGAGGCCGAGTATGAGGCTATGATTGCAGGTCTCGAGCTAGCTAAAAGCTTGGGAGTAGAAATCATTGAAGCCAAGTGTGACTCTTTGCTGGTGGTAAATCAAGTAAACAAAACCTTCGAAGTTCGAGAAGATAGAATGCAAAGGTATTTGGACAAACTACAAGTAACTTTGCACAGTTTCGAAGAATGGACCTTACAACATGTACCTCGAGAATAAAACAGTGAGGCTGATACACTTGCAAATATGGGATTATCGGTCGGGAAAGATGAGATCAGTTTGGGGACTGTCGTTTAACTCTAGAGATCCGTGATCGAGGAAGGTCACGCCGAGATAAACTCTACAAGCTTAACCTGGGTTGGAGGAATAAGTATATTGAATACTTAAAGAACAGAAAGCTCCCATCGGACCCTAAAAATTTGAGGGCCCTACGAACCAAAGTTGCTCGGTTCATATTGACTGTAGATGGAACATTATACCGAAGGACATTTGATGGACCATTGGCAGTATGCTTAGGAGCAGGGGACACCGATTACTTCCTACGTGAGATTCACAGGGGTACTTGTGGAAATCATTCCAGTACAGATTCGTTAGTCCAAAAAATAATCAGAGCAGGATATTATTGGATCGATATGGACAAAGATGCAAAGGAGTTTGTTCGAAAATATAACTAATGTCAAAGGTTTGCACCGATGATCCATCAGCCCAGAGAGCAACTTCACTCAGTCCTATCCCCATGGCCATTCATGAAATGGGGAATGGATATCGTCGGCCCTCTGCCATCGACCCCCAGGTAAAGATAAGTTTATTTTATTTATGACTGACTATTTCGCTAAATGGGTTGAAGCACATGCGTTCGAAAAAGTTAGAGAGAAAGAGGTTATAGACTTCATCTGGGATCATATCGTATGCCGATTTGGGATACCCGCCGAAATAGTGTGTGACAATGGAAAATAATTTATCGGCAGCAAAGTGACGAAATTTCTCGAAGACCATAAGATAAAAAGGATATTATCAACACCGTATCACCCTAGTATGAGCGGACAGGCCGAATCGATGAACAAAACTATCATTCAAAATCTAAAGAAAAGGTTAAACGACGCCAAGGGAAAATGGAGAGAAATCCTACCCGAAGTTCTTTGGGCGTATCGAACAACATCAAAATCCAGTACGGGGGCAACCCCATTCTTCTAAGTATATGGCATCTAAGCCTTGATTCCAGTCAAAGTCGGAGAACCCAGTGCTAGGTTTCTATATACAACAGAAAAGTCAATTCACGAGGCTATGAATACTAGCCTCGAATTATTGGATGAAAAACGAGAATCCACTCTCGTCCGATTGGCCGCCCAAAAGCGGCGGATCGAAAGATACTATAATCGAAGAACCGAACTTCGCCATTTTAAAATCGGGGACTTAGTGCTAAGGAAAGTCACCCTCGACACCTAAAATCCAAACGAAGAAAAACTGGGTCCGAACTGGGAAGGACCATATCAAGTACTCGAAAACGTCGGTAAAGGATCCTACAAACTCGGTATTATAAATGACGAACAATTACCAATCATTTGGAACGTGTCACACCTCAAACGATATTATTGTTAAGGTATGATTTTCTCCATTCCTTCGTCTATATATATTCGATACTAACTCATTGCAGGAGTTCAGCCAAAAACATCGAGACCTCAGGTTTTAAAGTACGCGTTGCACTCTTTTTCCCTTAGATCGATTTTTATCCCAACTGGGTTTTTTCGGGAAAGTTTTTAACGAGACAACAACTATGTGCTACATGAGGACATTTCAATAGTATCCAAGGCTTCTTTATAATCAACCTCGAATAGTGGGGGATTTACCATCGAATAAATCGATTTCGATACAAAAAGGTTATTTCGTACCAAAGTCATATCAAACAGGGTCTCGATAGGGAAAAGTATAAGGGCCAAATGGTCAAAACGAACCATGCCCGCATAGTTTTGGTCGAGCCATGGCACAAAATACGAACATATGTATAATGACCTCTTTACCGATAACTCATATTTTGAAAATTTTTGTCCTGCTTCATGATTCAAATAGGCTTAAGGGTCGACCACTACCGAAGGAGTTTGAAAAAACTTACACCATCAAGCCTACATGCTACTCTTATTTCGAGTTCGAGCAAACTCTCACTCGACCATTAAGCCTACGGGCTACATTACTTCGAGTTCGAATCACTCACTCGACTACTAAGCCTACGGGCTACTCTTATTTCGAGTTCGAGCAAACTCTCACTCGACCATTAAGCCTACGAGCTACACTACTTCAAGTTTGAATCACTCACTCGACTACTAAGCCTACGAGCTACTCTTATTTCGAGATCGAGCAAACTCTCACTCGACCATTAAGCCTACGAGCTACATTACTTCGAGTTCGAATCACTCACTCGACTACTAAGCCTACGGGCTACTCTTATTTCAAGTTCGAGCAAACACTCTCACTTGACCATTAAGCCTACGGGCTACATTACTTCGAGTTCGAGAAAACACTTACTCGACTAAGCCTACGGGCTACTCTTATTTTGAGTTCGAGCAAACTCTCACTCGACCATATAGCCTACGGGCTACATTACTTCGAGTTCGAATCACTCACTCGACCATAAAGCCTACGGGCTGAAATACTTCGAGTTCAAGCAATCACTCGCTCAACTCTTGAGCCTAAGGAATATATCTCTTCGAGTTCGAGCAATCGCTCACTCAACTATTAATCCTAAGGGTTGCTTTACTAAAAGTTCGAGCAAACACTCACTCAACTAAATCCTCAAACTTATGAATATTTTCATAAGACACAAGTAAAACAAAATCTTTACTAGGCAGAAAAGAAAACAGAGACAAGTTGGGAAAAGAAAAAGACCTTTATATATATGTTTACAAAATTCCCGATCAGGACCTTACACGAAAAGATCAAAATAATAAAAGCCCTAATTATCTACGGGAGCAGTCTTTTTCTCCATCGGGCTCCTCCCCACTCTGAGACCCGCTCTTGCTCCCATCACTGTCATCGTCATCATCATCACCGGAGGCCAAGGCCCCATCATCGGCTTCAAGCTCTTTTGCCTTTATTATCTCTTCAGTAAGATCGAATCCTAGAGAATGGATCTCCTCGAGGGTTTCCCTTCGAGATTGGCATTTGGCAAATTCGGCAATCCAATGTGCTCGAGTTCGAGCGATCTCGGCTACTTCTATCGCATGCGACTGAGCGGCCTCAGCATCGGTCCGATAAACAGCCACAAATGCGTCTGCATCGGCCTTTGTCTTTTTAGCCTTGGCAAGTTTAGAAGCCAACCGAGCCTCGAGCTTCTCTGTTTTCCTTGTTTGAACCAAGTTTTTCTCCTTCAGACTCTAAAGTTGATTTTCGGCCGATGATAATTGGGCTCGAGCAGCCTCTTTCTCTGCAACAAAGCGGTCCATATTTTCTTTCCATTTCAAGGACTCCGCCTTTATCACATCGACTTCCTCACGGAGCATCCTGATCATCTCAATCTTCTGCTACAGCTGTGAGATCGAAAGATTAACTATTGTTCCAGTATCAAGTCCATAGGTTTTTAATAGTGTCATTACCTGCTCGGACAGATCAGTCTGATCTTGGTGAGCTTTGGCCAACTCAGCTTGGAGGTCTTTGATTTCTTTTCCACTTTGCCCTAAGAGGAGTTTAAGGGCCTTACTCTCCTCTGGGGCTCGTCGGAGATCGACCTCGTATAGACGCAACTCAGCTCGGGATCGAGAACATGCTTCTCGATGGGCTACCACAGCCTACGAAGAAAGAAGAAACAAAGTAAGAAAAGAAAAACAGACATAAGAGATAATACCAACAAAATAATTTAAGGCTTACCTGATTCAAAGCTTGCTGCACTTCGTTAAAAAGATCCGATGCATCACTAGTGCCGGAAGCGTCCTCGATACCGGTAAACAGGTCACAAAAAGGATCCTCTCCCTCATGAGGCCTGTCTAGTTCGAGGCCCCCCAAAGCTTGGGCTTCCCGAATCGCCCCATCGAAAAAAACAGGGAAGGTGGGCAAGTCTTAGATTGCTACTGCCCCAAGTGAGTCACTTGGGGCATTCTCTTCGGTTCGAAGAGATTCGGGGAGAGCCCCTTCAGACATATCCCCCATCTGTTGGCTTCGATGGGAAGCATCCTCGATATCCAATGACTCGGGGACTCTGCCCGAATCTTTCTCCGATATATCCTCAGTTCGAGGCGGAGCCTTATAAACCACCATCGATCCAGTTGCATGTGGAATGTCGGTGGTCTTCTTCGATCGGGCCACCAGTGCAGACCCGTCGTCTTCCTCTTCCTCATCTTTATCTCTTAGATGCTGAATTGATTCTAAGGTCAAAGGGATGGTATTCTTCCTCGACTTACGAGTCAACCTTGCCTTCGGTTTTGGATTTTCGGAAGTAGAGACCCTTTTTCTCTTATTTCCCTCCACCAGTTTAGAAACAGGGTCTGAGGCTTTTTCCTTGCCAGGCAGGGGCCTCAAAACCGCATCTCTGCCCAGGCCTACACCCAAGAAAATCGGTTGAATATGTGAAAAATATTTTGTTCGAACTCTCAAAACATGAGAAATAGGCTTACCATGATTTTTGGCCTCCCATTGGCCCTTTGCCAAATCATTCCACGAACGTTCGGCGTATGTAGAGGTCGAAGCCAGGGCCTATACCCATCTCTTAAGATCGGGAACGACACCGGGGCATCCAAGGAACCGCTGCATCACAAAAGAGATATCAGTGAGAAAGAAACAAAGAGACAAGATGATAGCGAATAAGCAGCAAAATTACACTTACGCTTCATATTCCATTCTTCGGGGAATGGCATCGTTTCGGTTAGGATCATGTCCGAAGTCTTCACTTGAACAAACCTGCCCATCCAACCTCGATCCTTGTCCTCATCTATGCTCGAGAACAGTACCTTGGTAGCCCGACATTGAAGCTTTATTAATCCACCTCGAAAGAGGCGAGGACTTTACAATCTAATAAGATGATCAAGGGTGAAAGGCATCCCCTCGATCTTGCTTGCAAAGAAACGGATCAGGATAACAATCCGCCAAAAGGAAGGATGAATCTGACCTAGAGTTATTCGGTATTGACGACAAAAATCGATGATAACAAGGTTGAGAGGCCCTAACATAAAAGGGTAAGTATACACACTAAGGAACCCTTCCACGTGGGTGGTAATATCGTCATCGGGAGCCGGAATTACCACATCATTGTTATCCCAGTTGCAATCTATCTTTAACTAAGCAAGTTGCTTGTTGGTTAACGAGCACAAATACCTCGATACCAGCTCACACCGACCGGGAACCAACGAGCCCTTATCGACCTTAAAATCGGAGGTGAGAAGACATGTTCCGGGAACAAACTCCTCAGGTTGTGGCTCCACCGGTGTTTTATCGGCGGCGGGCTGTGAAGAAGAAGCCTCTTCTTTTTGAGGGACGATTTTTGATGTTTTCACCATTTTTTAAATTTAGAAGAAAGAAATAAAGAAGATGTGGTGTTTCAATGAAAGATTTTGCAGTAAAAAACACAGAAGGAAAATTCCGCACTTAATTTAGAAGGTATGTGAGAATGCTTAGGGAATTTTGAGATTAGAAGATGTAAAATTGATTAATGGTGAAAGAAGGGGATATTTATAGGCTGAGCAGTGGCGGTTCAATATCGGTAATGGCCGACCACCGTCTGACATGCATTAAATGCCTCTGTAAACTGAACCGATGGGACAACTATCGTGTACGTCACGATCGGATTCGATGCACACGTCAGTATATATCTAATCATACAGTTGAAAAATTATATCGTTTCTCGTTACATTCTTTCCGTGAAATGCGAGGACTATCTATATACGGTCAAAACCGATTAGTCCGTCGTACGGACTGATCGGTATGATAATACTTTGATCGAAGCGCGGCTTCATAATACCAGGTCGAGGTCCGAAGTCAGGTCATCAAGCTTCGAGTTCTAGGACTGATCAATGACAAGCTCGGTATCATTATCGAGCTCGTATCCAAATCGAACTACGTGGCGAGGCAAAATTATCGAGCTTAAGATGCATAGACCGACCGATACTGACCCCGAATCAATACCAGACTCCGAGTCAGAATCGCGCTCGAGTCAAGATCGAGAGCTCGAGTCAATAATGAGCTCACAGACAAGAGTCGTTGCAACCATACTAGGAGAGAGAATCTTGGTAGAAATTTGGAAAAACTAGGTCCTCATGGTCATGGGTTCTCCACTATGTATTTTTTATTATATCTAAAGTAGGACCACTCCACTATAAAGGGGATAATTGTTGTTTCTCTGAGGGACACATTCACACATTGTAACAAAAGATTATTCCTTATATTGAAAGATCAATCCTTTGAGCTCTCTTACTTTATTTTATTTCCTCTTTTCAACAGTTTGTATCTTTCGTTCTTATAGTCAAGATTAGATATTTCTATTTCTCTTTACGATTTGTATCAAGCTATACCACATACCCTTAGAACTACATACAAATTCAACTATATCTGATTTTTTGGGTAAACACAATACATGCTGCGAAAGTTGTATATGGCTTCCCGTCAAGTCGTCAAGTTACTGAAATAAGGTATATATACCAATCCAACCATGTCCTTCATCTGAGATGCTGCATATTTTATTTAAGTCTAAATAGATACTGACATTGGAACCATAATTTTAAATAACTCCAAATAGGCAAAGTACAATCATACATAGTGATAGTATCACTGTAGAAGCTTTCATTGATTATCACTTCCCCAATAAGCTTATTTAAGCAAGTATGAGTGTGTTGAACATTCAAAAATATTCAGAGGGTGCATGAGTGTGCTGAACATGGAATTGTCATTTGTTCATTAGTTGTAGTTTGAATTGTTAGTACGAGACTCTATTTGTGGAGTGATTTTTTTGTAGTATTAACATATTTTCTTCACAATCTGGATCTGAACAAATGTTTTGCATTTTGGGGCTTTAGATATATAGCGGCAGTAGGTAGGAGGCTCTGTTTGTGGAGTGATATTTACACGATTCTCTTACTTAACTTGCTAAGACTGATATGAAATTTCTTTGTTCCCCATAGCCTCAAAGGTCTAAGAAGTTGCTCCAGTCATTTATATAAATTGTTATTTCATTGATATGGAACGAACCGTAGCGATTAGTATAGTTCACCTATAGTGAATCTTTGTACTTAATAACATCAACTATGTTCAAAGTAAATCACTGGCAGATATTATATATGGTCATCTCACATAGCAATGCAACCTAATAATGAATGTACCTTTCTAGGGTGATCGTATACATGCCTCAATCAGTAATGTAATTAAGTTCTTTAGGACCAAGATACAAGAACTCGACTTATATCGTATGAACTACTTTGTTGTCTGGCCAAATAACTTGAAATTAAAGACTATGACACACAATCTGAGGCTGACATTTACACAGAGGACAGTTGTTGAGGATACAACTGATTCTTCATTTCATATGAAAATCTTTATCCTTCGTCCTTTTGACAAGCTAACAAATCAATATCATGTCGATGAGGCAGAATTATTCGGTCTTCTCTTCTATTTTATTTTAATATTAGGTTTTGTAAACTTTGCGACTAACTTTTATATTTGTAGATGTGATTGGTCAGGTTGTGACCTATGAAAATGTTCAGACCTATACGCAAGGAGATTACAAAAGTGTCTTTATGAATGTTGAACTCGAAGATGAGCAGTAAGTCATTCACAAATACAAACTATACTTTTACAATATAACTACATATATTTTCGTTGATGAACAATTACCTTGAAACATATAGGAGGTTTCAACAACCTTATGGGGTGAACTTGTGGATGAAATTCAACCTCACTTGAATGGATCTATAGATGAACCTTTGATTGTTGTTTTACAACTTATGAAATCTCAAAATTTTTGAGGTTTACATATTTTACATCTACATTTGAAATTTAGTTTTAGAAAATTTTATAATTTCAAATTTTTTATTTATTTTATACATAGGTAACTACTCGGTGCGTAGCTGTTGGTACGCTTCAAAACTATGGATAAATTCTACTTAGCCGTAATTTATTGAGTTTAAATCTAGGTTTGTAAGGGTATAAATGTTGTATTTGTTTGTGCAATTCACTTTATACATACTTTTTACTGCCGATATTGTACAACAGTTAATAGAACTCTTTTAGGAGACATGATAGACGACAGTTAATATCAGCAACAATAAAAAGAAAATATCAACAAATTTTTCGGTCTTCAATTGGTAGATATATTTGTAGATTCTACCATCATGCATAGGCTTAAAGAGCAGTATATAGATTTCATTTAAATAATAATATATCTTGGTGTAGTGAACTCTGAAAGTTATATCTGTTTATGTTGTTTTAGTAGCTGCTAACAAGTTTAGTTTCGTAGTTGTAGCTTTTCCAACCTTAATTATAGATTTTAGGCGCTTGACAATAAATGTTAGATGTAATAGGCAGGAAAAACAAGTGAATAAAGCAAATTTATAGGTAACATGTTTGTTAGTCAGTGACAACGATGCAGACAATGTTGTCATTCTTGCTATGCCGTTTCCAAGAGATGTCAAAAGTTAACAAATGCATAGAGCATGTTGGGCACCTTCAGAGCATCCACACAAAAAATATGCACGAGATTAACATTTTGTTCAGTATTCCTGTAGTACTTGGTAAGACTGATATGATATTTCTTGGTTCCCGTAGCCTAAATGGTCTAAGAAGCTGCTCCACTCATTCAAAGTCTTCATAAACTATTTTTCATAACTCTAATTTTGAACAAACTTGATAGAATTCATGGGTCCACCGAACTCTGCAAGAACCAGGTTCTCTATCAGTTCTACCAGAATACAAGTTCGCACAGAAACCACGCACACTGCAGTAGGTAAATGACAAGAGGAATTTTACGTGAAAAATTCCCAACTCAACGGGATTAAAAACCACGACCTACCCTTGTAGGATTTCAACTTCACTATTGAGCAACTTTAGATTACAACCTATTTTAACCTAGGAATTAACCTCTTAATCTCTCACTAACTTGTAACACTCTATTACAAGTCACTTTGTAATAACTCTATTACAAAGACTTTAAACCTAGGAATTAATCTCTTAATCCCTCACTAATTTGTAACACTCTATTACAAGCCACTTTGTAATAATTCTATTACAAAGACTTTACAACTCGACTAACTCTAGAGAAGACACAAACACAAGGGTTTATGATTTACAAAGGTTCCCCACATAATGTTTCTAATTAAGCTAAGTAGGAATTACAAGTAAAGAACTTTAACAAAGGTGCAACACAACTAAGGACATGTGATGACTCAATTCTGAAAACTGGTCCTTCGTTATATTGCTCTTTGTTCTTGATGCCTTGAAGGTCACTTGCAGGTTGGCACAGACTTGAGAGAATTTGCTTGATCGATTCTGAATAGTGCCCGAGTTGTTTTTCCTTTCCTTCATGCTAATATTGCATAAGTGATATCACTTGAATGATGTAAGAATGTTTGGTACAAAGGCATTCCCCATAAAGTGACTGCTCCACTATTTACACTGTTGCGTATGTGCAGAGAAACAATTGCAGTCACTTTACAGCTGTGAGGAGTTGACTGGTACTGTCAGCAAGGGAACTGATGTCGATCTGTTCCCCATGTTGTTTCTTTGACTCTGAATGTTGGAGCATGTCCCAGACTTAAGATGAACAGTTGCAGTCACTTTACATCTGTGGAGGAGTTGACTGGTACGGTCAGCAAGGAAACTGATGTCGATCTGTCCCCCATGTTGTTTCTTTGACTCTGAAGAATTGAACCACGTCCCCGAACTAAGACTTGTTGTTCTTTAAGTACTTGAGGATGTATATCAGGTTCCTTATCTGGTTCTTGTCATTAAATTTGTTAGATCATCAAAACATAACAAGGTACGTATAACCTATCAATTTCCCCCTTTTTGATGATGACAAACTTATAATTGAAGTTCTCCCTAAGAACCAGAATGACATACACATAACCTTTATTCCCCCTGAATCAGTTCCCCATTCCCCCTGAATCTGTTCCCCAGCTTGTTCTCCCTTAATTATTTTTCCCTCTTTTGGCATCTTAAAAAGATTAGTAGCAAGCAATAAGCAAGAAGAAGTCTAGCTTGGTTAACTCATGCCACATGTGTGCACACAATCATGACTAAAAACAGAGCAGAAGAACAAGATATGCACAACAAAAGGACGAGAAAATCATTAATTTTGGAAATAAACAGGGAGCAGTTCCATTGATACACAATCACCATAAAATAAAAACAACAAAAAGGTACCAATCATCAAACATATCCAAACGCAGGAAACAAAAACAACAACTTGAGCTTGACACTGGGAAGGGAATGACTCTAAGGAGCACTGTAAGGGGAAGGCTTAGATGAAGAGGCAAGGGTGTTAAGAAGGTTGTCCATTCAAGCATTAGCTGACATATGCTTATTGAGCAGTTTCTCCTTTAAGTCCTCAACCTGTTTCCTGAGGTCAGCATTTTCTTTGGTCAAACGGACAACCTCTGTGCTGTGAGAGCTGCTGGAACCAGGTGCCTCCTGAAGCTGACTTAGCTGACCCTCAAGAATGGCATTCGTTGCCTTCAACTGCCTTATCTCATCAGTGGCACTGTGCTTGGCGTTGATCAACTGGAGATAGTAGAAGTGCTGCCAACCTCTCCAACCATATCAATGCACTCACATTCCTCGAGGGTGGTCTTGGAGAAGGTTTTCTTACAAGTACCCACTTTAGCTATTCCCAAAGGGACTTTGAAGAATTCAAAAACCTTTGTGAGGAGGAACCCGTAAGGCAGCCCATGATTACTATCCTTGAACTCTGCCACCTTCTGTATGTGTTCTATCATAATGCCAGGTAGGTTGATAGTTGTGTAGCCATATAGTGCTTCCATGAGAACCAGGTCTGCTCGAGATGTGATGGAGCACCTTTCTGCACGAGGGAGCAACACCTTGTTTCACCATTTCGAATAACAGTTGGTACACTGGAAGGATGGCCTTCTTGTGTACCCGTTCCCCTTGCTAACCTGCTTATCCTTCAAGATAGCATTTCTAAAGTTCGAAGAGCAGGTTCCCTGAACAGAAGACACACCCTCAACAGGTACTCCCAAAATAGTTCCCAGCACAGCAGAGTCCATCACAAAATCAACATCATTCACTATCATACAAATATGATTATCCTCAACTGTACAGAAGTTGGCATAAAAACTGCGCATTTCTTCCTCATAAACTCTGGGACTGTCACTTGTGAATAGGTGTGTCCACTATTGGAATTCATAGATCTCCACCAATTGGCACATGTCAGCCATGTCCGGAACATCAGGGGCAAAGGTTCTGCCCCAAAGCACTTTTTGTTTCCTCAGATTTTCCCTTCCAACATCCTTGGTCACACTGACCATGGCCTTTTTCAAGGAAAAAGCAAGCCCGAATTCTTTTTAATTAGGCTCTATAGTCTGGTCCCTGTCCCTGGTAAGGTCTGATTGTTATCCGTAAGTCTTGTTTTGACCGCGGGAAGGTGAACTTTGCAAAAGTGCTTATTTGGTTGGGAAGAATAGGACTTCTGACTCCAAGCCTACCCTACCCGAAAAAAAGTTTCAGCTATTGATGTAGCCTCTTGTCGATACTACTAGTCTTCTCGCTACCTACTAGAAAAATCCCATCAAGATAGATTGAATCGACGACCTATACTTCAACTAAAGGCACAAGGGCGTAGCGAGCACAGAACAGAGGAAATGCACATGGGTCTCCTTGAAGAACGAAGTCTAGGGTAAAGAAAGAAGGGTAGAGTGGGCACACTTTTACTGTGCTTGGATTGGCATGGCTGTCCCCCTTTGCTGGTTGAGGCTCGGCCTTTGACTCCGCTTGCCTCTACTTTTCATGTCAAGCGTACAAGTCTAGTTTAGTGGGATTTACTTCTAAAGACAGGAATTCTTTTTCATCTCCCATGTCAAAGTCGACGTCTTAACCTGACTTCCTGAGCTCAGTTAATTCTTGAAGCAGTAGCTCTGCAAGAGCCATATTATCATAGTCTTATGCACTACTGTCATTCTCCTCCCCAGACAGAGATCTCATCTCGAAGAGCAATAATGGCCAATGGCTCAGCATAGAAGTTAGGAGAGGGAGTGGGATCAGTACTGACCTGGGGTTCTTTAGAAGAATAGGGAGTTTCATACCAAGTAGGAGCATAGAGCTCCTCTTGTGTGAAGGGATCAGATCCCTCAGTAGGTTCCCCCGTAGTATTGTCTGGTATCAGATTTTTGACAAGCACTAGTTCCCTTCCTTCTTTCAGTAGACAGTCACCTTCCCCTTGAGACCCATTCATTTCAGACACACCTTCATAACTACTATTTACACAACCCTCAACAACGATTGACAACATATTCTCTATGGCCTCTTATTCTTGCAAACCCAAAGTGAACTCAGAAGACATAGGAAGAGCATTACCTGTAGAATCGACGACATTCAAATCAACCACTGGGGTAGTTCTTGTTGATTCATCATTATTACGACCCACGCCTTGCTGTATCTCGGAACTTTCTTCCACTGGAAGACTAGAAATTTCTTGATTTTCTTCTCCCTCAACAGTATCTTCTTCAACCATCTTTTCCGGCGAGACAGAAGTAGAGGTCACAACCACAAATTTCTTAGGAGTCGATGGTTTGCTACTCCGATGAGAACCAGAACTCGACTGGGTTGGAGAGGAAACAGAGGGTGGTTGTGACTCTAGCTTAAGGTTTGGACAAGTCGGAACAGGGAGTGTGGGCTCTATCACTGGTGTTTCCATGGATGAGGACACAGTGGGGACAATGCTTGGAACATTCTGTGTTTCCTGATTGTTAGACATGGTGAAGTGTAGTCAGTTGAAGAAGAGAGTTTAAAGAAGGGAAATTTTGGATTCTTCATGTGAACAGTTCTGAAATGGATTTATTTAAGATGAGTGAGAGACCGGTTGGGTATCAATTTTAGGTAGTCGGGTCGCTTAATAAAGGGTGAGACGCTTGGATTCAAGAAGCAACAAAAAGGAAACTGACAATTTTAATGATGTGGCACCATTTCAGCCGTTTAAAAAATTATGCATGAGAGTACAGAGGAACTACTAACCTGTGTCAAAGGAACCAGGTTCCTTGACAGAGTTTGAAAATGTAAGCCTCATCCTTGGACCAAACGTGCAATGCATTAGCTACTTGTCTGCTCTGTAATCGTCATGCGTGTCTACCTGTAACGGTATAGAGGTGAGTTAAACTGCGCCAAAAAACACTTTGTAGCTATTTTACTTGTACATTTATTTTATAGCCAATCATCGAGGGACCAAGTTCTCAGCTTGATTCTATCAATCATAGTGCCATGCAATTCTTTTCAAAGAGCTCTCTGCTCAGTGCTTTGGTGAGGATATTTGCAATTTGATCTTCTGTGTTGTAGATCTTCACGCATATGAGCCCTTTCTCAACATTATCTCAAAATCTTCTAGCTGCTGCTTGATCCACAACAGTTGAGCACAACAAGAGGCAGCTGCCACATACTCAGCTTCAGTTGTAGTGATTGAGGAACCGGTTTCCTCTATGTCAGCTGGATATTCAGCTGTGCCATTGTCATTTGAATCCTTGACCTAACTCATCATGTCAGGTTTTTCATTTTCCATGTCAATGACTTCACCAGGGACAGTTGGCCATTTTTCCTCTTGATCAATCTTATCATGTGAATCCTTCCCATATGAGTGGTGAGATTCATCAAAGATAACATGTATACTTTCCTCAACACATTGTATCACACACTTTGTGATCCTTGAAGCTTGAGTTGAACAGGCCACGAACCAGGTCCTTCTTGACCAACTTGTTCAGCAACATGAAACTTACATGACCCGGCCTTCTCTGCCATAGTTCAGCATCATCATCAACAACACTTAGACAACTGAGATCACCACTCTTGTTTCCCTTGTCATAGATTTGGGAGACACTTAACAGGTTGTACTTTAACCCATTCACGTAGTACATATCTTCAATTGAGTGAGAAGGAGACTTCCCAATTCTTCCAATTCCCAGAATGTATCCCTTTTTGCTGCTTCCAAAGGATACACTCCCTCCTTGCAGGGCTTTGAGTGAAAGGAAATCATTTGTGCTTCCAGTCATGTGCTTCGAGCAACTACTATCTATGTACCCTTGTTGGCTGCTCCCTTTTACTGCTCCCTGCACAAGGAAATCAAGGGTTAGACTTAGGAACCCAAACAAGTTTGGGTCCCTTGTAGTAAGGAAAAGGTCGAATTAAACTTCTTTTTGTCCAGACAGGCAGTATATATTTTTTATTGGAGGGACCAGGTTCCTTAGTAGTAGTTACTTCCTTAGCAAAAACTTTGTTTTTCTGTTGAGACCGAACCCTAGCTTTGCAGTTTTCCTTAAGGTGCCCATTGTTACCACAGTGAGTACAAAGCCAATTATCGGGTATAGTAACATACTTGCTATGAGGGTTGTAGGGAGTCTTTTCCCTTTGAAACCCAATTCTCTGCCTATTTCCCCCATTGTTTATGTACATGGCAGTGATAGCATTAGAGGACCAGGTCCATTTGAGTGATTTTTCAAGATCACTCTTGACTCTTCCTAGTTCTTCCTGAAGTTGTTTGTTCTTTTCAAGTTCAATACACAGTCTAGAATTCATTGTCTTCATCTCTTCTTCAAGCCTAAGATGTGTTTCATTAGCAACTTCCTTACCTTTGTGAATAGTCTCATGCCTACCCTCTCCTTTCAGTTCCTTAATTGTGTCATTCAGATCAACTACTACTGCTAGTAGGTCATCTCTCTCAAGCTCAGTGTTAGGAACTCGTTTGGTCAAGACATCTTTTTCTTTTTCAACACTCTCAATGGTTTCCTTCAAATCTACCACAATGATTATTAGGTCATCTCTAGATTGTTCTGCTTCTCCTAATTCCATAATTAGAGCATTTTTATCATTTATAAAACTTTGGTATGCATATATTAAAACATTTTCCAAAGACAAGAGTTTTTTTGAAGAATAAGATTTCAAATTTCTCCGAACATCCAGAAAATTTACCTCATCGTCGTCGTCATCTTCATCATCATTAGACTGGGCTATCAAAAAAAAGATTGAATCATACTCAGTTACTTTATTTTCCACTGCCATCATTGAACTACCACCATGATCGTTTTCTTCTTCAAATTCGCTGGAGGAGTCTCCCCATGCAGCAAGAGCTTTCTTTACAACATTGTCAGCATCATTCTTTCTCTTGAAGCATTTATCAGGAACCGAGTTCCTCTTGGCTGCTTTGTCAAAGTTGTTATTGTACTAATCTTGCTTTAGGAGAGGGCAATCTTTGATGAAGTGTCCTGGCTTGCCACAATTATGACAGAGGTCATAATTTCTTGACTTGCTGGAACTTCCCCCTTTTGGAATGCCTCCATTCCTGTGAACCATCTTCTAGAATCGTTTTGTCAAGTAAGCCATATCACCATCCTCACAACTTGAATTATTGATGTCCGTCTTGAGGACTAGGTTCTTCTCCCTCTTGGGATCCTTTCTTTCATTGTCCTTCTTCTTCTTCATTTCATAAGTTTTCAAATTTCCAACAAGTTCATCCATGGTCAGCTCCTGCAGATCTTTTGCTTCTGTGATAGCATTTACCTTACTTTCCCAAGAGCTGGGCAGCACGCTGAGGATCTTTCTCACAAGCTTGTTTCTGGGAAGGATTTCACCAAGAGAGTGCATCTCATTGATGATGGAAGTGAATCGAGTATGCATATCTTGAATAGATTCATCGTCCTTCATTCTGAAGAGCTCATATTCAATGGTGAGCATGTCAATCTTGGATTGCTTCACTTGAGTGGTTCCCTCGTGAGCAGTCTGTAGAGCTTCCCATATTTCTTTTGCAGATTGACAGGCAAATATCATGTTGTATTCATCAGGACCTATTCCACAAACTAGAATTTTCTTAGCACAGAAATTTTTCTCAATGACTTTTCGATCAACATCATTGAACGCCTTTCTTGTCTTAAGAACTGTCACAGCTGGATCTCCAACCTTCTTTGTAGGGACAAAGGGACCGTCACAGATAACGTCCCATAACTCGGAGTCTTCAGCCATGATGAAGTCATGCATCTTTGTCTTCCACCACCCATAGTATTGACCATTGAACCTAGGTGGCCTTTAAGTAGACTGGCATTCTTTGAAGTTTGGTGGAGCAACCATAAGGATCCTTTCTAGGTGTTAGCCAGATAGAAAGAACCTGCTCTGATACCAATTGATATAATTCAAGGGTCCACTAAACTGTGTAGAGAACCAGGTTCTCTATCAGTTCCACCAGAACATAAGTTCGCACAGAAACCACGCACATTGCAGTAGGTAAATGACAAGAGGAATTTTACTTGGAAAATTCCCAGCTCAACGGGATTAAAAACCACGACCTACCCTTGTAGGATTTCAACTTCAATACTGAGCAACTTTAGATTACAACCTATTGTAACCTAGGAATTAACCTCTTAATCCCTCACTAACTTGTAATACTCTATTACAAGCCACTTTGTAATAACTCTATTACAAAGACTTTAAACCTAGGAATTAACCTCTTAATCCCTCACTAACTTATAACACTCTATTACAAGCCACTTTGTAATAATTCTATTACAAAGACTTTACAACTCGACTAATTCTAGCCAAGACACAAACACAAGGGTTTATGATTTACAAAGGTTTCTCACACAATGCTTCTAACTAAGCTAAGTAGGAATTACAAGTAAATAACTTTAATAAAGGTGCAACACAACTAAGGACATACGATGACTCAATGCTGGAAACTGGTCCTTCGTTATGTTGCTCTTTGTTCTTGATGCCTTGAAGGTCACTTGCAGGTTGGCACAGACTTGAGAGAATTTGCTTGATAGATTCTGAATTGTGCCCGAGTTGTTTTTCCTTTCCTTTATGTTAATATTGCATAAGTGACATCACTTGAATGATGTAAGCATGTTTGGTAGAAAGGCATTCCCCATAAAGTGACTGCTCCATTGTTTATACTGTTACGTGTGTGCAGAGGAACAATTGCAGTCACTTTATAGTTGTGGGGAGTGGACTGGTACTGTCAGCAAGGGAACTGATGTCGATCTGTTTCCCCTATTATTTCTTTGACTCTGAATGTTGGAGCATGTCTCAGACTTGAGACGAACAATCGCAGTCACTTTACATCGGTGGGGAGTTGACTGGTACGGTCAGCAAGGGAACTGATGTCGATCTGTTTCCCATGTTGTTTCTTTAACTCTGAATGTTGGAGCATGTCCCAGACTTAAGACGAACAGTTACAGTCACTTTACATCTGTGGGGAGTTGACTGGTACGGTCAGCAAGGGAATTGATGTCGATCTGTCCCCCCTGTTATTTCTTTGACTCTGAATAATTAAACCACGTCCCCGAACTGAGACTTGCTATTCTTTAATTACTTGAGGATGTGTATCAGGTTCCTTATCTGGTTCTTGTCATTAAGTTTGTTAGATCATCAAAATATAACAAGGTATATATAACCTATCAAAACTGTAGCAATTGGTATAATTCACCTATAGTGAATCTTCGTACTTAATAATATTCATTTTTTTTTTCAAAATATAATTTCTGCAGATATCAGATATGGACGGATCCCTCACTCTATCATTTGCTTCTCCAAATCTAATACGCTTTTGAATGTGTTCAGATTGCAGCAATACCACCAAGTGCAAAACAGTCATCTAGGTTCATGATGAATCCTTCTCCAGCATCCAGGTTCATTATTATTAGAAGATAAAGAGCACATTTAGGGCTAGTTGTTGTTATTTGTTGTGTATCAACTCTTCTAAGGATGGGTCAAGTAAACATGAAAACCTGTGGGTTGCTTTTGTAAGATAATCTTCCTGAGTTTATATTTACCCGAAAAACGGATAAAGTTGAATTTTTACGTAGTTATAAGGGTATGTGATATAATTTGATACAAATCATAATGGTAAATAGAAATATCGAATATTGACTGTAAATGATGAAAATAAGCAAAGTTGAAAAGAGGATAATTTGTGGATTAAGCAAAATGAATCAATCTATGAGGCTAAAAAAGGATAATTCTTCAATATATGAGTGTATAATATCTGAGTTACAATGTATGCCAAACTTGATGCTTTACATAAATATAGTCATCCCTCTTACAGTGGAGGGATCCTACTTTAGATATAATTAAAAGTACATAGTGGGGAACCCATGATAAATCATCTTTTCCTTAATTCTTGCCGAGATTCTCTCCCTTAGTGCGGTTGTAACAACTCTTGTCTATGAGCTCGATCCTGACCGGACTCGGTATATGTCAGTTTCAAAGTTTAGACCTCTATGTAGGTTCGAGCTCGATGTTAACTCAGGGCCCAGTATTAGGCCGGTATTGGTTGGCCTTTGGCCCTTAAGCTCGATTCCACCGCTTCTCATCATAGTTCGATTTGGACTCGAGCTCGATAATGACTGCGAGTTCGGTATTTGATTTGTCCCTGAAAGTCAAAGCTTGTTTGTACCTTTTTCGGATCCCATCTCGATATTACGAATACTTTCTTAGGTCTATTGTATTCCCATCTTGATCAGTCGTACGAAGGCCGAAATCAGTTTTGACCGTATACAGATAGTCCCTTCGTTTCTCGGGAAGGATGTGGCAAGAAACAATATGATTTCCCAACGGCTCGATCGGATATACACTAACGTTTTCATCGAGCCAAACCATGACGTACGTGATAGATGTCCTGTCGGTTCAGTTTACCAAGGCATTTAATATGTGTCAGACGGTGGTCGGCCACTGCTGATATTGAACTGCCATTTGCTCAACCTATAAATAGACCCTACGTTTACCATTTATCACTTTTACATCTTCAATCTTCAATCTCCAACTTTTCCAAGTTCTTTCTCACATCTTCTGAGTTCATCCGTAAGTGTGATTTTTCTGCAAATAACTTTATTTTGTGATTTTCACTGCAAAATCTTTCTTCAAAACACCACATCTTTGTCATATCCTTTTATTTTTCATCTCTAAATCAAAAATGATGAAAACATCTGAAACCATTCCTCAAAAAGAAAAAGCTTCTTCTACATAGCGTGCCGTCGACAAAACACCGGTGGAGCCATGGCCTAAGGAGTATGTTCCTGGGGCGTATGTTGTTACCTCCGATGTGAGCCAATATCGAGGTATATGTGCTCGATAACCGAGGGGCATCTTGAATAGCTGAGGAAAGACTGTAACTGGGGAAAAATAGAAGTGATAATCTCGGCCTCCGAAGAAGATATCACCACTTATGTGAAAGGGTTTTTAAGTATGTATACTTACCCTTTCACACTGAGCCCCCTCGACCCTATCATCATTGATTATTACCGCCAATACTGAATAACCCTAGGCCAAATCCATCCTTTATTTTGGCGGATTGTTATTTTGATTCGTTTATTCGTGAACAAGATCGAGGGGATGACTTTCACCCTCGACCATCTCATTTAATTGTATAGCCCCCGCCTCTTTTAAGGCGGGTTAATAAAACATCAACGCCGGGCCACCAAGGTTCTGTTCTCGAGTATAGACGAGGACAAGGATCGAGGTTGGATAGGTAGGTTCATTCAAGTGAGGACTTTGGACCTAATACCGGCCGAGAAAATGCCATTTCCCGAGGAATGGAACATGAAGCGTAAGTGTAACTGTTGTTATCTCCTGCTATTTTGTTCCTTCGTTTCTTTCTTACTGATATCACCTTTTGTGATGCAGCGGTTCCTTGGATGCCCGGTGCAGTTCCTGACCTTAAGAATTGGGTACGGGACCTGGCTTCGACCACTTAATACGCCAAGCGCTCATGACGTGATTTGTCAAAGGGCCGATGGGAGGCCAAAAATCACGGTAAGCCTTTTTCTCGTATCTTTGATAGTTCGAACAAAACATTTTCCATATACTTAATCAATTTTTTATGTGTAGGCCCGGGCAAAGATGCGATTTTGAGGCCCCCGTCCGGCGAGGAAGAGGCTTCGGCCTTTGTTCCAAAACTAGTGAAGCATAATAAGAGAAAAATGGCCTCTACTTCCGAAGATCAAAAATCAAAGATGAGGACGGCTCATAATCTGAGGAAGAATACCATCCATTTGAGCGAAGAATCAGTTCGGCATCCAAGGGATGAACACGAGGAAGAAGAAGACGACGGGTCCGCACTGATGACCCGAATGAAGAAAACCATCGATGCCCCAAAGGCAGCTGAATCGATGGTGGTTTATGAAGCTATGCCCCAAACTGAGGAGATATCGGAGAAAGATTCGGGCAGAGTCCCCGAATTATTAAAGATCGAGGATGCTTCCCACGGAAGTCATCAAACGGTGGGTATATCTGAAGGGGTCGGTCCTGAAGCTCTCCGAACTGAGGAGAACGCCCCGAGCGAGTCGCTCGGGGCAATAGTAATGGGAGACTCGCCCATTCTCCCTGCTTTTTCCGAAGGGGCGATTCGGGAAGCCCAAGCTTTTGGGTCCCTCGATATAAACCGGTCTCATAAAGGGTAGGACCCCTTCTATGACTAGTTTACTGGTGTCGAGGATGTTGCTGGCCCTAGTGATGTGTCGAGCCTTTTCTGTGAAGTGCAACAAGCTCTAAATCGGGTAATCTCTAACTCCCTTCATTGATATTACTTATGTTTGCTATTCTTCTCTAACTTCTTTTCTTCTTTCTTACGTAGGCCACAACGGTTCATTGAGAAGCATGTTCTCGGTCTCGAGCTGAGCTGCGTCAGTATGAGGCCGACCTCCGACGGGTTACGGAGGAGAGGAACGCCCTTAGACTCCTCTTCGACCAAATGGAAGAAGAAATCAAGGACCTCCGAGCTGAATTGGCCAAGGCTCAACAAGACCAGACCGACCTGACCGAGCAGATAATCGTAATCTTAAAAATCCATGGGCTCGATTCTGGAACGATGGCTAATATTTCGATCTCACAGCTGCAGCAGAAGCTTGAGGTGATTGGGAAGCTTTGTGAGGAGGTCGATATGATAAGGGCGGAGACCTTAGGATGGAATGATGGCATGGATCGTCTTGCCGCAGAAAAAGAAACGGCTCAAGCCCAATTATCATCGGCCGAAAACCAACTTCAAAGCATGAAGGAGAAGAGCTCGATTCAAGCAAGAAAAATAGAGGAGCTCATGGCTCGGTTGGCCTCCGAACTTGCCAAGGCCAAATCTGACGCCGAAAAAGCAAAGGCCAATGTGGATGCATTCGTGGCCGTCTATCGGGCCGATGCTGAAGCTTCTCAGGTACAAGAAGGAGAGGCAGTCGAGACCGCTAAAACTCGAGCACATTTGGTTGCTGAATTTGTGAAATGCCAATCTCGGAGGGTGACCCTCGAGGAGATCCATGCTCGAGGGTTCGATCTCACTGAAGAGATAAAAAAGTCTAAAGAGCTCGAAGCCGATGTTAAAGCCTTGGCTTCCAATAATGACGATGATGATGATGATGGGAGCGGGAGTGGGTCCGAGAGCGGGGAGGAGCCCGATGGAGAAGAGACCGCCCCGAGAGATAACCAAGAAACCTAGCCCTCAGTTTATATTTTGGTTTCTTGTGTAAGGTCATGTTCGGACGTTGTAAACACTCTTGTATATATATATATATATAAAGATCTTTTGTTTTCCCGATTTTCCTTTGTTTTATTCTCTGCCTTGTGAAGATTTTGTTTTAGTTATTCCTTATGAAGGTTTTCATAAGGCTTTAGGCAATTTGATTAAATTCGAACCTTGTAGCCTTTATAACTAAGTGAGCGCTTGCTCAAACTCGAAGTGATGTAGCATGTAGGCTTATTAGTCAAGTAAGTGATTCGAACTCGAAGTAATATAGCCCGTAGGCTTAATGGTTGAGTGAGCGATTGCTCGAACTCGAAGAAATATAGCCCGTAGGCTTAGTAGTCGAGTGAGTGATTGCTCGAACTCGAAATAAGAGTAGCCCGCAGGCCTAGTAGTCGAGTGAGTGATTGCTCGAACTCGAAATAAGAGTATCCCGTAGGCCTAGTAGTTGAGTGAGTGATTGCTCGAACTCAAATTAAGGTAGCCAGTAGGCTTAATAGTCGAGTGAGTGCCTTTGCTCGAACTTGAAGAAAGGTATCCCGTAGGCTTAATGGTTGAGTGAGTGCTTGCTCGAACTCGAAGTGATGTAGCACGTAGGCTTATTAGTCAAGTGATTGATTAGAACTCGGAAGTAATTTAGCCCGTAGGCTTAATAGTCGAGTGAGTGCTTGCTCAAACTCGAAATGATGTAGCATGGAAGGAAAACAGGTTATTTCCCAGGTATCCAATATGACTCAGTACAAAGCGGACTTCAAATGGGGTGTAATTCCTTCCAAGTTCGAGGCTCAACACGTGTGGAATTAAAAGCTCATTGTAGATAGAGAGACCAGAGAGCCTGGCAGGTATCATTCTGGGCATATGTATTACTATCTTTCTTTGCAAGAAGATGACTTAACCAGGGATTACACAATGATTACCCAACTCTTGGCTCGATCGATCACATTCCCAAGGTCGCGCATGTCGAGTAGCAAGTAAGTCATTGCCAACTTTCTTCCCTCATCGTAGCCCATACCCTACCAGTCCCAGAGCCTCTTCCTCATCTTTCCTTCCAACTCCATCAACCTTTGCTCTAAGTATTCCAACCTTTCTATTGACTTGTTCGCGATGTCCTTCCATTCCTTTATTGCTTCCTTGTCTGTCTTATGTTGTTCTATATGTTTGGCCTCAGATTCAAAGACTGCTTTGCACAGCCTTTTGTACTTTACCTGAGCCTCGACCTCTTTGTCTATGATCCTTTCTTTTAGCTTGATTCCCGGTTTGACATCCCAGGTTATGTTATCCGCTAGCCATGACAGGTAGTAGTACATGTGTCCAACGTGATACCTGTCGGGCTCTATAGTCTCTCCATCTATAATGAGCTTTTGATTCCACATGTGTTGCACCTCAAACTTGAAAGGAATGACATATCCTTTGAAGTCTGCTTTGTAATGAGTCATAGTGGATACCTGGGGTATAACCTATTTCCTCCCAGCTTGTTTCATCACCCTGATTGGAGCATAAGGGTAAATGCCCTGCAACCCGATCAACACCAAATAAGTGGCCTTCTTGGATTGGATTATAAACTTTTTTCTTGAAAACCACTTGAACATCTAGTTTACCTGTTCATTAGTTAGATTGCTGAAAAGGCGTACCCATCCTTCAACATTTGCAGGCTTTGCGAATCTATCAAGAGCGAATGTCATCTTTTTTGGATGATAACTAGCGATGTAATCATTCAATGACATACGAAGGAAATCTTGACGGTAGTCTCCTATTTAAAAATGTTCTAACAACCAAACCAGTAGCAGAATATTGCACTCCTCAAAATACCCACCCCCATGCTTGCATCGATCTAAGGATCGGTACATCTCAGTTAGTATCATAGGAACAATAGTGTAGTTTTGTCCCTCGATTCCTTCCATCATCGTCCAGGCGACCATGGCTAAATGAGTGTGAATTTTTCCTCCTTGCATTGAAAACATTAGCAAACCCAGAAAGCAAAATATGAAGATATAAACTCAGCGATGAACCCATCCAACAGAGGTGATAGCCAATTCCTCATAATGCAAACGATACGATATGTAGTGTCTGTACCGTTTATATAGAAAGTCAAAGGGTATGTAGGACTTCTTCAAGCAACCCAACTCATCATTCTTCCTGAACCCAATCATTTTTCAAAAAATCATGTGGGGTATGATTTTCTGGCACTTGCAGACCCAGACTATCCCATGGAAGTTTGGTGAAACCCCTAATTTCTTCCAAAACAGGAGTCATCTCCATATTTCTGAACCGAAAGACGCCCTCTTTTCATCCCAAAACATAGTGGCTGCGTCAATTAGTTCTCTACTTGAACGGATGTCCATCAAGGATCGTAAATTACCCGGTACCCTTCTTATATGATTTCTGTCACACGATGCGAGGTCGTTCTACCAATCAATCGACAAAGGTGGGATGTTCTGGACCATGCCAAACCTGGGAATTTCGTGCCTCATTTTGTGCAACAAACAAAAGAGTTAGCCCTTCCCCCTCCTGATTTTGATTAATTACGCGATAACAATTAACATGATGGCACATTTTCTCCAAGTAATGCACATAGCATGAATGTGACCCTCGGGATTCTAGAGATCCCTTTGGACTTTGGACAGGGTTTATCTAAACGCATTTAATATGCCATGTGTATTTTATCCATCCTAGGTTTAGCACATTTTCAATCAGAGTATGTTTCTAGATGGGTCTAGACTGATACTCTCAAGCGGACTACTTGAGCGGGAAAGGTACGAGTCCGTCGACTGCACCGTTGATCGACTAGTCTACCACTAATAAATCTTTCCGATTTGACAAGGATACGGAAAGCGCGGACACTCATCAAGTGCCGCTATGATGATAATAGGCACGAGTGGAATATGATGTTGAAAGCATGCTTATGCGAAAGTGATACATGTAGTCAAGTAATTTACATGGTGAAAGCACACAAAAGGCAATATTAAATAATGCGATAAAGTAAACAAGAGAGAAAGGGAAAAGAAAGGACAAAGAAAAAGTTAGCATAAAGGAGTTCGAAAAACATAATTAGATTAAGCAAATAAAGGAGATGTGGAAAGGAAGCAATTTCGAACAAATAAAGGGGGTAGGAAGAGGGAGGTACATGAAAGAAGTCAAATAATGCAATAATCCACACAAGCAAAATTCTTCATGGTAAAAGTCTAATTATATCCCCAGCAGAGTCGCCATGCTGCCACTCCCCATTTTCTCGCGAAAGCGGGTTTCGACATGTGACAACTCTTTTAAATGGGTATCAAAGAGAAGAGTCACCACCTAATGATTTTTAATGTGCGTTAGGGTACCTATTTGCGAATAACTCTGGTTTTACTAGTCCGCATCACCAAAGATCCGATAATAGTTTAAATTATTTCGAAAAGAAGGTGTAAGACACTCCCCGAGGTCCACAAATGTGGTTCCCAATCGAATTTTAAATAATGTGGGATCATTGATTACTAATGTAAAATAATTAACTAATTAATGCTAAGTAATTAGGCGTGCGAATTAGCTATCCCAGATGGAAAGCATAAAGGAAACAGTTAAGGTGATAAAGAAAGAAACTGTTTAAGACGGTTTAGAACGTAAAATTTAAAATAGAAAAAATACTAAAGGAGAAAGAGGAATAACCAACTGAACTGCACATATGATAAAGAAGATCTTTAATACATGAACGAATTTTCAATTTTAACATAACGAATGGACACGTGGAAGAAAAGCCAAACTAATTTTATAAACAATATAACTTGAATAAAGTGAGCCCGTTTGGATTGGATGAATTTATGTAGCTTTTAAGCACTTAATTGCTTAAAAATACTTTTTAAGTGTTGAAACTTGGTTTAAAAATAAACAGTTACATGTTTGGATATAAATGCTGGAGCTGAAAACAAGTTGTTGATGTGTTTGGTAAAAATGTGCTTATAGACATATTTTCTATTATAAGGACTAAAATATCCTTATAATCCATTTTTAGTGTTAACATCTTTAAGAATATTTTAGTCCTTATAACAGAAAGTGTGTTTATAAGCATTTTTTTTTTACCAAAAGTTGAAGCAGCTAGTCAATTTTAAAAGCAGGGTCCAAATTCGAATTTCAAGTCCGTCCCTCAAGCAATTAATTAGTATGGAGAGGATCACATAATAAAGCACTTACACTTAAAAAAAATATATGTGGCTGGCAAATTTCTAAATCAGATTATGTAGCCTAGGAATAAAAGATCACTTGCACAACTAGTCAAGATTAAAAGTAGGAGTTATATTAGTTAATAACATATTGGCAAGGATACCAACAGGAAGACAAATTCAAAGGCATATGCGTATGTTTTATCTTAACCAAAAATAAAATTATCCTTGCTTATTTACCAGTCTTTTTAAAACTAAAGAGTAGTACAATGAGAGAGGATCCGTTCTTAAAATCTCACGTGATTCTGAAGAAGAAGAAGAAGAAAAGTCCTATAATGCAGCCTTCATGAAATTCTTTACAACCTCATTAGACTACTAAGTTCATTTCAACAGTACATGAACCTTAGAGTGACGCAACGCTGAATAAGAAATGTTTGGACGACTTCTAAAATGTTCACAAAGACTAAGGACAAATAAATTAAACAAGATTAAGTCCTAAAGAACAAACTGGTTAAGATCCTAAATTTATGCAAACACACAATAAAAAAAACTAGTAATATCAATGGATCAAACATTATGCACACCATAAGTTTATGCGTAAACATATACAAACAAACTGGTTTAAATTCTAAGAAGAAAAATTCAGATAAACGAGGCCCCAAAAATTGACTAATAGAGACATGATACAAGAAATCAAGCTAAAATAATCGAAGAAAGTGTGATGACATGATAAGTCATTTATAGTTTTACCCTTCATTTATGTGTTCCGAGCCTCATGGTACTGGGGGCAGCGACGGGGGCCCAGAAGCGAGAGTTGACATCTTCCACTCTATCACACTCTTCCTAGAGCGCCTAGACATCGTCCTCGGTTGATGTAACTAGCTCAACAGATTGAGTAGTGTGTTAAGCTGATGAAGGTCATCGTCTTCTACGTAGAGAAGCCCCTCCATCACTGGCTTCCCCATCATCATCAATCACCACGGTGTCTGCAGCTGACTCGGGCGCAGCGCTCTTCACCTTCTTATTTTTACCCTCGGCCGTAGAGGAACGTTGTCTTTTTTGTTGTTTGTTCTCCGGCCGGGGACTCCGAGAGGAAGCACCCACATCAGAAACAGATCCGACGACACCGGTTTGGGTGAAGGCCTCATGCAGCAACCTCGCTGCATCTGTGGGATCGGTCAAAACGTCTTCCTCGGGAATGGTAACAAAGCCCTGCAGAAGACCAGAATTAAACAAAAGGAAAAGTTGGTGAGTTCTCTCATATGTGAGATAAAGAACAAGATAAGCTCGAGAATCAACTTACCATGATTTTTGGCCTTCCACCCATATTTGTGGGCTAGTTCTTTCTACCGACGGGTTTCAGGTGTGATGACATACAAAATCTTCTGAACCTACTAGTCCAAACCTTCAACCCTAGATGGTGTCCACCGAGTTGTTGGAATAATGAAAAGAGAAAGATCAGTAATAGCATGGAACAACCTTTAATCAGAAAAAAGATAAGCGTTGAACTTACGTGTACGATTTCATGACTTAAAAAAATATAGAGTTGTGGCCGGGATGATGTCCCTGCTGGCAATTACAATGAACCGCTCCATCCATCCATGGTTAATGTCATCATCCATGCTGGTGAGCAGAGAATGGTGACCACATTTGCTGAGGTTTATCATTCTCCCACGGAAAATCTTGGGGAAATAAAGGTTCATCAGTCGAGCCAGGGAGAGCTCTTCCCCCATCTCCTGGCATAGCCACCGAAGACAAGCTGCCATCCACCGCACAGAAGAGCTCACCTGTGCCAAGCAGACTTGGTAACGGAAACAAAACTCCAAGATTACAAAGTCAAGTCGCCCGCTCAATGAGAATGGGCCCAAAGTGAAGGGGTGCGTGCAAACGTATGTAAAACCCTTCTTGGAGAAATTTACCCGCTCCGCTAGATTGGGAGCGATGATGTTCAAATCATGACAACCACAGTCTTCCTTCACAACAAGGATGCTAGAATGATGGATGAAAGAAGGGTATACACCAACAGCCCATGTGCGGGAGTTAGTATAAGTGAACTTCTCTTCAAAGTCCTTGGTTGTACTGAGCTTTCTGGGGATAATGGTGCTCACTGTAGGAGGAGCAGCATCATCGGTGTTCTCTTTGTTCTTTGGAGAGCTAGAGTTTTTGGAAAAGGAGGCCATAACTAGCAAAAGAAAGTAAGGGTTTCTCTGAAGAAGAAGGTTAAAGAAAGTTGAAAGCAAGAGAGAGTTGATGTCACGACCCAATTTCACCTATAGGTCGTGATGGCGCTCAACACTACAGCTAGGCAAGCCAACATAATAAATTAAGCATATATTGACAAAATTTAAGACCAAGAAAATAATAAAACCCAAATTCTACCAATGTGTGTGCCAAGACCTGGTGTCACAAGTGTATGAGCATCTAGTAGATTATACAAAACCTCAAACATTGTCTGAAATAAAAATAGACAGAATGAAAAATACAGTTTTTTGGGTTTAGCAGGTTATTATTGTCGGTTCGTGGAAGGTTTTTCATCTATTGCAGCACCTTTGACCAAATTAACCCAGAAGGGTATTCAGTTCCGATAGTCCGATGATTGCGAGGCAAGCTTTTAGAAGCTCAAGACAGCATTGACTACAGCACCAGTGTTAGTGTTACCTTCCGGTCCGAGAATGTATATAATGTATTGTGACGCTTCACGCGTTGGTTTGGGTTGTGTATTAATGCAGGAAGGGCGAGTTATTGCATATGCTTCACGTCAGTTGAATCTCCACGATTATCCAGTACATGATTTGGAGTTAGTTGCGATTGTTCACGCCCTTAAGATTTGGAGGCATTATCTTTATGGGGTGTTTTGTGAAGTTTATACTGATCATCACGGTTTGCAGCATTTGTTCAAGCAAAGAGACCTAAATTTGAGGCAACGCAGATGGCTGGAATTACTAAAAGATTATGATATTACTATCATATATCATCCAGGTAAAGCAAATGTAGTTGCAGATGCCTTGAGTAGAAAGGCGGAGAGTATGGGTAGTTTGGCTTTCATTTCAGCAGAAGAGAGGCCATTAGTTTTGGATATCCAGTCCTTGGCCAATAGACTTGTGCGACTGGATATTTCAGAGCCCAGCCGAGTTCTTGCATGTGTCGTAGCTCAGTCTTCACTAAATGAGCAAATCAAGGCTAGCCAGTATAATGATCCACACTTGATGGTGCTTTGAGAAACGGTACTACGAGGTGGTGCCAAGGAAGTTACTATTGGAGCGGATGGTGTTCTACAACTCCAGGATCATCTATGTGTTCCTAATGTAGATGGATTGAGGAAAACGATCCTAGAGGAGGCACACAGTTCTCTGTATTTTATTCATCCAGGTGCTACGAAGATGTATCGTGACTTGAGGAAGCATTATTGGTGGCGACAAATGAAAAAGGACATAGTTGAGTATGTAGCTTGGTGTCTAAATTGCCAGCAAGTTAAATATGAGCAACAGAGGCTAGGTGGACTACTTCAGCAGATGACTATACTGGAATAGAAATGGGAACGCATCACTATGGACTTTGTAGTTGGGTTGTCGAGGACTTTGAGGAAGTTTGATGCAGTTTGGGTGATTGTTGACAGGTTGACCAAGTCAGCACATTTTATTCCTATTGTGACTACGTATACTTCAGAGAGGTTGGCCCAGATTTATATTCAGGAGATAGTTCGGTTGCACGGTGTGCCAATTTCCATCATATCAGATAGAGGCCCTCAGTTTACTTCTCATTTCTAGAGAGCAGTACATAGTGAATTAGGGACCCGTGTAGAGCTCAGCACAGCCTTTCATCCACAGACCGATGGGCAGTCAGAGCGGACAGTTCAGATTTTGGAGGATATGCTCAGGGCATGTGTGATTGACTTTGGAGGTCAGTGAGATCGTTTCCTGCCTTTGGCCGAGTTTGCTTATAATAACAGTTACCAATCCACCATCGAAATGGCTCCATTTGAGGCTTTATATGGCCGTCGATGTTGTTCACCTATCGGATGGTTTGAGCCCAGTGAGGCTAAGTTATATGGTACTGATTTGGTAAGGGATGCCTTGAAAAAGGTAAAGTTGATTCAAGAGCGACTTCGTACAACACAGTCCAGAAAGAAGAGTAATGCGGATCAGAAAGCGTGTGATTTATCATTTATGGTATATGAAAAAGTTCTCTTGAAGGTTTCACCGATGAAGGGAATTATGAGATTCGGGAAGAAGGGCAAGTTGAGCCTAAGGTTTATAGGCCTATTTGAGGTGTTAAAACGAGTTGGGGAGGTTGCTTATGAGCTTGCATTGCCTCCCAGTCTATCGGGAGTTCATCTGGTTTTCCATGTATCTATGCTCCGGAAGTATCATGCTGACCTATCACATGTGTTGAACTTCGGCACAGTTCAGCTAGATCAGAGTTTGGGTTATGAAGAAGAGCCATTTGCCATTGTTGATAAACAAGTTTGCCAGTTGAGATCCAAAAGGATTTCTGCAGTAAAGGTCCAGTGGAGGGGCCAACCAGTCAAGGAAGCGACTTGGGAGGCTGAGGAAGACATGCGGAGCAGATATCCATACTTATTCAGCACTCCAGGTACAATTCTAAACTCGTTCAAGGACGAACGTTTGTTTAAGAGGTGGAGAATGTAATGACACAACCGGTCATTTTAATTTTTAGAACCCCGTTCCCTAAAATAAAACTTCTCGTATGTGCTTTTAATAATTTATGACTTGCGGGGATGGTTGGTTCGGGATTTGGAAGTGTTTGGGTTAAAACCGAAACACTTGGTTCCTTAAGTTGGCCTTAAAGTGCTAAGTTTGACTTTGGTCAACATTTTGAGAAAACGACTCCGGAATAAACTTTTGACGATTCCAACAGCTCTGTATGGCGATTTTGGACTTAGGAGCGTGTTCGGAATTTTATTTGGAAGTCCGTAGTTAAATTAGGCTTGAAATGGCTAAAATAGGAATTTAAGTTTGGAAGTTTGACCGGGGAGTTGACTTTTTGATATCGGAGTCGGAATTCAGTTCTGAAAATTTTTATAGCTCTGTTATGTCATTTATGACTTGTGTGCAAAATTTGAAGTCAATCGGACTTGATTTGATAGGTTTCGATACCGAATAAAGAAGTTAGAAATTTTAAGTTTCATTAAGCTTGAATTGGAGAATGATTCGTGGTTTTAGCGTTGTTTGATGTAATTTGAGGTTTCGACTAAGTTCGTATGATGTTTTAGGACTTGCTGGTATAATTGGTTGAGGTCCTGAGGGGCTCGGGTGAGTTTCGGACGACTAACGCATCACTTTTGGCCTTTGGAACACTGCTGGTATTTTCTTCTGGTATCCTTATACGCTATCGCGTAAGTTGGCCTGCGATCGCGTAGAGTAAGTTAGGCAGAGGTGGATTTGTTCTACGCGATCGCGTGAATGGGGTTGCGATCGCGTATGGTTAATTTGGGCAGCTGGGAATTTGTTCACTGCGATCGCGTGGACACATCCGCGATCGCGTAGGATTGACCAGTGTGTGTATCGCGATCGCGTGTCATTGTTTGCGATCGCGTAGGGAAAATTTGAGAGGAAGCTGGGCCACGCGTTGTGCTGCGCGATCGCGTGAAGAGGGATGTGATCGCGTAGAGTCGGAACTTGGTGCATCGCGATCGCGTGGGACTTGATGCGATCGCGTAAGGTTAATGTTTGGGCAGAAAAATTTGTGCTACGCGATCGAGTGAGGAAGTTCGCGATCGCGTAGAAGAAATCACTGGGCAGAGAGTTTAAGTTCTGAAAATCCATTTTTAACGATTTGGAGCTCGGATTTAGGCGATTTTTGGGAGATTTTGAGAGAAAACAATAGAGTAAGTGTTCTTAACTCAATATTGGTTAAATTACCCGAATCCATCATTATTTTTATCATTTAATTGGTGAATTAAGTTGGAAAGGTTTGAAAACCCTCTTGGATAGATTTGAGGATTTAAGGGCCGAATTGTTATCGAAATTTAGTGATTTTGGTATGGGTAGACTCGTGGTTGAGTGGGTGTTCATATTTCGTAACGTTCGCCGGATTCCGAGACGTGGGTCCCACGGACGAATTTTTAATTAATTTTGAAATTTTTATTAAAAATGTAGTATTTTCTTATAGAACTGATTCTTATTATTTTTAATGATTGAATCGAATTATTTTGGTTAGATTCGAGCTAAACAAAGTTGGATAATCGTGGAACGCGACGCGATAATCGAAAGTGGATTTTGAGACGAGGTAAGTCTCTTGTCTAATCTTGTGAGGGGAAAATTACCCCATAGGGATTAAATTGAATAATTATTGATAATTGCGGGAGCTACGTACGCACGAGGTGATGAGAGTCTGTGCGTAGCTACTATCAATGCTAAAGTCCAGGTAGTTTAGGACTCAAAGCATTAATTACTTGTGTAAATTGTATTCCTTATTTAATTAATATTATTTGATATTTTTATATATATATTGTATATATATATATATATATATATATATATATGTTGTGAATTGTTAGATAAAAATATTAAAGGATGAAAAATTTATATGCTTGATTTTCTATTTAAATTAATTAATTGTTAAAAGAAATTATTCTTCCTCCCGAATTTATCTCATAATAAATATGCTCTCCTTCCGGATGTACATAAGAAAATATCCTCCTTTCTTATGGAGCGGGCCGAACGCCTCGGCGGGATAGATGCATATATGGATCCCGACGCACGTCCCTTGGCAGTGTACACGACACTCTGAATTGGGTCGTACGTCCTCGGCAGAATTCGTACTTAATAATAATAATTACACGATACTTTAATAGTTTATTTCAGCTTGCGAAGCTAATTGATAAATTGAAAAATCCTTGGAATTTAATGAATTATTATTCTTGCTTGTTAAAGAATTAATTGTTATTCCTGTAAACGATATTTAATTGATAAATTGAAAATTATTTGAATTGAAGGATTTTAATTAATATATTGAGAATTCTTGCATTTGAAGGAATTTGATTATTTTCGTTGATTAAATAAATTATTTTGAATTCTGTAAATCACAATGACTTAAATATCCTAGTTGTATTTCAATTATTATTATTGACCCATAGTGAGTGCCAAAGTCGGTCATCTCGTCTCTACCACTTCGAGATTAGGCTTGATACTTACTGGGTACACTTTGTTTATGTACTCATACTACACTTGCTGCACTTTTTGTGCAGGACCTGAGGCAAGTACTAGTGGGGGACCTATCATCTTACACCCACGTTATCCAGGGGCATAGTGGTGAGCTGCCTTTCTGATCCGTTCTGCAGCTACTGCCAATTCTGAACTGCCTCAATCTTTTTGGGATCAACCTTAATACCATCACCCGATACAATATGCCCCCAAAATGCTACAGACTCTAGCCAGAACTCATATTTGGAGAACTTAGCATATAGCTTTTGTTCCCGCAATGTCCGAAGCACTATTCTCATATGCTGCTCATATTCCTCCTTACTGCACAAGTAGATCAAAATGTCATCAATGAAGACAATGACAAAGGAATCAATATATGGCCTGAATACCTTGTTCATCAGATCCATAAACGCAGCCGGGGCATTAGTCAAATCGAAAGACATTAACAGAAACTCATAATGACTATATCTAGTACGGAAAGCAGTTTTCGGAACATCCGAATCTCGAATCTTCAGCTGATGATACCCTGATCTCAAGTCGATCTTAGAGAACACCCTAGCACCCTACAACTGGCCAAATAGATCATCAATACGCGGCAATGGGTACTTGTTCTTAATAGTGACTTTGTTCAATTGGCGATAATCAATACACATCCGCATTGTTCTATCCTTCTTTTTCACTAATAATACCGGTGCACCCCAAGGCGATACACTCGGTCTGACGAACCCTTTGGCTAGTAACTCTTCAAGTTGTTCTTTCAATTCTTTCAGAGCCATGCGATATGGTGGGATAGATATAGGGTGGGTATCTGGAGCCAAGTCAATACAAAAATTAATATCACGATCAGGTGGCATACCTGGAAGATCTGAAGGAAATACATCGGAGAACTCCCGAACTACTGGCACTGAATCAATAGTCGGAGTCTCTACAGTAGTATCCCGAACATAGGCTAGATAAGCCAAATAACCTTTCTCAACCATGTGTTGAGCCTTTATAAAATAAATAACCCGATTAAATGAACTAACCGACGAACCCTTCCACTTCAGCCTAGGCAAAGATGGAATAGCCAAGGTAACAGTTTTGGCATAACAATCTAGAATAGCATGATATGGAGATAACCAGTCCATACTCAGAATAATTTCAAAATCGATCATCTCGAGCAATAAGAGATCTGCTCTAGTTTCATAACCACATAATGTAATAATACAAGACCGGTAGATTCGGTTCACAATAACAGAATCGCCTACAGGAGTGGACACATAAACAGGAGTACTCAAGGAGTCACGAGAAACACCTAGGAATGGAGCAAATAGAGATGACACATATGAATACATGGATCCTGGTTCAATTAATACTGAGGCATCTTTGCCGCAAACAGAAATAATACCTGTAATCACAACATCTGAGGCCTCTGCATCTGGTCTAGCCGGAAAAGCATAGAACTGAGCTGGAGCGCCAACTGGCTGGCCTCCGCCTGGCTGACCTCCACCTCTAGGACTACCCCAACCCACCTGTCCTCCACCTCTTAGTGGTCGGAATACTGGTGGAGCAACTGGTCCGGTAAGCATAGGCTGTTGACCCTGCTGTACTGGTCTACACCGAAGTCTGGGGCAAAACCTCCACATGTGACTGGGATCCTAGCACTCGTAACAACTCTTCGGTGCGATGGGCTGCTGAATAAGTGTCTGGCCCTGGGGAACTAAATACCCACTGGGAGGACCCTGAATAGCTGGTGGGTGGTAGGAACTCTCTAGTATAGCATTGAGATAAGGTCGCACTGGAGCACCTTGAGGAGGTGGTGGTGCTGGAAATGGGGGTCTGCTGGACTGCCCCCTCACGAACTGACTTTTGCCCCAGACGGAGCACCTCTGAACTCTCTAGAGTACCTGAACCGCTTATCTCTCATAATCTGCTCTCAGCTCAGCTGACGTACACCCTTAATCCTCCGGGATATCTCCACAACTCACTCATAAGAAGTACTCATCTCAACCTCTCGAGCCATAGTGGCCTGAATACCAGTATGTAAACCGACTACAAACCTCTGCACTCTCTCCGCCTCAGTAGGGAGTATCATAAGTGCATGGCGAGATAATTCAGAAAACCTCACCTCATAATCAGTCACTGACATCTGACCTTATTGGAGCTGCTCAAACTGAAACCGCAACTCTTCCCTCTGGGAGGGTGGAATATACATGTCCAGAAAGATACGAGTGAACCTGTCCCAAGTCATGGGAGGAGAATCTGTTGGTCTGCCAAGAACATAAGACTGCCACCATCTACGGGCTCTGCCCTCTAGCTGAAAAGTAGCAAAGTCTACCCCATGAGACTTCAATATCCTCATGTTGTACAGACTATCCTTGCACCGATCAATGAAGTCCTGTGGATCCTCATGTCGCTTACCCCCAATGACATAAGGATGTAGTCTAGTCCATCTGTCCAATAATTTCTGAGGATCGGCGGCTACAGCTGGCCTGGGCTCAGGTATAGCTACTGCCACTGGCTGGGCTCCACCCACGGGTAGTGCACCTTGGGTCTGATATACAGCAACTGCTTGTCCATGAACCTGCGCTGTAAGGGTTTGGGCTCCTCCGCTCGCCTGAGATGTGGCTGGGTCTGCCGGAAATAAACCGGCCTGAGTCATATTGTCCATGAATCGTAGCATATGACCTATGACATCCTGAAATCCAGGTGTAGATGTGAAATCCACCGGAGCTGGCTCTGCCACAGGCACCTCATCCTGTTCCTCAACAATGGGGTTCTCTACTGTACCCACTGGCGGCATAACTGGAACTGTCCTGTGACGTCCTCGCCCTCTACCATGGGCTAGATCCCTTCCTCTGCCTCGGTCTCTAGCAACTGGGGGAGTAGCTCTTCCATGGTCTGGAACTTCATTCGAGCGCGTTCTCACCATCTATGAGAGAATAAGAGAAGGATATTTAGTACTACATTAATTACACGATGGAATATGAAGAAAGGAAATTTCATAACACCCTATAGCCTCTCGCAGAAAAGTACAAACGTCTCTGTCCGATCCGCAAGACTCTATTAGGCCTGCTCATAACTTGTGAGACCTACGTGAACCTAGTGCTCTGATACCATGTTATCACAACCCAATTTCACTTATAGGTCGTGATGGCGCCCAACACTACAGCTAGGCAAGCCAACATAATAAATTAAGCATATATTGACAAAATTTAAAACCAAAAAAATAATAAAACCCAAATTCTACCAATGTGTGTGCCAAGACCTGGTGTCACAAGTGTATGAGCATCTAGTAGATTATACAAAACCTCAAACATTGTCTGAAATAAAAATAGACAGAATAAAAAATACAAGGAGAGACACTAGTAGCTGCAGAACGGATCAGAAAGGCAGCTCACCACTATGCCCCCGGATAACGTGGGTGTAAGACGATAGGTCCCCCACTAGTACTTGCCTCGGGTACTGCACAAAAAGTGTATCAAGTGTAGTATGAGTACATAAACAAAGTATACCCAGTAAGTATCAAGCATAATCTCGAAGTGGTAGAGACGAGATGACCGACTTTGGCACTCACTATGAGTCAATAATAATAATTAAAATACAACTAGGATATTTAAGTCATCGTGATTTACAGAATTCAAAATAATTTATTTAATCAACGGAAATAATCAAATTCCTTCAAATGCAAGAATTCTCAATATATTAATTAAAATCCTTCAATTCAAATAATTTCCAATTTATCAATTAAATATCATTTACAGGAATAACAATTAGTTCTTTAACAAGCAAGAATAATAATTTATTAAATTCCAAGGATTTTCCAATTTATCAATTAGCTTCGCAAGCTGAAATAAACTATTAAAGTATCGTATAATTATTATTATTATTAAGCACGAATTCTGCCGAGGACGTACCACCTGATCTAGAGTGTCGTGTACACTACCAAGGGACGTGCGGCGCGATCCATAGATGCATCTATCCTGCCGAGGCGTTCGGCCCGCTCCACAAGAAAGGAGGACATTTTCTTATGTACCTCCGGAAGGAGAGTATATTTATTATGAGATAAATTCGGGAGGAAGAATAATTTCTTTTAACAAATAATTAATTTAAACAGAAAATCAAGCATATAAATTTTCCATCCTTTAATATTTTTATCTAAAAATTCACAACATATATATAAATATATCAAATAATATTAATTAAACAAAGAGTATAATTTACACAAGTAATTCATGCTTTGAGTCCTAAACTACCCGGACTTTAGCATTAATAATAGCTACGCACAGACTCTCGTCACCTCGTGCGTATGTAGCTCCCGCAATTATTAATAATTATTCAATTTAATCCCTATGGGGTAATTTTCCCCTCACAAGATTAGACAAGAGACTTACCTCGTCTCAAAGTTCACTTCAATCCTCTAGAAGGCCCTTTCCACGATTATCCAACTCTGTCTGGCTCGAATCTAACCAAAATAATTTGATACAATCACTAAAAATAATAAGAATCAGTTCTATAAGAAAATACTACATTTTTAGTAAAAATTTTAAAATTAATTAAAAATTCGTCCGTGGGACCTACGTCTCGGAATTCGGCGAAAGTTACGAAATATGAACACCCACTCAACCACGAGTCTAGCCATACCAAAATCACTAAATTCCGATAATAATTCGGCCCTCAAATCCTCAAATCTATCCAAGAGGGTTTTCAAACCTTTCCAACTCAATTCACCAATTAAATGATAAAAATAGTGATGGATTCGGGTAATTTAACCAATATTGAGTTAAGAACACTTACCCCATTGTTTTCTCTCAAAATCTCCAAATATTGCCTAATTCCGAGCTCCAAATCGTTAAAAATAGATTTTCAGAACTTAAACTCTCTGCCCAGTGATTTCTTCTACGCGATCGCGTAGCACAAATATTTATGCCCAAACAATAACCTTACGGGATCACATCAAGTCCCACGCGATCGCGATGCACCAAGTTCCGACTCTACGCGATCACATCCCTCTTCATGCGATCGCGTAGCACAACGCGTGGCCCAACTTTCTCTCAAATTTTCCCTACGGGGTTGCAAACAATGACACGCGATCGCGATACACACACTGGCCAATCCTACGCGATCGCGGACGTGTCCACGCGATCGCAGTGAACTAATTTTCAGCTGCCCAAATTAATCCTACGCGATCGCAACCCCATTCACGTGATCGCATAGAACAAATTTACCTCTGCCTAACTTACTCTACCCGATCGCATATCAACTTACGCGATCGCGTATAAGGATACCAAAAGAAAATACCACCAGTTATCACTAGTGTTCCAAAGGCCAAAAGTGATCTGTTAGTCGTCCGAAACTCACCCGAGCCTCTCGGGACCTCAACCAATTATACCAACAAGTCCTAAAACATCATACGAACTTAGTCGAAACCTCAAATCACATCAAACAACGCTAAAACCACGAATCATTCTCCAATTCAAGCTTAATGAAACTTAAAATTTCTAAGTTCTTCATTCGGTAGCAAAAACCTATCAAATCAAGACCGATTGACCTCAAATTTTGCAAACAAGTCATAAATGACATAACAGAGTTATAAAAATTTTCAGAGCTGAATTCTGACTCCGATATCAAAAAGTCAACTCCCCGGTCAAACTTCCAAACTTAAATTCCTATTTTAGCCATTTCAAGCCTGATTTAACTACGGACTTTCAAATAAAATTTCGAACACGCTTCTAAGTCCAAAATCACCATATGGAGCTGTTGGAATCGTCAAAAATTTATTTCGGGGTCGTTTTCTCAAAATGTTGACCGAAGTCAAACTTAGTACTTTAAGGCCAACTTAAGGAACCAAGTGTTCCGGTTTCAACCCAAACACTTCCAAATCCTGAACCAACCATCCACGCAAGTCATAAATTATTAGAAGCATATACGTGAAGTTTTATTTTAGGGAAAGGGGTTCTAAAAGTTAAAATGACCGATTGGGTCATTAGAGTTGAGTAAGAAAAGTTGAGAGAGTTCGAAAAATTATGAAGTGTAAAAGAATAAGATTGAAGTGTATAAGTAAAGAAATAGGCGGCTAAAATCGTGGCCATGATTACCTCGAGAACCAGCGAAAGTATTGTTGAATTATGGGATGATGCGTGTTCGGGATATTAAATGCGGAGAGACGTATGTCTAATCGAGCGTCAGAAACTTTTCAAAGGGGATCAGAGAATTTTCCGCCAAGAAAGGTATCTTCACTAACTTTTCGATGGCACAAGGATGTGCCACCGGAAAGTAGGGGGACTATCTGTATAGGGTTAATCTATTGATATTAAATACTCGTATAATAGAGCGACACGTAGAACCGGAGACAGATAAAAAGTGAGACATGTGAGAATCAAGACCCGGGGCAGCAGCCTCGGTTGGCACCGGGATGCCCCCGAAAAGAATGTTGCCCATGAAGACAAATGAATGCCTGTCAATCGATAGCATTTAATGAAGAATGTTTTGTAATATTAAATATATAGTCCGTTATAGAGAATATGGCATTCATGGCCTGTTATTACACATTCTTCAATGGCCTCATAATTGTCATTAAATAGAGGCTTGATCCTAGGACCTAGGTGCAACTATAAATAGTGAGTTCAATAGCCATTGTAAATGGACGAATTTCCTAACAAACTTATGATATATATACTATTCAAAAGCTCAATAACATTTTATTTCTTGCTTATTAATATTGCTATTACTGTCTTCGGAAGCTCTGCTCCCGGAATCAAGCTATTCATTGTCTTATCTCGATTTCAACGCTAAGTTTTGCATTTTATTTAAGTTATTTATTATTTTGGGATCAAATCGATTCGCTTGTCTATAAACCACTTATAAATTCAATTGTACCATTTTACGGGTAAATAATAATATTTATGAATTGGCTAATATTGATAGTATTTCGCCCTAATAAGCAAAATTAAATAGTTTTCTTTTTTTCATCCCTTAGCCCAATATTAAAGACCCTTTTCTAACCTATATATGATGCGACATGCCCAATCAAATAGCAGGCCTTGAACGAATAAATAATTCTCAAACTTCCTTGCTAAATCTTTGAAATAGTATAACGTTCTCTACAAAAGGTTTTTTCAAGTTTAACACGACAAATTTTCTTCTTCTTTTCTTCCTTCTTCTTTCTTCTTTCTCCTTTATTGTCGACGACTTTTCATCCCAAATTCCCCTGTCATTGGTTTTCGATCACTTTGTTAGCTTGTGTTTCATTTAGGTATCGAATCTGAGCAAAACAAAAATCTCGATTAACGGGTGCTCAAATCTGAAGTTGAAGTTTTGCTGCAGTGAAATTCAAAACTCCATTGAAGGGGCTTCAGAACTCAAAGTTCAACTCAAATCTGAAATCTAACTTTAAAATGACTAGGTGAAGTTAAAAATTATTGAAAAAGCTTATAACTTAGAATCTAGAGTGTTAGGTTGATTGGGTTTGATCAATGCTGGTTTTGAAAATCATACCAGTTGAAAAAGAAAATTAAAAATGAAATCTAAGTTTTGTATACAACATCATGCATCATTACATAATATAATACAATATTATATAAAGTTATATTAAGTGTATAATATTATATTCTGAGTGTGTAAATAATGTTGATCTTTTTGTTCGTGATTTTTTTTTCGACTTTGGTGCAATGATCCTTCTTTTAAAGTAAGTTCCTCTGCAGCGATTTTAGTTTTGTTGCATATTTATGATTTTTTTTTTTTGATGTGTTTTGCTTTTGCTTTTGCTTTTGCTTTTGTTTGGGTACAATTTGTTATGATTTTCCTTTGTTGCTTTGAGTTTGTATCCTATATGTTTCCTATTAATATTGATTTTATTATTTTTCTATGCTGGTGAAATACTGATATACATTATTGTATATTTCATATACAAGTTTATATAAAGTTATATATCATTGTACGTGTACTACACATATGCAAGTAATTGAAATTGAAATTTTTATGATTTTTCTTACTTTTTTCAAACAATTCATGTCTAAAGTTGATTTCTTTGTTGCTTTCTCTGCCAAATCATGAACTGCAGCAATAAATTTTATTAATTTTTGTTTTTACTTTCTGCTCTTTGGAACTTGAGAAAAAAGAAAATCTAGGTTTTTTTTTCGAGTTGCATTGTGCCTGATTTGCATTTTGGTAGTTGCAATAGGAATGCATATGATCGATTTAAGCTGCTTGTGTGTAAAGATAAAAAATCACACAAAATTCGTGGTAGAAGATATGGAGAATCAAATTTTTTTCGTACATGGACCTATTATCTTTAGGCTATAGATTTGCAAAGTTATGACTCGGCCATCACGTTGCAATGTAGGTGGGTGTGATGTACTTATGTGAAATTCTCTCCATAATATATTTATAATATATATATATATATATATATATATCAATTAAAAAAATAAACAGTAAATTGGATTATTTATATGAAGATCTCTAAAATAAAGTAGGAGAAAGAAAACATTTCCCAAGGTGGCTTTACATCAGGGGGGTGGGTTTGGCATAGGTATTGGGGTTTTAGGAAAGTACAAGCCAGTCCTGTCCAGATAGAAAACACCAATTAGTAAGTCCATACCGAAGATCCGTTGGTCCCCCACAAACCAGTAACCGATAGACATAATATGCAGAATTTCAAGAAACAATTTTTGTTCGTTCCCCACTACTATAGTTACTATTTTCCCCATTAATTATCATTTGGGAAAGAACATTCAATCCCCATTATTAGTTGTATAATACTAGTAATAATGAATATATTGAAGAGTTGTTTATTAACAATCATTATTTCTGATTTGGGCAAACAATATCCTTGATACAATCTAAACTGACCCTTTTCTTGTAACAGCAGTAGCTCATTTTTCCTCCTCTTCTGGATTTTCTCCCTTTTGACTCGGGACCGTATCCCTTTTCTCTCTCTCTCTTTCTCTCTCTGTGAAAAAGGAAACAACCATCTGTATTCTTTTACCACTATTTGTTATCATCATCTTTTGATCATTCTTAACTATCCTTTTTGGTAAGAGTGAAGCTAAATGGCATGCAAGAAGTTAGGATTCAAGTCTGAAGTTTTTCATCTTGATGGCCAATCATGGTTCGTTTTACTTTTTCAGTTAAATATTTTTTGGTAAAAGATAAGCTTTTTGATTGTTGTTGTCTTGTTTATGTTGTTTTAATGTCATTAAGAGGGAATTTAAGTAGTTTCATCCACGTAATAATAGAGAAAAAGAGAGTGAGAATGATACTAATTAATATTGCATGGAGTGTCTCATTGTTCTAATTTGCATTTGGCTTACTCCGATATTTGAGTTTTTATTTCATCAATTTGATAGAATTTTTACGTATTCTGTTGGCGATTGTTCGTTGTGATTTATTAGACCAAGTTCTGTTACATTCACTGCTTTTTTCAGAAATTGTTGTTTCTCTCAAAATGAATCAGAAATTAGTTCAAACGTGGAATGGAAATATAAATCTAGTTGGAGTATCTTTCTTTTTCACTCTTTTTCAGAAAAAAAAATAATAAAGGAGAAGAAAAAAAATTTGTGGGGTTGGCAGAGTGGGTTAAATGCAGAAACTGAGCCTCAGATTGTATTTGCAGGATCTGCAAAGGATGATAAAAAAAAGTAGTATGTAATTAAAAAGATAAGGCATTTTCTATTTTCTCATTTGACGAGAAGTACTTGAGAAAAGTTGGTGGTCTCTGGTAAGTCATTTTTAATGTAATGGAGAACAACAATAGAGTAAGTTGGATTTTAGGTATGTGCAGAGTCAAAATATAAAGAAACAAACCCACAAAGAAGTCAAGGGGTGTCATTATATAGTATATATACATATTTTAAAAAACATTACCAAGCTATACAGTATAATTTTCCGGCGACGGGGTGTCGGTTGACACCGCTTTGGTGCATGTGGCTCCGCCACTGGGTACGTGCCTCATTTCCTTGTTCTGATAAATCACTCGCTTATAAGTTCTGTTTCTGCACTCATCTGAATTCTAAATCTGTTATATACTTCCAAACCAAGGACCGAGGAAAGCTTACATAATTAACTACGGATTTGCATCTAATAGTAATCCCTTGTTGTACATTTTGCTTTTTAATGTACCTCGTTCAAGCCACTGTGAGGATTCAAAAATCGATTGTTTTGAACTCATGTCATGTATATAGATCATTGCGTATTCTTTCTTGCTAATCTGGTTGTCAAGTGATATTTCAATGAACTTGTAAGCTTAGTTATATTTGCGGAGGTGCTAAGATGGCAGTGAACTTGTAAGCTTCCCATTGGTTCATCCTGCTTTTTTTAAAAATGGTAATGCTTTAATGCAGTTGAGGCCTCTCTTGATAATTATCAGGAAGGATATATATACTTCCTCAAGTGTATTAATTCTTTCTGAACAAAGCATGCAATCTTTAGGTTTCTTTCTTTCACATAATGGATACTGTCTACCGAAATTCTTCCTTCAACATTAGATCAACAGAATGAATTCGAACTCCAACTCCAGGCAACATAAATTATCAGCTCTATTAAGTTATACTAGCTAGTACTTATTTCTGAAGCTATTTGTCGCAAAGAAAGTTTGTAAAATGAGTTCTCCAGGACTAATATCTAGTCAACAGGGGTAGGCATGGGAAGGTATTCTAGGGACAAGAGAGGGAAGAGTTCCCTCTAATTTATGGTTAAGATCCTTCGCCAGGGTTAACTCTAACTTATGCTTAAGATCCTTTGCATAATTGATAAGACACTACTCTTTAGCATTTTTGCTGTCAGTCAGACTAGACATGTATATGTTTAAGTCAAACCAGACAGGAACTTACAAATATCTTCAAGTCCGACCAGGTGCATTGTGATTTACTCGTGTTTTGGTTTTTAGGAGTGGGGATAAACAGGACTTGGACCAAACCGTATACCACTTCTGATGCAGAAAATTTCCCTCCTGATTATAACATTTTTAACGATTTATGTTCCTAAAAGTGCAAAATTTTCTTTTTCTAATAAAACCTGTAAGACTTCTCACATTAGATATTGATACTGGTGGTTTTAACCTATCCAAGAATAATGAAGAAGAAAGAAAGAGAAGAAAAAAGATATTCATGGTCGTAAAACATTTCTATTGTCCAAATGTCTCATGGAATCATGCTTCTCTGATCTTTTTCTCTTAATTTGTTTTGTGTTCGAATGTCATAATGCAGGATCTGCTCCACAGGCTTACCGAGTGATGTTGTTGTTCAAGTTGGAGACACGTCCTTTCATCTACATAAGGTACACCTCAATAGATTACACTAGCCAGCCATTCACTTTGTGAAATTGGATGAAAATCATCTTTAACTTGTAATTGTTCCACACTTTCTGTTTTCTTTTATCATGGGATATAGAAGCAAAGTGAATTTCCTGCTTGAAATAAAGAATGATATGCATGTGATTTTTCAATTGTACCATACCATGCTCAAAAGTGAAGAATTTTCAGAAAATTATAAGTGTGGCATTACCTGTTGTCGGTGCTTTCTCACTGTACGTATTCTTAAGCGCTGCAGTTTGATAACAAACTCAAAATCTGCAACAACTGACACAAAGGTCCTTTCCCCATCTAACTTTCTTTCTAGGTGAAGATGTTGTCTGAAACACATTAGTCTCAAACATGAATCTGCTTGCTTAAGTAGAATTGACATTGAGCTGAGTTTCCTTCCTTTGGCATTTTCATAAGTATGCCTCAAATGGTAGTAGCTGAGAGCCCCTCTTTATTCGTTTTCTCTGTAATTTTTTGCAGTTTAATAAAAGTAATATGCATCAAGTGCTAGAGAGCATCTTATATCTATATGCTTGTGCAATTACTACACCATGTTCCTGCATTTTATTTAACCCTGTGATGAAACCATAACCTATAGATGTTAAATCAGATATCATCCTAATCTCGCCTTTTTCTCATTTGATTGTATTATCCTGTAGTTCTGACAAGATGAATTTCATTGCAGTTTCCCTTGTTGTCTAGAAGCAGGCTCCTAGAGAAGCTTATACAAGATTCATCTGAACAGGAGAAGAATGAGAAAGTTTGTGTTTTGCAGCTTCACGGGATACCTGGTGGAGCAAAAGCATTCCTGAAAGTGGCCAAGTTCTGTTATGGTGTGAAGATGGAACTCACAGCACGCAATGTTGTCAGCCTTAGATGTGCAGCTGAATATCTTCAGATGAATGAAGATTATGGAGAAGTAAACCTCATTGCACAGACAGAGAGTTTTCTCATTGAAGTTTTTGGTTTTTGGACGGACTCTTTTAAAGCCCTAGAGACATGCGAAGATGTTCTTCCATGGGCGGAAGAGCTTCACATTGTCTCAAGGTGCATAGATTCCCTGTCAACAAAAGCATGTGCTGACCCAACTTTACTAAGTTGGCCTGTGGCTGGTCATAGCTCCACTCAGAGCCAAGATGATGCTTTTGCTTGGAATGGAATACATGCAAGTAGTGCAGCTTCTAAACAATGTCCGCTGAACGAGGACTGGTGGTATGAAGATGTGTCCTTCCTTAAACAACATATTTATAGAAAGCTAATACATGCTGTTAGTGCTAGGGGCATGACACCGGAGATAATTGCTGGTTCCCTAATTTTTTATGCTAAGAAACACCTTCCTCTTAACGGTAGGCAATCGAATTTCCAGAAACGCAATGGTGCAGTTCCAGGATCAACCCTTCCTACTGCATCGGATGCAGATCAAAGGACCCTTCTTGAAGAGATTGTGGGGTTACTACCCGAGCAAAAGGGCATCATACCTACCAAGTTTCTACTTAGGCTTCTTAAGACATCGATGATCCTAGAGGCTAGTAAATCATGTCGAGAGAATCTGGAGAGAAGGGCTGGGGCTCAGTTAGATGAAGCAGCTTTAGAAGATATTCTCATACCAAATATGGGCCACTCGGTGGAGACCCTATATGATATAGACTGCATTCAGCGAATTGTTGATCACTTCATGATGGCTGATCAGGATGAAATTGAGCCGACCTCAAATGAACTGACAGATGAAGGGCAGCTAGTTGGAGGCTCTGATCACTCACTGACCCCGCTGACAATTGTAGCTAATCTTGTAGACGGCTACCTTGCAGAAGTGGCGCCTGATACTAACTTGAAGTTAACTAAATTTAACGCGCTAGCTTCAGCAATCCCAGGGTATGCCAGACCATTGGATGATGGTATCTACCGTGCAATTGACATATACCTCAAGGTAATTGGATTATGGAAATATACTCCTTAAAGATTAATTGCTTTAAGGATTACCATTTATCATTTCCAAACCAATGAATGTAGAGCCAGCCTAAAGTTATCACCAAGTTGTAGTCTTTGTTAAGATGTTGTGCTGTTTAAGTAATTTCAGGCACATTCCTGGCTGACGGGGTCGGAGAGGGAACAACTTTGCAGGGTCATGAACTGCCAGAAGCTGTCCTTAGAAGCAAGCACCCACGCAGCACAGAACGAAAGACTACCTCTACGAGTTATTGTCCAAGTTCTGTTCTTTGAGCAACTCCGGCTGCGGACTTCTGTGGCTGGCTGGCTCTTTGTTTCAGACAACCTTGACAATTCACAAAGCCTGAGTGGTAATTTAGTCCATGAAGGCACCAGGGCCGACCAACTTGTGACTTTTGATGACATGAGAGATCGAGTTCGTTCACTTGAGAAAGAGTGCTTGAACATGAAAGAAGACGTTGACAAGCTTGTGAAAGCTAAAGGAAGTTGGAATAACATCTTCAAACTGCTTGGTTTGAGGCTCAAGGTCAAGTCCTGTGGTCCTAAGTCATCATCTAAGATATTTTCCAGTGGAAAAGTGCTGCAGCACTCAAGAAAAGCAGTTATGAATTTGAAAGAAGAACATAGTGCTTATAATAAGGATGACTAGATGCTTCAATTTTGAGCTTTAGAACAAGGTAACTATGGTAGTTTAGTTCATTCTTGACAGCTTTTTGGATTTGAAAAATGCTGAGCTGCTTTGCTCTTAGGTTCTTAGGCTCTTAGCAAGAGAAACTTTCATTGCTAATGTAGTAAACTAAGCACTGATTTGGTGTCAGATTCTTAATAAACTTATCATTCTAGTTTTAAGATGACTTATTGAGTATAATAAAAAATTATGACTTTTTCAGTAGGTCATGTTTGTCTCATTTTTCTCGCGTAACGTTCATTTTTTTAAATGCAAGTTTATTGAGAAAACATTTAAGAATCTTGTTGATATTAGGAAGTTTCATCAAGAACGATAAATTTCAATCAAGTTCTGAATTAGACTTTTTATTTTACCTATAAATCGTTAAATTTAATTTAATATTGAGTGAACGATATAACATTTAGGTAATTGAAATAAAGCCTCCCCATTTATTATTTTGACAAAGGATCATCTTCCATTATAGGTTACTCACATATTTTACGTGTTCATTTTTACATTTTAACTTTTACAGCAAATTGTAAAACAAATAAAGCAAAAGTAAAAATAATATGTTATATATGGCATAAGGTTGCCACCAAAAGGAAGTTAATATCCACCAAATTACAAATAAAAATTTTATCCCTAAGGAGCAAGCCCCATAGAAGGAGAGAACATACATGAGTAGTTGTGGTAAAGGGCGAAATGAAGTTAAGCCATAGTAGAAACTAAAGTGAATATATAAATGTGTTTGATACACGGAAGTCCATTCAAGAAACGTTTTATTGAAAAATATAAGTCATTTTCTGAAATGTATTTTTCTAAAAAATACTTTTCTACATTGAATGTTGAGTGAAAAATACTTTTTAGAAAAATATCTTATTAAAAATTAATAAGTAATAATATTAGCAAATCAAAAAATATTTTGATGAAATATTTGAGTATTAAAGATTGATAACAATGTGCAAGTGTTAGTTACAGCAATGATATAAGTTAAGAGTTAAGATAGTAATTAAAGAAAATATTGTTCTCCTGCAAATGAATAAGTCATTTTTGCTCTTTTACAGGAATATACTTTACTTAGAAAATATATTCAAGTAGTCAAAACCAAAAAAATATATTTTATTTCATATTCGGTTTTATGTAAACGTGTTTGACTTAAATATATTTAACTTAATACTGAGAAGTTTAAAAATTTAAAAAGACTTTTCTTATGTAAATCAAATATATATAAAGTATCAAAATTATCCTTTTATACGGTGTTGACAAGATTTTTACTATCTTTTTATTTTTTTTCTATAAAAGAATTAACTTTTGTATCTAGTTGGTCCCAGCAAATCATTTCATTAAGGAAATTGGGATGCTAAGATTAAATATTTTTATAAATATAAATGTATCATTTATTTAACAACAAACTAAAAAGGAAAATATAATATAATGACCCAGTCGGTCATTTCGAGTATTACAGCCATGTTCCCTCATTTACTGCTCAATTTATACTTTACAGTTGTTATATGGCTTGCCAGGGTAATTGGTTCGGGTCCGATGAGGTTTTGAAATGAATTGAAACACTTAGTCTCCAAGATGAAAACTTAAGTTGAAAAGGCTAACCGGATGTTGACTTATATGTAAACGACCCCGAAATAGAATTTTGATGATTCCAATGGCTCCGTATGGTGATTTTGGACTTAGGAGCGTGTCCGAAAAATTATTTGGAAGTCCGTAGTTAAATTAGGCTTGAAATGGCTAAAATAGAAATTTAAGCTTAGAAGTTTGACCGGGGAGTTGACTTTTTGATATCGGGGTCGGAATCCGATTCTGAAAATTGGAATAGGTCTGTTATGTCATTTGTGACTTGTGTGCAAAATTTGAGATCAATCGGACTCGATTTGATAGGTTTTGGCATCGAATGTAGAAGTTGGAATTTCTTAGTTTCATTAGGTTTGAATTGGGGTATGATTCGTGGTTTCAACGTTATTTGATGTGATTTGAGGTTTGGACTAAGTTCGTATGATATTTTAGGACTTGTTGGTGTATTTGATTGAGGTCCCGGGGGCCTGGGGTGAATTTCGGATGATTAACGGATTAAATTTTGGACTTGGAACTTTGCTGGAATTTTCTAATGCACTGACTAGTTTCCTTCTTCACGTTCGCGAGAAGGGTCTCGCGTTCACGAAGGGGAACTGGAGGCAGGCGAGTTTTGTTCTTCACATTCGCTACGCAGGGACCGCGCTCGCAAAGGGTTGATGGCAGTGTTCATCGCGAACGCTTGAAAGCGTTCGCGTTCGCGTTGAAGGGCGAGGCCAGGTTAGGTAATGGGCATTAAAGCTCTGCATTCGCTAAGGGTAGAACGCATTCACGAAGGCCAAGCTTGGTAAGGCATCGCGTTCGCGAGGTTGCCTTCATATTCGCAAAGAGTAATTTTGGGCAACACAATTTTGTGCTTCGCGAACGCGAGGGACCTATCGCGTTCGCGAAGGAGAAAGACCTCGACAGAAAGTTTAAGTTTTGCATTTTTTGACGTTTTGGAGCTCGGGAAGAGGCGATTTTCGGGAGAATTTCAAGAAAAATAACGGGGTAAGTGTTCTAACTCAATTTTGGTCAAATTACCCGAATCTATGGTTATTTTTGACATTTAATTGGCGATTTAAGTTGGAAAATTGTGAAAATCCTCTTGGTTTAATTTGAAGATTTGAGGATCGAATTGATGTCGGAATTTGGTAAAATTTGTATGGTTGGACTCGTGGTTGAATGAGTGTTCATATTTTATAATTTTTTTCGGGTTCCGAGATGTGGTCCCCATGGGCGATTTTTGGGTGCAATTTCGGATTTTGTTGAAAAATTAGTATTTTCATATGGAAATAATTCCTATAATTTGTATTGACTGAGTCGAATTATTTGTGACTAGATTCGAGGTGTTTGGAGGCCGATTCGTGAGGCAAAGGCCTAGCAGAATAAAGAATTACACGATTTGAGGTAAGTAACAGTTCTAAATTTAATTCTGAGGGTATGAAACCCCAGATTATGTGTTATGTGATCGATTTTGAGGTGACGCACATACTAGGTGATCGGCGTGTGGGCATGCACAGCAGGAATTATGACTTGGTCAAATTCCATGAAACAGTGTAGTTGAATAATCTGTTGTTATCTGTACATCTTCCATGTAGTAGAGAAATTGAACCACAAATCATGTTTAGATTTTGTGTTGGCACTGTAGGGACCACAGAGGTCGTGTACATGTTGAATTATATGCTAAATTATTGTTTTGTACTCAGTCACAGTTTACTTGTTTAGTTATATTAGTCTCTATGTTCCTTGTTGATACATTATATTATTTCTGTTGGAGCTGATTTCATGATTACTGAGAGCCCGAGAGACTGGAGAGATTTATGATTGAGTGAGTTCGAGGGCCTGATTGTGATATATTATACTATGACATGTGAGTTGTCCTTGCAGATCCAAATATTATACTACAACACGTGAGTTGTCCGTGCGGATTATAGCGCTTGGGCTGAAATAGTCCCTCCAGAGTCTGTACACACCCCCAGTGAGTGCAGGTACCTACTAAGTGCGAGTGCCGAGTGTAGAGTGATTGTGAGGTTGGAGTGAATGGAAGGACTGAGTGACTGTCGTTCTGAGAGGATGCATTGATTTCATTATTGTTGAACTATAGTTGTCATATGTCACTGTTTTGAAATTTTTTGAGAGATATTATCTTCTGTTTCAGTTGAACTTGATATGAAATTACTGTTTGAGCCTTAATCGTTTAACTTGCAAGCATGCCTATTTTGTTTTTGTTGGAAATTAGTGTAATTGGACTTAGTTGTGAAGTTCGTCACTACTTTCAGTTCTTTATTTAGTATTGTTACTTGCTGAGTTGGTTGTACTCATACTATATCATGCACCTCGTATGCAGATCCAAGTGCTTCAGGATACGACGACTGTTAGATCTCAGAGTATTATCATTTGGAGACTTACAAGGTAGTTGCTTGGCGTCTGCTAACCTTGACTCTCTTCTTTTCAGTTATTGCATTGTTCTATATTTTCAAACAATGTTTTTATCAGTCAGACTTTGTTATCATTTATATGTTCATATATTCAGTGACACCGGATTTTAGGAATGTATTTTATGTTAGTAATTTGTGAGATTTTCTATGAAATTCAAATATTATGTTTCCAAATTAAAAAGAAATTGTGGTTTATTGAGGTTGTGGGCTTGCCTAGTATTCAGATAGACGCCATCACGACATGTTAGGATTTTGGATAGTGACAAGTTGGTATAAGAGCCTAGGTTACATAGGTCTCACGAGTCATGAGCAGGTTTAGTAGAGTCTTGCGGATCGGTACAGAGAAGTTTGTACTTATCTTCGAGAGGTTGCCGAACTCTTAGAAAAAAAATCACTTTTTTGTATTCTGTCATGCGAATTTGTTGACTTCAGAAAACTAAATTTTTGTTATTCTATTCTCTCACAGATGGTGAGGACATGTACTACAGGATTAGACGTTCAGCCACTAGTGCCACCAGTTGGGGCCGCGAGAGGCCGGTGCTGAGGTAGAGGTCGAGGTGTAGCTCGTACAACAGTTAGAGCACCACCCGTTGCTCCAGCTCAGGAGTCGATTCCAGATATTGCTGAGCCGACATGACCAGCTCAGGCACCAGCTGTGCCTATTGTGATTCTAGGCCTTTAGGAGGCTCTAGCACAGATATTGACTGTTTGCACTGGCCTTGGTCAGGTGGTTTTGGCCCAGCCGCACCAGCCACTTCACAGGCCGGGGGAGGTACTCATACCCCTGTTGTCCGTACTCCAGAGCAGGTAGTGCAGTGACTTCAGATACCGAAGGCATTACTAGCCCAGCCGGTTACAACTGCTCAGGCCCCGGTAGTCCCCGTTATGGCTAATGATGAGCAGATGAGACTTGAGAGATTTGTGAGGCTTCGACCTCCAACATTTAGCGGCGCTGAGTCAGGGGATGCTCGGGGTTTTCTGGGTAAGTGCCAGCGGATGCTTTGGACAACAGGTCTTTTGGAGACTAGTAGGGTCTCGTTCACTACTTTTCAGTTTTCTGGGGCTGCCTTCAGATGGTGGGAGGCTTATGAGAGGTGCAAGTCGGTCGGTGCAGTACCACTTACATGGCAGGAGTTCTCTGTTCTCTTTTTGGAGAAGTTCGTGCCGTAGTCTCGTACGAAGGAGCTACGCAGACACTTTGAGCAGCTTCGACAGGATGGCATGTCTGTGACCCAGTACGAGATAAGGTTTTCTGAGTTGGCTCGTCACGCAGTTTGGTTGGTTCCCACTGATAGGGAGAAGATTAGGGGGTTCATTGATGGCCTCATGTATCAGATGCGGTTTCTTATGACTAGGGAGAGGGTATCTAGTGCCACTTTTGACGAGGTGGTTAACATTGCTCGGCAAATAAAGGTGGTCCATAGCCAGGAGTGTAGTGAGAGGGAGGCCAAGAGGCCTCGAGGTTCGGGCGATTTTGGTGGGGTACCTTCTGGGGGCAGTCCTACCACAGTAGGGGTCGCCCTTATAGGCCGGCTTAGATGAATCATTGAGCTCATCGTGGTGCATCTGCTACCCAGGGTTCTTACAGTGCTCACTCAGGCCAGTCTTTATTCAGTGCACTACTAGCGCAGAGTTCTCACCATGCCTCATCCGCTCGGACTTCTATAGGTAATTCCTAGTGTTATCAGGAGCAACAGTTCCGTCAGAGGGGGGATTGTTTCGAGTGCGGAGAATTTGGTCATATCAAGAGAAATTATCCTGGGTTGTTGAGTGGGGCTCCACAGCAGAGTTCTCGACCGATGGCACCAGCACCAGTAGTTACACCACCCACCCAACCAGCTCAGGGTGGGGCTCAGTCAGCTAGGGGTCGCCCAAGAGGGGGAGGCCGATCAGGTGGAGGTCATGCCCGAGTTTATGCTTTTCCGGTCATGCTAGATATTGTTGCTTCAGATGCAGTGATCACAGGTATTGTCTCAGTATGCCATATGGAAGATTCTATATTATTTGTATCATCGTACTTTACTTATTATCTGGATATGCCCCGTGAGTCCCTAGATTCACCTGTTCGTGTATCTACGCTGGTGGGCGATACTATTATTGTGGACCATGTGTATCGATCGTGTGTGGTAACTATTAGGGGACTGGAGACTAGAGTTGATCTTTTATTGCTCAGTATGGTTAATTTTGATGTAATCTTGGGTATGGATTGGTTGTCTCCATGTCATCATATTCTGGACTGTCACGCAAAAAATGTGACGTTGATAATGCCGGTGTTGCCGAAGGTCGAATGGAGAGGTTCTTTAGATTATGTTCCCAGCAGGGTAATTTCTTATTTGAAGGCCCAAATGGTTGGGAATGGGTGTTTGTCATATTTGGCCTTTGTGAGAGATGTTGATGCAGACACTCCTACTATTGATTCAGTACTGGTAGTGCGAGACTTTCCAGATGTATTTACTGCAGACCTGCCGGGTATGCCACCCGACATGGATATTGATTTCGGTATTGACTTGGTACTGGGCACTCAGCCCATTTCTATTCCTCCATATCGTATGGCACCAGTTGGGTTGAAAGAATTGAAAGATCAACTTCAAGAACTTCTTGATAAAGGATTTATTAGGCCTAGTGTTTTGCCTTGGGGTGCACCGGTTCTATTTGTGACAAAGAAAGATGGTACTATGCGGATGTGCATCGACTACAGGCAGTTGAATAAAGTTACAATGAAGAACATGTATCCTTTGCCGCGTATTGATGATTTATTTGACAAGCTTCAGTGAGCGAAGGTATTCTCCAACATTGATTTGAGATCTGGGTATCACCAGTTAAAAATTCGAAATTCGGATATTCTAAAGACGAAATTCAAAATTCGTTATGGTCACTATGAATTTCTTGTGATGTCTTTTGGGCTGACCAATGCCCCAGCAGCATTTATGCACTTGATGAATAGTGTATTCCAGCCATATCTTGATTTATTTGTCGTAGTATTTATTGATGATATCCAGGTGTACTCACGTAGCTAGGAGGAGCATGCACATCACTTGGGTATTGTATTACAGAGGCTGAGAGAGGAGAGGCTTTATGCCAAATTCTCTAAGTGTGAGTTCTGACTTAGTTCGGTGGCATTATTTGGACACATAGTATCCAGTGAAGGAATTAAGGTGGACCCGAAGAAGATAGAGGCAGTTCAGAGTTGGCCTAGGCCATCTTCAGCTACTGAGATTCGAAGTTTTCTCGGCTTGGCCGGTTATTATCGTCGCTTCGTGGAGGGTTTCTCGTCTATTGCATCACCTATGACTAAATTGACCTAGAAAGGTGCTCAATTCAGATGGTTGGATGCATGTGAAGAGAGATTTCAGAAGCTCAAGAATGTCTTGACCACAACTTAAGTTCTAGTTTTGCCTTCAGCTTCAGGCTCTTATACAGTGTATTGTGATGCTTCTCGAATTGGTATTGGGTATGTCTTAATGCAGGAGGGTAGAGTGATTACTTATGCTTCGCGTCAGTTGAAGTCACATGAAAAGAACTACCATATTCTAGTTTTGCCTTTAGCTATTGTTCATGCATTGAAGATTTGGAGGCATTATCCCTACGGTGTGTCTTGTGATGTGTTTACATATCATCGGAGTCTTCAGCACTTGTTCAAATAGAAGGATCTAAATTTGAGGCATCGGAGATGGTTGGAGCTGCTAAAGGACTATGATATCACTATTCTGTATCATCCTGGGAAGACCAATGTGGTGGACTATGCCTTGAGTAGAAAGGCGGTGAGTATGGGTAGCTTTGTATACATTCCTGTTGGTGAAAGGCCTTTTGCAGTTGATGTTCAGACCCTGGCCAATCAGTTCGTGAGATTAGATGTTTCGGAGCCCAGTTGGGTTCTAGATTGAGTGGTTTATCGATCTTACTTATATGACCGCATCAGAGAGCGCCAGTACGATGATCACCATTTGCTTGTCCTAAAAGACACGGTTCAGCACGGCGATTCCAAAGATGTTACTATTGGGGATGATGGGGTATTGAGGATGCAAGGTCGTATTTGTGTGCCAAATGTAGATGGGCTGCGTTAATTGATTCTTGAAGAAGCCCACAGTTCGCGGTATTCCATTCATCCGGGTGCCGCTAAGATGTACCAGGACTTGAGGCAGCACTATTGGTGGAGAAAAATGCAGAAAGATATAGTTGGGTTTGTAGCTTGGTGTTTAAATTGTCAACAGGTGAAGTACGGGCATCAGAGACCGGGTGGATTGCTTCAGAGACTTGAAATTCCGAAGTGGAAGTGGGAGCGTATTACCATGGACTTCGTAGTTGGGCTCCCATGGACTTTGAGGAAGTTTGATATTGTTTGGGTGATTATAGATCGATTGACCAAGTCTGCGTATTTTATTCCAGTTGGTACTACTTATTCTTCAGAGCGGTTGGCTGAGATTTATATCCGCGAGATTGTTGGCCTACACGGTGTGCCAATGTCCATCATTTCAAATCGGGGCATGCAGTTTACATCACAATTTTGGAGAGCAGTGCAGCGAGAATTAGGTACACAGGTTCAGTTGAGTACATCATTTCACCCTCAAACTGACGGACAATCCGAGTGCACTATTCAGATATTGGAGAATATGATATATGCTTGTGTCATTGATTTTGGGGGTACTTGGGATCAATTTCTGCCACTGACAGAGTTTGCTTATAATAACAGCTATCAATCGAGCATTCAGATAGCTCCGTATGAGGCTTTATATGGGAAATGGTGTCGGTCGCTGGTGGGTTGGTTTGAGTCGGGTAAAACTAGGCTATTGGGTACTGATTTGGTTCAAGATGCTTTGGAGAAGGTTAAATCGATTCAAGAGCGGCTTTGCACGGTGTAATCTAGACAGGAGATTTATGCCGACAGGAAGGTCCGTGATGTTGCTTACATGGTTGGGGAGAAGGTCCTGCTCAAGATTTCACCCATGAAGGGTGTATTGAGGTTCGGGAAGAAGGGCAAGTTGAGACCTCGGTATATTGGGCAGTTTGAGGTGCTTAAAAAGATTGGAGAGGTAGCTTATGAACTTGCATTGCTGCCTAGTCTATCGGGTGTTCATCCAGTGTTTCATGTATCTATGCTCCGAAAGTATGTCGAAGATCAGTCTCATGTTTCGAATTTCAGCACAGTGCAGTTGGATGGTAATTTAACGTATGATGTGGAGCCGGCGGCCATTATAGACCGACAGGTTTGAAAGTTGAGATCAAAGAACATGGATTCAGTGAAAGTGCAATGGAGAGCCCAGCCAGTCGGAGAAGCTACTTAGGAGGCTGAGCTGGAGATGCGGAGCAAATATCCACACCTATTTGAGGCTCCAGGTATGATTCTATACCCGTTCGAGGACGAACGTTTGTTTAAGAGGGGGAGAATGCAAGGACCCGACCGGTTGTTTCGAGTATTATAGCCATGTTCCCCCATTTACTGCTCAATTTATGCTTTACAATTGTTATATGACTTGCCAGGGTAATTGAGGCAAGTCATTGGTTCGGGTCCGGTGAGGTTTTGAAATGAATTGAGATACTTAGTATCCAAGATGAAAACTTAAGTTAAAAAGGTTGACCGGATGTTGACTTACATGTAAACAAAAACGAAATAGAATTTTAATGATTCCAATAGCTCCGTATGGTGATTTTTGACTTAGGTGCGTGTCCAAAAAATTATTTGAAAGTCCGTAGTTAAATTAGGCTTGAAATGGCTAAAACAAAATTTTAAGCCTGAAAGTATGACCGGAGAGTTGACTTTTTGATATCTTGGTCGGAATCTGATTTTGGAAATTTGAATAGGTCCGTTATATCATTTGTGACTTGTGTGCAAATTTTGAGATCAATCGGACTTGATTTGATAGGTTTCGATATCGAATGTAGAAGTTGGAATTTCTTAGTTTTATTAGGCTTGAATTGGGGTATGATTCGTGGTTTCATCGTTGTTTGATGTGATTTGAGGATTCGACTAAGTTCGCATGATGTTTTCGGACTTGTTGGTGTATTTGGTTGAGGTCCCGGGGGCCTCAGGTGAGTTTCGGATGGTTAACGGATTAAATTTTGGACTTGGAACTTTGCTGGAACTGGAGGTAGGCGAGTTTTGTTCTTCACATTTGCGATGCAGGGACTGCATTCGCGAAGGGTTGATGGCAGTGTTCATCGCATTCGCGTAGAAGGGCGAGGCCAGGCTGGGTAATGGGCATTAAAGCTTGGCGTTCGTGAAGGGTAGATCACGTTCGTGAAGGCCAAGCTTGGTAAGGCATCGCGTTTGCGAGGTTGCCTTCGCGTTTGCGAAGAGTAATTTTGTGCAGCACAATTTTGTGCTTCGCGAACGCGAGGGACCTGTCGCATTCGCGAAGAGGAAAGACCTGGACAGAAAGTTTAAGTTATGAAAATGGGACGATTTTTGATGATTTGGAGCTCGGGAAGAGGCGATTTTCAAGGAAAACAACGGGTAAATGTTCTTAACTCAATTTTGGTCAAATTACCCGAAGATATGGTTATTTTGACATTTAATTGGTGATTTTAGTTGGAAAATTGTGAAAACCCTCTTGGTTTAATTTGAAGATTTGAGGGTCGAGTTGATGTTGGAATTTGGTAAACTTTGTATGGTTGTCTCGTGGTTGAATGGGCTTTCATATGTTGTAGCTTATGTCGGTTCCAAGACGTGGGCCCCATGGGCGATTTTTGGCTGCAATTTCAAATTTTATTGGAAAATTAGTATTTTCATATAGAATTAATTCCTATAATTTGTATTGACTGAGTCAAATTATTTGTGACTAGATTAGAGGCATTTGGAGGCCGATTCGCGAGGCAAAGACATAGCAAAATAAAGAATTACACGGTTTGAGGTAAGTAATAGTTCTAAATTTGGTTCTGCGGGTATGAAACCCTGAATTATGTGTTATGTGGTCGGTTTTGAGGTGACACACATGCTAGGTGACGGGCGTGTGGCGTGCACCGCAGGAATTGTGACTTGGTCAAATTCCATGGAACTATGTAGCTGAATAATTTGTTGTTATCTTTACATTCTCCATGTAGTAGAGAAATAGAACTACAAATCATGTTTAGATTTTGTGTTGGCACTGTAGGGACCACAAAGGTCGTGTACATGTTGAATTATATGCTAAATTATTGTTTTGTACTCAGTCACAGTTTACTTATTTATTTTATCTCAGTCTCTATGGTTCCTTGTTGATACATTATATCATTTCTGTTGGGGCTGATTTTCATGATTACTGAGAGCCCGAGAGACTGGAGAGATTTATGACTGAGTGAGGCCGAGGGCCTGATTGTGAGATATTATACTATAGCTCGTGAGTTGTCCGTGCGGATCCAAATATTATACTATAGCACGTGAGTTCTTCGTGCGGATCTAGATATTATACTATAGCACGTGAGTTGTCTGTGCGGATTATAGCGCTTGGGCTAAAGGAGCCCCTCCGGAGTCTGTACACCCCCCCAATTAGCGCAAGTACCTATTGAGTACAAGTGTCGAGTGTAGAGTGATTGTGAGGTTGGAGTGAATGGAATGATTGAGTGACTGTTGCTCTGAGAGGACGCATTGATTTCATTATTGTTGTACTATAGTTGTCATATATCACTGTTTTGAAACTTCCGGAGAGATTATCTTCTGTTTCAGTCGAACTTGATATGAAATTACTGTTTGGGCCTTAATCATTTAACTTGCAAGCATGCCTATTATCTTTTGTTGGAATCTACTGTAATTGGACTTAGCTATGAAGCTCGTCACTACTTTCAGTTCTTTATTTAGTATTGTTACTTGCTAAGTTAGTTGTACTCATACTACACCCTGCACCTCGTGTGCAGATCCAGGTATTTTCGGATATGGTGACTATTAAATCTCAGAGTGTTATCAGTTGGAGACTATCAAGGTAGCTGCTTGGCGTTCGCTGACTTTGGCTCTCTTTCTTTCAGTTATTGCACTGTTCTATATTTTCAGACAATATTTTTATCAGTCAAACTTTGTTATCATTTAGATGCTCATGTACTCAGTGACACCGGGTTTTGGTAATGTATTTTATGTCAGTAATTTGTGAGATTTTCTATGAAATTCAAATATTATGTTTCCAAATTTAAAAGAAATTATGGTTTATTGAGGTTGTCGACTTGCCTAGTATTGAGATAGGTGCCATCACGACAGGTTAGGATTTTGGGTCGTGACATATATCATGTAAAGTGGACATGTTTTCTTAGTCACAAATATATACTTCCTCCGTTTCAATTTATGTGAACCTATTTGACTCGGCACAAAGTTTAAGAAAAGAGAGAAGACTTTTGAATTTGTGGTGTAAAATGAGGCATATATATTTTGTATGGCTATAAATCATTGCATAAAGGTAAATTGTTTTCAAACAACGAAAAGAGTTATTATTTTGTCACAGACTAAAAAATAAATTAAAAAGAGGGAGTATACATATTTACTCCTCCTTTTACTTTAGTACTAGATTGGCGTTGGCCCGTGCTATACAAAGGCGGAGCCATAATTTGAAGGTTATGGGTTCTAATCTTATCACTGAACCCTTGCTTGTTGTAGTTATTAGGTTCGCAATTAAATATTTTTACATATTTAATGAATTTTCTAATACAGATACAAGGTTTAAGCAAAAGTTATTGGGTTCGTCCAAACCTGTAGCTACTACACTACCTCTGCCCCTGCTTATATACATGTGAGTATAGTATGGGCTAGCCAATTATCGAACTCGTAATTATAAATAGCTAGCATTTGCAAAGTTATTGAAAATAGCCACTATTTTAGCTGAAACACGGAAAGTTCCAGCATAATATACTAGATTTTGGAGCTTCTCCGTATAAACTTTTAGTATATTATGTTGGAACTCCGATATATTATGAAACTCCAGTACATTATGTTGGAATCTCATATGTAAAAAATTCAAACTCCAATGTATTATGCTAAATTTTTACTAATTTTAAGGGTGTTTTTTGTTTAAATTTTATCTTTACATGAAAAAGTGGATAAATTTCGATTACTTTTGAAACAGTGCCTATTTTTTAATTACCAATTATAAATCTGACTTTTTCTGATTTTTTTTCCAATATACGTAAACCTATTAGGGCTTGTTTAAGTGTTATCGGAACTGAATTTGAATGTAATCTAATTAATTATACGGTTTGACATGTTTATCTGTATATGTAATCATTTAGTCAATATGAATTAAGCATAATTGAAATAAAGTAATTACACTCCTCAACTCTCACGGGGGATAAATTGATGATAATTACGTGATGACATTCAAATTCTTGTTTTTTCTTTTTAAAACATAATAATAAAAAAAGAAAACTCTTTTTCTCCTCTCATTTGTCTCCCAAATTGTATTTTATTGCTCCTAATTCCCTTCGAGGTACTCCTTTCCTCTTTAATTCTTTTTCCTACTTATTTCATACTTTCTCTTACCGTGACATTTTTTTGGTTTTAACTATAGAGTATTCTTGCTGCTACTTCGGTTCCATGTCCTCCTTCTTCCCTTTTTTTATTTGCATATTTTCCTGCTTTTATTTCTCTTATTATATACGTAGATTGTAGTACTTTGAAACTTCTTATACTTTATTCTTCTTTATTTTTCCTTATTTCATTTTTCAATAAATATTATGCTTTATTAATATATTTAAAATGCTATTTTTATTTTTCCTATATCGTATAGAACAACAACAACAACAACATATCATGTGTAATCCCACAAGTAGGATATTGCGAGAGTAGTGTATGCACAAATCATATTCATATCTCGTTTTGTATCATATGCCACTCAAAATAACCAATTAAGTAAAGGACATACCAAGTAATTACTATTATTCGTTGCATAATATTGTAATAACACAAAAAAAGTTTTGGCTCTCCAGAAACGTATCAATAAGGAACCGTTAATCAGTGAATCAAGAGATATTTTACCTTTTATAGAATTGTACCTAAAGTAAGACTCCTCTACTATATAAAGGGGGTCTGATAATTCGTTAAACACACTGTAAAACACACTCAAAAGTAATACATTATTATTTTCTATGTCTATAAGCTCTTGCTCTTCTGTTTATCGACACCGAACGTGGTGAGCCCGACTTGAGGGCGATTATTCCTCCAAGGCTTAAATTATCCGACTCATGTGGTTTGAATTTATTTTGTATTTATTAATTCAATTGCAACTTAATTTATCGCTTTGTATCAAGTTAATCTGCGTATCTTAAAACCACTTAGAAATTTAATTGTTATCCGATTTTGAGGGTAAACAGTTTAGCGCCCACCGTGGGGCTAAGGATAATAGCGACAATTTGATACAAATTCACGTAATACAGCCTATTTTAAACTTGTTCTTTGAAGTATTTTTGATTCCAGGTTAAAATCGAAATGTCAAACCCATAAATTGCCCCTTTAAACACGGACACGGAGTCCAGGCACCATGGTGAGAACAACAATACAACACCCGGTAACAAGGTACCCCCAGTCGATCTTAGCGGAGTCCCGGTGGCGGACCCCATCGACGCTAGTTCACATGTGGCCATCAATACAAATTTGCCTACTGATCCAGAAAATAATGTACGCAGAGAAGTCTGATCAATTTCCCAGAATACGCACAGCGGTGAAAATGATGGGATCAACTTGCGAGTGATCTTCGAAATGTTACATGTTCAACATGCGGTGATAGCTCAGTTGCAGAATCAAATCCGAGCACAGTGCAGGGTTGAGCCCGAGCCATCCCGGGAAGTCACCCACAGAAATGAGCCGATCATGGAGAGGACAAATGAAAATGAATCGGGGACTAACCCCGAGATCATAAAAATGCTCGAGGAGCTGACAAAACGGATAGAATCGGGGGAGAAGAAAATCAAAGCCAATGACAAAAAGGTGGAAACCTATAGCTCCAGGGTTGACCAAATCCACGGAGCACCTCCAATATTGAAGGGCCTGGATTCCAAGAAATTTGTTCAAAAAACTTTTCCTCCGAGCGCAGCTTTGACACCGATCCCGAAAAAGTTCTGCATGCCCAAAATTCCTAAGTACAATGGAACAACCGACCCAAATGAGCATGTGACCTCCTACACATGCGCCATCAAAGGGAACGACATGGAGGATGACGAGATCGAGTCCGTCCTACTGAAAAAGTTTGGGGAAACTCTGTCCAAGGGAGCTACGATATGGTATCACAACCTACCTCCTAATTCTATTGACTCGTTTCCTATGCTTGCAGATTCATTCAGAAAAACACATGTCGAGGCTATCAAGATCGAGATCACGAAGTCAGACCTTTTCAAAGTGATGTAGAGTGATAATGAGATGCTCAAGGAATTCGTGTCCCGATTTCAAATGGAACAGATGGACTTGTCTCCGGTCGCACATGATTGGGCCGTTCAGGCCTTCACCGAGGGACTCAATGCTCGGAGCTCGTTGGCTTCACAGCAGTTGAAGCAAAATCTGGTGAAATACCCGGCTGTCACTTGGGCCAACGTGCATAATTAGTATCAATCAAAACTCAGGGTCGAAGATAATCAACTCGGGGCCCCTTCCGGGTTCGTTTATCCAGTTAGATCAGGTAACAGAGTCAGGAGAGACATTGATCGTGAGCCACGGTCGAATAGGGATCGATATCACCCATATAATGAAGATCGAAGAGGTTGTGGATCTGGTCGAAACCCCGTGAAAAACAAAAGAAGAAGTGACCGAGGTCAAAACAACCGGGGACTCATGAGCAAAACAGCTTCGACAGGCCCATCAGGCCGAAGGAAGCACCAAAATGATCGGAGTACAACTTTAACGTCGACGCCGCTGCCATCGTATCTGCCATCGGATGTATCATAGACACTAAATGGCCTCGACCTTTGCAGTCGGATCCATCCCAAAGGGATCCTAACCTAATTTACAAATATCATGGCACTCACGGTCACAGGACAGAAGATTGTCGACAATTGAGAGAGGAAGTAGTCCGACTATTCAATAACGGGCATCTCTAAGAGTTCCTGAGCGATCGAGCCAAAAACCACTTTAGGAATAGAGATTCTGGTAAACAGACCGAACCGGAAGAGCCTCAACACATTATCAACATGATCATTGGTGGGGTCAATGTTCCCCAGGGGCTGATGCTGAAGCGCACCAAAGTATCTATCACAAGGGAAAATGAACTCTGGATTATTTGTCGAGGGAACCTTGTCCTTCAACGACGAAGACGCTGAAGGGATCGTGAAGCCCCACAATGATGAACTAGTAATATCAGTACTTATAAATAAATCTAGAGTTAAGCGTGAATTAATTGATCCAGGTAGCTCGACAAACATCATCAGATCGAGGGTCGCGGAACAGCTCGGCCTGCAAGATCAGATTGTGCCCGCAGTCCGAGTCCTAAACGGATTCAACATGGCATATGAGACCACTAAAGGAGAAATAACACTACCGATGAACACAGTCGGACCACTCAGGAAACAAAGTTCTATGTGATCGAATGGGACATGAGGTACAATGCTTTGTTGGGGAGACCATGGATTCACAACATGAGGACGGTACCCTCGACTTTGCAATAGGTGTTGAAGTTCCCGATGCCGGGAGGAATAAAAATAGTTTACGGAGAACAACCGGCCGCAAAAGAGATGTTCACAGTCGACGAGGTGGTCCCAATATCCATACTTTCAACACCAAAGGAGCTGGGCCCGGTCACCAAGGGAGAAACCAAATAGCAATTACTAACACAGACTCTGTCCCAACTGAAGAGGCAGGAGATGGGTGAGGACGACGACAATGGGGTTCCCAGGTCTTTCGTAGCTCCCGATGATTCCGATGCTACCAAATCAACGGTCGAGGAACTAGAGCAAGTCGTATTAATCGAACGCTTGCCCGATCGGAAGGTATACCTGGACACGGGGTTAAATCCCGAGCTCAGGAAAAAAACTCATTCAATTTCTTATAGCTAACGAAGATTGTTTCACTTGGTCCCACCTTGATATGACAGGGATCCCGCCGGAAATAACCACTCACAGGCTAAGCTTGGACCCGAAGTTCCACCCGGTCAAGAAGAAGAGGAGGCCCCAGTCCGAGATCAAACATGCTCTCATCAAGGACGAGGTATCTAAACTCCTTAAAATAGGGTCCATCCAGGAGGTAATATACCCGGACTGGTTAGCGAACGTAGTAGTAGTCCCCAAAAAGGGGAACAAATTAAGAATGTATGTGGATTATAAAGATCTGAATAAGGCGTGTACCAATGACTCATTCCCTTTGCCTAACATCGATCGCATGATCAATGCAACGGCCGGCCACAAGATTCTCAGTTTTCTTGATGCTTATTCCGGGTATAATCAAATTCAGATGGACCCGTGTGATCAGGAAAAAACTTCCTTCATCACCAAGTACGGCACCTACTGCTATAACATGATGTTGTTCGGATTAAAAAATGCCAGCACTACTTATCAACGCCTAGTAAATCAGATGTTCGAAGAACAAATAGGAAATCAATGGAGGTTTACATTGACGATATTTTAGTTAAGTCCCTGCGAGCAGAGGACCATTTGAAACATTTGCAAGAAACCTTCAGCATATTGAAGAAATACAATATGAAGTTGAACCCGGAGAAATGTGTGTTTGGAGTCGGGTCCGGTAAATTCCTCGGATTCATGGTATCCATCGGGGGATCGAGATCAATCCCGATAAGATCAAGGCCATCAAATATATCACTATTGTAGACAACGTGAAGGCCGTACAAAGGTTAACTGGACGCATAGCCGCCATGGGACTATTTATCTTGAGGTTATCCGACAAGAGCTACCGTTTCTTCTCCCTGTTGAAGAAAAAGAATAACTTCTCATGGACCCCGGAATGCCAACGGGCCTTAGAGGAGCTCAAGCGATATCTATCGAGCCCGCAGCTTCTTCACACGCCAAAGACAGACGAACAACTATACCTATACTTGGCAATATTGGAGATAGCGGTAAGTGGAGTCCTGGTCTGGGAGGAGAAAGGTACGCAATTTCCAATTTACTATGTTAGTAGGACCCTTGGCGAGGCCGAACTAGCTACCCTCACCTAGAAAAGCCGGCGCTCACTTTGCTAAGCACATCTAAGAAGCTATAACCGTACTTCCAATGTCACCCCATATGTGTCGTAACCACTTACCCATTGAGGAAAGTAATGCATAAACCCTAGCTCTTGGGACGGTTGGCCAAATGGGCCGTAGAGATCAGTGGGTACGACATCGAATATCAACCTCGGACCATCATTAAGTCTCAAATTTTGGCAGACTTTGTGGCTGTCTTTACACCGGCCCTAATACCCGAGGTCGAAAGAGAGTTATTAATAAATTTGGGGACCTCTTAGGGAATCTAGACTTCGGGAATCTAGACCCTCTTCATGGACGGTGCCTCAAACGCGAAGGGGTCTGGACTTGGGATTGTATTGAAACCGCCCGCAGGTAATATAGTTAGACAATCTATTCGAACTGTAAAATTAACTAACAATGAAGCCGAGTATGAGGCCATGATTACATGTCTCGAACTGGCCAAAAGCTTGGGGGTGGAGGTGATTGAAGCTAAGTGCGACTCCCTTCTTGTGGTGAACCAAGTTAATGGAACTTTCGAAGTTAGAGAGGAACGAATGCAAAGGTACCTAGATAAATTGCAGGTAACGTTACACCGGTTCAAATAATTTTCTTTACAACACGTGCCTCATGAGCAAAACAGCGAGGCTGATGCCCTGGCTAACTTGGGATCATCGATCGATGACGATGAGTTCAACTCGAGGGCGCTCGTGCAACTCATGAGATCGGTAGTGGAAGAAGGTCATGCCGAGATAAACTCAACAAGCCTAACTTGGGACTAGAGAAACAAATATATAGAATATCTCAGGACCGGAAAATTGCCTTCGGGTCCTAATGAATCGAGGACTCTGCGCACAAAGGCATCTCAGTTCAGCCTGTCCGAAGACAATACATTGTTATGGAGAATAATAACTCCAGATATAATCACTTGACATACTACACAACTCGCATGCTCGCAGCACTATTTTCTATCACATTAACTACTCCAAAGTAACCCGGTATTAGTATTAAACCCCATATCAAACATAACCTCGTTCTAAAATCTTCGTACACTGCCAATGATGAAAGAAACAATCAAAAACTCATAATCACTCATCAGATCAACTATTCATGGAGCTCTCTTGCCCCAACCAGAACCACAATCCTCTCCTAAGCCGACTTTCAATATTATCCTCCCGAATATACCATAATCAAGACTGATAGTACCCATTCTAGGTCCAACGACTTTATTTTATTAAACGCAACTATCCCACAAACACGCCACATCAATATAACTCAAGCCACCGCTGCGCACTCCGTGTACCCAAATATGGGAGATGTCTCAAGGAAGAGAACCGTATTGCAAGTTCCACAAGCACCACACAACCGCAATGTTACAACCAACTCCTCAATTTTGTGAAGAGGATAATCGTAGGTACATGTGCACAATTATAGAGGAAGAAAATTAATGAATCAGATAAATTATCATAGAAATAAAATTCCACACATGGCACGGACATCTCACGTGCCAATAATATGAATCGCCCGGCATGGTCACGGGCCTTTGATGGCCCACTCGTAATATGTCTCTGACCCGGAGACACCGAGTACGTTTTGAGGGAAATCCACGTAGGCACCTATAGAAACCATTCGGGTGCCGAATCATTAGTTTAGAAAATAATCAGAGCCGGTTACTATTGGATCGACATAAAAAAGTACGCAAAGGAGTTCGTACGAAAATGCGACGGATGTCAAAGGCATGCTCTGATGATTCATCAGCTCGGGGAGCTACTATATTTGGTCATGTCATCCTGGCCATTCATGAAATGAGGGATGGATATCGTCGGGCCGCTTCCATGGGCACCCGGTAAGGCTCAATTTATATTGTTTATGACTGACTATTTTTCTAAATGGGTGGAATCCCAGGCATTCAAAAAATTCAGGGACAAGGAACTCATTGATTTCATCGGGGACCACAAAATATATCGGTTTTGAATGCCAGACGAGATCGTGTGTGATAATGGGAAGCAGTTCGTTGGCAGCAAAGTAAGTAAGTTTCTCGAAGATCATAAGATCAAAAGAATCCTATCGACGCCCTATCATCCTAGTGGGAATAGGCAAGCAAAATCCACGAACAAAACCATACTACAGAACCTCAAAAAGAGATTGACCGGCGCCAAAGGAAAATGGAAAAAAATCTTGCCCGAAGTCCTATGTGCGTACCGTACGACCTCAACGTCCAACACCAGGACCACCACGTTCTCGTTAGTCTACGGTGTCGAAGCCCTAATACAGGTCGAAGTCAGAGAACCAAGTCCCATGTTCTGATATGCAACTGAATAATCAAACAACGAGACCATGAACACGAGCCTAGAACTGTTAGACAAAAGGCGTGAAGCCGCCCTCATCCGAATGACCGCCCAAAAATAACAGATCGAGAGATATTACAATCAAAGAACCAACCTTTGACACTCCAATGTCGGGGACTTGGTGTTGAGGAAGGTCATATTAAACACTCGAAACCCGAACAAAGGAAAGTTGGGGCCGAACTGGGAAGGTCCGTATCAAATTATCAAGATCACCGAAAAGGGGTCGTACAAACCCGGAACAATGAACAGTGAACAACTACCGAACAACTAGAACGTAACTTACTTGAAATGATATTACTGATAAGGTATAACCCCGATCACTTCTTTTAGTTATCTACATTTTTGACTAACACTTGTAGGTAGCCCTCAGATAATAACACAATTTTCTAGTCCTAAAATCACGCATTGCACTCTTTTTCCCTTGAACCGGTTTTGTCCCAAATGGGTTTTCCGGTAAGGTTTTTAACGAGGCAACAGTGGATCGTGCTAACTTAGAATCAAAGACCGGTTGTCAACAGTATTTGAGGCTTCTCTATGATCGACCTCGAACACTAGGGGGCATTACTCGTGAAAAATAATTTTGGCAAGGAAAGAAACCCCGCGCTCAAATAGTCTAGGTTCAATCGATAGGATTTACTGTAAGGTCCAAACGGTCAAATGAACCACGCGCACATAAATCACCGGAGCTCGGACACAAAGCTTGAACACATGTGTAACCGTGTATATTACGGACAAAATTAAAGGGAAGTTTCTACCATGCAGATAAATATTTTGCCCTTTGAAAATTTTTCCTTATTATATTTGATTCCCCGAAGACATCGAGCCCAAGGGCCACCTCACTCGGGGACTGCCGCCCAAGGCAGCTTTGGACATTCCAGGATAATAAAATCCGAGGGCATAAAGCTTATTTGGCAACGCCCGAACTAGAAAGGCTACGGTCGTACTAAAATGGCTCAGAGATGTTCGAGACCCGTAACAAAAAATAAGGCCTTCAAGATTTCTAAACCGGTTCAAAAGGCTACCCTCGACAAACTATAATCTAAAACATTCTAAGTACTTTGGGGAAAAGCTCCGGTCATACCGAGCCCCCGCGAGTCTTAAACAAAATATTATCGAAGGCGAGGCATGTTCGAACCTCCGAACATGACCCAATTATTACGGAGCCAGCCTCGTCAACAGGGTCTTCGGAGTCCCTTCCTCCCTCGGATCCGCTCGAACCCTCGGAGTCTTCTTCGTCTTCGGGATACACCAATTTCTTGGCCTCGAATTTGAGCCCCTTAGCACTTTCGATCTTCGCCGATAAATCGAAACCCCGTGCATGAATTTCTTCGAGGACCTCTCTTCGGGACTGTCGCTTCGCGTAATCGACGATATCTTTCAGTCGGCCCTGGGCTGCCTCAGCATCGGCTTTATACTAGTCCACCATCTCATCGACATCAGCTTTGGTCACTTCTACCACCGACTTGGCCTCTTTGAGCTCATTGTCAATAGTTGCTCGATCGGAGACGACAGAGCTTAGCTGAAACTGGAGTTCCTCAATATTTTGGGCCCGTGCCTCGGGTTTTCCTTTGTCACCCCAAGCTTGACCTCTGGCAAAGTTAACTGTGCCTGAGCAGTCTCCTTTTCCAAGGACAGGCGGTCCATCCTGCCTCTCCATTGTTCGACCTCGACCTTGACTGCATCCATCTCGGCTCGAAGTTGGTCGATCCGATCGATCTTCTGTTGGACTTGTGGGTTCCGACCATTACTCACCGTGTCTAGATCATCGTCACTAACTTCAAATATTTATACCTGTTCAATCAAGTCGGCGTGTTCTTTCTGATCCACCTCCAACTTAGCTCGGAGGCTCTTAGCCTCTCCTTCACGCTGCTTGTTGAGGAGTTTGTAAGTGTCTTTTTTCTCAGTAAGTCCTCAAACTTCGACTTCAAGATGGTTCAACTCGTCCCGATACCGAAGGAAAGTTTCACGATGAAGTACCGAGGCCTACAAATACGAAGAAAAATGTTAGGATTATCCATGAATTAGTGTGAGTACAAAAGGAGAAATTGAAGTCATCGAGAGATATCTAAAGTTACCCGGTTCAGCGCCTGTTGTGCTTCGTTGAATAGGCACGGCGCGTCTACCTCGTTCATCTTGGCTTGGTCTTCCTCGGTCACCAGGCACCGAAGGTAATTGACCACCCCTACGGGGGCAGAGAGGACCCGGGCATCTTCCGGAATGGAGATGATGATGGATCGCTTCCAGTCAGGATCCACACTCGGAGCTGGGAACCAGCTGATCAGTTTCAGACTCGAGAAAGGCCCGTTTTCTCCCGAATATGGACTCTTCTTTGGTACCTCTAAGTCACTCAATCTGGTGACGTTCTCCAAGGCGGTGGAATCCATGGGCCCCCTCGTTGGGGCATTCTTTCACTATTTGGGCCTCGTTATACATTGACTCAGTAAACGAGGGTGATTAGGTGATGTCTATCACACTAAGTGCTTCCCTTCAGGGCACTGCCCACATCCCGGGAAGCCTCGTCCCCGACCTCCTCATCGACCTCCTTAGCTTGAGGTAGATCGCCTTCGAGGTTCTCTAGTTCGGAGTCCCCCAGCCCTTCGAGCTGCAATGGCACGCGGGCCATCATAACAAAAGGTTCTTCTTCTTCTTCTTCTTCTTCTTCTTCTTCTTCTTCTTCTTCTTCTTCTTCTTTGTCTCTCAGCCGGTCGAGCGAATCCGAAGCCGCTGATAGGGCACTAGTGCTTTCTTTGGATTTTCGCACCAACCTTCTCCTTGTTTTCCTTTTCTCCAAGCTAGGAGAACTCGGAGCCCTATTCCTTTTCTTTTCTTCGGCCTGTCTCAGAGAAGGGGACTCGACAGGAAAGTTCTCGCCACCTGATGGAGGCCTCAGTTCGACATCCTTAGATAGACCTGCAAAAAGAAGTAAAGGGAGTGAGGACTTAATGATAAAAGAGGAATCCCAATACTACCTACTCAGGTAAGGAGTCTCACCATGGGAATGGTCCTCCCAACGGTCCTTCGAGAGCTTGCGCCATGAGCGCTCAGAGTAGGGCATTTGTGATATGATACCCTCGATCCACTCCTTGAACCGAGGGACAACATTCGGGACCTGAGCGACTGTTGTACCACCCCCAAAACACCGATAAGAAAGAAGGAAATAAGTATAAAATCAACTTTCGAAAGAAAAATTGTACTTACGTGATGTATTCCACTTCTCGGGGAATGGCATGCGCTCAGTTGGGATCAAGTCCAAAGGCCTCACTCGGACAAAGCGACCTTGCCAGCCCCGATCCCAGACTTCATCAATACTTGAGAATGAGGCTTTACTGGTTTGAAGAACAAGCTTTATCAGCCCTCCCAGAAGATTTGGGGACTGCATAAGCGAATAATATGGTCGATGGTGAACGAGCACCCGTTAATTTTGCTCACAAAGAACCAGAGGAGGATCACGACCCTCTAGAGCGAAGGATGAATCTGACCAAGACATACCTCGTATCTCTTACAAAAATCTATGATAACGGGGTCCACCGGGCCCAATATAAAGGGATAAGTATAAACACTTAAGTATCCCTCGACATAGGTGGTAATGGCTTCATCAGGATCGGGGATCACTATGTCCTTATCGGCCCAGTTGCAGTCCTTTTCGACCGTATGGAGGACATCTTCAGTGATCAAGCAGATATACCTCGAGATCTCCTCACATCGGCCTTGTACGGAGGAAGGCTTTTCAACATTGAAATCAACATTGACCGGGCATCCCCCGGGGATGAACATTTTCAAAGGGGGTTCCAGTGCTGGTTCATCGACGGCAGTGCGCGGAACAGTCTCCTCGGCCTCAGTAGCCGGCCGCAAAAAAGAAGGGGTTTCTTTCTGTGGAATAGTTTTAGAAGTCTTTGCCATTTCTTAAAAAAAAAATAGAGGAAAAATGGAGAAAGAAATGAGTTGAAGGATTGTACTTGTTGGCTTGAGATGAAGATGAACAAGAGTTCTTGCAAAGGACCTCAAATAACCGGAGTAAAAGTGCTAGAAAGTATTGAAATCTTAAAGGTACGAGGGTAGAAGGTTTGGATGAAAAGTTAAAATGTACAGAGGAAGAGGTATTTATAGTATTTCAGCGGCGGTTCGTATCCAGGAGTGGCCGACCGCCAGCTGACATGCATTTAATTCCATTAAGACTTGACTGACGAGATGTTTCGGTTGTTTATCATTTCTGTCACGGTATATCGAAGTAAGAATCGAAAGCTCATGTCATTTTTCGTTGTTTACTCTCCGAAAAATGAGGGGACTATCTGTATACGGGTAAAATCGAGTTCATGGTACATCCTAGCCTCCGAAATGGTAAGCCAGGCTCGAGACATGGCAGTCAAGAACTGAAGATCGACCCCAAGTCCCACTGGGCTAGAACCCGGGGGCATGATGCTTGCCTTCGAGAATGCCGAGGCCATGGTCCCGGAATCGGTCCTAGCCTCGAATGACTTCGAAAAACATTGCCAGGATAGCCAACGGAAGACCGAAATATCCGTGACCGGCTAGATATTACGGCAAGGATCTCGGCACGTATCAATAAGGAACCAGCAATCAGTGAATCGGGAGGTTTTTTTACCTTTTATAGAATTGTACCTAAAGTAGGACTCCTCTACTATATAAAGGGGGTCTGATAATTCGTTAAACACATTGTAACACGCACTCAAAAGCAATACATTATTATTTTCTCTGTCTTTAAGCTCTTGCTCTTCTCTTTATCGACATCGAACGTGGTGAGCCCGGCTCGAGGGCGATTATTCCGCCAAGGCTGAAATTATCCGACTCGTGTGGTTTGAATTTATTTTATCTTTATTAATTCAATTGCAACTTAATTTATCTCTTTGTATTAAGTTAATCCGTGTATCCTTAAAATCACTTACAAATTTAATTGTTATCCGATTTTGAGGGTAAACAAATACATAAATTCAAAAAGAAAAAGAAAAAAATGGTGGTCTACAAATAGGGGTGTTCATGGTTCGGTTTGGGTCGATTTTTTTCTAAAAAGAAACCAAACCAAGTAAGTCAATTTTTCAAATATTGGAACCAAACCAAACCAATTAAGTCGATTTTTTATCGATTCGATTTTTGTCGGTTTTTCGGTTTTTCGGGTTATTTATCGGTTTTTTTTTAAATATGAGACATACACTACCAAACGCATATTCCGGCGAGTACATTTTCAACGTAACACTATCAAACTAATTGCTCTTTGAGAAATCTATCATTTACCAAGATATATTGATGATAATTGACTCAAATAGTGATGAATAACTTAAGTACTCAATTAAAAATCTATTATTTTTAACATGAAAGAAATTCTTGTACTTAATAAAAGAAAACTACCAATCAAACTAGAAGGCAAAGAATTATATTATTATAATAGCAAAGAACTAGACTAAAAATACAAAAGACTAATATGTACCATAAAATTTTAGAAACTTTATATAAAAATATACATATATATAGGTGTAATAATAAATTTAAATAGCTACTTTTATAGTCGGTTTGGTTCGTTTTTTTTTTATTAAAACCAAAACCAAACCAAATTTGATCGGTTTTTAAAATTTAAAACCAAAACCAAACCAAACCTAAAAATATCGATTTTTTTGGTCGATTTGATTTGATTTTTCGGATTTTTATGAGCACCTCTATCTACAAACATGAAAAGGAAATTAGCTTACACATAACCATTGTTGGAAAGTAAAGAAGAGAAAAATGTGGCATTACAATGACATCATCAGTGTGAGGTTGTAAAGTAGAAGCGCAGGGGGTTCTGGGGTTGGCGTGTCAAACTAAAAACATAATGGACCACCATAATCAATACATTGAGCAGGGGTTGTTTCAACGTGGCACAAGAGCTGCAATGTTAGCAGAAAACGGTAGTGATCTTGATGTAGCTACTAACAATGTCCAAATAATGCAGCAGCGAGTATAACTCTTTCAAGCAACCTAAATATGTGAAATGTCGAAAATGTCCTGACAGTAAGCAGGCATGTCGTCCAGTTGCGTGTTAACTCCCTCTTATTAGATAGTAGAATCTAGTAGAAGTAACATCTACTAGTACAGTCAGGCCTCTTTATAACAATATTCATATATAATAGCCATTCACTATAAAAGTCAAGTTTTTCCTAGAATCGATTTTTAAATTATATTTTACCTCTCTATAATAGCTTTTTACCTATAACAGCAACAATCATATTTATAGTAGAACGCTCTTTGTAAAATTATCCTTCTATAACAGCTATATAGAATCTTTAAGATTACTAATAACAATTATAAAAACATGCACACAATCTTTTCCATTGAACAAAGTTTCTATCTTGCATAAGAAACAAAATTTGAAGATCTGCACATGATATATTTTTCATTAGATACCTTTTTGCTGAAAATTTGGACACGGATCTTCGTCAATTCAAACGTTATATCGGTAGTAAGAGAATGAAATCTATAAAACAACAACAATTATAAAGTTATTCCATCAATCTTGAAATAATTTATTTTTCTGATAGCTTTAAAATATGTGCCTTAGAGTTTATATCTTGTAAGTTTAGTTAATGAATTTATTAATAATATATTAGCTTTTTTCGATATATACCTAGTGAAATGCATATCTTCTAAGATTTTAAATTTGAAGAATTTTTTTATCTTTTATATGTAATATTAAAAAAGAAAAATAATTAATTTTTTGATAAATTTGATGTATAACAGCCAAAAAATAATTAAACTTGATATTATAGTTCGTTATAAAAGCCAAAAAAAAAAAACTCGGAACAAAGGACGCTGACTGTATTTCATTTCTGACGAAAGAAAAGGATATTTATTTCTCGTGCTTTTCTTTCCCAGAATCTGTCAAAAATAACCCTCCGCCGCCATCGACAAATCAACCTCCCTTGCGGCCGTGCGCTGCCTGTCTGCCCTACCTTGTTTTGTTGTCTTCGATCTCGAATTCTCGATTATTACCTCTGGCCCTTTTATTTGGTATGGTATCTCACTGTTTATATTTACTTGTTCTTCTGCTTTAGTTTCTCTTCTTTGATTTCTTTGTTTCTGCCTTCTCCATATGCTTTTGTTTCTCTTACGGCTTTTCGGTGTTGGTCATCTCAATTGAAGAGGTTATTTGGGCAAAGCTCATTTTTCACTAATTCAAAGTTTTCTTTTTTTTTTCTTTTCTTATGCAAAGGTTTCTTTTTCTTCTTTTTAATTGCTTGGGGCACACCTCCACTAACCTCTGATGCATAGTTAAAACACGCCTCCAGTTACCTCGTTAAATAGTTTAATTTGTTCAGCGGAGCATGAAAATTAGATATCCGCATTTAAGACTTCCAAATACAAAGTAGCTGTTAATGGTATTCAAATTTAGCATCAAGGAAATCAGGTAAAGAATGTCTGTAATAATTTTCTCACAGATATAAAAATGCAAAAATCAACAAGCTGAAATAAATGTATCAGGTATAAACATTAAACAAAAATCCACCACATGGTACGACAATTTTCAGGAAATAGATAGCTACATCTAATCTTCATTTTTTAAAATGCTTCTGAAAGGAGGATGAGGAAGGACACTGACCCATATTACCTTTAGTACAGAATTGGACAAAGAAAAGAAATAACTTGTGAAATGTGTTTTTTAAGAGTGGAAACAAAAACGAAAAACAAAATTTCAGAAAATGTTTGAAAGAATAAAACTTGTTGTTCCTTGATAATCTTCTGTTACTTTCTCTTCCTCTAAAAATGAGTAGTAGTCAATGTATTGATGTAAATGTGTATCGTATATGCAGGGTTCACAAATTATTAGATAAGATTAAACTAGTTCTAATATTCAAGGTTATTTTTTTTTTCTCAATTTGTAACCGAGTGATATATTTTTGTGATATTAGCAATACTATTGAAATTTTATTTGCTTTAGGCTGTCGTAATAACCTAAGTTGCTCGGACACGGGTGCAGATCTAGAGGTCGGATCCTTCGTGATGTAAATTCTAAGATTCGAGGATACAATCCTAGTACAGATACGGGTGCGGGGATCCGGCTAAAAATAATTAAAAAAAATAATATCTCTAAATTATGAGAAATTTTGAGGAATACTTACGTATAACTTGTAAAGTGTGCATTTCTTTTTTATTCTCAAGCTGTAGATAAGTAAATGATTGATTTTCAAGATAAGGTTCCCTAGTTTTATTTCTGATTTTGTGAATCAAATTGTATCTCGTCTCGAATTTTTCCATCCGTCGTGGTCAAAGTACACAAAATTGTTTGATCAGATCCGGTACGGATCCCATACCCACATCCATACTAGTGTCGTGTCGACACGGATGCGGCACCTAAACTGCCGTGTCAGAGCAACTTAGGTAATAACTAGTAATTTTTTTTTTACCTAGATCAATTTGTCTATATAAAGCGAAAAGGAAAATAACCGGAACCGAGGATTACCGATTAAATGTATACTATATTTCGACCATGAATGACAACATGTTTATGTTCAAAGCAATATGGCACCCGGAACCTCCAAATCCTAAATTCGCAACCCCCCGACCACACCCACCGCGCCTTTCCTATTCGTTCCTTCTTTATCTCGTTGCGTCAACCGTAGAAAGTTCCCGTTTTGTTTCTGCCAAGAAAATTCCATAAACTTGGTTACTGTTTTGCAGTGCTAAATTGAATTATTTGCTGGTGCCCGTTGTAAAGAAAGGACTTCTATTTCTGAAATTGAATTCAATAGGTTTCCTTCGTTTGAAATATATGCAAGTTTTGCATTCTGGTCTTAGAAAGTGCCGAATTTGTGTGCCCTTTCTAGAAACTATTTATTATATTTGCTTTAGCTTTAAGCCCCTGTAACTATTTTCTCCAAAGTGCGCCTTGAACCCATTAAATAAGTAGGACCAAAGTAGTATAGAAGCTGATGACAAATTCTGAATTGGGTATAGTGTTGGTTCTTCAATGGTTACTGTAGAAGATGATGTCAAAAATGTATAGTGGGGTGGCATTACATTCTTTTGCAAATGAATTCCTATGGAGTTGATGGCCGAGCTGTGCTAAATTTTGTGTTTGTTAATTCTCAATTGTGAGTAGAAAAAAAACCTTTAATTTGTGAACAGAGAAGGTCATGTTTTGATTAGGAAATAGCGGAAATATTTGATTGATTATTATAAACTTCTTGCCTAGTTGGAGATTGTGAAGGAGGGGACCTCCTGACGTATACCAATGACAACTGCTCAGACCATGATGAGTCAGCTTAATAAAGTTAGTGAGCTAGCATCCTCCTCTGCTTCCAAGGTTCAGAACCCAACTTCATCATACAAAAGATTGGGAAGGAAATCGCCATTTATGAGATATGGACTTCCTATGATCTCACTAACGGTGCTTGGATCTATTGGTCTTAGCCAACTTCTGCAAGGCAGGTTAGTTATACTTAATGTCAAACTACTCAATTGAAGTTCATGTAACTCTTACAAACTGATATAACCTATTCTAAGTTTTTGCATGTCCTGCCTTTCTGTTGGCACAGTTATGAAATCCTACAACGAAAAATAGTTTGCCTTCCCATAGGTTATGTAAGAGTCATTACCAACAATCCTGGCAAGTGTTTGAGCTTAGCTCAGAAAACATGTTGGTTAAGGGGGTTTGTCTGTTTTATGTAATTTGTCCTTGTTTACCTTGTCTACCTTTCTGCTACAGTGGAGGCTCTTCATAGGGTCATATTTTCATGTTTTAAAAAGTATTCCAACTAGTCCTTTTATGACTATCTGCAATCGCAAGTTTGGACTTGGATTCTATTTTCTTTGCTTTGTTTTGATTTGCTTGTATTGTATATCTAAGTCGTAGTTCGTTGCTTTTCCTTTTGATACCTTTTTTTCTCTGAGTTCTCAAAGCTTTCCTAGTTGCTGCTTCCTTGGCAGTAGCTAAAATGTAGTAATTTTTATTTATTTTTTGGGTAATTCTTAGACATCTGAGTCCATATGTTGAGGAAGTCAGATGGAGAGGACCTTTACATGTTAATCGATATGGGTCTTAGATACTGCAGACTCATATGTAGCTTCAAGTCCCTAAGGGGCATGGGATTGTGAAACCTCTAAAGGTTTAGGGTCAATGATACTCTAGCATGTGTAATGAGATTTATCCCCGAAAAAAGAAAAGGTTCATCCTGAATGATTGATGAGTGGAATGGCATCCATGGTGATTTTTTGCTTTGATCTTTTTGTTTTCTTGCGCTGTGGATTTTTATAGATAAGATTTAGTTGCTGTACCCATGTGAGCGGCCTAGTGGTCAATGAAGTGGGTTGAGAACCATGTGGTCTCAGGTTCAAATCCAAGTGGAGGCAAAACCACTCGGTGATTTCTTTCCATCTGTCCAAGCCGTGGTGGACAGAGTTACCCGGTACCTGTGCTGGTGGTAGTTAACAGGTATCCCGTGGACTTAGTCGAGTTACACGCGAGCTGGCCAGGATACTACGGTTATAAAAATAAATTAAAAAATTTAGTTGCATATTATTATGAGAAGTACTAACCTTCAAAATGTGTAAGCTGACTTATCTTAGTATTGCTAACAGAGTTAAGCAGTTACACTATATCATGTGTAGCTACTAGCTTATGATATCTCGCCTATTCAAATCACCTTCCACCTGGACAACTTGCAAGTTGTGCTTGCTTTGCCTTTGGATCGGTGCTGCCTATTCGTGAAATAATTAAGGGCAGTGTATTGATGATTCGTAGTGGTTCATGGGTAGATCTTATTGTGCTTGGTAGGATTTTACATATATCAAAGCATTAAGAGTCAATGAGTGGAAGAAAGAAGCTATTGCAGCTGATGATAAGCACAACAATGACCTACCTATTACTATAACTTTTTCTCTCTTTTATTTTCTCTATGGTTCATTTTGACTTTATCTCATATAATGGCATGATCTTTGCGGGAAAGAGAAAAAATATCAAGAAATAAAGAGAATTAAAAGGCATGGAGAACTCTTTTCATTATCATCTCATGTAATGGTAATAAGTTTTCACTCTTCCAGCCATTCTGACTGTTATTTCGTCAATAATACAAATTCAGAGGACGGAGCCATGTATAATGGGGCTAATGGTAGCACCCTTTGGAGGGACTACTGAATCTTTCCTCAATTTTGTGACTCCAATATTCAAAGGATTAAACTGGCCATTCTAGACAATCAAACATGCAAACAGACGGTTAAATTTGCAGGAATATAAACATAGCTTGTCCAAATAACTTCAAGTATCCCAGACCCTTATATTTCGTAATAGCGCTGGAATATGAATTATTTATAGTCCATTAGATTTATAATTAATATTGCCATCAACAGAGAACAAAACTAACTAACATACATTTACCCTGCATAGTTAACACTGTAAAAGGTAACTGAATATGGTTGAAGTTAGCTTTTACCCTGTTAATTCCCCAGAAACCTTTTTGGACATTGTTAGCTCCTTAACTTTAGATTTGACCTTTTGTAATAGCGCTAACATCTTCTTTATATTTTTATCTTGCATTGTAATTTTTGCGTCTTCTTGATGTCTTCTATGAAATTCATTACCTTATTTAAAAAACTAATATTTGGAGGAGAATCATCATTGAAGTATTGCAAATGCCAAAGCAAAATGTAATAAGTCAAAAGGTAAAAGTATATTGATGGTGCAGAAAAAGTTTGACAATAATTCAAGTTGAAAAATTCACTTACTTTTTTGACCTAAATTCCATGTATATCTTCTTGTTTTGGATCATTGTACTTTTATCTTTTCACACTCTGATATTATAGTGCTTTTGTCTTCTGGATCATTATGGTGATGATGGTATGTATGTGTATTGCTAATGCAATAATAACTTACTATAGTCTATAGTTCATTAGTGCTACTAACTAATAACATCATGCTAGATTAAATTTCTCTAGCTCAAGCGCAGCCCTTAATTTTAATGGGCTATTTCAGTCCGCCCAAATCTACGGGGCAATATGAGGGCCAGACGGTAAATAAGCCATCTCTTACCCCTCACTGGATGTAATTCTGTGGTTCATGCCCACCCTTCAGTTTACAGATAGGCAAAATTCTCAGCTTTTGGTGTTCTCCCTATTCTCATGCCATATGCGGGGCCTCATGAATGTCTTTTAAGATGTTGTCCCCTTCTTTCTGCCCTGGTTTAAGACTAAGTGGTGCAAACTTTTGTAGTTCAGCAAGGATATTGCTAAAGTAAAGGACGATCAAGAGTGGGAAATCATCGAAACAAGAAAAGCTCTTTCGAGGGCTGGACCTGTCAATGCATATAACCCCAAAAAAATTAACTTGGAGGAAGAACTAAAGGTGCAAATATTCTCCTCAAGTGTGCTTGTGTTGAATTCCTTTCTTAAGCTTACCTTGATGCCTATTGTCCTTTGCAGGCTTTGCAGGAGAAGGTGGATATTAATGATTATGAATATAAAAAAATCCCTAAGCCCAAGGAAAGCGCATAAAACAACGAAAAGGTTACTGAGATTCTCTTGTGTTATAATTTTGCAGCTCGTTGGGATTCTCTTTTGCAGAGTCGTTTCAATAATATATGTAAGCAGTGCAGCTCTTCCTTTCCTTGAGTTAACTGGTGAAATTTTTTTGATCGGTTGTTGCGTTGTGTATGCTTTTAGCTGTATGTGCAGCTCTAAGCAGGCTGAATGTAGGTGACTCGTAGCCAATTTTGGGATTTTATATTTCCTGAAACAACCTATCCAGAGGAAAGTCAGCTGTGCCATTAATGTGAATATTTATTGAAGTGTTTTGTGTTCTCCTCTTAGTTCTGAAACCCAGTGTGCAATTTCAGATACTTATTTTTTGAATTGTTCAAATTGGTAACCTGTCCAGGATGGTACGGTTTTCAAAATTGGGCATATTATTCTTATCCATTTTCTTGTTCAATAGGTGTCTCATTTTGTTGTTTACATCAAGTAGAGTTTGAATTTTGATTTCAAGATATCTCATATTCTGCAAAGTCATAATTTTAGGAGACCACGAAAGTGAAGCTTAAGCTGGGATGCTATAACAGTGATATTGATTGGAATTATGCAGGTTTTACATTGGCGATCGAGGAATACCTAGTTTAATGAAGGACCTTCCATTTGTAACCAAATGTTAGGGTTTCTAGCAATATTAATTGAAGAAGAGTTTTATTGTTGTTGTTGTTGTTGTTGTTGTTGTTGTTGTTGTTGTTGTTGTTGTTGTGGTGTCTTGGGGGAGACCTACCCTATCAAAAAAATAAAGTAGGAAGGCTCAGATTCCCTTCAAACAAATGCTGTACTGAAGAGTTCTGAAGTTCAAAATACCCATTTGAACGAAAGAGAATTATACCTTCGGTCACAAATTAGCTGTCATGTTTTGCTCTTCGAGAGTCAAATTCGTAGAAGGGAGTAAACTGAAGAAAGGTGGACAGATAGTTTTCTTGGAAGTGGTAAAGTTTACGACATGACTAACATACTTTGTCATGAATTATAAAGGGAATCTTGCATAAATGTCCCAAATAAATTCCAACTTATCGACCTCTAGGCATTAATCATAAACTTACTAAGATTAGCCAAACACATAAAAATTGAAAACACAAATAAATAAAGCTCTTTCACTCCAAGAATCACACACAAAGATCTCTTTTCATATTTTTAAGCGTGATCAACAACATTAGATGCAAGACGAAAAGAAATTTCATGGATTGGGTAGCAAACAAGATGATGAAATACAATAAAATACATAAACAAGATTCCAAAAATCTAAGCAAAAAAGGATCTTTTTCAATGGGTATAGTTGAAATTCATTGAAAACATATAAATGAGTCAATATACAAATTTTGAGGAAGATTGGAGGTGATTTGGACTGATTTGGTATCAAAATTCGTAGTTAAATCGAGTTCAAAAAATTCTTCTGCGACACATGTATCAAACATGTATCACGCATGTATCGCACACACAAGTATACATGGGTATATATGCGATACACATTTGATACAAATATGATACATATGTGATACACATCATTTTTTTCATGTTTCATCTTCTACTTCGAATTTTCAATTCAAACCACCTCAAATCTGTAATGAACCCAATTTCTCAACACAAACACAAACTTGTATATTATACTTACTAAATAAAATTACACTAGAAGCAAGAAATACTAACTGAATTAAATGGGATGGAAGCATAACCAGAAGGGGATGAGAAGCCAGAGATACAGAGATAGAAAGGGGGTGAGAAGACAGACTCAGAGAAAGAAGAAAGGAACTTCACAATATAATCGTCTGCTTTATTTTACTAACCTACTACTATTGAAACATTCTCTAATCCGGGTCCCACATATAACTTGCTAAATTTTCCAATACGTCCAAGATGTTATTTCCATTCATAACAATACCCACATCCTCAATAAGAACCTTGTCCTCAAGGTTCGAGTAGAGCAACATTGATATCATAACGGTGATTATGCCAAGACTTGAACGTGGATCTGGTGTTACATCAACGAGAAATGGGTCTGAAAAACGGCTATCAAACAGATCCTATGAGAGTAATGTTGCAAAGCACAATGTTGGAATATGCAACACCTTTGAGTCAACTATTAGATATAGAGCAGCAGTTGGGATCTCACAGACTGACTCATGAAAAATCATATTGAACTTAGCCCCATCCATTGACAACAGGACATAATCCCTTCAAAGCCTCCCGGAAAACATGGTCTCTTAGGATAATGGAAACTAAAACAAGGTCATAAACAATATTTTTAGCAATTGTAGCTCTTTTGTCTAGACACCAATATTTACAAGCATGAAGGTAGAGTCTAGAAAGGTGCCTGGCAGGCGCATGCAGTTGGTAGATAGAACTTTCATGCTCAGATACCACTGAGTAAAGAACAATTTCAAGGGCAACAACTTTTCTCAACTCCGGCTTAAGTTTGTCAAGCCTTGAATCCATTTCTCCAATCTTTTGCTCTAAACCTGCTTTATCTTCATACTCACAGGTTTTCACGGTGTTGATTATTTCATCATCGCTACTAACAAAATTGCAACTTCCACCAAGTGCATCCCCATTCCTTCCCGTTGTAATTCAAGTAAAATTGATCGTTTGATGCCTTGTACCACCATTCATATTTAGCACATATACCATCCCGACTGTTGTTTATAAGTAATTCAGAACAAATACTACCAACCTCGAGTATTTGCCCTGTGTCGACCCAATTGTAGACACGTATTCCAAAATCTCGATAAAGCCACTGAATACTGTTATTGGTACCATTACTTCTCTTAGTTGCTCTAAGAACTCTAGTAAATTGTGGCATATTCATGCCAAATGTAAGTTGCAAGAGAACAGTAAAGGCATCAATAACAACAACATCAAATAGATCCCCTGCTTTTGTCTTGTGTTCACCCAAGAAAAGGTTAGCAACCTTGTGAGGACAGTCTGATATAACTACGTGGAAGTCATTGAGCTCAACTATTGTCTGTTTCTTAATTGTCAGTATAGGTTCATAGCTCATATTCCATGTACCAGTTCTTGCAAATCTTGTGTCGGCCTTTTGAAAATTTTGATCGAACAACTTCAGCACCTCATCTACTAAAACTTCAGCGCCTTTTTCTGTTATAACATTAAGCACGCATTTCGCTAAAGTATCTTTGTCATAGCATCACAACATAATTTCAGCATGCAATGCAAATAACAAAACAAGAAGGTTTTGTCTCCTAGGTAATATCGTCGCTCCTAGTTCCAACTCCGTCAAGTCGGATGAAGGATCTTTTTCAGCATTATAATAAGGATGAAAAGCTGGAGATGTAACTGCCAGTATCAAATTAAATTGTAAAATGTAGGAATGTAAATACCATTTCTGTCTGGGATCCTATACTTTAGTCGTAGAGTTAGAAAATGCAAATGAGCAAAACTTGCCAGCAAATCCCAACAGTAGTAGTGCTTGAATGTAATCGGTATGACCGGTTAGACTCAAGGTCTTAAAATTTACGCCAAGAATAGTAGCAGGTCCACCAAGGTTCACAATGAGTAGATCCTCTCCGGGGTCGAATGGGAATCGAGTCACGTAATCCTTAACAAGTAACAATTGATTGAAAGTTGAAACCAGTTTACCACCAGGATCCAATATGTACTTAAATGTTGTCTTGGTGCCAGCAAGTTGAAGGCTAATCAGTGAGCCTGTTTCATTCCATCGAAAAATTTTGTCGAACACTTGGCCATTGCTGAGTTTTGGACCTAGCATGTCTAGATGAGTAACACCATTGGGTACGGGAATTGTGTTGTTGTCCGTCTCGATTAAGTGTTCCAGCTCGAACAAAATAGAAGCACTCTGTCCAGGAGCCACTGCCAAGGGAATAGCAGAAAAGGCATTTGCACCTTCGTGCATTGATTTCGCTTCACAATCGAGAGCCTCTGTTGCGTCTACAAAGTCTGTATGCTTATTTGAGGATTCAAAATTTGGTTCTTCATCAACCATAGGGGAAATATAGATTTCTGAAATATCATCATGTGCTACAGCCGACGTGGTCGACTGGGGACTTTCATCAAACACCTTGTTTTCGTCGATGGCGGACTTGTCTCCATGAGACAGTCGAGCATCAGGAGCATGGAGTTCAAGGGCTTGTAGATAAGGGATTGAACTCACTGTGGAAGGAAAATGAATGCTGGGACTTGCTGTTGTAAGTGTTTCGTCGAACACTTGTTGTGTGTCTGATTTTCCAGATGCAAAATTATGCAAGTTGAATTATGGCTCGGAGCAGCAAAGGAAGATACATGTGCTTCTGTCGGAATCGAGATAGGATAACCAACATAGTCCCCACGAGCCGGTGCAGTAACGACCAGACGCCAAACTGGATCTAAAATGTCTCGCTTCCAAAAATGCATGGTTAACTTCTATGTGAAATGCTTCTAATCCCAAAATTGATTGTTCCGATATAGCCAATCGAACCAAGCCCATGCATCACCATCAAGGTAGTGGTAAGCGAGAAATAACCAGTCCTTCTCAGAGAAGCCACGAAAGATGAAGTAGCGTTCAACCCGAAAAATCCAATCCTCTGGGTCGCCCCCGCTGGATCGATTTAAAATCACCATTGGCACTGGAGTACGAACGATGAAAGCACCAATGTAATGAACCCAATTTCTCAACACAAACTTGTATATTATACTTACTGAATAGAATTACACTGGAAGCAAGAAATATTAACGGAATTAAAGGGGATGGAAGCATAACCAGAAGGGGATGAGAAGCCAGAGATACAGAGATAGAAATGGGGTGAGAAGACAGACTCAGAGAAATGGGAAATGAACTTCACAATATAATCGTCTGCTTTATTTTACTAACCTACTACTATTTAAACATTCTCTAACCCGGGTCCCACACATAACTTGCTAAATTTCCCAATACGTCCTCCAAGATGTTATTTCCATTCATAACAATTCTGCCAAATCATCCCATAACTGAGATTCAAACTTCTTAGAATGTACCGAATCTATTCTAATAACACCACTCAAAAGAAAGCAAAGATTTGACTTTTTTGTTGTTGCTACAAATAGCTAATTGGCTAATATTTATAACATTTGACTAATATTAATAATATTTAATGAATTAGCCAATTTTTATAATAAAGTACTTATAAATTAACATAGCTTGTAGTTTACAATTATAAAAGATTAAAGAAAGTGGGAGTATAAAGCATAATGGGCCACAGATTAATGAAAAGAAGAGAAAAAAAGTGAGTGCATAATTGCAGCATAAAATCACTTCACTTTCATATTTTGTCATGAATTATAAAGATTGCTTCTTTTTTCCTTTCACCCTTCTTAACTTTTCCCCTACTAAACCATGCAGCCTCACAACTACAGCACAAAGTCTTCTCGCCATCATACTCTGTCATGAATTCTAAAGATTTCTTCTTTTTTCCCTTTTAATCTTTTCTAACTTAGCTTTTCTCCATTTCATGCTTTTTGACATAGTTTTTGTTTTTTCACTCTCATCCTTTTAAAGCATGTAGCCTCACGTTTGTAGCTAAGCTAAGCTTCTGCAAAGTGCATTCAAATTCAAAAGTTCAACTCAGTCTCTCCTCCGTCTAAAACCCCCATACATACCCCAGCTCCCACACAGCAATGTTTAAAAAGAAACAAAAGAAAAGGCCTTTGGACTAGCTGACTAGCTTTTGCATTGTCAATGCTTGCCCTTGTGCAATTAGAATTAAGCCAATTGGAATCTTGAATAAAAGAGGAAACTTCAAGAAGCCATTCAAAAAAGACTAATTTCTGTAGGATCACCTATATATAGATGAATTTTCACAAGGTAGATCCCACAAAATTACTTATACCCATTTTTCCTTGAGACAAATCTTTCCTTATGTACATTACCCACAACTACAAAATTCTAAAGAAAAGCAACAAAGGTGGTAAGCAATAACCTAACTAGTGCATCCCCCCACTTTTCTAAAATTTATATTTTACCCTTACCATTTCCCCCTTGACCAAAGTTTATTCCTTTACAAGATTAGACAGGAATATACTGACATACAAAAGCTTTTCTCTAGTTCCATCCCAAAATTAATTATACTAAAAGACAAATGAGGTACATTTGTAACCTCTTATGATTAGAAACCCTCCCTGGTTATGTACTGTTACCTAGGTTTCGGCTGGGATGTTAATGACCATACCGGTCGAACATATCTCTGAGCAGATGAGCTACCAAGTAATGTAGCCTGAGAGCGAGTTACCATCTCTACCATTGATGGGGTTTGATAGGCTTGGACGAGACTTGATCCATCTGTAGAGTCACCTCGTGCTGTTGCTCTCTGCCATGAGTGTGAGCTTAGTCCGGACAATATATAAGCCCTTCCTGATGCTTCATATACATGTCTGCTTGCCATTCTCTCCTGCATCTCCTTGAGCTCAGCATCAAGTGCAATACAGAGCCGGTCTTGAGATTTAGCCGACACTGACTCAGCCAACAACTTTCGGCAGTTTTCTAGGATGGAACTTGCACCAACCAGGTCTCCTTTCTCAGCAGTTGCTCGCGCCTGAGCCATTGCTTCAGCTGCTCGGAGTCTGTTCTGCTGCCTGTCCACTTCGATTGAAACACGCTCTTGTCCAGCCTTTTCAGGTCTCTTTATTTTAAGTTCTGCACTTCTCAGGGTAACCGTTTGTTTCGTCAAAGGATCCACGTAGACACACTTACACTTCAAAAGTGAAGTTTCTGGGCTTAATGATTCAGCCGGGATATTGATTGAGACAAGAAAGTCCCTTTCTTCATCGGCATATAGATCTCCAACATCAATTGATCCCATCCGTCTATCAGACATTAAACGGTTTGGATAGCTTCCAGCTTTCAAAGAGCCAAGCTGGACTCCTGTTTGAAGACACTCGATACTTACCTGCAGATCCTTGACTACGACACTGAGGAGCCCCCCAATGCATTGAGCAAATGCATCCTGTATTATACCTTCTGTCTCAATAAAAGAAAAGGTCCCTCCTGAAATCTCTGATATTGAATGCATTGATGAAGCATCATGATCCACACCAAACCCAAAAGCATGCACTGGAATTTTAAACCCGGAATTGTCTCCACTGTGAATAGACAAGGGAAGAAGCAACTTGTAATTGGGTTGCTGCTGGTTACTACTGCCATGATTATTGACTGTATATGTGTCTTGACCATCAGACAACAGAATTATACTAGCAACTGGGTTCTTTTCCCTGCGGTCTTCCATTATTTTGGCACCCTTTCTCAAGCCTTCAGCAATATTGGTTCCTCCATTAGCAACTAAGGAGTTTACAGCTTGTAGTGCTTGCTGCCGTCCTGTTTCAGACATCCGACGAAGCAGGAAGAGGCGGCGAGCTGTTGAAGAGAAGGCGATTACTGCCAATCTATCACTGGGACCAAGATTCTGTATCACAAAACCCATAGCTCGTTTTAGTAGTGCAAGTTTGGTGCCAGCCATACTTCCACTGACATCAATAACTGTCACAAGGTCAACAGGGGCACGAGGCGTATGGGATACTTTGGGCAAATTAGCCTGGTTTCTGCAGGGATCTTGAACCGAAACCGAACCAGGAGCTTTGAGATGAACTAATACAGAGAAATTATTTGTAGGTATAGACCTTGGGACAGCGGGAACCTCTGGAAAAGTTTCAATCTTTACAGCTCTGCTGTCACAAGCGTCTATTGAACTCTCATGTGAAGCACTTTTGTCAGTAGAATCAACTTGTTGACCCACAGGTTCATCATCATTAAAGATGGCAGGCTCAGGAGCCTGAAATAATGGTGAAATATGCCGATTGGGGGTTGGACGAGTTACTGGTGGGCGATGTGTTACTGTCGTTAACGCATTATTTTGGGGCCAGTCTACAGGATTGATTCTAGCCCTCCCAAGGGGAGTATCCAGGCTGGGAAAATGAACAGGGATTTCTTTCCACTTTGCCCTGCAAACTGGGCAAATTTGGTTTCCATGTTTTACATTTGAAACAATACACTGGAAGTGAAATGAATGTGAACATTCAGCAGTAAATATCGCATGACCATCCCCTCGCTTCATTGAGGCCAAACATATAGAGCACATTCTCTGCAAGTTGAAACTAGTAACTGGTGAGATAAGAATAGAATAGTGAAAACAATTTAATGACATGAGATAGCATAAATTGTGCGAAAAGGTACAATCAGAAAAAATGCATCGCATACTAATACACAAAGAACCATGAAAATATGAGGCAAAGAGTGCAGTAGATATGCATAAACTAATATTTTTAGTTCTGCAACTATTACAGTAATACACTACAGTCCTAGAAGACAAGAAACGCCAATAACATTTTCAATGTCATAAGAACGAAATTAAGCCTGCAGAGAACCATACACTGCCCCATACTGAACACAACCGTGGTTTACCAGACAAATAGTAATCCTAAAAGGGCTCACACTTGAATATAGGGGATTTGGTCAAAGTGCTCTATATAAGATTACTAACACAAAAGAAATTAACAAAAAAAAACTACAACTTGTGCTTAAACTTATATCTCCTCGAGAAATCAAGGGTCGCCGTTTGTACATCACATTAGTTGGGTTAAAAGCACATTTCACAATAAAAAATGGATTATACGTTCAGTTTTAAAGAAGCTTGGGGACATAGCAATAGTAGTGGTATGACAACATAAGGCATCTAAAATAACAAGATGAAAAGATGGCCATCCATGATCTTATTAAGAATATGATTAGTATCCCTATTGATCAAAATTTTGTTCTCTTATGCCACTTCAAGCAGCCACAAAATAGATCTATGCCAACCCCCCCACCCCCCACCCCCCACCCCCACCCCCCGTCAATGACCCAAACTGTGCTAAAGAGAAACACAACAGAAGAATTGTTATTGAATTGGTAAAGCAGACCAGGATGCAAAATAGAATCAACTTCGGACACCAAGAAAGTTCTCAAGGCAATTTGATCAAGAGAAAATAGAATGGCAATCCCAGAAGTAAAATACACAGGAGTCAATAAGATAAGGGAAAAAAAAAGAGTTCATGCGGACAACTTTCTTTTCTTGGTTGGGATAAATATGTAATCTTTAAGATGAAGAGTCTACAAAGAAAGTTGCAGAAAAATCCACCTTTCGAATTGTCCAAGATATGTAAAATGTCTCTATTAGTGAAAGAAAATAACAAAGATCCTGAAAAGGACCCATATAGCAAAAGCAGGCCTTATCTTGGACGCGTTCATTTTATAATTTTGAGAAATCATAAATTGTAAATAAAGGATGGAAGCTGATCGCCAACATGGCCAAATGGGAAAAATATGCATATGTTATTTCAGATATTTAACAAGCAAGCTGCTGAACGACCACCTTTCTTTCCGAGTTATTAAAAAGAAAATCTATGAGATAGTATAACGAGTCATGTGCTTGCAAAAGGGGCTTTTACGAACAAATCACATGCAAGAGCTCAAAATAGTCGATCTCTTCACTTTTCTCTACTTGAAAAGTTATGAAGTAAACACAAGAAAATTGAATAGACTTGTCATGTGAGTGATTTGGCAACAGAAGACGCCTAAATCAATATGCTAAAAGACTGAAAAAAGAGTTCAAATTGTACATACAATGACGACTATGCTCTTTTTCAATTAACTAAAGGGGGAAGCATCAACATTTTTGCAGTCAAATATAACAAACACAAAACAACAATATGGTAGACTTTTAAAACTATCTAGTATTACCATTTCATTTCTTCTGTTCTTTTGTCAGATTAAGTACTTGGGTACCATGAAGGTAGACAACAGGTAATCAAAATCCACCAAAGGAAAATAGGGGATTGCAACATTATATTGACAATCAACACCCTATGACATAAATAGAAGAATAGAGAAGCAAAATTAACTCCAACCAAATTGAGAGGAGAAAAGAAACAAAAAATGAATGCCAAAAATCTTAAAGAAAAGCATAAAAACTACTGCTACAAGATTGATAAGATATCTTCTTTACTCAGTTCCAAAACAAATTAATTTCCAATATTACACATCACTTTCAAAATTTTCTTACCTACCAAGCACATCTGCATACTGATTGAAACCCAAAAAAGTTCCATTTTAAGAATTCATGTATTACTCACCAACCAAATACTAGAATTCCAAAACTTACTAAAAGCTTTAAAAACAAAGATATACCTTAGAAGATCTACTAAAGCTCTTGGACAACTTCGACCCATGAGGCACCGTGGCCGGAGGAGCAAGTTGAATGTCAGCCGTCGCCGGCGAGATAAGGGCGGCGCCGGAGTTCTTCTCAGGATCAGAAACAGAGGAAGAACTATCCTCATCATCATCATCATTATCAAGTGTTCTTGGAATATAAGTACAAAGATTCAAACCTAAAGCCAGCTTCACTTTAGCCCATTTGCTTCCCATTTTTATAAGAAATCAAGACTTAAAGACACCCTTTTCTCTTCTTCAAATTACACAGCAAAAGGAACAAATAACAAGAAAGTCTTTACCTTTTTTCTTTCTTTTCACCGAATGCAAAAGAGAGAGAGTTGAGAAAATAAATAGGTGAGCACAGAAACCAAGGAGAATAGAGAAGAGGGGGTTTAAAAGGAAAGGGTCATAGAAGGTGAGCAGAGGAAGTGTTGTTTGTTTTGATTTGGTTTGTAGTTTGCGACTTTGTGTTGTTTGGCGGCCAAAGCGGCCATCATCAGAATGGGGACTGAGCTGACTCTGTAGTCTGTATGCATGTTAATTGATCGAGTTGGGGGTTGCTTTTTCTTGACCTTTGCTTTGTATTGAGATTGCTAAAAGTCCTTTTCTACTACTCCCTACTCCCAGTTACAAAGATACCACACACATCTATGTTTTCAACCCCACATTTTTATGTAAAGGAGAAAGAAAATGTTTTAAAAGTTACAATTGCGCACATACTTTGTAGTTTTTGGTTTATATAAAGTGTTTAGAAAATGGGCACCATTTCGATATGGTTAAAAAAATAAAAGAAAAGTAAGATTATCTTGCACAACATTAACTCTCAGATATTTTTTCAGTTTGTAGCTTAACTCATCAGCTTTTGTCAAATTGTTGTTTTCAATACTACATAAAAGAAATTGACCTATAATGATACAACAACAACAACCCAATATAATCCCATAATTGGATCTGGGGAGGATAGTGTGTACGCAGACCTTACCTCTACCCTGGGGTAGAGAGACTGTTTCCGATAGACCATCGGGCTCCCTCCCTCTAAGAACTCGCACCTTGCTATTGGGGTGACTCGAGCTCGCAACCTCTACGTTGGACGCAACTTTTATGTTGGAAGTAAAGGATGCTCACTACTAGAACAACCACTTTTATCTTGACCTATAATGATACATTCTTCTAAATTAATGGCCTGTAAACTTTTGCTTCATTTGATAATATATTCTATCTTCTATGATATTTGTTTCATTTACAAATTTGCCAGACACATTTGTACGATAATTGCCCATAAAAGACTATTGAAATACAAAAGACCATTCCATGATTTCCATCACATTTTTTGGTAAGGCTTTTGGATTATGTTTGGTTTTGAAACCTTTCCAAAAATGTGTGTTCAACGTATACATATCCATCTTAACACGGCTCATCATTCTTAACATAATTTGTAAAAACCTTTGACTAATATTTACTCAGGGTTGACAATTAATTTAAAAGAACCCTAAATAATAAATAAGAGAAAACAAATATTTCCCCACCAACAAGGAAGAATACAAAGAGGGGGGTAGGTGGGTTCCATTCGTTCTTTTAGTGGAATTGGGCTCCATCATTGTTTGGCAAATGGGCAAAAGCATCATTAGCGTGGCAAGAAATATTAAAAAGGGGAAAAAAGAAAAAGTGGAGTCAATTTGTTGGGATTTTCCTAATAATAAAATATGATCACATGGTAGGATAAGTACTCCAACACGTGCACTTAATATTCATATTTCATAGTCATTCGCCCCTATTTTTGGCCTGCTATTGGTCAACCTTTCTGAAGGAAAAAAAAAATAAAAAATTGAAGCATCGAATGAAGTGTTTTAAATTGACTATGGTGTTTGAAGTTTGAGATCAAAAGTTTGAATAACTTAAATTCTTTTTAAAATTATGATCAACTCTTAATTATGAACTCAATGAAATTTGAGGTATTTGGGATTCTACATTAATTTCCCTGCAGTTACAAATTCATCAAGTGTAAGGTGTGCGATATGCTAGTAATACTCCTAACAGATTGGTGTGATATTAGGAAACATTTAAATCATCTCGATACACCTTCATATACGCTATTATATTGAAACTATAACAAGCCTATTGTGCTCTCTTCCTTAGCATTCCTATTATCTATTGGCTCAAATCAATAAAAATCTCTTTCTTTTTCTCTTTAATACTTACATTATTTTGTTTTTTTATTATCATAATTGTCTTGTCTTTTATTGTCAAAAGTTCAATAACATTGGGTTAACTAATTGTTTATGGCATAGAATACAAATTCAATTGATATCCTCTTAAACAAATTTTAGGTTAAATATTTTATTGGTGGGACCAAGCAATTATGTGATTATTCCAAAACATCATTGATCATTTGATTAATTTTTTGTTTGTTGTAAGAGAAACATCACAGTTGATGTTCAAAGCAGATCGCAATCAAAACGTTCGACTCCAAATGAGTCTCATCAGAATTCACAGCGGCAATTAAGAGAATCTTCACCTCAAAGAAACAGAAATGGGGAAACTAAAAAGGCCTAGCCAGACTTAGGTGAATTTAAACATGTTTGGAACCAGAGATCAGTGCGGTAATATTGCTTGATCGGGAGTGTGAACACAGAATCACATGTATTTTCAAGAGTATAATTGACTATAGGTATAACGAATGACGCACTAAGGAGTTCCGAACTACCGGAGACTTGAGGTCCAGGGGTGCATGAATCGGTAATACAGAGCAAGGTACCGATACTACTAGAACTTCAGAATTCAATCTCAGCTTTGCAAGAGACCCTTATGAAATTGATTAAGGAGCAAAATGACCATTCCAGGGGTACCACATGTTCTTAAAGGAGTATATGTGGAAAGGTATTTCCAACAACTATGGAAACCAAATGGCTCATCTTTGCCCATACACAAAAAAATTCAAAATGCTATATCTTACCAAGTATGATAGAATTGCAGAACCCCGAGGCCATGTTACAACCTACACTATAGGGATCAAGGGAAACAACTTCACAAAATAGGAAATTAAATCTATACTTGTCAAGAAGTTCGAAAAAATACTTACTAAGAGAGCATTAACTTGGTATTCACTCTTATCTGAAAACTTTATAAGTTAATTTGGATCTGGATGATGCATTCATTAATGCTCACATCAGTGAATAAAAGGTAGAAAAATAATGGAAGATATATTAAAAATCCACCAAGGAGATTGTGAGCTGCTCCGAAATATTATGGACCAATTTTAGAGGAAAAAAATGATATCTCCAGAGGTCCCAAATAATTGGGTTGCTTTGACTTTTGCAAAAACTATGAACGAAAAGAGTTCAGAGGCTACTAGCAGGTTGAAAAATAGTCATCAAAAATCCCATTTAAAAGCCCAAAATGATATGTACAATCGATACAGGACTAAGTTGTGGGTAGAAGAGTATAAGGCAATACTAGTTAGTGTTGAACGAAGGCCAGGATGGAGGTATAACAATCAACCAGTGTATAAGACGAATAGAATCTGAAAATAGGACTTTAAGAAATCAATATGAGCCTTGCCCGGAGAGCTCTCTACAAGGGTCGAAAATAAGAAAAGAAGTTAGTCGGGATAATAGGGGACCTATTCGGAGAGACAACGCTAGACCTTCAGGGCGAGCAAGGAACCTAATGTGCCAAAGCTCGTGAACCACAACTTTTGTATCAATCCTTCAGATCTAGTAGTTCTTTGACAGACATGGGAGACAAAGTAAGATGTCCCAAGAAAATAAGACAGATCCTAACAAAAGGAGCCAGGAGTTCTGATGCGACTTTTACAATGATCACATGCAAATAAAAGATTTCAAATCCCTGTAGGATGAGGAGGCATACCTCTTGAACAAAGGTATTTCAAAGAATTGCTCAATGACAAGAGAAAGCAGACTTACTCAAAGAGCTGGAACAATGTCGAACTACCTCGGCTACATCACCTAAACGTAAGATAAATGACATTTTTATGGATCTAAAGTTAATGGGATCACATATACAACCGCAAAGAAGTATGTTAAGGTGTCCATCACACACAAGAAGTGAATTTCAAAAGCATTCACCGGAGAACATTTTCATCGACGACCCTAACTCGGACGACCTGTTATTTCCCCACCATGGCGTAATAAGTTGTGCATGTTAGGTACTAGTGTTGAATGTGTTTTAGTTGATCCAAGTAGATATGCAAATATTATTCATTCACGGTCATAAAGGAGATATAATTAACGGACAAGGTCATTCCGAAGTCAATTTTCCTTTTTGGGTTCAACAACTCCAATGAGACAACTTGCATGGTAATCATCTCGCGCACCTTTTCAGAAGGGGTTATCAAGGATACACCATTTAAAATAATAGCTGGAGATATGACATATAATATCATCATGGGAAGGCTATGGATGCATGCGATGGAAGCAATACCGTCTATACAACATCCAGTGATTACATTTCCTTCAAAATGGGAAATTATTAAAATTAAAGGAGAGCAAAGAATGGCTCGAGAATGCTACTATCCCTCCCCAATCTTGAGAGCAGACACGACACTTGATACTAACTTGACTTAGTGAACCAACATATTATGACATCACCTTACATAACTCAGGCATGAATTAGGAACATAAAACTTTTCTTAAAACCATTTGCCTTTCATAAAATTAAATTATAAAATAATAAAGTTATTCATACATATCATATGAGACCTCAATAGGAAATGATAAAACATAATCTAACCCACACGTGTCTATGGAGCCTCTATGATGATATGAAAAAAAATACCAGCGATAAGGCCCTGACTATATCAAAAAGAATACTGAAAGTCTGTAACAACAAAAGAGTGCCACGAACATGAAATAGAGATCACCAATGATTGAGGAAATGAGGGAGTTCCTAGTGAAATCCACAACATCCATAGTGTTACTACCCGCATCCACGAAAAAAGTACTCGTATGCGTCATAAGCTCTATCACATAAATCGGAACAAGAATATAGAAAGAAAAATAAGGAAGGAGATATGTAATTTAAAATAATAACCAATTCATTACATAAAGCAAAATATGTGAGATTTTGAACTTCAAACAAATGTAATCTTTTAGTGCGAAGTTCATTAGTTCTATATCCCAGTCACCACCATATGTATGGCATGGAGTCCGATCTTGGCCCGATCAGCTATGCCATCTTACCATAATGCCATGTGGATATTAGTTACTAGAAGTTTATTAAGCCTATCCAAAGGAGACTATCTAATCTTCAAAGAGAATGGTACGACCATAGTCCTATACCAATATGTTTAGCTTCAGGTGTAACGATTTGACCGGTCATTTTATGTATTTGAGCCCCATTTCTTATTTGATATTCTCTGTATGTGTATTTGTTGTTATGTTACTTTCAGGGGCGGTTGGTTTGGTTTCGGAAAAGTTTTGGAATAAATTGGAATACTTAGTTCCAAGGTTGGAAATTTAAGTTATAAGAGTTGATCGAGATTTGACCTTTGTATAAATGACCCACAAAATGATATTTTGATAGTTCGAGTAGGTCTGTATGGTAATTTTGGACTTAGGCATATGTCCAAATTTGGATTTGGAGGTTCCTGGGTTGATTTGGCAAAAGTTGAGAATTTGAAGGTTTGGAAGGTTCATAGGTTTGATCGGGGTTGACTTTGGTATTATCGGGTTTGGATTAATATTTTGAGATATAGAATAGATTTGTTATGTTATTTGAAACTTGTGCGCAAAATTTGGGGTTATTACAAGTTGTTTGGGCGTGGTTCATTATGAGTTTTGAAAGTCGAAAGTTGATTAGTTTATTAAACTTGAATTGAGGTACAATTTGTAGTATTGATGTCACTTTGTGTGATTTGAGACCTCGAGTAGGTCCGTGTTATATTTTGGGACTGGTTGATATGTTTGGACGGGATCTCAAGGGGCTCGGGAGTATTTCAGATAGATTTTGAATAATTTGAGCTTAGTTGGACTGCAGAAGATTTGTTGGTGTCTGGTGTGTTTCACAATCGCGAAGTAGGTCTCATAATCGTGAAGGCTATTTTTGGGGCAATGTCATTTTGCTCTTTGTACTCGCGATCGAAGAGTCGCGTTCGTGAATCTTTGTGAGCAGTAGACTTCGCGTTCATGACCTGGGCATTGTGTTCGCATAGTGTGAGGCAGGTTGGGGGTTGGCCAGGCATTTGACCTTCACATTCGCGAGAAGATTATCACGTTCACGTAGGCCAGTTGGATTTTATTCATCGCATTCGCAGATGATTGTAGGCTATAATCTTGTATTTTAGTCGCTTATTGCACTCTAATTTATTGCACTTCTATTGTGTTTGAGCTTTAATCGCTAGTGTTTTATACTTGTTGTATTTTTATGCCTTGTAGGAGTAATTCCGAGCTATGTAGATGTTACAGAATGAATTAAAGCTATTTGGAGCTTTGAATTCTGAGTAAAATCTCAAGGGATTAAACCGGGATCGTGTTCGGGGGTCGAGGACCATGTCTGAACGTCAAAACGCAAGCAAAATCCGTACTCTGAGACAAATGAACTAGTGCGGTATGTGGCGCGACGCAGCTGTGCAAAATTCCTGTTGCCTATCAGAAATAATTCTATGGATTTCCCCACTAATGCCCTGGACGGCGCGTCGCCCCATGCGGTGCGCCTGTGCAAATTTTATAAAGTAATTGTCCTATTTCGCGTAGGAAAATGTGATTTCGTTTGGGCCCGACCCTACTTGGTATAAATACATGGAAAAATATTATTTTCTAGAATTTTGACACATATTCGACCTAAGGAGACTAAGGAGGAGGGGGAGAAGAAAAAGCACAAGGAGTTCATCACTCAATCCTCACTCAAGACACAAGTTTGGATCGTTTTATGTTTTTTTTTACTTTAAACATATTTGTAATGAATTGCTCCATATCTATGGAGTAGTTCTCTTTAAGGTTTGATGGATTTGGTGTATTGATATTTGTTTGTGAATTATAACTCTAGTTTTGTGTATTGAATCGTTTTTGATGATTTAACTGTTGCATCTATATTCACTAGTTCATGTAATCGAGAGAGGCATAGCTTGTGATATATTTGCATTATATTATTGGTTGAGTTCCTTAATTCTTCTTAGTAATCGAAAGAGGCTAGTTGAATTGTTGATTAAACCTAGTTAGGAGGATAATCGAGAGAGGTTCCCCTAAAGACCAATCCACTACGCATTCTTGCATATCTTCACGTGCTTAAATTGGTTCATCTTGTGTGGTTGAGACTTAATCGAAAGAGGAGTTTCTACTAAATATTTGAACTAATAATTGAGTGAATTCGAGAGACTGACTTGTCACAACCCAATTTTTTCTCTGTTGGGTATCATGATGGCACCTAGTCTTAGGGACTAGGTAAGCCTAACATTTACTAAATAACAACAATAATTAAATAATATCTAATATTTTTTTTGAAATGGAAATCTTTATAAAATTTACAATTCTCAAAATCGGTAGTACAAGTCATAAGCTCTACAGAGTTTGCTACAATTTACTAAATACAACTGTTTGAAATAAAGTAAACAGTGTGAATACAAATCAGAAGGTGACTCTGAAACATGCGAACGCAGTAGCACGTTTATCTTGAGTCTCCACAGCAACAATTCGCACAGCTAGCTAATGATCAACTGATTTCGAAAATACCTGGATATGCATGAAAATGTGCAGAAGTGCAGTATGAGTATACCACGGCAGTACCCAGCAAGTATCAAGACTAACCCCAATGAAGTAGTGACGAGGTACAGTCAAGACACCTACTGGACTAAATAACCTGAATACGTATAAGTATAGGAACAACATAGTATGATATCTACATAAGGACTACGCGAAATGGTAAATAATACGGTAATTTCAGTAAAAAAAGGAAAATAACAACTATCAGCGGAATATCATAATAATGACACAGTAGATATACGGAAACACGATCTAAATCCGGTGATCACAAATAAATGAAAGGCAAATAACAACTCAACAAAATGACCGCTTTCACACCGGGTTTTAGCCAATAACCTCCACAAGGTACAGAACCTCAGAATATTCACAACTCACGGGTCCCAATTCCTGAACCCTAACACTTAGCATCCTGTGCTCTCATTACAATTTATAACCGCACTAACGACTCACGTGCCAAATAGAGCCATTCTCACATAGAAGACAAGTAAACAAGGGTGTGCATCTATACTCAACAATATCAAGAAAACCTCTTAACCGATAAGAGTGCTTAACTACGTGTATGCTTGTTCAAGTGTCCTAACATAGTACATGCAGTCTAGTAAGTATAGGAAAAGAAATGGACAACACGTAGAATGTTTTCCCACAATTTTCCACAAGATAGAACTCACACAGGTAAGTGCACCACTACAAAAATATCAACAACAAGAATTCCCCCAGGCTATCACAAGCCATCACAAATCAATCCCTGACATAGCCCACCTTGTCTCGCTATGTTTACAATAGTAAAATAAATGTCTGCCTTGTCTCGCAACACGTGCATGATAATGTTCCCACCTTATCTCGCCACATGCGCAACCCCCTTCACACCTTGTCTCGCTACATGCGCAACCGATATATATATATATATATATATCCCGCCTTGTCACGCCACATGTGCAAATATCAATAGTAATAATAGCACGGCAGAAACCTCATGCAACCCAATAACACTCGCATGACAGAAACCTCGTGCATCATAATAACAACAACCGTACAACGGAAACCTCATGCATCACAATAACCGCATGGAAGAAACCTCGTGCATCACAACAACAAGTATAACAACAACAATGACAATAATACAAGGGTACGACAAATAAGTCAACTCAGAAATTCCAGAACTCAAAGAAATGGAGGAACTAATTCACAAGGAGTAGTCACAATAGAAAATGCTAGTCATAATACGAAAAACTCAACAAGGAAGGGAATAATATGTAACAACGGCCCGCAATGTACAGTTTAACAACAAGGGAGCTAACACAAGTCGAATGATTCCAAATAAGGACAAGTCAACTAAGATATAGGATATCTAAACTTCTTTTAAAGTTGGGCAATTACGAAAGAGATACAACAAATTCAATTAAGGATAAGCAACAGAAAGATAATTATAACTTTAAATAAAGATAAGCAATTAGGGGAAAGATAACATGACAATAGAAGAGATAATAATTTCAGTTAAGGCACAAATGAATCAAATAAACAATAAGAGTGAATGATGAAGCAATTAACTCTAATTAAAGCAGGTAGAGGTGAAACCAGAAATTAAGAAACATATTCATAACAAAACAACTGCATATTCAGTAAATACAGGAACCTAAAACCCTAAAAGGCCAAATTTTCCACAAATAAGTCCGAGCACGTACTCGTCACCTCGCGTACATGGATTACAATTAGCATAGAAGACTCAAATCCTAAGGGGTAGTTCCCCACACGAAGTTAGGCAAGATACTTACCTCAAAGAAGACAAACCGATACTCTAAAATGAACTACTCAGTGAAATGGCCTCCGGACGGATCAAATCTAATAAAAATAACTTCAAAGCACAAATAAAACTCATAAGAAACTATTCTGAATCATAAAGCTTCAGTCTTTATCAAAATCTAAAAATCGACCAAAAAGTCAATTCCCGGGCCCGCACCTCGGAACCTGACAAATTTCACAAAATCTGAACACCCATTCTGATACGAGTTCAACCGTACTAAATTTAACAGATTCCGATACCATTTCGTCCCTCAAATCATGATTTTTTTCATTTTGAAAACTTTCTTCAAAAACCATCATTTTCCTCAACTCAAAATACAAATTTAATGACAAAAATAAAGATAAAATCATGGAATATAATAAATTCTAGGTGAAGAACACTTACCCAATCGATTTTCTTGAAAACCCCACAAAGAAGCCCCCAAAACCGAGGTCTAAAACACAAAATATGAAGAAAATGGCAAAACCCTCAAATATAAACTCTCTGCCCAGGACTTCCGCATCTGCGGACCACTAAGTGCATTTGCGCTATCGCATTTGCAGGCAGACGTTCGCATCTGCGAACTTAACTTACTAGACCTAGGTCCGCATCTGTGGACAACATAGCCGCACCAGCGGCACCACAGAAGCGATAGCAGGAGCGCAGAAGTGGACTCCTTCACAAATGCGATCACTCGACCGCAGAAGCGGCCTTCTCACCTGCGTGCCAGCATTCGCAGAAGCGGGCTAGCTCCCAGACCTCAACGATCGCAGAACCGACCAGGCTCACGCAGAAGCGAAGCCGCACCTGCGCTTCAAAATGTCGCAGGTGCAAAAACACAAGAACCAGACTTATTCAAAACTATAAAAATCATCTGAAACTCGTCCGAAACACACCCGGCCCCCCGGGACCTCGTCCAAGCATACCAACAAGTTCCATAATCTAACACGGACTCGCTCGGGGTCTCAAATCACATCAAACAATATCGAAACTACAAATCACACCAACTTCTAAAATGCGCGCCGAAACCTATCAGCTTAACCCGGAATGACGTCAAAATTTGCAGGCAAGTCCCAAATAATATAACGGAGCTGTTCTAACTCTCGGAATCACATTTCGACCCTGATATCAAAAAGTCCACCTCCGGTCAAAATCTCTGAAAATTTATCTTTCGCCATTTCAAACCTAAATAAGCTACAGACCTCAAATTCACCGTTCGGACACGCTCTTATGTACAAAATTATCCAACAGAGCTAACGGAACCGCCAGAACTCCATTTCGCAATTCATTTACTCAAAAGTCAAATTTCAGTCAACTCTTATCGCTTAAGCTTCAAAAACTTGAATCCTTCTTCTGATTTGACTGCGAATCATCCGATAACTGAATTCGACCACGCACGCAAGTCAACACTCATAATACGGAGCCGATCAGGGCCTTATGCCGCCAAACGGGACTTAAATTCTCAAAACGACTGGTCGGGTCATTACATCACTTAAACATTAGAAGTGAATTATCTAGAGTTAGATCCCAAATAATTATCTTACACCTATCCAATCAGCCCCTATTCTATCCCACTGATAACTTCCTTGCTTACCTTTTTTTCAATTGTAATTAGTCAATTAGCTTTAGATTCTTAGTTAATTTTAGTCATTAATCACATAAATCTAAATTGTTGTTCATCTTGGATAACAATCTAGCTACAAACTACGATAATACTGTTTAACTCCAATCCCTGTGGATACAATATTATATTATACTATATTCGACTAGCAAGCATATTTAAGTGTGTGTTTTGCGCTCGTCAAATTTTGGCGCCGTTGCCGGGGATTGGCAATTAATAGTGTTTAAAATAGTTTGTAGGGCTAATTCAGGTATTTTTATTTTTTATTTTTCTCTTTTATGTTTGGTGTTCTTTGACTGTGCGTAGGTTATAGGTTAGATTGGTGCATGACTCGAGCTTTTGCTAAAGAAGTTCTACCATACGAACCAGAGATAGAAAAACAATTGCGACAGCTGAGGAAGGAAAGAAATCTCACCGAGACGTTTGAAAAGGTTGGGCAATCCTCAACCAAAGAACTTATGGCTAGAATAGGTGATGATAATGTAGATTTGGCTGCAAGAGAGGCAACCCAACGAAGAGAACAAGCTGCGTATGATGCTGAAGAAGTAGTTATTAGAGATGCACAACTTATCTACGAAGAAGAGAGGGGTCGTAGAATTGCTCAAAATCAACCTTTGGGTGTAGACCAATTCAGAAATATAGCTCCCATGATTGGGAGACCACTTGGCGATTATGCTAGACCGGTCTACAATCAAGGATTATCCAGTGTTCGACCACCTCCAATTGCAACAAACAATTTTGAGTTAGGGTTGCTTCAAACCCTTCAGAATTGCTGTGTTTTCAGAGGGAAGCCAAACAAAGATCCAAACACACATCTAATGGACTTCGAGGAAATTATGAACTCATTTCAATACAATGGTGTGTCACAAGATACAGTTTACTTAAGGGCATTCCCCTTCACACTCAAAGATGAAGGAAAGCAGTGGCTTCGAAGCTTACCTAATAGATCGATTCGAACATGGGATGAGATTACCAAAAGATTTATTCATAAATATTTATCATCAGCTAAGACGGGCAAGTTTAGAAGAGAAATCCATAATTTGTGCCAGAAAGATACTGAGACTATGTTTGAAGTTTGGGAGAGGTTTAAGGAAATAGTCAGAAAGTGTCAATATAGAGGAATTGAACTCTGTATGCAACTGCAGGACTTTTGGGATGGATTGACACCGGCCTCACGTAGAGTATTGAGCAATGCAACTGGAGGTCCGTTGATGAAGAAGACTCCAGAGGAGATAGTCACAATTCTTAATGAGTTGTTTGAAGATGCAAATCAGTGGACCTCTGAGAGTGCTGAAAGAAGAAGACCAATTGGTGTTCACCAAGTTGATGCTACAACATATGTGCAGGTACAACTTGATACTATGGCCAAAAAGATAAGGAAGCTGACCTTAGCATCGATACAGAGTGAGACTCACACAGCTTGTGATATATGTCGAAGAGGACACCCTACTCATGAGTGTTAAGCCTTAACTGAGGAAGTGCATGCTGTGGGAAATTATAATGCAATGGGTTAGAGGCACCCCGGTTTCTCATGGAGTTCATCTGGAGGTACTGTGAATGCTTGAAAACAAAACAACTCTAGACCACAGGGACAAGGAGCTCCAGCATACCAAAATTAGTAGAGGCAGCAATTTCATCCTCAACAGCACATTCAGCCCTGTCTAGAGGATCTAATGAAGGCTTTCATTATCAAGACTAATGAGAGGCTTGAAACTCATAGCACAACTATACAAGAACATGGCGTGGCTATCAAATAAATAGGTACTAGGTTTCAAAACTTGGAAAGACAGGTTGGGCAGCTAGCTACTCTATTATCTGAGAGGATTCCAGGAACTCTCCCCACTGATACCGAGAGAAATCCCAAAGAAATAGTGAATGTTGTGGCCTTGAGAAGCGGGCAAAGTGTTGAAAGATACCACTCCAATCCAAAAGAGGTGGAACTTGAAAATGAAAATGGGGAGCAACTGAAGAATGATACTGATAAGAAGAAAACAGTCAAGAAGGGAGCTGACAAAAAAAGGAGGAAATTTCTAGAAGGGATGAATCTGAAGGGAGCAAGCATATGCCTGCTTTACCTTTCCCTCAAAAGCTATATAGAGAAAAGCTGGACACACAATTTGAGAGATTTCTGGATATTTTGAAACAGGTTAATGTAAATTTTCCATTCATAGAAGTGCTCTCCCAAATGTCAGTTTATGCTAAATTTTTGAAGGAGATCCTGACGAAGAAGAGGAAGATAAAGGAGACCTCAGTGGTCAAGCTCACAGAGCATTGTAGTGCGATCTTACAAAACATTCTCCCACAAAAGTGTGGAGATCTAGGGAGTTTTATTATACCTTGCTCTTTAGGCTCTATTTATTTTGATAAATCTTTATGTGATTCTGGTGCCTCAATCAACTTAATGCCTATATCTATTTACAGGAAACGGGAGAAGGAGATTGGAGAGATAAGGTCAGTGCCGATATCTTTGTAGTTGGCGGACCAAATGATTTTAATACTCGAGGGGATAGTGGAAGATGTTTTAGTTTGGCTAGATAAGTTTGTATTTCCAGTAGACTTTATAGTGGTGAATATGGAGGAGAACAAAGAGGCCCCCCTCATCTTAAGAAGACCATTCTTAGCAACGGGTAGAGCAATATTAGACATACACGAGAGAAAGCTCATGTTTAAAGTGGGTGAGGAGACTGTAACTTTCGAGATGAATATAAAACGAGGGTGAAAAAGGAGAAGCCAGTTGCAAGTGTTGAGTGGAAAGTGAAGGGACTAAAAGAGAAGGTTGCGGCGAGTGAGAGATATAAGTGTGGGGCCTAGACAACCGTGTAATTAAATTAATCCTTGCCTTTTTTACTAACGTGTTTTGATTATTTTGTCTTAGAAAAAATCATTAAGAATAGCAGATAACACTGTTAACAACATGCGCAACCCCAAGATTTGAGGGGATAGGTCTCATTTCCAGGACTCAATCAGTAACACCCATAATGAGGGGAATGGCGCCACATCGGTGTATGGAAGGCAATATCCTCGACATGTTTGGGAGACAACTCCCGATGATGCTGATGAGGAATATGTCGTTGACGCGGTAAGGGTCTTGCAAGAGCAACATGTAATCATTCTAGGCCACCTCACGTGATAGGACAAGGTTATGATCGAGTTGAAGCAGGCAGTGTCAGGAGCTTCAAATAATGCAAACAGACGAGATCTAATTCCTCCCAGGGCTCTCGCGAATTAAACAATGCAGAGGGTCGACAACAACACTTCTAGGGGTGAAATTGGCTTCGAGGAGGGGGGTGGGGGACAATCCAGCCTCAATAACGACAATGATCCTTTCAAGAATGAACTTTTTACGGTTTATGAGGGAAGTGAACGCCCGCATGGACCAGATCCCGGGCGCATCACCGATGTTGAAAGGTCCGGAGTCAAAAACGTATACTAAATTGCCATACAAGCCAAGTGCGGCACCAGAGTTAATTCTGAAGCGGCTCAAAATGCCTAAAGTGCCAAAATATGACAGAACTTCAGACCCCCAGGAGCATATTACCACCTGCACAACTGTGCTAAAGGGAAGTGATTTAGCTAATCACGAAATTGAATCTATGTTGCTAAAGAAATTTGGAGAAACCCTCACAAGGGGAGTCGTGACGTGGTAATCGCTGTTACCCGAGCATTCCATAGAATCCTTTGAAATGCTCGCAAATCCTTTCATTAAGGCTCATGCCGGGGCTAGAAATGTACATGCCCGAAAGGTCGACATATTTAGGATTGTGCAAGGAGAGACCGAAGTACTACGAGAGTTCGTTACCTTATTCCAGAAGGAGAGAATGTTTCTCTCGGCTGTCCTGGATGAATGGGCAGCTGAAGCATTCACCAAGGGATTGAATCCGAGGAGTTCAGACGCTTCTCGAAAATTGAAGGAAAGCCTATTCGAGTTTCAAGCAATGACCTGGGCGGATGTCCACAACCGGTACGAATCAAAAAATAAGGATCGAAGATAATCAGGTTGGTTTTCCATCGTCAACCAAAGGATGAGAAAAAAATAAAGAAAAATCAAAGGATCATTATGACGTGGAAAGACGGACTTCGAGGGGTCGGTTTTTGCCCTACGAACGGACTGAAGGCCGTAGTAGAGGTTTCCGGACTACGGTCAGGTTTTCCATTGACAGGAGGACTGATCCCGGTCGGAACAATCGATCACTGTAAGATAAAGAAGCGCCAGGGTCACAGGATCCTTCTTACCCCAAGTTATCGGAATATAACTTCAACGTCAGCATAGTGGAGTTGGTGTCAGCCATGAGAAACATCAAAGAAGTACGGTTCCCGAAACGGATGAGATCTGATCCCAGCCAGAGGGATCCCAACTTGTGGTGTGAATACCACGGGACTAATAGCCACCAAACACGGGACTGTCGTCACCTCCGGGAAGAAGTGGCAACATTATTGAAGAATGATCACCTCAGAGAATTCTTGAGTGACCGAGGTAAGAACAACTATGGTCGTAATCGAGATAACGTGGAACCCTCGAAAGCAGGAGAAGATCCCCAGCGTCAAAAAATTAACATTATCCTCGGAGGTAACGAGATTAACGGGGTCACCTTTTCAGCAGCAAAGAAGCTGAAAGTATCAATAAGGCATAGCAAAAGGCTTCGGGAAGACAATATCACTTTTACAGAGGAGGACGTAGACGGATTGCTGCTACCACACAACGATGCACTGGTAATTTCTTTAAATGTGCTAGATTTTAAGATTAAACGTGTTCTAGTGGATCCATGAAGTTTTGCTAATATCATACAATGGAGAGTATTGGAGCAAGCTAAACTCACCAGAAGCATTATTCCGGCCACAAAGATCCTTGCCAGATTCAACCTCGCAAGTGTGACAACCCGCAGAGAAATTTTATTACTCACGAACGCTGAAGGAGTAATGAAAACAACTCTTTTCGAAGTGGTAGATGGTGATATGGGATATAACATCATTCTAGGAAGGCCATGGTTGCACGAGATGAAAGTTGTACCATCAACATATCATTAATTGCTGAAGTTTACAATGCCTGAAGGAATTAATCAGATAAGGGGTGATCAACCAACGACAATGGAGATGAATGCAATTTCGGTCTCGAGTAGCAAAGGAAAGGAACATGTGGCATAGGAATTATAGGGACCGACACCTACTCCCGAACTAGATGAAGTTAGCCCGGGGGCAGAGGCGTCAGAATATTATCAGGTGACGAGATATTTCCAAGTTCCAGAAGAGACCGATGCAACGAAATCCACATTGGAAGAGCTGGAGCAAGTGGCATTGTTCGAAGAATTCCTAGAAAGGAAATTCCTCTTTGGGACAGGACTGCACCCAAAACGCAGGTCAAACTTTATTAAATTCCTTAAATCTAACGCCGATTATTTTTCATGGTTGCATGAGGATATGACCGGCATCCCGACAGAGGTAGCCGTACACAAGTTAAGCTTGGATCCCAACATACCTCCGATAAGACAAAAGAAACGCCCGATTGCCGAAGGCAGTAATAAATTTGTCAAAGAAGAGGTAACTCGCTTACTTAGTTTCGCTTCGATCCGAGAGGTAAGATATCCAGACTGGCTAGCCAATGTAGTAGTAGTTCCTAAGAAAAACAATAAGTTTCGCATGTGTGTAGATTATAAATATCCTAACAAGAAGTGCCCGAAAGACTCGTTCCCACTGCAAAAACATCGATCAAATGATTGATTCCACGGCCGGGCATGAGTTAATGAGTTTTCTCGATGCTTATTCCGGGTACAACCAAATTAAGATAAACCCGGAGGATCAGGAAAATACTTCATTTATTGCGAATTTCGGTATATATTGCTACAATGTGATGTCTTTCGGGTTGAAAAATGTCGGAGCCTCTTATCAACGGCTCGTGAACAAGATGTTTGAAATTTCAAATAGAAAAAACTATGGAAGTTTATATAGACGATATGCTCGTTAAGTCTTTAAACGCAAGTGATCATGTTAAACATTTGCAAGAAACTTTCGACATCCTAAGGAAGCATAATATGAAACTTAACCCCAAGAAATGCACGTTCGGGGTTAGCTCTGGTAAGTTTCAAGGATTTATGGTATCACAAATAGGATTTGAGGTAAACCCCGATAAGATCAAGGCCATAGAAGACATCCTGGACCAACTATCAAATGTGAAGGAAGTCCAAAGGCTTACAGGGAGATTGGCAGCTTTGAGTAGGTTCATTTCCCGGTCATCAGAAAAGTGTCATCATTTTTTCGCATTGCTCAAAACGAAAAATAATTTCGAATAGACCCCGGAGTGCCCGCAGGATTTGAGGGATTTAAAGAAGTACTTGTCAAGCCCTCCATTGCTTTCAAAACCAAAAGAAGGTGAAACATTGCTAGTTTATCTTGCAGTCTCCGAAGTTGCAGTAAGTGCAGTTTTAGTCTGAGAGAACAAAGGTACATAATCTCCACTTTATTATGTTAGTAAAATTTTAACGGGGACAGAAAATCGCTACCCACATTTGGAAAAACTGGCCTTAGCTCTCTAGTCGTCGCTCGGAAGCTAAGGCCCTACTTCCAACGCCATCCAATAGCCGTAGTGACTATTTTCCCTTTGCGGAACATCCTCCACAAACCCGAGCTCTCGGGTAGATTGGCCAAATGGGCCGTCGAAGTGAGTGAATTGGATATAAAATATAAATCGAGGACTGCAATTAAGTCGCAAGTCTTGACTAACTTTGTGGCCGATTTCAGTCCGGGATTATCGTCTCTGGTAACCAAGGAGGCAGTATCGGTGTCGGAATCGACATCAGGGGTTTGGACCTTATTTACAGACGGAGATTCCAACTTATAAGGGTCCGGGCTTGGTATAGTCTTAATCACGTCTTCGGGGGAAACCCTTAGGCAAGCCATCAGAACGACCCCTTTAACTAAGAATGAAGCATAGTATGAAGCTTTGAATGTAGGGCTCGAATTGTTCCGGGGACTTGACTCTGAGGTCATCGAAATCAAATACGACTCACAGCTGGTGGTAAATCAGGTCTACAGGATCTTCAAGACCAAAAAGGAGCACATGCAACAATACGTGGTAAAGGTTCAAGCTCTGTTGGCATGATTCTGGGAGTGGTCAATTATTCATATCCCAAGGGAAGATAACGCAGAAGCAGATGTATTGGCAAACGTAGGACATTGACGGAAATAAAATGATCGGGGTCCGGGACGGTAGTACAACTGATGAACTCAGTCCTGGATATAGATGGTTATTATGAGGTAAACTCGATTAATTTGATCAGGGACTGGAGAAATGAAATCATCGATTATCTCAAACACGGGAAGCTACCTGAAGACCCCAAAGCATCTCGGGCGCTGCGCGCCAAAGCAGCGCGGTATAGCTTTAAGAGAGGCCAATTGTATAAAAAATCTTCTCAAGGCCCGCTGGCCCGATGCTTAGGGGCATTCGAAGCTAACTATGTCATGAGAGAGGTTCACGAAGGGATATGCGGCAACCACTTGGGCGCAGATTCCTTAGTGCTGAAGTTGATAAGGGTAGGATATTATTGGCCCCGCATAAAACAAGACGCCAAAGACTTCATACGAAAATGTGATAAGTGACAACGCTACACACCACTGGTGCATCAACCAGCAGAACCCTTACATTCGGTTCTATCCCCGTGGCCGTTCATGAAATGGGGGATGGACATCGTCGAACCACTTCTACAGGCTCCCGGAAAGGTAAGATTTCTTTTAATTTTGACTGACTATTTTTCTAAGTGGGTGGAAGCAGGTCCTTATCATAAGATCGGAGAACACAAAGTGGTAGATTTCTTGTGGGAAAATATAATTTGCAGGTTCGGAATACCAAAAGAGATAGCATGCGACAATGGACCACAGTTTATCGGTGCAAAAGTTACAAAGTTCGTCAAAGATTTAAAAATAAAGAGGATCACATCTTCACCCTATCATCCGAGCGCAAACGGTCAAGCGGAGTCAACGAACAAAGTGATTATTCAAAACTTCAAGAAAAGGTTGGAAGCAGTTAAGGGTAACTGGCCCGAGGAATTACTCGGAGGTCTATGGGCATACCGACTATGACCAAGTCAAGCACATGGAAAACCCATTTTCCCCTCGTTTACAGTGCATAAGCTTTAATCCCAGTGGAAGAAGGGAGCCCACCTTGAGATATTTCCAGGTAGATGAAAAATGGAACAACGAAGCAATGTTAGTCAACTTGGAACTGCTCGATGAACGCAGGAACTTGGCGCATATAAGAATGGTAGCTCAAAAGCAGAGAATGGAGGGGCATTATAATAGAAGAGCCAACCTCTGTTATTTCAAAATAGAAGACTTGGTCCTAAGAAAAGTAACTCAAAACACTCGGGAGCTCAACGCGGGGAAACTAGGTCCAACGTGGGAAGGCCCCTACCGGGTTTCAGCTATCACCGGAAAAGGTTCATACGGGTTGGAAAACCAAAATGGAGAAAAGTTGCCCAGCAATTGGAACATGGCACACCTCAAAAAGATATTATTGCTGATGAACATTATCCGATCAGAAAGTATGTGCTGCACTCTTTTTCCCTTCGTTTAGTTTTTGTCCCAATTGGATTTTTCTCGAAAGGTTTTTAACGAGGCAACAACAGAAAGCATACTACAAAGACAGCAACAATAAGACCTTTAATAGCAAGGCACACAAGCAAAGATTCACTCACGGATGGTTAGATAATCTTTTGCCCTATAGAAAATTCCCACCGGGAAGTTAAGTTTGCTATTGAACAAAGGTTACCCGATCGTTCACGAGCACAAACCACTAGAGGGTTGTTAAATAGTCCTTCGCTCGATAGCATAAATTTCTAAGGGGAAGTAAAGTGTGCTACCAAGTTACGGATTATCTAGCAATGCATTAGTGGAATCTTCGAAGATACAAGACTTCTAGTGGTCCAGTTTGCACTCTTCGCATTCGAACACTAGGGGGGAATGATATAAGGATACGACAACAATGATTGCCACGTCGACCGAAAAACAAAAAAACTGGAAATATAATTGCATCATCGGGACCGGGGACTGCGCGGCCAGCCCCGTAGAAACAAGATGTACACGTTAGCCAGAAGTAATGGCAATTTCTATTCAGCATAGCAAATTCTTATGTACTTTTTGAAAATAGAAAGAATAAAATGAAATGAAATTCTTTTGTTTTTATCTTGTTTCTTGTATGAACGATGAATTAACTTTCTCATTTGAAAGTTAAACAAGTACTTCAAATGCTAGTGCCGTAATGAACATGAGATGTCCTCTTCAAGAGTATCGTAAACATAAGAGGGACCTCTCTTATAAAATTCCTCACGTTAAAGTGTTGGTTCTAGAAGAATTTATGCCTAGAATCAAAATGCCTTCGGGGAAAGATACGCCCGAAGTCGTATACGAAAGGATGCAAAACGTAAACTTGCGCAAATACTTATCAAATCCCTCATGAAAAGGGGCTGATGCCTAAAGCAAAAAATGCTTTTGGGAAGAATACACCCATGGCTTCATATAATAAGATGCAAAACAAAAAATCTTGCGCAAAATTCTTAAGCAAAATGAAGAAAATGCAAAGATTAAAGACTTGCATGAATATTCAAATGAAAGGAAGACTTAAACAATACTTGAGCAAAAGATATTTTTATTTACAAAAACATGTCAAAACGGCACATGTACAAGAATTAAAAAAAAGAAAAGAAAAGATAAAATGCGGTATCTCCAGAACCAGGAGGAAGATAAGTGCCTCCCCCGGGAGAAGTAGATGGACCCACCGATGGCTCAATATTTTCACCAGCTTAGCCTTCAGCATCATCATCCTCTGATTCTTCTTCAGTTCTCGAGAACTCGGAACCGGAACCAGAAGGACCAGATGCATCATACCTTGCTGGGAGTCCACTTTTAGCAGCTAACTCAAGTTCACGGGCCTTAGCAATTTCGGCATCAAAATTAATTACACCAGCTTTGGCCTCTTCCAATGTTTTTCTCCTCATGTTGTACATAGCGTAAGTTTTCTCAACAACGAGGGAAGCCGATCGACGCTTAAGTTCTTCTTTGAGTTGATTTACCTCGACAGAAAGGTCTTCCAAGGCGGACCTAGTAGATTTGACGCTAACATCAAGGTCACGGATAGTTGAACTAAAAAGCCTATTATGCTCGATAGTTTTCCTGTACTTCTCTTCTAGTTGGGCATGTTTCTCTCCCGTAGCAGCAAGCTCTTCAATTTTGGAGTTCAAGGCTGCCTCTAAGTTGGTCACTTTTTCAGCGGAGGCAGCCTCACCTTCGGTTACAGCAAGAACGATGTTATGGACTTCAGCCCATTTAGCCCTGGCTTCATCAAATCTAACCTTCAGCGGGCCAATTTCTTGGCTAAGGGTTACCATTTTTTGCTCGCTTTGCTGCATACGAGCCTCCAATACAATAGCCTCAACATCTTTGGCTTCCAATTCCGAAAGGTGGGTGACATGTTGCTCTTGCTCTGCCAAAGCTGATTCCGTACGGAGGTAATCTGTTCCTTTTCACGAATCATCCTCTGAAGGCCCTCGGAAGCAAGAAAGTTGGCCTACAAAGTAAGAAGGGTAAAATTCAGGATATGTTCATACCTAAAAATAGAAGGAGTAATAAAGGAAGAAAGGAACGTTGTGCATGACGTTGTGCATGGCGTTGTTCAACAAACACTCTCCCGAGAGTGCCTAAATCTTTTCCCAGTCTTTCTCTAAAGCCAAAGGCTTTAGATAATTAGCAAGCTCCATCGGCTGAGATAGCAAGTTCCATCCGGTAGAGACCGAAAAAGTAATATTCCTCCTCCTTTGTGGATCTTCAGAAGGGGCAGCATAATTTTGTCCCAAATTTCCATGAACTGGGGACTGTGGAAGAGGAACACCTTCTTCGTGGTCAGGTCCGGCCGGTGGAGATGATGTAGCAATTGCTGATAGAAGAGTGGATGAAGATGGAAGTGATGTAGCAGTTGTTGGTGTTGGTGAAGATGGAGATGAAGCTGATGGAGTTGAAGAGTGAGAAGCAGCTGCATCAAATGTAGTGCTGGTTGTTGGATGCTCACCAACCAAAGACGACAAGGACCCGATATTCAGACCCGCAGTACCAGGCACAACAATTGGGGCCCAAAAATGGTAGTTGACATTATCTACCAAATCAAACTCTCCCCAAAGTGTCGAGGCATCGTCCTCGGTTGATGTAACTATCTCAACAGGTCGAGCATCCTGTTGAGATGGTAAAGATCGTCGTCTTCTATGTATAATAGCTCCCTCATGTCTAGCTTCTTCATCATCGTCGATCGTCACGGTGTCTATGACTGGCCCGAAAGGAGGGCCAGTCACCATCGCTATCGGAGATGACTCGGGGGTATCAGTCCTCTCCCTCTTATTCTTTTCCCCACCTGCGAAAGAGCGACTTCTCTTTGGTTGTTTGTCTTCCGGCCGTAGACTCGGTAAAGAAACATTTGCCCCCGAAGCAGGCCCGGAGACACCTATTTTAGTAAGCGCCTCTTGAAATAGCCTCGCTGCATTAGCAGGATCAGCCAAGACATCCTCCTCGAGAACAACAACAGAGCCCACTGGTAGACCTAATTTCATAGACAAGTTAGAAGGGACCAATCAAGTTCTTCACATGAAAAATTAAAACAAGGTGAATTTGAATTACCATGATTCTTGGTCTTTCACCCGTATTTAGGGGCCAGTTCTTTCCACAAGCGAGTCTCGGGCATCGTAACGTCCAAGATATTTTGTACCCACCGATCCAAACCTTCAGCCACCAGTGGGATCCAACGAGTTGCTGAAACAGGCGAAGGATGGAGGATCAATATAGTTATAGAAAAATATTTAGTAAAAGGAAATATTAAACAAAGAGCTTATGCGTGCGGTTCCAAGTGTCTGAAAAGGATGAAGCCGTTGCCGGAATGATGTCATTGGTTGCAGCTGCAATGAACCATTCCATCCACCCACGGTCGTTGTCATCGTCCATTCTAAACAACAGAGCATGGTGGCCACGCTTGCATAGGTTTATCATTCCCCCGCGGAAGATTTTGGGAGAATATAGGTTCATCATATGAGCTAAGGTTCGCTCCTCTCTAATTTCCTGGCATAAACGTCGAAGGAAAGCAACCGTCCTCTACACAGAAGGACTTACTTGTGCCAAACACACTTGGTAGCAGAGGCAAAACTCCACAATCACGGAGTCAAGCTCTCCGCTCAAAGAGAACGCACCCAAAGTAAAAGGATACATGTAAAAATATGTAAAACCCTCCTTGGGTAGGGTGACTCGCTCCGATAGATCAGGAGCATTAATATCCAAGTCATGGCAGCGACAGTCTTCCTTCACAGCAAAAATGCTAGAAGGACGTATGGAAGAAGGATACCTACTGACGGCCCATGTACGAGAGTTAGAAGTAGGTAATTTTTCTTCGAAGTTTTTTGTGGTAATAAGACTTCTAGGGATGATGGAGCCCACTGTTGGAGGAGCAGATTCATCGGCCTTGTTCTTGCTCTTTGAAAAAGCGGTACGGTTTGAGGAAGAAGCCATTGTATGGATGAAAGAGAAGGTTTTTTGTTTGAAGAGAATTAGAGAAAAGATGAAGAGCAAGATGCAAGTTAAATAAGGGAATCTTGAAAAATCATGAAGTATAAGGGAGAAGGTTGATACGTCATCCCATGATTCAACACAAAAAAGAGACACGTGGAACCCAAGATGGGGGATGGCCAAAGATCAAATGCAGCTGTTTCATTTGTCACCGAAAAGAATAACGCTCATAACGATATAATAAATGCTCTTCACCCGGTAGCAATTACCCGTTACAGGAAATTTGGCCTATATGTTCACCGTTACATCTTCATCAATGTTCCTCATAATTGACTTTAAAGAAAGGAACGATCCTAGGAGCTCCTTCCCTAAACATAGCTATAAATAGTGAGTTCGATTATCATTGTAAAGGAAAGGAATTTTCTTGCAAACTTATGCTACATTCTATACAAAGCTTAATACCATCTTATCTTCTTACTTTTTGATTTCGTTGTTGTTGTGCCCGCAAATCCTGTTCCCGGAACTGTTGCTTCTGATGTTTCGTCTATATCCTAAGACTAAGTATTGTATAATTCTTTGATTAATTTATTATTTCATAAACAAATTAATTCATTTGTCATGAAATCACGTATAAATTCAACTGTACCGTTTTACGGGTAAACAGATGAAAGATCTTATGAGAATTCAAAAAAAAAAGAAGAGCGAAAAGTGGTTGAGTTGAAGGGCAAAAAAAAATGTGTAAAAAGTGTTTAATTGGTATAAAAGTTTAGTAGTGTAAGTGTTCAATTGAAACAAATCTTAGATAAGGTATCTAGGAGAAAAGCCGGACAAGTTTATGAGGTTGCGTATGATTTTGGTCATCTATATTAGTAAGAAATATACCCCAACACCTAGAAGGCAAAAAGGGATTAATATGTGGTAAGCATATTAAAATTCTCCCAGTCACCTCTTAGTCAGCCGGAGCCACCTAGATCAGACTGAAGACCGAGAAGCCAATCCCGAAAATGATTTATCTGTACCGCATTAGAACATTGCAAAAATGACTCATCCGGAGGATTACAAGCGTCGGGGAAGACATCTCCCTCAAATCAACGAAATTCGACATATGTGAAAATTAACATTACATCAACACAGTATAAGGGTGGCAAGTGGGCCGGTCCAGGCCCGGGACCGCGGGCCAAATGGGCTAGGACCGTTTGGCCCGATTTTAGTGGGCCTGGGCCGATATCGTGGGCCGGTCATATGATTTGGGCCCGCCAGGTCCTGGACCATTTAGCCCGCTAGGGACCGGGACCGGACCGGTCCCTTAGCGGGCCAAACGGTCCCAACGGCTTTTTCTTTTTAAAAAAAAAATAGTTGTTGGGCTGTCAAAAATAGTCGTTGGGCTGTCAAAAATAGCCGTTGGCTATTTATAAAATAGCCATTTAACCCTCCAACTTTGTTTTAATCCCAAACGTTTTATAATTACACTTTTTCCCTATTTTCAACTATAAATACCCCATCATTCTTTCATTTTTTCTTACAAAATCATCAATCTATCACAATCTCTCTCTAATTTTTTTCTATAATTGCTATTATTGTTTACTTTATTGTTATAATTTGTGAAACAATTGTGAAGTTGGTGAATTGAAGTCCTCAACGATAATCAATTTTCAACAAGTTGTTCGTCAATTCGGTAAACTCGTTCCAACTCTTAAGTTTTAATATTATAATTTTGTTTGTTTTATTTATTTTATATTACTTTATTAATTAAGATGGCTTCCTTAAAAAAACGTTTTGGTAAAAATAAGGGAAAATCCAAGAGTGACGAATCTAGTGCTCAATCTGTTCCTCCTCCACTGCCCCGGGCTCCCCGAACCAAACTTCATATCCGTCCTACACATGCTATTATTGATAGCGATAATAGTTTATTACAATTTACTGAAAGTTAATTTTGCCATAATATTAGAGTTGGTGAATAATTAGACCATGAATTAATGAATGATCTTTATTCTAATCCAATTATTGATGAAAATGATGACGAGGAAATAGATTTTGATGAAACTCAACAGGATGATGATACACCAACTAGTCTTGCTCCTGATGTTAACCCAACTAGTGATAACCCTGCTAATCCAAATAATGCCCCATCTGATACTCCTGTTACTATCCCTAATTTTTATTGACAACCTAGCAAACGAATGGAAATATCTCCCGTTTGGCCATTTTTTACTCAACTAATTTCAGAAAATAAGGCTAAGTGTAAGACTTGTGGCCCAAAGTTAGTTTTTAAATATTTTGGATCGCGGGGGGGAGGGGGGAGACGGGAACTTTGGCTAGGCACATAATGAAACTCCCTCAAAATAGAGTGAGATATCTTCGTCTGAAAGCTTTGGCCGAGGAAAAAAGTCTACCTACTCCTAGTCAGGTTGACCCTAGTACCAGTTCAAATTAATTTCAACCGGGAATTAATACTGTTACCGGTGGTATTTTATATTATGATCCAAAAAAAGATCGGAAAGAATTGACAAAAATGGTAACTGTTATGTGTTTACCCTATAGTTTTTCTTCTGACCTTAACTTTGTGCATTATATTAGAATTCTTTTTAATCCTACTTATAAAGATTTTCCTCGCACAAACGTAAAGAGTGATATTTATAAATATAAACATGAATATGAATAATATTTGCGCTATTTATTTACTCATACAAATTGTCGTGTTACAACTGATATTGGTAGAAGTGGTAACGACTGTGATTACCTTACTGTTACCAGTCATTAGATTGATGGTGATTGAATAATGCAAAAATACATTATTTCTTATAGAATAATTAATTCTCGTCACACAAGGCAGTTTATTGCTAGCACAGTTACAAATATTTGTAGATATTTTTGTATTAGTGATAAAATAATATCAATTTCAATGGATAATGCTACTAGTAACACAAATGCTATAGCTTTGCTTACCACTACACTAAATCCTGCATTTAGTTATATTTTTCATGTTAGATGTATTTGTCATATTTACCATTTAATTGTGGGTGGTGATATGAGAATTTAAATATTGAAATTGAAAAGGTTAAAATGGCTCTTAACTGGCTTTTTTATTCAAACCGTAGAAGTAGACTTAGAGAATATTTTAAAAGATGCGATGAATTTGGTCTAAGAGAAAGAAAGGTTCCTAAACCTTGTCCAACTAGATGGAATTATATGTATGAAAGTTTGGTTGTTGCATATGAATATAGAAACCCCATAAACTCAACATTTAATGCACATGTAAGTGATGATGATGAACACCTTACAAATGGGGATTGGGCTAATGTTAAAATACTTGTAGATTTTTTAGAAAAATTTCATATTGCTACAAATGAATTTTCTGGGCAATATTATCCTACTATTTCTAACTATTTAGTTTATATTGCAGAATTTGCAAATTTGTTTGATCATTTTTCAGAGGGTGGAAAAATTTATCAACTTGCTATTGATTCTATGAGAAATAAATTTAAAAAATATTTTTCCCTATTCCCCCTATTTATGGTGTTGCTGCATTGTTAAATCCTACTATGAAATTAGGAGATCCTCAATTTTGATATGAAACTGTTTATAATAGTTTAGCACTTGAAGATGAGGAGTTGTCTAAACTTTCGGACGCAATAGCCTCAATTAAAATAAATGTTCAAACTATTTATAATGCTTATCAAGTTGCATTAAACCATGCTAGACCAAATGTTCCAACTCCTTCTTCTTCCGATTCTCAATCATCTAAAAGAACTGCGGGAGTAAGAGCACTTAGTGCTTGGGCGGGGTTTAGGGGTTCTCAAGGTTCTAGTAGTAGTGATTTTTCACAACTAAATGAGCTTGAAATTTTCTTGTCGCAGGCAATTGAGGAAGTGAATTCCGACGGCTCCTTTAATCTTTTGGAATGGTGGAAGGACAAAGAAAAATACTTTTCGGTTCTTTCAAGGGTGGCCCGAGACATTTTAACTATTCAAGCTTCAACAGTGGCATCAGAGAGCGCTTTCAGTCAAGCAAGACTTCAACTCGGTGATTATAGAGCGTCTATGAGGGAGAGTTTGAAAAAATCAGTACTTTTCAGAGATTGGATCCGGTCGGAAAGAAGAAATTTTGGACTTGCTGAATCACAACCAGATGAAGACGAAACTTACGAAGAAATGCTAGCTGAACTTGTGGATGATGTTGCTTCGCCCGGAAGTGGCGATGACCAAGCTACTTTTTCGCCACCACCAATGGAAATTCCTCCGGACCTTGATAGATTTATGAAGTTTGTAAGAGATACCATGTAACTTGTATGAACAAAAATTAGTATGTATTATGTAACTTATATTTTGGCACATCTTGATTAGTTTCTTTTTCTTCTCAATGGTGGTATTAGCACCTTGTTGTGCTCATTCCATAGGGGGATGAAGACTAAGAAAGATATTGCCATATTTTTTAATGCTATAATAAAATTACAAGGCATATCTCTTTACAATATTTTTGTCTTTAGACTTAGATATTATTTTTAACATCCTTTTGTCTCTAATTTTTATTTTTTTAAAAATCTATTGGGCCCACTTAGCCCATTTAGCCCGCGGGCCGTGACTGTTTAGCCCAGGACCAAACGGTTCCGGTCTCGGTCCCGGGCCGGTCCCTATAAAAAGACCGTTTAGCCCGGAACTGTTTAGCCCATTTAATTTGGGACCGGCCCAGGACCGGGACCGTTTGGACCGGACCACTTAGCCCGTTTAGGCCCGGGACTGGCCCACTTGCCACCATATGTGAAATTTTACATTAACTCCCCAGCAATTACAAGTTAACCAGGCGTAACGTACGAGAAACGCCAGTAATGCTCATAACAGATGAGCATGATATTAATAGACATTGACAGTAAAGATATCAGTGGCGGACGCACGTGGTGGCAAGCGGGTTCAATTGTACCCGCTTCATCAAAAAATAATACTATGTAAATGTATAAATTAGGATTAAAGCCGCGTAAATTTTGTATAAATATTTTATTTGAACCCACTTGACAACTACTATTTTACGACTAAAGTTATGTACTTCTAAAATTGAACTCGCTTGCATAAAATACTAGGTCCGCCACAAAAGATATCCTATATATATTCCATTTTTTTATCAGTGTAAATCATCCTAATTCACCTTGATATAAGCTACTTATTGAAACTACATCAGGCGTATTATGTTCTCTTCCTTAGCATCCCTATTATCGATTGGCTCAAATCAATAACAATCTCTTTCTTTTGCTCTCTAGGACTTATGCTATATTATTATAATTATCTTATTTTCTATTGTAAAAAGTTCAATAACATTGGTTTAATTTAATTATTTGTGGCCTAGAATACAACTTCAATTGCTTAGCCTATTAAACAAATTTTAGTATCATTTGTGAACATTTGCGTTAGTATGTTATTATTATGCTGGTTCAACATATTAGCTTACTGATGGTGAAAAAAATCACATATTTAACTTACTGTTAATTTTCAATTTTCAAATTTTTTTATCTAAATAAACAAAGTGCCACCCAATAATTTTCTTGGTTTTGTCTTATATTTTGGTCAGTGAAATAACCAAAATAAATAGTATGCCAATGGAAGAATTAACTTTATTTATCATTTTATTGATTTTCATTATGTATGTTTTGATAATTTCAGTTCTTTTATCCTATGCAAATAAATATATAAATCTGGTATATCATCGAGAATACTATCCAAATCCCAAAAATTACACATCTAAACATCGCAAATCTTGTGGGCGTTAGAGGCTATTATCCCGTGGCCAGCTCGAAGGGGTTAAAGTTCGATACAAACTTTTTGATTGTTAAATTATAATAGGATTTAGACATTCAACATCGTAAATCCTTCTTACTTGCACTAAAGTGACTTAAGTAATCCTCAAAAAATCCATTTACCCTTTCCATCTAAGCTTTCAAAGATACACGGACCATAAATTGTCCTAGGGAATAGGAAAAGGGCTGAGAGGCCCTTGATAAAGGGTTAATTTTACTGATTGTCATTCAACTATCTTTCAATTTCATTAAAGTCATTCAATTATTTTTTGTCACTTAAAAGTAACTAAACTTTACCATTATCACTTAAAAGTCATTTAGGCTCAAACCCCTACCATAAATATGACATTACATAAAATTTAATGAGAAAAATCCAAAAATAAATGCCACATAAGCTTAAATGGACCATACCCACTTTATATCCATTTCTCCCTTAATGTGATTTGACCCATAAACCAAATAATTTCAATAAAAAAAAAAATTCACATTAGTTTAAAATAATTATCCTAGACTACAAAATTTTTGCCTTTTCTGTTACATAATGCCCATTTATAATTATTTTATACAAAAAAATTCTTCTCTTGTTTGTATGCCCCATCCGAGTCGTTTTATAACTTTACTGAAGTTAAAATACTACTGTATCCAACTCACATAACATATTTATAATTTTCTAGTGAAGTTAAAATAGTATTGTATCCATCTCACATAACATATGAATGTATCATAACCATACAAGAATAATAAAGCTAATGAGAATATATTTTCACAAACTACCATTCTTGTCACGACCCAAAATCTAACCGCCGTGATGGCGCCTATCGTGGAATTAAGCAAGCCACAACTCAACATCTCAACACAGAAAAATCTTTGAACATAAAGACGGAAGCAATTTAATAATTTAGGAAAGCCTAAAAAACAGAAATATCCAAAATATGATACAATCCATCCCAAAACCGGGGTGTCACAGAGTACATGAGCGTCTAAATCAGAATACAGTCCACTATAGTGTCTAGAGAAATAAACTGAAAATTCAACTAGTGATAAAGAAGGAGAGTCAAGGCCTGCAAATACCGTGCAACTACCTTGGTAGTCTCCAAACTCTGAAGCCGTAATCAGCAACCGCCGCAGTGACCAAAAACGCCTAGATCTGCACACGAGATGCAAGGAGTAATATGGGTATTTCTAACTCAGTAAGTAACAAGTCCAAATTTTGGACTGAAAGGTAGTGACAAACTCAACCGGTACAGATAAAATAGAAATAGCTGAACAGAAATGTAGGCATGCTTTCAAATTAAATAGGCAACTCAAAACAGTAAAGTGAAGTAGATCCGAACAGTGTAAAGAATATAACTCTGTTATCTCTACATGCCAATGCACATATTGTATGTGATGCACCATGTTGTCAGCCTCATGTGCTCACACTCTCGAATGCTCAACCACTCGGTACTGTATATGCCCCATACGGGCCAGGGAAGATCCATCCCAGAACATATACATCACTGACTATAAGTCACCCAATTCCGAGGAAGGCCAATCCAGCCCCGTGGAGAAGATCCATCTCCAGGTATCAAGTACTTCAGACAAGATTGATCCATGTCCAGGGAAGATCCATCCCTCAATAATATCAACCGCGCTCACTGGGGGTATGTTACAGACTCCAGAGGGGCTCCTACAGCCCCAAGCGCTATCGTAAAAGCAGTATAACCGCTGCGGCGTGCAACCCGATCCCGCAACTGTCACTCATAATCAGGCTCTCAGCCTCACTCAGTCATCAATCTCTCCAGTCTCACTCACGGGCTCACAATATCATGAAAACTAGCCCGAAATAATGATATGGTGTATCAATAAATAACAACTAAGACGGAGATATGATATGAAATGCATGAACATGACTGAGTACATAATATCAATGAAATCAGTGAGATGAGAGCAAGAAACGACCACTAGGGGTCCCAACAGTACCAGCATAAAGCCTAAACATGATATCTAGCATGATTGACAGCTCAATTACTTTATCACAAGATGAAAACATAGATATCAACAAAATAGAGTCACTATACAGTGCCATGGAATCAACGAGGCCATAATTCTCACAGTGCACGCCCGTCACTTGGCATGTGTGTCACCTCAATACCAATCGTATAGCACATAGTTCGGGGTTTCGAACCCTCAGAACCAAGTTTGAAAGTGTTACTTACCTCAAACAGAGCAAATCCTACTCCAAAATGCCTTTGCCCCTCGAATCAGTCTCCGAACACCTCGAATCTAGCCACAAGCAGTACGGTATAATTAATATAGGCTAAAGGAATCAATTCCACAAGAAAAATACGAAATTGTAAGACAAAAATCCGAAATCGGCCCGAACCCGGCTCCCGAGCCCACTTCTCGAAATCCGCCAAAAGTCACAAAACCCGAAAGCCCATTCATTCACGAGCCTAACCATACCAAAATTACTCAAATCCAATAATAAAATCCTATTCAAAACCTCAAAATTCTAACTCAAGAGTTCTTCCTCTTTTTCCCCAATTTCTCACCCCAAATCACAAATTAGATGATAAAATTAAAGATGAAATCATGGGATTTAACCAAAACTAAGTAGGAATATCTTACCCCAATCAAATCCACAAGAATCCCTTCAAGAATTGCCCAACTCCATGTTCTCTAGCTCAAAATATGAAAATGGGTTCAAACCCTCGTTTTTGAAAGTAATACAGTCTGCCCAGATTTCCTTCATCGCGAACGCGACCGTCCTCTCACGTTCTTGTAGGCCAACTCAAACTCCCTCCTAGTTTACTCTTCGCGAACGCGATCAATGCTTCGCGAACACGAAGCCTTACAAGCTCAACTCATCACGAACGCGGCCCATACCTCGCGAACACATAGACCAAAGACCTGGGGTCCCCAGCTGCCTCACTTTTCTTCATGAACGCGACACCACTCACGCATTCGCGGTGCACACGCAGACCACACCTTTGTATTCGCGTTCGCGTCCTCTTCATCGCGAACGCGTAGAACAAAAGCTTTGTAGCTCACATTAACGCTTCGCGAACGCGAGGCTCCTCTCGCGAATGCGTAAGAGGAAACCAGAAAATATACACCAGCACATATCAGCCATCAACCAAAGTCCAAAAATAATCCGTTAACCACCCGAAACTCACCCAAGGCCCCCGGGACCTCAACCAAACATACCATCAATTCCCAAAATACTATACGAACTTAGTCGAATCCTCAAACCACCTCAAATAACATCAAAAACACGAATCACTCTCCAATCCAAATTTAATGAACTTCGAAATTTCTAAATTCTACAAACGATGCCGAATCATACCAAACCACGTCCGATTGATCTCAAATTTTGCACACAAGTCATATATTCAACATTACAGACCTATTTTAACTTTCAAAATCGGAATCCGACCCCGATATATAAAAGTCAACCCCCAGTCAAACTTCTCAAAAATTCGACATTCGTCATTTCAAGCCTAAATTAGCTACATACCTCAAATTCACATTTCAGACATGCTCCTAAGTCAAAAATCACCCAACGGAGCTAACAGAACCGACGTAACTCTATTCTGGAGTCGTCTTCACACCATTCCGACTACGATCAAAATCCTAAGAATTAAGCTTCCGTTTTAGGGACTAAGTATCCCCAAACACTCCGAAACCAAAAAAAGACCTTCCCGGCAAGTTACATAAACAGAAACAGATACGGGGAATGTAGTAAATAGGGGATCAGGGCTAATACGCTCAAAACGACCGGCCGGGTCGTTACATCCTCCCCCACTTAAATATACGTTCGTCCTCGAACGTGCCAAGAGTTGTTTCCACGCCACCAAATCACTATTCCATCTTACCACGCACATACCCCGGGGTGATCCCACGTCACCCTATCCCATATAGGTCTGATAACACCACATAACTAAAATCTCTTAATTCTACCTAGCCCATAAGCCTTAGAATCCAATTTCCAACATCCGAAATTTCTTATAAGGTCAGAATCCCGCAACCTACACACTGTATAAGTCTGAACAAGCTGTACCAAAAGCAGTAACCATAACTCAAATACTCAAAACTCAAATATCACATAGCTCAAATGCTCGAAATAATGATTTCTAATCACAATAGCTGCTCGAAACAACCCCATGCCAGTAATAAACCTCATATCAAATAAGACTCCATTCTAAAACCTTCGTACACCACCGATGATGAAAGAAACACACAGAGACTCGTAACCACTCATCAGATCTACCAGTCGTGGAGCTCTCTCTCCTTCGACAAGAACCATAGCAAATTCCTAAGCCGACGTTCGATATTATCTTTCCAAATATGCCACAATCAAATCTGATAGCACCCATCCTAGATTCGACGACTTCATCTTATCAAATACCAGCTACTCTACTGACATGCCACACCAATACTATCTAAAGCCACAACTCGTGTGATCTGTGCACCGATAAGCAAAATTCCATGTGTACTCAATCACAAAAATGACTCAAACAAGAGAATCGTCCCGTAAGCTCGAAGGGTACCACCCCAAGGCAATGCTAAGAACCCATCACATACCGTAGAACTATAACACACGAATCTAACACAAGGATCATATCTCAATATAATTCTGCTGCAATGTACGACCCCATCCAAACACTGATCCATATAAAATACCTCAGCCACCTTGCTCAAAATCAATAACCACGTGCAATCTGGCATCAAGTACTCGAAGTGCATTACCATAACCATGGAGAAGCAAATGACACAATGACACACAAACCCGAAAGAACATAACCAATATGCAACCACTCATGCATCACCCAAATACCCATCTCGCGTAATTTCTGCTATAAGGACCCAATAGAACTGCACCATGGGTGCATACAACTAACGAATCACAATCCCCTCGTAGCATAGAAGAGTAACTCACCGAATATATCAAAACACGAATTAGCTCAACAACAACCGAATAGCACATCCCTCAATAATAGCAGTATGGAGCCAACCAATCCGACTCGGTGTAGAATACACATCTTAATTGGGCCTACCAATGGACCCCCAAATCAACTTCGGGCACCCACACATGGATAAATAACCCTCTGAAAGCCTACAATGACTGAATCATAACACATACTATCGTCTCGCTAGCTTCGACCATGACTTCACAGTCCATAACCATGGAAACAACCTGCTCTTGAGAACTCCCAGTATCCAAATCCATATAACACACGAATCCCATATCTGATCCCAACTCCACTGTCAGAATGTCTAACACATCTCTCATACACGATCATCCCACGAGGAATACTCCTAAAATTCTTTCGTGCCACATAGCAAAATTGAATAGCATCAGTCGATCAACCAGGAGAGTACCGCAACACCAATGAACATCTGTAATTAAAACATAATGCCCCTTTTCAACCGCGCACCCCTCTTAGGGATTACTGAGCAACTATAACATTCATCTAAATATACAACACTGATCATTCTGTCCAGAATTCGTGAACTTGCCTTCAAGAATGAACTGTCACCTTGTACATGTAAATCTTAATCATGCACAACACACCACATCTATCATGCCAACACCATACTGGTCTAGCTTACTACCCAGTTGTCCTATTTACTTCGAGTTTCTTTTGAATTATCCTCAATTTGATACTTCTCCTTGTCAGAACTCCACGATCCTTACCCAAAGCTCACTACAAGACACCCTAACATAACACCACACCACTATAAGGCCTGTAATCCATTATACTCTTCTTAAGTACCTCCATAAATACCGCAACTGTAACGCTCACTCCGAAAATACCTTATGTAAATTTAAAATTGTCCCCCCTTTCCTTTCTTATACTGAAATGTAGAATCCATAATCATACAAAATTACCGCTTCGAAATTACACCGCCCAAACGGGCTGAAAGACACATGCCTCATTAGCACAGCAACACTCGAGGGGTAACCCTGCCTTAACACCATCGATCAAATTCACACTCCGTGTGTACTACATCCTTCAAAATAACAATTTAATCATTTCATGATTTTTCATAAAGTGCTATATAACCCGTATTCAAGAAATTTTCTTACTCAAGTCATCCCCGATATCAATCTCTGCAAGTCATAACCAATCAACAAGTATGCCTCAGCCCAAAAACTAATACCGTACAAAATCGTGCAATCAAATCATAGAGAGCAGACTTCCCCACTTGGCTCAAAGCCATATAACAAAACATCTGATAACTCACCATACCCAAGATAACATCTAAATTGACCATACTAAGCAATAAGAGATCTACTCTAGTCTCCAAACTCCCAATAGTCATCACACATGACCGATATACACGGTCCACAGTGACAGTATCGCCCACCGGCGTAGACACATGAATAGGTAAAACTAGAGACTCCCGGGGCATATCCAGATAATTAGCAAAATACGAGAACACATATGAATAAGTGGAACCACGGTCAAATAATACAGAGGCATCTCTATGGAAAACTAAGACAATACTTGTAATCACAGCATCCGAAGCAATGACATCTGGTCTGGCAGGGAGTGCGTAGAAACGGGCCTAACCACCACCTGATCGGCCTCCCCCTCTAGGGAGAACCCTAGCTGACTAAGCTCCACCCCGATCTGGATGGCGGGTGGTGAAGTAACTGGTGCCGAAGTTGAAGGCTGACTCCTCTGCTAAGATGAACCTCCCGAAAGGCGGGGACAATGCCTCTTGATATGACCCAAATCTCTGCACTCAAAGCAACCCCTCTCTGCAAATGGCGGTGGGGACTGAAGGGAATCCCGAGCACCGAAATAACTGCTAGAAGGTCCTGACACCGATGAACCCTGAGCTGATGGTGCATGAGACAAACTCTGAGCTGGTAGTGCACTGAATGAAGACCAGACATGCTGATAGCTGTGTGCACCATGGCTAGATAACGCACCACGCTGAACCGGGTGAGTCGTCTGAGCATGACTGAAAGGACGACCCTTACCGTGGTGGAACTGACCCCCAGAAGGAACACCGCTGAATCCAACCTGTCCACAAGGCCTATTGGCCTCCCTCTCAACCCGCTCCTAGCTGCGAACCATCTTAATCTGACGAGCAATATCGACAACCTCATCAAATGTAGCACCAGACACTCTCTCTCTAGTCATAAGCAATTGCAGCTGAAAAGTGAGGCTATCTATGAACCTCCGATCCTTTCCCTGTCTGTGGGAACCAACCAGATAGCATGATGGGCCAACTCTGAAAAACTCATCTCATACTGCATCACCGATATATCACCCTGATGAAGCTGCTCGAACTGCCTGCGTAGCTCCTCTCTACGGTACTTAGGTACGAAAGAGAACAGAGAACTGCTGCAAGGTAAGTGGCGTTGCACCAACCGGACTACGCCTCTCATAAGCCTCCCACCAGGTAAAGGCAGCTCCAGTAAACTGAAAAGTAGTGAACGAGACCCCGCTGGTCTCCAGAATACCTGCTGTATGGAGGATCCTCTAACATCTATCCAAGAAACCCTGTGCATCCTCTCCCTTGGTACCACTGAAATATGGAGGCTGGAGTCTCCCAAACCTCTCCAATCGACGCTGCTCATCATCGGTCATGACAGGAACCACATAGTCCTGAGCAAAAACTGCAACCGGCTGGGCTGGTGGTGCCCCCGGTGTTTGGAGTCCCTGTACCACCTGCTCTGGTGTGCGGTCGGCGGGAGTCTGAGTGCCTCCCCCGGCCTGAGAAGTGGCTGCTGCGACCGGAACAGAGACCGCCTAAGCAAGACTGGTGCACATGGTCAGAATCTTAGCTAAGGCCTTCTGAAGGCCTGGAATCACAATGGGCACAGGTGGTGCCTGAGCTAGTCCCACAGGCTCTGCAGGTGGATATGCAGGTGCTTTCCTAGCTGCGGTGCGAGCTGCACCTCTGCCCCTACCGCGGCCTCTACCGTGACCTTGGCCTCTCGCAGCCCTGACTGGTGGTACTGATGGTTGTCCATCCTGCCCCATAGTACGCATTCTCACCATCTGTGAAAGAATTAGAACAACAGAAATTTCGTTACTAGAATCAAAAGATTCGCACGACTAGAAATCAAGAATGTGAAGTTTTCTAATGGTTCGGCAGCCTCTCGAAGATGAGTACAGACGTCTCTGTACTGATCCGCAAGACTCTACTAAACCTACTCATGACTCATGAGACCTATGTAACCTAGGCTTTGATACCAACTTGTCACGACCCAGAATCTAACCGTCGTGATGGCGCCTATCGTGGAACTACGAAAGCCACAACTCAACATAGAAAAATCTTTGAACATTAAGACGGAAGCAATTTAATAATTTAGGAAAACCTTTTTGAAAAAAATAAAAATATCCAAAATACGATACAATCTATCCCAAAACCGGGGTGTCACAGAGTACATGAGCGTCTAAATCAGAATACAGTCCACTACAGTGTCTAGAGAAATAAACTGAAAATTCAACTAGTGATAAAAAAGGAGAGTCAAGGTCTGTGAACGCCGTGCAACTACCTTGGTAGTCTCCGAACTCTGAAGACGCAATCAGCAACCGCCACAGTGACCAAAAATGCCTGGATCTGCACACGAGGTGCAGAGAGTAATGTGGGTATATCCAACTCAGTAAGTAACAAGTCCAAACTTTGGACTAAAAGGTAGTGATGAACTCAACCGGTACAGATAAAATAGAAATAGCTTAAGAAAAACGTAGGCATGCTTTCAAATTAAATAGGCAACTCAAAACAGTAAAGTGAAGTAGATCCGAACAGTGTAAAGAATATAACTCTGCTATCTCTACATGCCAATGCACATGCTGTATATGATGCACCATGCTGTCAGCCTCATGTGCTCATACTCTGGAATGCTCAACCACTCTGTATTGTATATGGCCCATACGGCCCAGGGAATATCCATCCCAGAACATATACATCACTGACTATGAGTCACCCAGTACCGAGGAAGGCCAATCCAACCCCGTGGAGAAGATCCATGTCCAGGTATCAAGTAGTTCGGACAAGATCCATGTCCAGGGAAGATCCATCCCTCAATAATATCAATCGTGCTCACTGGGGTGTGTTACAGACTCCGGAGGGGCTCCTACAGCTCAAGCGCTATCATAAAATCAATATAACCGTTGTGGCGTGCAGCCCGACCCCATAACTGTCACTCATAATAAGGCTCTCAACCTGACTCGGTCATCAATCTCTCCAGTCTAACTCACGGGCTCACAATATCATGAAACCTAGCCCGAAACAATGATATGATGTATCAATAAATAACAACTAAGGCGGAGATATGATATAAAATGCATGAACATGACTGAGTACATAATATTAATGAAATCAGTGAGATGACAGCAAGAAACGACCACGGGGGTCCCAACAGTACCGGCATAAAGCCTAAACATGATATCTAGCATGATTGACAGCTCAATTACTTTATCACAAGATAAAAACACGGATATCAACAAAATAGAGTCACTACACAGTGCCATGGAATCAACCAGGCCACAATTTTCACGGTGCAGGCTCGCACGCCCGTCGCTTGGCATGTGTGTCACCTCAATAACAATCGTATAGCACATAGTTCGGCGTTTCGAACCCTCAGAACCAAGTTTGAAAGCGTTACTTACCTCAAACAGAGCAAATCCTACTCCGAAATGCCTTTGCCCCTCGAATCAGTCTCCAAACTCCCCGAATCTAGCCACAAGCAGTACGGTATAATTAAAATAGCCTAAAGGAATTAACCACAAGAAAAATATGAAATTATAAGCCAAAAATCCGAAATCGGCCCGAACCCGACCCCTGGGCCCACGTCCTGAAATCCGACAAAAGTCACAAAACACGAAAGTCCATTCACTCACAAGCTTAACCATACCAAAATTACTCAAATCCAATAACAAACTCCCATTCAAAACCTTAAAATTCTAATTCAAGAGTTCTTCCTCTTTTCCCCCAATTTCTCACCCCAAATCACAAATTAGATGATAAAATTAAAGATGAAATCATGGGATTTAACCAAAACCAAGTAGGAATCACTTACCCCAATCAACTCCATAAGAATCCCTTCAAGAATCGCCCAACTCCGTGTTCTCTAGCTCAAAATATGAAAAATGGGTTCAAACCCTCGTTTTTGAAAGTAAACTGTCTGCCCAGATTTCTTTCATCGTGAACGCGACCGTCTTCTCGCGTTCGCGTATGCCAACTCAAACTGCCTCCCACTTTACTTTTCGCGAACGCGAAGCTTTACAAGATCAACTTATCGCGAACGCGACCCATACCTCGCGAACGCGTAGACCAAAGACCTGGGGCCTAGCTGCCTCACTTCTCTTCGCGAACGCGACACCACTCACGCATTCGCGATTCACACGCAGACCACACCTTCGCGTTCGCGTCCTCTTCTTTGCGAACGCGAAATACAAAATTTTCCTAGCTCACATTAACCCTTCGCGAACGTGTAGAAGGAAACCGGAAAATATACACCAGCAGATATCAACCATCAACCAAAGTCCAAAAATAATCCGTTAACCACCCGAAACTCACCATCATTACCATCATTACGAACTTAGTCGAATCCTCAAACCACCTCAAATAACATCAAAAACACGAATCACTCTCCAATCCAAACTTAATGAACTCCGAAATTTCCAAATTCTACAAACGATGCCGAATCATATCAAACCACGTCTGATTGACCTCAAATTTTGCACACACGTCATATTCAACATTACGGACCTACTCTAACTTCCGGAATCGGAATCCAACCCTGATATCAAAAAGCCAACCCCCAAGTCAAACTTTCTAAAAATTCGACGTTCACAATTTCAAGTCTAAATTAGCTACCGACCTCAAATTTACAGTCCGGACATGCTCCTACGTGGAAAATCACCCAACGGAGCTAACTGAACTGACGAAACTCCATTCTGGAGTCATCTTCACATCATTTCGACTACGGTCAAAATTCTAAGACTTAAGCTTCCGTTTTAGGGACTAAGTGTCCCAAAACACTTCGAAACCAAAACAAGACCTTCCCGGCAAGTCACATAAGCAGAAACAGATACGGGGAATGCAATAAATAGGGGATCGGGGCTAATACACTCAAAACGATCGGCTGGATCGTTACAATTCTATTAATTTCACAATATTGCTTATTAAGCAACACCATCATACAAATAACCTGCTTAGTAAGCAACACATATAATTAAACTGCATAACAAAAACTGTCAATAGACATGCAATTATAGACAACCGTTTGCAATTGTTTAGATAAACGAAAGATTGTATCTGTATGATCAAAAAACCCCAAAAAATCCCAAGACCTAATTTTATCAAGGATGTGTGTTTTTCCCTCTATTGAAACCCATTTGGGTTATGGGTCAAATCACATTAAGGGAGAAATGAATTTAGTGGGTATGACCCATTTAAGCTTATGTGGTATTTATTTTTAGATTTTTCTCATTAAATTTTATGCCATATTATATTTATAGTAGGGTTTGAGCCAAAATAACTTTTAAGTAATAATGATAAAGTTTAGTTACTTTTAAGTGACAAAAAATAGTTAAGTGACTTTAGAAAAATTAAAAGATAGTTGAATGACCATCAGTGAAATTAACCCCTTGATAAGAGAAGAAATTGGTGAAAATCCAATTTTACAAGATATTCTTTTAAAATAACAAGTATACCTATAAGTTACAATCATGATAAATAAAATTTCACAAACTAAAAGTATATAACAGTAAAGTCATCAGACTAAATTCTGTAATAAAATTTTCATCAACTATCCCTATATTGCACATATATAAAATGAAAATAAATTAAAAATTCATCAACCCTATATTGCACATATATAAAATGAAAATAAATTAAAAATTCATCAACCCAACGTTGAATTCTTTGACTGTTGTTTTTATACATGCATCGTGCATGCCATGTCCTTGGACATTACTGAATTTTCCAGTTGCTTTTATATGGTTCTTATCTCAAAAGAATTATATATCATTGACTCAAAATTTAAGGTTGTCCAACGGGACGGGCCGTCTCGTCCCGGTCCCATATCCCGTCCCGGACCAGCCCGACACAGTTAAATCTAAACGGGATGGGCCGATGTTAAACGGTACACGGGATGGGACGCGATGCATATTTCGTCCTATTTATCCCGTCCTGTCCCGCCTGTCCCGCGTGTTTTTTATTTTTTTTGAAATATAGCCGTTGGGCAACGGCCTCCATTGCAAATTTAGCCGTTCCCAACGGCCATAAACGGCTATAAACGGTCATATTTGCCCCCTCCCCCAAAACACCCCTACCCTCCCAAACTTTTAATATAACCCCTAAGTTTATTATATTATACTTTAGCCCTATTTTAAACTATAAATACCCCCATCCTTCTTCATTTTTCCCTACAAAAATCAACCATTCTCTCTCAAATCTCTTACATTCTATCTATATTATTCTCTCTCTAAATTTTCTTACAATCAAGTGATCAACTAAGATTCAAGTATTTGGGCAAATTTCTGAAGCAACTTTCAAGCTTCAAATTAATTCGTTAAGTATTTGGAGTAATTTTTTGGGCAATTTCTTCAAGTTTCAATATTTAATCACGGTGCCCTCGTTCCATCTCCTAATTTTAATATATAATTTTTGCGTATCATTTTAGTGCTTAATTTTTGTGTTTACTTTACGTGTTCTATTTTTGTATTTCATTTGTGTATTTAATTTTTGTGTTAACTTTTTTAATTTAATTTTGTATTTAAATTATGGCACCTAAAAATATCTTTGGCCTATTTAAAAAAAGTAGTAAAGGTGATAGTAGTAATCCTAATCCTAGTCCTAATCCTAATCCTTCTCCTAGAATTAGAAAACATATAGATGAAATGACTCATGTTGATAAAATTTTATTTTTCCAACCCCCGCATGTTATAATGTTTATTTCGGAGAATAACTAGTTCATGAAACTTTACAAAGACAATTTGGGAATGATATTTTTATTGAGGACGAAGAAAATGAGGATGAAGAAAATGAGAAAGAAGAAAATGAGGAAGAAGAATTAGATGAAATACCCACTAGTCCCGCAACACAAGCTCCAACTCAGAGTCAATCTCGGTCTGGAGCTATACCCCATGTACCCCCTGTAAGGGGTAAGCCTAAGGGTGAACGTGCCAAAACATTACTTGTATGGAAATTTTTTAAACATGATAAAGTCAATCAACGTGCTATATGTGAAAAATGTAAGCAACGATTTGTACACAAGACTAGTGGTGGGACGGGGGGGTTTAGCCAGGCACTTACTTAAGGAGCACAATTCTTTACGGATTCAAGCGCAAATAAAAGCTGGGAAAATTACGGATCCTAGCACCGGTACTGGCGCTACTAGTGGATCTGGCGGGTGTTCTAACTTTTTACAACGACAGCTTGACCCTGCTTCTAGTACTATTTTACGCCCTTATAACAAAGATAGAGATAGTGAGAACTTAGTAAAAATGGTGGTTGTTTGTGGCTTACCTTTTACTTTTTCTTCTCACCCTGATTTTGTGCATTATATACAAGAAACTTATAATCCTGCTTTTTAAGGTTTTCCAAAGACCATAGTTAGAAATGATATTTTTAAATTTCAAACCGAATATCTTCAGTATATTCGTTGTGTATTTTTTTACTTAGATTGTAAAGTGTCTATCACATCTGATATAGGTCGTAGTCCTAATGGTTGTGATTATTTAACTGTTACATGTCATTGGGTTGATCATCACTGGAACATGCAAAAATATATTATTGGTTATAATGATTCAAAACACACTGGAGCATATATTGCAACTGTTGTTCTACAAATAGTTTATTTTTATGGACTCATTGATAAAGTATTAACTATCACTTTAGATAATGCTTCTGCTAACACAACCACAACAACCAACTTAAGAACTAGACTTTGTCCAATTAATCCAGCAATTTATTTTCTGATGCTTGTAGTAAAGTACAACATGCTTGCGGCTATATTTTTTGTGCTAATAAAGCGAGTAGACTTCGTGAATTTGATCAACAATGCTCTAGTGCTAACCTTCCATATAGAAAAGTTCCAAAAGATGTTTGTACTAGGTGGAATTCTACTTACGAAATACTTAAAGGGTCTTATGATTATCGTGTGCCTATACAAAAGGTATTTAATATGCATAATGGAATCCTCGCTGATCAAATTATTTATTCTGATTGGGATGAGATCAAAGAGCTTACTAAATTTTTAAAAAAAAATTATTATGCTACAAAATAATTTTTTGGTATATATTATCCTACTGTTACACAAATATCATGGTATATTTGTGGAATTTATGTTGTATTTGGTAAGTATAAAATAAATCCAACTTATGCACCTGCTATTAATAAAATGATTGCAAAATTTAAAAAGTATTTTTTCCCTATTCCCTAAGTTTATTTAATTTCTACTCTACTTAACTCATCTTTAGAATTAAGAGGTGCAAAGGTGTCACGATCCGAAATTCCCACCTTCGGGACCGTGATGGAGCCTAACATTTCACTTGCTAGGCAAGCCAATGTTAGAGGATTCTTTAGACCAATTTTTAGTCAATTTCAATAGTAGAATCAATTAAGCTAAATAGATGCTAAAACTGAAATGCGGAATAACATAAAACCCATAATATTTGATACAATACGGATTTGGAGTCATAACTCACGAGCTTCTAAGATTTGCTACAAACAGAGTCTGAACGAAATACAACTGCTCTGAATGAAAAGAAATAGTAAAATAAGGAAACTAGAAAGGGACTCCAAGGTCTGCGGATGCCAGTAGATCTACCTGAGTCTCCGAGAAGCAAGTCCGGACTGTTGAGTCTTATGATCAGCTAGGGCCGGTATCAAAATCTGCACAAGAAGTGCAGAGTATAGTATGAGTACAACCGACCCCATGAACTCGTAAGTGTTGAGACTAACCTCGACGAAGTAGTGACGAGGCTATGACAAGACACCCACATAGTAAACCTGTGCAGATAACAGTATATGTACAAGAAAACAATAATAACAGCTAAACATGTACTATTGGGAGGGGGACATGCTAAAGGGGCACAAGATATAAGAGATACAGCGGAAATGATAACCAGAGCAGTCAACATGCTTTTAACCAGTGAAAACAACTAAACACAATGAAGAAAATTGCACGGCATCACCATTCGTACTTTTACTCTCAACCTCACAATGAAACAATAATACTGCACGGCATCACCCTTCGTGCTTTTACTCTCAGCCTCACAATATAAATCAATAGATACGGCACGGCATCACCCTTTGTGGATTAACACTCATAATATGGCATGGCATCACCCTTCGTGTATTAACACTCACAATATGGCACGGCATTACCCTTCATGCTTTAACACTTACAATATGGCACGGCATCACTCTTCATGCATTAACACTCACAATATGGCACGACATCACCCTCCATGCATTAACACTCACAATATGGTACGATATCACCCTTCGAGCATTAACACTCATAATATGGCACGGCATCACTCTTGGTACATTAACACTCTCCCTTACCACATAACAATGAACAAGTAATAGCAGGGAGATAGAATCAACAAGAACAAGCCTTACTTCAACAATGGTTCCACAATACTAATCTCAACTTTGGAATCAATACTCAATTATCACGAAAGCCCGTAAACACGATAAGAACGATCAATTTAGTAAGTAACTAGTCTAAGCATGGATAACAAGATCAAAGTAAGCAATAAACTACAAGGAACAAGTCCCCACCCGCATGCTTTAATCCGCCAACAATGCATAAGTACTCGTTACCTCACATATACATTGTACCCAACATCTAAACATGTAGCAAACAGACAAACAAGTCCTAATCCCTCAAGTCAAGGTTAACCACGATACTTACCTCTATTCAAAAGTCCACTCAAAGATCAATCACAACTTAGACTTTCAAACAAGCCTCCGAACCAATAGAATCTAGGAAATAATCAACCAAATGATTCAAATTAAGCTTTAGGAACTACCCACGATTGCAAAGGATTTAATTTAGGTCATTATTGAAAAAGTCAACAAAAGTCAACTCCCGGGCTCGCTCAGTCCAAACCTGAAATTCGGACCAAAACCCGATTACCCATTCACCCTCGAGCTCGGTTATGTAATTTGTTTTGGAATCTGACCTAAATTTGAGTTCTAAATCCCTATTTTATAAAAATCCCTAATTCTACCCAAAACCCCCAATTTCCACCATGAAAACACAAGACTTTTGGTTGAAATTGATGTGTGGCTATAATTCCATAGTTTCGTACGTTATATGCCTTGCATTTTACATGCTTTAATGATAAATTACACTTTATTTGAGTATAATAGAATCTATTTTATGTGTAGGTGAATTGGAGATGAAAGTAGAGCAAAAGGGATACTTAAACGTTGAAAGTGTGCTCAAGAACAGTGAAAAGGAGACACCTGGCGAGGCCAGCCAAAAGCGAGGTTGAACCAGGCTTTAGCCTGGCGAGGCCAACCAAAGGCCAGGCTGAACCAGGCTTTAGCCTGGCGAGGCCAGCCAAAATCCAGGCGTTAGGCTGGCGACCCCAGGCCTGAGGCCAGGTCCAATCCGAGTTTTGAAGACTTAATTCATTTTCGGGTTTGACTAGGACTTGGCCTACACGTTTAGGGTTTCTTATACACATATAAATAGACCTAAAAACACCACTTAGAGGGACTTTTGCAGCCAGAGGCAAGAAGAGCTGGTGGAATCACCTGTTGGAAGTTAGAATCATCAAAGTCTACAACTTTTCATCTTTACTCTGTATTTTAATTATGCAAAATATTTGGGATATTGTTACTATGAGTATGAGTAGCTAAATACATAATCTAGGGTTTTGATGGAACCTATTGAAGAATGATTTTCTTGTTACGTTAATATAGATTTGTCGTAGTATTTTCTCTATTTGTTCAACTATATTATTCTTGTGGTTGATTGAAGGGCCCTCAATTAGGTGTGCCTATTTAGTATGTATTACTCGGGAGAGAGTGCATATTTAGGTAGTTGTTGAACAACATCACTCCTAAACGTATATGAGGGATAAATACGGAGGTTTAAATGTGGGTTTAGGGATAACGAAACTTTGATGCGATCTGAGAGAGCTGTACTTAATGCCAGCTAGCGTAATTCGGGAGAATATGCCTAGTAAATTGTGGTAATTACTCGGGAGAGAGTTACGATAGTTAGAGTGCTCATGGTCGATAGAGAAGATTTAGGCAAAAATTTGTAAAAAATATAGCGGAAAAGATTCCGACAATAGGGGAAATCACAACCTTAGAACATACCAATTCTTGTTTACAACCCGTTCATAGTTAGTTGTTAATTATTACATTTTCATTGCGTAATATTTAGTTAATAAAATCCAATCTGTTGCTTAAATATTTCTGAAGATTGATTGTGTGAATTTGTGCGAGTCTAGTAGCTGTGTTTGATAGGTTAATTCCCTGTGGGATTCGACTTCGGACTTATTAGCCGGAATATATTTGCAACGACCACTTAGTCATTTTTATAAGGCATAGTTAGGCGTGATCAAATTTTGGCGACATTGCCGGGGAGTTAATAGTGTTATTAATTGCAGCTAAAAAAAGTGCTAGAATTCTTAGTGTGGTCAATTTTCTCCATTCTAAACCAAATACATTGAAATTTTAACGTTTGTAGTCTTGGGTGTTACAGGTGCATGCCTAAGAACTCCTCAAGAACTGGTGAATTGCTCGAAGCGTTATCAGATCCTGAGAAGGTTTTCAAGGCACTAAATCATGCAAACAAGAAAAGCAAACAGCAACGAAACTCGACAGAACAAATTGAACCAAACATGGCTGAAGGAATAGAAAATCCAATCAACAACAGAAACAATGAGAATGAACCAAACATTCGGGGTGTGGTGCCTCTTGTACCAGAAACAACATTATATGATTGGGCACAACCCACAACCGACAATCTGGTAACCGTAATTGCAGTCCCTGAGATACAAGCAGAATCATTCCAAATCACAAATAACATTCTACATTTGTTGCAGAAGAAGGGACTGTTCTCAGGGTCACACATTTAAGATCCTCAGCAGCACCTGAAGAATTTCCTGTCAATATGTTTAACGCAAAGGCAACCTAACGTAACACCGGACGCAATAAAGCTTTTGTTGTTCCTATTCTCGCTGACAGGAGAAGCTCAGACTTGGCTTAATTCACTCCCCGTAAATTTCATCACTACTTGGGAGGAATTAGTCAAGCAATTTTTGAACAAATTCTACCCACCAAATAAAACTGCCCAACAGATTGATGATATATTGAGCTACAGGCAGAGACCAACAGAATCACTACAAGAAACATGGGAGAGGTTCAAGGGCATGCTGGTTAAGTGTCCACATCATGGTATTCCAGATCAGATGTTAGGGCAGAGATTCTACATGGGACTGGCTGACAGCTTAAAGGCCAATGTTGATGCTTCAGCATGTGGAGCATTTCTGAGTAAAACATTCGCAGAATGCAAGATCCTACTTGATAAGATGGCACAAAACTCAGGATGGATGACAAGAGCCTCCACGATCACTCAGGTAGTTCACTCAGTGGCTTTGGACCCAAACAACTCCATAGCCGAGAATGTGGCCACTCTAATGACACAAATGAGTATCCTCACCAAAAAGATTGATGAATCAGGCCAGAACCAGCAGGTTCACGTAGTTGACACAACTAATGGGGGCTTATGTACACCATGCATTAACCAACCATATGTTTGCTCGTGGAGTGCGGAAGGTGACAACCAGCAATATCATGAAGATATGAATTATGTAGCCAACTATGGGGGACAGAGGTAAGATGGTCAGAATTGGGGTCAACATAATCAACAATATAGACCAGCGCAACAGCAGTACAATAACAACAACAATCTTGGAGTTATGCGACCACTGGGTCAAGTTGCGCCTTACCAAAGGCAACATGGCTACATCCAGCAAAATCAGTAGCTGACTTATAAACAACCTCAACAACAACAGATTATGAGACCAGATGATGGGTTTACTAAACATGAGGGAATGCTGGACAGCAAAAATAGAATGCTGCAACAATTGATTGGGTCCACGGGAAAAATACAACAGAGGGTAAACTCGCATGAATCAGCGATAAAGGGTATTGAGATTCAATTAGGACAGATTTTTATGCCCCTAAACAATCATCCCCAAGGGACATTACATGCAGATACATAAGTCAATCTAAAAGAATATGGCCCGAAATAGCTTATGGCTGTTAGTCTATGAAATGGTAGAGACCTAGATCTAGAGTAAGAGATAGCTCGCGAAAGCCGACCTACTGAAACACTTGTGCATGTACCCATCGAGAGAGATGACTCAACGGGGTTAACAGAGGTGACGGTACAACATGCGCCAGCTGAAACAAGCAAAGAAAAAGAAGTCACGAAGGAAACTAAGTCAGAGCAAGAAAAGGCAGCAGAAGCAGTGCCAGAGCGGGTTTAAAATCAAATCACAGGAAAGAAGTGGCCTCCAGCACCCTACCCCTAAAGATTGGCCAAATATCAAAAAGATGAGCAATATAAGAAATTCTCGGAGATGTTGAAGCAAATTTAGGTAAACATTCCATTGATTGACGCCTTAAAGAAAATGCCTGGTTATGCAAAAATGATGAAGGACTTGATGTCTCGTAAGTTTGACTTTCAAGACTTGGCCACGGTTACACTGACTCAGACTTGTAGTGATGTTGTGACAAGACCCATAGCTGAGAAGTTATCTGATCTAGGGAGTTTCACAATCCCATGCACAATAGGCAACTATGCGTTTGCTAAGGCACTTTGTGATTTGGGGGCAAGCATAAACTTGATGCCATTGACTATCTACAAAAGGTTAGGCATTGGAAGAGCTAGACCCACGTCTATGTTATTACAGCTGGCTGACCGAACAGTGAAGAGGCCCTCTGGTATCCTTGATGATGCATTAGTACAGGTGGGGAAGTTTGTTTTCCCAGCATATTTTGTCATTTTAGACTGCCGAGTTGACGAGGATATTCCCATAATTTTGGGAAGGCCATTCTTGGCCACTGGGAGAGCCCTAATTGATTATGAAACTAGAGAGCTAAAGATGAGACTGAACGATGAAGAGATAACATTTAATGTGCAGAAATCTATGCGGCGACCCAGTGAGTTTGCTAACTGCTCTTTGATAGAAGCTGTGGATGTGATCTTGGAGGAGGAAGATGAGACTTTGAATGCAAAAGACCCTCTAGTAGCATGCCTCATGAACTTAGAAGAAATGAATGGTGAAAACTTGGCAGAGTGGGTTTTGGCCCTTGAAGGGCGAGGGTACTGGAAAAGAGAGCTCGAATTCGAACCCTTACACTTAGAAAAAAGAAAAACACCTCCAGCTAAGCCGTCAATTGAAGAGCCACCACAGTTGGAACTAAAACCGTTACCTTCTCACCTCAGGTACGCTTTCTTGGGACCTAAATACACTTTACCTGTTATTATCTCATCCAGTTTGTAAGATGTGCAGGCAGAACAACTTTTACAGGTGTTAATCGAATGCAAGACTGCAATTGGCTGGACCATTGCAGATATTAGGGGGATCAGCCCGACATTTTGTATGCATAAGATTCTACTGGAAGATGGGCGCACAAACCTTTCAGAGAACATCAAAGAAAGCTAAACCCTAACATTAAAGAAGTAGTGAAGAAAGAAGTGATCAAGTGGTTAGATGTGGGAATCATCTTCCTAATATCTGACAGTAACTAGGTTAGCCAAGTTCAGTGTATGCCAAAGAAAGGTGGAATGACTGTAGTGCCCAATGAGAATAATGAGTTGATCTCGACTCGTACAATTACAGGTTGACGAATTTGTATGGATTATAGAAAACTGAACACAGCCACCCGGAAAGACCATTTTCCTTTACCATTCATTGACCAAATATTGGGTAGACTGGCAGGGAAGTCTCACTTCTCTCTATCCCTGAGTATAGAGAGAAGACATCATTCACTTGTCTGTATTGCATCTTTGCCTTTCGGAGAATGCCGTTTGGCTTATGCAATGCACCGGCTACCTTTTAGAGGTGTATGTTAGCCATTTTCACTGACATGGTTGAAGATATTATGGAAGTATTTATGGATGATTTTTCTGTAGTGGGGGATTCGTTCGAAGACTGTCTGCACAATTTAAGAAGAGTGTTGAAAAGGTGTGTGGAGACAAATTTAGTGTTGAACTGGGTAAAGTGCCATTTTAAGTTACAAGAAGGTATAGTTCTGGGGCATCGAGTGTCCAGTAAGGGTATTGTGGTTGACCATGCTAAGGTTAAGGTGATTGAGAAGTTGCCACCGCCTACTTCAGTTAAGGAAGTAAGAAGTTTTCTCGGGCACGCCGGGTTATACAGGCAATTTATAAAGGATTTCTCTAAAATTGCTAACCCCTTATGTAAACTCCTTGAAAAGGATCATTCTCTTGTGTTTTCTGATGACTGCACGTTAGCATTTGAGGAGATAAAGAGGAGACTGGTGACTACACCAATCATCGTTGCACCCAACTGAAAGCAACCATTTGAGCTCATGTGTGATGCGAGTGACTATGATATAGAAGCAGTCCTGGGGAAGCGGAAGGACAAACTGGTGCACCCAATTTACTATGCAAGCAGAACGCTAAGCGGTGCACAACTCAATTATACCGTGACTGAGAAAGAGATGTTGGCTGTGGTGTTTGCATTCGACAAATTCAGGTCTTATTTGATTGGTTCAAAAGTGATTGTTTATACTGACCATGCAGCACTTAGGTACCTGATAGCAAAGAAGGAGTCAAAGCCACGCTTGATCCGTTGGGTTCTTTTGATACAAGAATTTGATTTGGATATCCGCGATAGAAAAGGGGTAGAGAACCAAGTGGCAGACCATCTTTCAAGGTTGGAGGGAGCTGAAAAGAAAGTCGAGGTAGAACATATAACTGAGACATTCCCAGATGAACAATTGCTAGCAGTGACATTGGAGGAAGCGCCATGGTATGCAGGCATTGCAAACTACCTGGCAAGCGGTATTGTCCCCTATGATCTTTCCTCTGTTCAAAAGAAAAAGTTCTTTCGTGACAGTCACAAGTATTATTGGGATGAGCCTTACCTGTTCAGGATTTGTGTTGATAACATGATCCGGAGATGCATCCCCGAGATAGACCAATCTTCTGTTTTGCAGGCTTGTCATGCATCACCATATGGTGGCCTCTTTGGGGGAGTAAGGACCGCCGCGAAAGTGCTGGAATCAGGCTTCTACTGGCCAACAGTGTTCAAAGATGCACACTTATGGGTGAAAGGTTGTGACGAATGCCAACGAACTGGGAATATTTCCCCCTGACATGAGTTGCCTATGAACCCAATTCAAGAGGTAGAAGTGTTTGACGTGTGGGGAATCAATTTCATGGGGCCTTTCGTCAACTCATATAGCAACAAATACATACTCGTAGCTGTGGACTACATGTCAAAATGGGTGAAGACTGCAGCGCTCATGACAAATGATGCTAAGGGGGTAATTGGCGTTTTAAGAAAGAACATATTCACCCGATTTGGCACTCCAAGGGTGATAATCAGTAACGGAGGCACTCACTTCTGCAATCGAGCCTTCACAAAGCTGTTAGAAAAGTATGGTGTACGTCACAAAGTTGCCACCCCATATCATCCACAAACGAGTGGGCAAGTAGAAGTGTCGAACAGAGAGATAAAGAGTGTTTTGACAAAGACTGTGAATGCTATAAGAACGGATTGGGCAAGAAAGTTAGATGATGCACTCTGGGCCTATCGTACCGCTTTCAAAACTCCAATTGGTATGGCGCCATATAAATTGGTATTTGGGAAGGCATGTCACCTACCAGTGGAGTTGGAGCATAGAGCTTTATGGGCACTGCGACAATTGAATCTTGATATAGAAGCTGCGGGCACAAGTAGAGTCACAGAGCTGCACGAGCTTGATGAATTTCGTTACCACACTTTTGAGAGCACAAAATTATACAAGGAGGGAATAAAAATAATGCACGATAAAAATATTCTTGAGCAGAGTTTTAAACCTTGAGATAAGGTATTGCTATACAACTCAAGGTTGAGGTTATTCCCCGGTAAGTTAAAGTCACGATGGTCGGGACCATTTAGTGTGGTGGAGATTTACCCCACCAGAGCTATAGAGATTGCTGCATCAAATGACTCTCGCACGTTTAGAGTCAATGGGCACAGGTTAAAACATTATTTGGGCATAGAAGATGCAAAAGTAGTGTTAGTGACTCATTTGCTCGAGCCACCAAGTTTAAGCGAGCCTTAAGTGCAATTATCTGTGTCGTGCCGCGACATTAAATCAGGCGCTCGTTGGGAGGCAACCCAATTCGTTTTTGTTTTGTTTTGTTTTTAGCTACTAACAAGTTTGCAGGCGAGTTTGGCAAGTCGACAGGATTTTAGCATCACCTGACGTACACCAGGAGCTGGGGCAGGCGACGCCAGGATAAAGCCGGCCAAAGCTGGCATTTGGGCTGGCGAAGCCTGGCTAACGCCAGGTTCTGCTTGGCCTTAGGCTTTTGATGCCTGGCTAACGCCAGGTTCTGCTTGGCCTTAGGCTGGCGACGCCTGGATAACGCCAGGTTTTGCTGGGCCTTAGGCTGGCTACGCCTGGCTAACGCCAGGTACTGGGCCAGGTGACGCCTAGTAAGTTATTTTGACCCAGTTTAAGTTATTTGAGTCGAACCTCCTCACATTACACGCCATAAACACTGAACGCAATACAAACAACCCTAAGTTCACTTAAACCAAACACACATCAAACTTTAGAAAAGAAATTCACAAGCACACACATCTTCTCATCAGCGTTGCTCTCAACCAAACACACTGCATGAATTACCCTCACCCACAAACACTCAACAGCACATTGCCTTAGTGGTCTCCCTCATCCCCATTGAAGTCAAGATTAGACTTGTTATTCTTTCACACTCATCAGAAATTCTTAGGCAGCTCCCTCCTCTCAAAAGCTTCAAAGGTATGATTTGATCTCTTTCCTTTGTAATTTCGAGCGGGGTACAGGTATACAATTACACACAAAAATTGGTGGTTGTTATTCATTGTAGTATTGAGTTTGTGTGCCCCAACCCCATGAAACCCCATATGAATGGTGCTGCGATTGTGGAAACATGTGGTAGTACGGAACCCCCAAACCGATTTGGGAGGATGAGGCAATCCCTCATTTCCATAAGAACTCCCATGGAACTAATGCATGTTAAGTGTTTGATATAATGCCTCAATGGCATTCCTTGTCCCCATTGGAGCCCGAGTCTCCGAGATTAATAGACTAGTGTTATGAAGTCATACACCACGATAAAATCTTAAGTGTGGGGTGGCTCGCAGGTAGCCCATGTATTGTTATTTGATTCTAATATTAAGAAAATACGAGGTGAAGTCTGAGTAACCTCGAAAAGTCGGGAAAAATTATGTATGTAGTGTGTAATGCAGTTTTATTTGATTACTGCTTATTTGTGTAGGAACAACGATGCCTCCCAGAAAAGACACAGGCAAAGCCAAGGCTACTTCCACTACGCCGACTAAAGTAAAGGCTACCTCAGTACCTCCCCCAAAGAAGAGAAAAGGGGGGGGGGAAGCTACCTCCAATCTAAGTGGAGTACAAGCTGTGACAGCTATAGCAGCCATGCATCAACAACCACAAGGCCAACGGGAGTTTGGCATCAACAGCATACCACCGCATACTAAGGATTGGTGCAGGCATTGTAGGCCTAAACATGTACACTCGGAAGCAGCTATCAATGAGCGTAGCTTGAAAACAAAGTATCAGGCAATTTGGAGGGGCATTCAGTATATGGGGTTGAGCTATGTATTCAAGAACACAGGGAACATTAATCTTAACTTAGTCCGGGAATTCTATGTAGGGTTTGATCCGCAGAGTACTGAATAGCTGGTGTCGATTCGTGGACGATTGATAGATTTTTCACCCACGGCCATATGTAACTTTTTAGGTGCTCCGAATGTTCCTGTAGAGCCATTGGACCACTTCATTCGCCGGCCTACATACAGAGAGTTGAGATACATGCTTTGTGGTGCCGATTCTACGGTATCATGGGTCATGGATAAGATAACTAATCGGCACAAGAGGTTTCCCAAGAAGAAGATGAGGGCGGAGGCTCAAGTGTGGCTTAAACTGATAAATGCACGGCTCCTACCGTGCAATCATGACACACTCATTAGCCGTGAGAGGACCTGTGTACTCTACTTCCTCATGACGGGTCAAAGGGTAAATGTGGGTCATCTGATCTGCTACCAGATGTCTGTAGTCAGAACGAGTAAAAAGATCGATCGAATGCCATTTGCCAATTTTCTAACTCAGTACTAAAGACACGAGGAGGTTGAGGAGGAGCCAGAGTTTGACCACACCATCGATCAACCCCTACGACAAACGGACATCACTAGCCTCCGGCTGAAAGAAGAGACTGCCATGACATCGTTGACAAGTACCAAGCACAACGCTCGGGATGATAGTTTTATGGCCCATCTCTATGGGATGATGGATTTGCAGCTAAGGATAGGAGGTCGACATGCCACATCGGAGGAGAGGACTGAATTGGAGCACCGGTACCCGCTCAATGCTCATGCTCAGTAGCTGGTTGGGTTAGGAGATGGATACAGACTCCCCGATGATGAGGATATCAACAAACCGGAGCAGTCTGAGGCTGATCCAGAGCAGTCAGATGGTGAGGGAGATGATTATGATGAGGAGGATGAACATGATGAGGAGTGGAGAGCGTCAGAGGATGAAGGCGTTGCTTGATCAGGGAGTTTCTTTACACCCTACTCATTTTTTCGTGTTTTGTCATTTTGTGCATGCACTGAGGACAATGTATGAGCTAAGTGTGGGGTGGGGACTTGTACATAGTTAATTTTAGTTATTTAGTGTTAATTGTTTTAGTATGTGTTTTAGTAGTTTAGTAATTGATTTGGCTATGTGTTTTAGTTATTTAGTGTCGTTAAAAAAAAATAGAAATATTAGACTCATCCCGACGATGGATCTCCCAGACAGTTTTCTTGAGGGAAGTAAGTCAAAAGAAAATACCAAAATGATTTTTTTTGTGTAGGTAGTGTAGTAATTCCCCCTTGGTTTTTCTTTGGGCCGAGGTTCTTTTCTAGAGGCTTTTAGCTGAACCAGGTGTAGTTAGTTTTAATTTTTAGGAATAGGAACCATTGGGCCATGAATTGAATTGAAGCAATATCTCTTAGCTTTGTTATGCCTTGAGAATAGTTAGTACTATGGTTGTGACGCTTAGGCTCAGTTTTTGACTCTCGCATAAGTACCTTAAATCATAGATTCCTAATTTTGCTTAACTGCTCTGACTGGAGTGTCGCGATGAAACCAATCCTGAGTGAGTTATGTGCCATGTCTGTGTGAGGTTTTGTATGTATTCTATGCATTGCATTTGATGTCTAGAACTTGCCCTGTATGTGTGCAAAGCGAAATAGTAGTCTTGTTCAGTCTAAGAAGTGATATAGGCATTTTTTTGTTAAGCCAGATATAAATAGTTTACCCACCTAAAAGTTATGTAACGTAGTTAACTCCTTTGAGCTTGTAATCCTGTTTCTTTGGCAACCACACTACAAGCCTTACCCAATTGTTTGAATTAACCATCTATTTGAACCTTTTCACCTCTAATGAGCACTTGAATTGTTATGAACTTTGTGAAAGTTAAAGTCTGGGGTGGTTGGTTTGGTTTTTGCGTGGAACTAATGAAATAAGGAGAAAGGTGAACTGTTTTGAAAAAAAATAAGAGCCGCTTGAATTGAAAAAGAAAGAAAGAAAAAAAAAATAGTTGTATTGCTGGGAAAAAGAATATTCTTTGATAAGTGGCGACTCTTAATGTAATTATGCTTAAAGAAATATGGGGTAATATAAATTGAAGTGAATGTGGAATGTTTGGTTTGGCATAAGTATGGGATGTGTGTCAAAGTATATGTATTGAAGTGCTTAAGGGAGGTGTAGTCACTCATATCCAAATGTATCCTATCCGACCCGCAACCTACATTACAACCAATGAAAGTCCTACTTGATCTTAGACTAGATGAACTCGATTAGTAGAGTATTACACTACGGGCAAGCCTATGGTGCATCATTTGTGGCATATGAATGTTATTTATGAGAGCGAGTGAATTTTGTCTATCTTGAGTTCCTATGTTCTTAAAATTCATTGTGTGTGGAACTAAGCTCTTTGATTGAGTGAGGGAACATGATTCATAAAGGAAAGTAATGTTGTTGACATCCATGTTAGAGTAAGTAAGTGAATTGTGAATAAGGCAAGGTATTTGTGAGTCGAATTTTGAGGCGAGGATGTCACACTTGTGTGCTTAAACTATTTTTAAAAACCAATTCTTGGTGTAATGAGTTAAGAGAATTGCTTAAAAAGGTCGTATCTACAAGTGTAGTTTGATTGCTCGAGGACGAGCAATGTTTAAGTGTGGGGTATTGATGTGTGTCTATAATTCCATAGTTTCGTACATTATGTGCCTTGCGTTTTACATGCTTTAATGATAAATTACACTTTATTTGCGCATAATGGGATCTATTTTATGTGTAGGTGAATTAGAGATGAAAGTAGAGCAAAAGGGATACTTAAACGTTGAAAGTGTGCTCGAGAACAGTGAAAAGGAGAGATCTGGTGAGGCCAGCCAAAGGCCAGGCTGAACCAGGCTTTAGCCTGGCGAGGCCAGCCAAACTCCAGCCGTTAGGCTGGCGACGCCAGGCCTGAGGCCAGGTCCAATCCGAGTTTTGAAGACTTAATTCATTTCCGGGTTTGACTAGGACTTGGCCTACACGTTTAGGGTTTCTTATACACATATAAATAGACCTAAAAACACTACTTTGAGGGACTTTTGCAGCTAGAGGCAAGAAGAGCTGGTGGAATCACCTGTTGGAAGTTAGAATCATCAATTTCTACAGCTTTGCATCTTTACTCTGTATTTTAATTATGCAAAATATTTGGGATATTGTTACTATGAGTATGAGTAGCTAAATTCCTAATCTAGGGTTTTGATGGAACCTATTGAAGGATGATTTTCTTATTATATTAATATAGATTTGTCGTAGTATTTTTCCTATTTGTTCAACTATATTATTCTTGTGGTTGATTGAAGGGCCCTCAATTAGCTGTGCCTATTTAGTATGTATTACTCGGGAGAGAGTGCATATTTAGGTAGTTGTTGAACAACATCACTCCTAAACGTATATGAGGGATCAATACGGAGGTTTAAAGGTGGGTTTAGGGATAACGAAACCTTGATGCGATTTGAGTGGGCTGTACTTAATGCCAGCTAGCGTAATTCGGGAGAATATGCCTAGTAAATTATGGTAATTACTCGGGAGAGAGTTACGACAGTTAGAGTGCTCATGGTCGATAGAGAAGACTTACAAAAATTTGTATAAAACGTAGCGGAAAAGATTCCGACAATAGGGGAAATCACAACCTTAGATCATTTCAATTCTTGTTTACAACCCGTTCGTAGTTAGTTGTTAATTATTACATTTTCATTATGTAATATTTAGTTAATGAAACCCAATCTGTTACTTAAATATTTCTGAAGATTGATTGCGTGAATTTGTGCAAGTCTAGTAGCTGTGTTTGATAGGTTAATTCCCTATGGGATTCGACTCCGGACTTATTAGCCGGAATATATTTGCAACGACCGCTTAATCCTTTTTATAAGGCATAGTTGGGCGTGATCAGAAATCTTAGGAAATGTAGTGAAAGATTGAACGAAACTAGTTTAAAATCACTTACCAGTGATTTGAGGAAGAAAGGTTCTTTGAAAAATCGCCTCTAGGGTTTCTTGTTTTGAAAATTTGAGAGAATGAACCAAAGTCCCGTCTAAGTCCCATTTTGATCAGTTGCAGAAGTCGCATTTGCGACCTAAGGTTCACAAATGCGAAGACCTTCACATCTCTGCTTTCATCGCATTTGCGATGAATTGTTCGCAAATGCGAAATTTGACCTTCCGCAAATGCGACCACCTGATCGCAATTGCAATCCTGTACCCCCCTGACCCACTTCGCAAATGCGAACATAAGGTGGCCCAGCTACTCTTCGCAAATGCGATGAGTTACTCGCAAATGCGAACCCATCAGAGGTCGCAAATGCGATGCCTGATCTCGCAAATGCGAAATCAGAGGCCTGCACCATAACTGAAACACCAGCTGAGTTTTTTCTAAGTCCAAACCACTCTGTAGCCTATCCGAAACTCACCCGAGCCCTCGGGGCTCTAAACCAACTATGTACACAAGTCTCAAAACATCATACAAACTTGCTCACGCGATCAAATCGCCAAAATAACACTTAGAACTACGAATTGAATACCAAATTAAATGAAATGTTCAAGAAAATTTTGAAACTTCTATTTTCACAACCGGACGTCCGAATCACGTCAAACCAACTTCGTTTCTCACTAAATTTAACAGACAAGTTATAAATATAGTATTGGACCTATACCGGATTCCAGAACTAAAATACGAACCCGATATCCAAAAGGTCAAATATTGGTCAAATATTTCAAAATCATTAAGCCTTTAAATTTCAAATTTCAACAAAGCGCGATAACTTGGGCTAGGGACTTCCGAATTCGATTCCGGGCACACGTCCAAGTCCCAAATCACGATACGAACCTACTATGGCCGTCAAAATACGAATCCGAGTCCGTTTGCTCAAAACGTTGACCGAAGTCAACTAGAATAGATTTTAAGGCAAAATTTTCATATTTTTCTTAGTTTTTAACATAAAAGTTTTTTGAAAAAATTTCCGGACTACACATGCAAATCGAGGAAGGCCAGAATGAGGTATTTAAGGCTTTATAGCATAGAATTAGGTTCTAAAATATAAGATGACCTATCGGGTTATCACAAAAGGGACGTGTTCGTAAAATTTATGAGAATTTAGCAATTCACGAAAATGAACAAGCATCTCTCGAAGACTACCAAGATAATATATATTCTTATGCTATATCAATGTTTGATAAATATAAATCTATGGAAATAACAGGTGGTGAAACTGCTCCTTCTACTTCTAAGGCTAGAGTAAAAATTCTATGGGAAGGTATGAATGATATAACAGATTTTGATTCTTCTATTGATGATGAACTTTATTCTTATCTAAATCAAGGATTGGAAAGTATTAAAGATGAAGAAGGCAACGAACAACTGTTGACATGGTGGAGAGAGCGTGGCAAGGCTTTTCCAACACTTTCAATAATGGCCCGAGATATTCCGGCTATTCAAGCATCATCAGTAGCATCGGAGACTGCTTTTAGCGCGACAAGATTTCAAATCGGAGACCATATACATTCATTAGTGGAGGACAGCTTAGAGATTTCTGTATTATTCAGAGATTGGATTAATTCAGAAAGAAGAAATCTTGGTTTTGAAAAATTAACCACTAGGGAAGAAGAAGAATACAATGAGATACTTAGCACTGGGAGCGATGACGGCATGGAACTCATGGAACAACAATCAACATTGCCAATTCCAGAATAATGTCCGAGAGAAATTATAGATAAGTTACCATGAAGCTATATAGGAGCTTGCAAATATTAGTATGATAATTTATAGTTGGCTACTAAGAGGCCTAGTTCAAACAGAACCCTTCCTAGAAGGTGACTGCGTAGATTAGATGCTCTTCAAAAGAATTATATTTGTATGTGAAATTTGAAAGTTTTATTAATAAAATAATAGACTCTAAGCCTTGAATTTTTTTATGAATTATCTTACACTCTTACTTAGTTACTTAATGGCTTGAAATTATATTAAATAAATTATAACTCTATTATAATTAGTAAAATATTTCATTACAAGTCTTTTGTTTTAATATTTTATAAATCTTTACTTAGTTTCCTAATTTTCTTATTATTTATTAAGTTTTAAGTTTATTAAATAAGTCAAAAAACTAGTCGTTGCAAACTTTAAAAACTTAGTCATTGTCAAAAAACTAGTCGTTGCCAAACTTAATGCTTAAATAAATAATTTTTTTTTTTAAAAAGGCCCACTTAAGGTCCGCGAAACCGTCTCGTCCCGTCCCGTCCCGTCCTATACCGGGGATGGGATGGGCCTATCGTTTCGTTCCGTTTATCGCATCCCGTTTAGACTCGTCCCGATTAAATATCGTCATGTCCCGTTTATTTGGTCCCGTCCCATCACGTTGGACAGACTTAACTCAAATACATAAAATGACTTGTCCGCATAGACTTTCTATTTTAAATTAAAGAATTCTTAATATGCAACATGTCTTGTCATTATTAATATTATTTTAATTTAATTAAGTGCATGCATCATTTCTAACATCCGCCTTTAATGGTCAAATGTTCGGCAGTTGTCATCTAGGAATTATCATAAGATGGATTCACGTGCCATGTAAAAATTACCATTGCTGTTTTTAAAAAAAAAATAAAATTAACAAATGGCATGATATGTTTCGGTACTATTTAAAGATAAAATATATAACCTGAATTCTCTAATTTTGAAAGTTTTAGGTTCCATTTAATTCAAAAACTCAAGTTTTTGCAAAAACTATTTTCCAATTGAATGCCAAGAAGAAAACTGAAAACTTATTATTTTTTGCAAAGACTATTTTCGATATTTTTATGTCCAAACACCTCCCGCCGTCTTTGAAATTTTATTCAAGAACTTTTCGTGGTCTTTACTGGCTACATACAGCTTTTGACAGCTAAATAATGAGTGTATTTTTGGATTGCATATTTACAAAGTCTTTAAAATGAAACGAGAAATATACCTTTAATTTAGTCATACATATAAGTGGTATACAGTTCAGTTGTCAATATGATTAACAATAATTAGAAAGGTCATATTGCTTCATATATAAAAAAGAAATATGGTGTTAGAGAGAAAGTTCAAATAAATTGCAAGTGTTATTGGGAATGAGGTAGTGTTGTCCTTGGTTTGCTTGTGTTTCTCCTTGAAGAATGGTAAAAATTCCTTGAAAATAATTGGTATTTCGACAAATTCAGCAAGCAGTTACAACAACTTCACACAACTCACAAATAATTGGATAAGATGGGAATAAACAAGAAGGAAAAAAGAAGTGAACGGATGAAGAAAACAAAATGGGGGAATTTCATGGATGGTATCTGAGAAAATAATGAGCAATTTCAAATTTCAACACAATATGCAGAAATTTCTCTATCTTTTACCCATATTTTATTTTATATTAACAAAAAGCTATAGATGTTTAAAAATTAACAAGTGATCCAAAAACTGACGACATTTTACGAATCGATCAGTGGTCGAAATTGAGCTCAGTACTACTATTCTCTCCTGGTACGGTGTAACTATCTTTTCAAGTATAAACCCTCAGCACAAACCATTATACATGCTGCATCAATACAATGTCAACGGGTAACTTTTCAACCAATGTCACCGGGTTACAAAATCATACTATTTTTTTTTATGTGAATTAAGTATTTATCCAAACAAAGTATATGTAGTTTCATTTTTAATTTCTTTTTGCGTGTAACAACAATTGGCCGGTCGTACTATTATGTACTAAATTCATAGGTTAAGTAGAATCCTAATCGATTTCCAAACATGAAAGATTTAAAATACATGATTTCACTAGAAATAAAAATCTATCGACAATAAAAGGTGGATTGCGTGTTTTTCTTTAAAACTTTTTCTGTGGAAAGAGCAATTTGAATTAGTGGCAAATGGGGGCATCAAATGATTCATCTGTGCACACTTTGTCAATGAAGGCAATCCTAGCCAAAGACTGTAATAACTCCTCCTTTTCTTGTCAAGAATTGAGTGGAGAACTAAGTTTGGAGTGTATGCACAATGGATCATAAAGAAAAGGGTGGATTAACACAAGTCTTTTAAAACATTTGAGTGGCGTTCTCTATTCCCACTTTTTCTCTTCCCTTTTTCCCCTTCAAAAAGACAGCTTTTTAAAGGTGAGAAGAAAAAAGAAAAGAAAATGGCCCTATCTTTTTAACATCACAAAAGTTATTCTTTTCTTTTATTTTTATTTATAGTGTTAATATTCGGATCAGGTTGCATGCATTTGACTATTTCACTCAGTACCTGCTATCTTACGCTAACTAATATAGTGATTAACTCTATTATCAAAGGCTTAGGTAGAAGAAAAAAATCAATTAGTATTTCCATCCCTTTATGATTTGAATACTAATTTCTAAAGTTTGCACCTATTTTATTGCTAACTAAGCCACACCAATTGATGCCTCCAAAAGTAACTTTCCTCCCAAAAGAACATCAACTAGGAACTAAGAAAGTGACCCTTTTTCATTTCATGCTATGAGTACAGAATCTTGAGTTGGGGGTAAAGGGGATAGGATTCCCTTTGCTAGCTCTAAATTTGAAAGACTTAATTTCTAGTGCAAGTCAACTAGAAAGTTGATTCTTTTGTTAATTATTGGAAGAGAACATTATTCTTTGATGGTGCACCCCATTATATTTTGGTGATTTTAGGGAAGTGTTATCTTGTTTAACATGGCATAAAAGAATATGCAGTGGGAGCATTAATAATTTGACAGAGCCTTTCTCAACTTATTAGACTAATTATGGTGGATTACTTTCAATAATCATCATTTCAAATTTTGACCACCTCTTTGGAAACCTCAGGTAGTTTCTTAGTGTTACAAAGCCTTCAATGAGATTTGTTTTAAAGGGAAATATTAATGGTATAACAGTGAAAAGATATATTCCGTTTGTTTCAATATGAAAGTATATGTGTAGAGATAATTAAAACAGTAAGTATGTGTGTTAACTGTCCTTTATTTTTTTGTTGGAACATAGATGATGGTGCACAAAAGTTGATGAAAAGAGTCGGAGAGGGAGCACTTTTTTGGTGAGAATAAAGGGTCTCGTTTTTTCCCATATAAGCAAAATATAATCAGCAGTGTTGCAAGTGTAGATAGTAGTAATAGGAGCTTTATTATCATGATGTCACATGTGGATTGATCATAATCACTAATCAGTAACAGCAGCAGCAAACAAGTCAAACCTCATCCGGTAATGCTGGGTTCCATTTGCCAAATACGCATACTTAAAATTTAGTAAAGGATGTCTTCGAATTCTATGTATTATATTATTATTGTATCATTTATTATGAAAGGGGTTACTTGATGTGGTGTTATTGTATTAGGGGTAGTTTAAACTATTTAATGATAGTTAGTTAGAGATTAAATATTAGTTTGTAAAGTGTATAAATAGGGGTCGTTTGTATGGTACTTGTGCGGTTAATAACAGAATATCACTTTTCTCATTTACTCCTTTGCTCATCTTCTTCCTTCCTCTCTTCTAGCTAGGGTTTACTCCATCAGATCCATAGATTTAACATGGTATCAGAGCAGCTAGACTAGGAAATTCTGGTCTTGTTTGTTGATCCGCATTGCTAATTAGTGAAATTTGTAAGTGCAGAGAATCAATCGAACAACGAAGTTCTCGTCAATTGAAGCAGAGTAGCCATGGGAGACGCTGTTGAAAATACTCTGATTAATGTCGCTACAGGTGTAGATGCAAATGTTGGTGGTAGTACTCAAGCTGACAAAGAATTTAGAGTCGATTTGCCTCACAATCACCCGTTGTATCTCGGATCTGCCGATACGAGTGGAGCTCAACTGATCTCGTTTCAACTAACAGGTACAGATAACTATACTATATGGAATCGTTCTATGAGGATAGCTTTGCGAGGAAGAAATAAGTTAGGGCTTGCAGAAGGAACGTGGAAAAAGAAAAAATTTTGTGAAAATCTGTGGGAGCAATGGGAGAGGTGCAATGCAATTGTACTTGCATGGCTAATGAATGCAGTAACTCCACAACTTGTTGGAGGAGTAGTGTTTGGAGCTAGTGCACAAGCTGTTTGGGAAGACCTAAGAGAGAAATTTGATAAGGTAGACGGTTCTAGGTCTTTCAATTTGCATAAAGAGATTGCAACATTATACCATGGCAATTCCTCTGTTTCAGTCTATTACACTAAAATGAAGGACCTCTGAGATGAATTTGAGGCATTAGTACCAACTCTCTGTGACTGTGAGAAATCTAGAGATTATGTTGCTTTTATGAAGAGATAAAAGTTGTATCAATTTCTTATGGGATTGAACGACTCATATGCTCAAGCAAGAAGTCAAATTTTGCTAATGAGCCCCTTACCTACAGTCAATCAGGCATTCTCAATGATTATGAGTGATGAAAATCAAAAGTCTATAGCTGTTGCAGTAGGAAGCCTGGGATTAACATCACCAACCTTGAATGAGAACTATGAGTCAACTGCCTTGTACTCAGCCAGGCCTGGTGGATTTCAAGCCAATTTCCAGCCTAACAGTTACAACAATTCTCAACAGCTTGGGAATTACTCAAAGCAGAAAAAGACTTACAATGAATATTGTGACTTCTGCAAAAAGAAGGGGCATAACAGGGAGAATTGCTGGAAGATCATTGGTTATCCACATGGGCGCAAGTCTAAGAGAAAAGGGGGAGCTACTGCTTACAATGCCTGCATTAAAGATCCAAATATGTCCTATTATTCACATGTACAACCACTTATGCAGGTGCAAAATCAGGCTTAGAATCAGCACATACAGACACAAGTCTCACCAGGATTGCAAATGCAGAGACAGTCTTTAGGTTCAAGGGATAACTCATCAGGCAGATAACCAGTGGCTTGCACCTTCACTAAGGAACAATATGAGTAGATATTGTAGATGCTAAATAAAAGCTCTATATTATCCCCTTCAGTAAAGATGGCAACATGTACTAGCAATATCTTCTTAGTAAGCCATAAGCCTCCAGAATGGATTATTGATACTGGAGCCACCAATCATATGGTGTCTGATCTGAAGCTCAGAAGAAATCAAACCTAGTGACTCTAAGAAAGTCCACCTACCCAATAGAGATGTAGTCTATGTTACACATATGGGTACTAGTCCTATTTCAGCAAGAAGTTTACTCAAAAATATTTTACATATTCCAAAATTCAGATACAACCTATTATCAGTGTCCAAGGCAACAAAAAACTTACAATGTTGTGTTGCCCTTTACCCTGACTTTTGTTTGTTTTAGAATCTTTACAGTGGGAGGGTGAAGGAGATTGGTAAGAAACGTGGTGGTCTCTATGTTCTAATCCCACATGCAGATAGAAATACAGAAACAACACTGACAGTCAAGGATATTGTAGAATCAAAAAAGGAGGAAGACATGGATCTGTGGCATATGAGTCTAGGATATGTACCTTCTGGATTGCTATCTTGATACATTTTGGCGGTACCTGGATGAATAGAATACCTGGAACTGTGTGCTTCTTCAAGAATTAATTCACGAAGTCCATCCACATTAGGCACACAAATACGACCCTGCATTCGCAGAACCCCATCTTCCCCCACAACATCCTGTTTGGCATCATCGTGCCACACCGTGTCCTTAAGAACAAGTAAATGAGGATCATCATACTTCCTCTCTCTGATGCGCTCATATAAAGAAGACTGAGCGACTGTGCAAGCTAGAACCCGACTGGGTTCTGAAACATCTAACCTCACGAACTGATAGTTAACTCTAACAAATGTGTTATAGTTGTGAATAAATGTCATGTATGCCCACTAGCTAAGCATACTAAACTTTCATTCCCTAGCAGTAGTATAAAAAGTATACAATGCTTTGATTTGATTCATGCAGATATATGGGATCCCTATAGACTGCCAACAGTTGATGGAAATAAATACTTCCTGACTTTAGTAGATGATTTCTATAGAATGACATGGCTATTCTTACTGAAGTTCAAGTCTGATGTGTGTGTAGTTCTAAAATTCTTCATGTCCTATGTGAATACACAATTTAATAAAGTTGTTAAGGTGATCAGAACAGATAATGGATTGGTGTTTGTTAACTCCACTTATAGTGAGTTGTTCAATAGTCTTGGGATGGTTCATCAGAGAACTTGTGTCTATACTACTCAACAAAATGGAGTAGCTAAAAGGAAACATAGACACATTCTGAAAGTTGCTAAAGCAATGAGATTTCAAGATCATATACCTATAAAATATTGGGGACACTGTGTTCTGGCAGCAGTTCATGTTATCAATAGGATGCCTTCATCAGTACTTAATGGTGTTTCCCCTTTTCAAACGGTGTACAACAGACAACCATCTCTAAAGCATATAAGGGTGTTAAGATGTCTATGCTATGACAAAGCAGTTCAAGAAATGGACAAGTTGATGCCAAGAGCTATACCAGCAGTAATGATGGGATATGCAGCAACTCAGAAGGGTTATGTGCTCCTAAATCTCACTAACCATTGTTTTTTTGTTAACAAGGATGTTACTTTCCAAACTGTCTTTTTTATTTAGACAGGCAAGAAGCAAATATTCACCAATCTTTCTACAATCTGATGTAGCACCAGACTCTCCTCAGTTGATAGGAATTTCACATGTGCTTGACATGAGATATCATGATGCACATGACACTGTACTACCACAACCAGACATGGGAGATACAGTTGATGACACATAAGCAATCCTCTATGATGTTGAAGTTGCCGATGAATGTGCAAGTGACTTAGTTCCAATAGCTCAAGAAGCTTCTGATGATGCACAAGTGCAGCATTCATTTCCTCCACCAGCTTTCACTGCTCCACCAGTTGCAGAAAATGAGGTCAGAAAATCATCCAGAACCAAGAATCCTCCCATTTGGATGAAGGACTTTGTGTCATTGAATGTTCATGAGTTTGTTCCTTATGCTATTGCAAACTATGTTTCCTATACTGTAGTATCCCCTAAATACCAAGCCTATCTATCAGCCTTCTCCTCTATTGTAGAAGCTACCACTTTTGTTGAGGCTAATCAAGACCCTAGGTGGATTGAAACTATGAAAGCTAAAATTGAGGCACTAGAAAGTAATCACAAATGGGATATAGTTCCACTTCCCACAGGTAAAGTTCTAATTGGCTGCAAATGGGTATATAAAGTCAAATACAAGGCCTCAGGTAAAGTGGAGAGATTTAAAGCTAGGCTAGTAACTAAAGGATATAGCCAAAAGGAGGGAATTGACTACCAAGAGACCTTTTCACCTGTTGTGAAAATGGTGATAGTAAGAACTGTACTGTTTATAGCTACAGCTCAGAAGTGGCATATACATCAAATGGATGTGTACAATGCCTTCCTTCAAGGTGATCTTTTTGATGAGATCTATGTTCTCGTCCAAGTCACACCTCTATTTGAGGTTATGAAATGGTCAATACAATAGTAATACCCAACAGAGAGTCGGGGTCGAATTCCACAGAGAGCTATATGAATGAGATTTAGAAGTATATATTGTGGTGAATAAGCTTGAACTATCTTAAATTACACTTGTATATTATAGCTATAAGCACTCAAGTACCCACTCAATACCTCTCGGTAAGAGAGTGCTTTTGCCCAATTTGGCTTTCTCAAGTCCAAATAGGTATTGAACAAAACAGTTGATAAAATACTCAAGTCGGGTTTTACTATCTCTAGGTTCAACCCTTTAATTGGGACTATCAATCTCTTGATTTTATCCCAAATTCTTGTTAGCCAAATTTTTCTAGACTAAATCTTTCTTTCTCAAAAAGAGACCAAGTCAAATAGGCATGAATTAATATTTGCAATCATTAATTCTACAATCAAAAGCAAGAACAAGGCTAAATAATAAACTCCCAACCATAAACAAGTCATAAATCAAACACTCATTAGGTTTACACACTAGGGTTGGGTCATAACCCTAGTTAAAAATCTAGCTACTCTTAATCGGTATGAAAGAAAATAAAGAAGAAAAGATAATAAAACTCATATTGCAAGACTAAAAGATAAAATTCCAATGTTAAATCACCAAAGTAAGCTAAAGTTGCTTAAATTGGTAAGGAAAAACGGCTACAGGACTTTTAATATTCAAAACTTGACCTAATTTCATGAAACTAGTCTATTTATACAAAGCTAGAATTTTCGGACAAAAATGCCCTTTCGGAGGTTCTGCGACCGTACAATTCCATGTGCGGTCCGCACTTCTATTCAATCTTGACAGGAGTTGACTCTGCAGCCGCATAATTCTGGATTGCGGCCGCATCTCTCATATTCTATGGTCCGCATAATTCTTGGTGCGGCCTCACAAGGCTCTTCTGTGGCCGCACATTTCTGAGTGCGGCCGCGTAACTGATTTCTGCGGCCGCACAATTATTGTGCGGTCCGCATTTCTTTTTGAGCTTAAAATGAGACTCTCTGAATTTTAGCTCTTGCATAGCTTCTGTGGCCGCACAATAATTGTGCGGTCCGCACTTTGCACTTGGACTCTGTTAAATTTCCTTCACATTCTGCGTCCGCAGATGAAAATCTGCGGTCCGCACTTGAGCTTCTGTGCCTGATTTTTGTCCTTGAGTTCAGATCACTCCTTTTTGAGTTGGATTTCATCTTAGTGGCTCATTTTTTAATACTCCTGCAATTAAGCATATTTCATCAGTTTTAGAAAATACAATTAAATACTTTTGGACTACAACGAAAGCTAAAAGGCACTAATAAGTAGTCAAAATCCCCACGTATCAATTTACATGCAACTACCACCAAGATTTAGAAGCCAAGGGTAGTCTCAGCCAGTATGCAGGCTTCTTAAATCCCTGTATGGCCTTAAACAGGCTCCTAGGCAGTGGAATGAAAAGCTCACAGAGGCCTTATATCAATTTGGTTTTGCTCAGAGCCAATATGACCATTCTTTGTTCATCAAGAAGACCAATGAAGGCATTGTGATAGTATTAGTTTATGTGGATGACATGCTAGTTACTAGCAACTCTCTGCAGTTGATTGAGGAGACAAAGACAACTCTACATCAAACCTTTAAAATGAAGGATCTAGAAGAGTTGAAATTCTTCCTTGGTATAGAATTTGCAAGGTCTGCAGATGGAATTCTCATGCATCAGAGAAAATATGCTTTAGAGATCATTTCTGAGCTTGGCCTGAGAGCAGCAAAGCCTGTAGACACTCCACTAGAGGTCAATGTAAAGCTAATAACAAAGGATTATGATGATTATTTGGGAACTACAGGTAATACTGTAGATGAATTATTACCAGATCCGGGAGTCTATCAAAGACTAATTGGGAAGTTGTTGTATTTGATTGTGACAAGACCTAATTTAGCATTCAGTGTGCAAATGCTAAGTCAATTTCTTAAACAACCAAAAAGGTCTCATATGGAGGCTACAATAAGAGTTGTTAAATATGTAAAGAATCATCCTGGGCAAGGTGTTTTGATGTCAAGCAAAAACACAGGAACACTGGAGGCCTACTGTGATGCAGACTGGGCTGCATGTCAGCACTCAAGGAGATCTGTGGCAGAGTTCTTGATCAAACTAGGTGATTCTTTGGTGTTCTGGAAGTCTAAGAAGCAGACAACAGTCTCTAGAAGCTCTGCTGAAGCAGAATACAGAAGTCTAGCAGCTACAGTTGCAGAATTGGTATGGCTAGTAGGACTAATAAAGGAGATAAGAGTTGAGATTCAGCTGCCTGTAAACATTCACTGTGATAGTAAGGCAGCTATACAGATTGCTGCAAATCTAGTATTTCATGAACGCACAAAGTACATTGATATAGGTTGTCATTTTATAAGAGAGAAGGTGCTAGAAGGGTTAGTTGCAACCAAATATGTAGGTACAAGGGAACAACAGGTATATTTGCTGACAAAAGAGTTAAGCAGAGTTCAACATGAATATTTGAGTTCCAAGCTAGGTGTGTTTGATGTGTTTGCACCACCTAGCTTGAGGGGGAGTATTATGAAAGGGGTTGCTTAATGTGGTATTATTGTATTAGGGGTAGTTTAGACTATTTAATGATAGTTAGTTAGAGATTAATATTAGTTTGTAAAGTGTATAAATAGGGGTCATTTGTACAGTACTTGTGCAGTTAATAACAGAATATCACTTTTCTTATTTCCTCCTTCATTGCTCATCTTCTTCCTTCCTCTATTCTAGCTAGGGTTTGCTCCATCAGATCCATAGATTTAACATCATTCACCAAGCCGGGAACCTTAATATAAAAATTACGTTCTCCTTTTTTGGGAATATAACTACGAAAAACAATTAACATAATTTTACTGAGCTAATCCATATTTAGTACACAAGACTAGATCCTGAATTTTATTGATGATTTCTAAAATTCCAAAAAACAATAACAAGTATAGCACCGTAGTTATTTACTTTATATTTGGCTTATACTATTTTAGTTGTTGTGCTTTGGAGGTAATCGATTACTTTCTTATCAAGCAGGGGCATGTGTGACCTAAAGCCAAAGTTTAATGTGATGAGGCCTAAATTTTAAAAAGAAAGTTATGATATATATTTTTATTTGATGTCTAACTTTCTACCTTTTTGAGATGCAAAGTTGTTAATAATTTTTTTTATGATTGACTTTCTCTAATAGTTCCTTTTCAATTGATAATATATAGCTAAGCTAATACATTTAATCTTTCTTGGATATTGTTGATCTTAGGTAAGATTTTATCAATTATTATCTTGAAATTTTATTTGTTCTTTGAGGTAACTGTTTGTTATAAGAAAATTCTACTTTTGTACGAAAAATATTAAATATTACTTTTAAATACTGATAAATCTACAAAAAATGGGTTGGGGCCTCGCCTAAGACACAAGTCTTACTTGTGATAGCGTTAGAGCCGGCCGTGTTGTCACGTCAGAAGGGTTTAGTAATTAAGAACATAAAGATTGCTCGGTGGTTATGAGCCAAAAGCTGCATTTGCAATGGTAATAAGTAGTCCCGAATTTGGCTACTCAAACTTGCAAATGCAATAGCATTACTTTTTCCCACGTTAAGCTGAAAATGGATGCCGTGGGGAAAACAAAGACAAATCTTTGTAAAGAGCATGTTCTTCATATTTGAAAGGACAAATCCAACATAGAATGTGCCCTCAGCCTCAAGGGTCCAAAGTCAATACGGGCTATGGACATGTCTAGCTAAGTTGTTGACATTTTCATTTAAGGATAAAACACCTCCCATGGCAATGGTTACTTAATTCAGAGCCATCGAAATTAAAATCTCTGCTTTAAAACAATTTAATTCTTGTGCTCTGTTTATATAATAACTAGTGAATTTAAATCATAAAATGAGTTGTTTTGTAAATATAATCGCGATAAAGGAGATAAAATTTTCATATATGCACCAAAATTTAATTTTATAAATTTATTATAGCACAAATATAATTACGTATCTAGTTAAATCCAAGTCTCTCACCATTTCTAACATAAATAACCTACACCATTTACGATATAAAGGAAATAAATTGTAATCGATATATTCTTTCCACATAACACATTTAATTAGCGAAGAATATTAATATTTAAAAAGTAAACTTGATAAAATCATTATTTCTTCCATCCTTGAACTAATCATCTTCGACTTAACTAATTAACATTCAATGATGGTTTTCTTTCTAAGGTTGGTTCCACTACCTTTGTGTCCACATTGGCTTAGTTAAAGAGAATATGTGTAAGTATTTATTATTAACTAAACAACTATTATTGTTTATTACCCTTCTTAGAGTGAAAGAATAAAGGAAGACAGATTAATGTTTGACACACCTCAAACCTTTCTTCTGCAACTATAATTGTTTATTACCTGGGCTGTGATCGAGCCCAGGTATCGAGCCCAGATATCGAGCCCAGGGTTGACGAAGCACAGGCTCGAGCTTATGTATCGAAGCCATGATCGAAGGTCCAGCTCGAGGGCCATGATCGAAGGTCCAGCTCGAGGGCCATGATCGAAGGCAAGGCTCGAGGGCCAGGATCGAGACCCAAGATCGAGGGTCACAATCGAAGGCTCAAACTCGATGCCATGATTAAGGCTATGATCGAAGGCCTAATCTCGATGCCCTGATCGAGGCCATGACCATGTCCCAGGCTCGAGGCTTGATCGAGGCCATGACCAGCTCCCGAGATCGAGCTCCTTGATCGAGCTCCCAAGATCGAGCTCCCTGAGATCGAGCTCCCTGATCGAGCTCCTTGATCGAGCTCCCAAGATCGAGCTCCCTGAGATCGAGCTTCCCTGATCGAGCTCCTTGATCGAACTGGACAGAGCTGTAAGTTATAAAAACAGAGGACATTCGTCCCATTTGCCATTTTTGACGAACTTGAGCTTGAGCAGAGGCGACTTTTGACAGATTTTCAAGGGAAAAATATTGGGGTAAGTGATTCTAACTCGGATTTGGTCTACATATACAAGTATATCATTGTTTTCACCATAAATTAGTATTTTGAGATTTTAATTTGGGAAATTTTTAGTAATCTCATAGAAACGAATTTTTGAGATTTCGGTATTGATTCGGAGTCGGATTTGAGTGAAACTGGTATGGTTGAACTCGTAATTGAATGGGTTATAGGATTTTGTAACTTTCACGGATTCCGAGATGTGGGCCCCGCGGGCGAATTTTTAATTAATTTCGGGATCTTTTCTTTAAAATGTAGTATTTTCTTATAGAATTGATTCCTATAATATTTAGTGATTGTATCGAATTATTTTGGCTAGATTCGAGCGAGACGGAGTTGGATAATTGTGGAAAAGGCCTTATAGTGGATTAAATTGGAGCAAGACGAGGTAAGTCTCTTGTCTAATCTTGTGAGGGGGAAATTACCTCATAGGTGATTAAAATTAAATAATTATTGCTAATTGTGGGGGCTACGTACGCACGAGGTGACGAGAGTCCGTGCGTAGCTACTATTAATGCTAAAGTCCGGGTAGTTTAGGACTCAAAGCATGCCTTACTTGTGTAAATTGTATTCTTTGATTTATTTATATTAATTGATATCTATATGAATATATTGTGAATTGTTAGATAAAGATATTAAAGGATGGAAATCTCATAGGCTTGATTGTCTGTTTAAATCAATTAATTGTTAAAAGAAATTGTTCTCCTCCCGAATTTACCTTATAATAAATATACTCTCCTTCCGGAGGCACATAAGAAAATGTCCTCCTTTCTTGTGGAGCGGGCCGAACGCCTCGGCAGGATAGATGCATCTATGGATCGCGCCGCACGTCCCTCGGCAGTGTACATGACACTCTGGATCGGGCCGTACGTCCTCGGCAGAAATCGTGCTTAATAATAATAATTATACGATACTTTAATAATTTATTTCAGCTTGTGAAGCTAATTAATAAATTGAAAAATCCTTGAAATTTAATGAATTATTATTCTTGCTTGTTTAGAAATTAATTGTTACTCCTGTAAATGAGATTTAATTGATAAAATTGGAATTTATTTGAATTGAAGGAATTTAATCAATATATTGAGAATTGTTACATTTGAGGGAATTTGATTATTTCTGATGATTAAATAAATTATTGTAAATGTAAATCATGCTGATTTAAATATCCTAGTTTTATTTCAGTTATTATTATTGACCCATAGTGAGTGTCAAAGTCGGCCATCTCGTCTCTACCACTTCGAGATTAGGCTTGATACTGACTGGGTACACGTTGTTTACGTACTCATACTACACTTGCTGCACTTTTTGTGCAGGACCTGAGACAGGTACTAGTGGAGGACCTATCATCACATACCCACATCTTCCCGAGGCACAGTGATGAGCTGCCTTTCTGAGCCGTTCTGCAGCTACCAGTGTCTCTTCTTATATTTATATTCTGTCTATTTCATTTCAGACAGTATTTGGAGTTTTGTATAATCTACTAAATGTTCATGCACTTATGACACCGGGTCTTGGCACACACATTGGTAGAAGTTGGTATTTTATTATTTTCTTGGAATAAAAGTTTAACCAATATACGATTGACTTATTAGTTGGCTTGCCTAGCTGTAGTGTTGGGCGTCATCACGACCTATAGGTGAAATTGGGTCGTGACAGATTTATATTTTTGAAGAAAAAATTAAAAATATTTGAGTAGTGTAAAGTTATCCCCAAACTACATTTTATATTTATACTGTTTTCAAATTACACAAAGATCAAAATTACACAAATGAATTTGAGCTAAAATACATAAACGGAGGTGACCATCTAATCTAAGATAGGTGATTTTATGGATGATTTTGAGTTGAGTTTTATTTTCTATATGTTTAGGAACTAGAAATCATGGAAGGACCTTTTCAGTTAGTAGCACTAACTGAATAGAGGGTATCAGTAGTTTTATAGTAAATTAACATAGCTATGTATATTTTGAAAAAAATTAAATTTTAATTTAATTTTAAACGTGATAGTTAGTGATAATTTAAAGATAAAAATATTTGAATATAAATATTAAAAAAATTGCTTATGGCACGTAATATAAAAGTAATAGTTATTAACAAAATCAATAGTTTTATAATAAAATCATAAAATAAGAGGGTAGTCAAGCTTAATATTAAGTTAAGTGGCGTACTGAAAAAAGTCACTTGGTACTTTTAGGACAAAATCCAAAAATATTTAGAGACAAAATCTAATAAGAATTAAGGCAAATTAGAATTGATCAAATTTAATTTAAAGGTATAAATCAATTAAGATTGAATCCTATTTTCGTTGCAAATAGATTCCAAAACTTTCCAAAAATAAGAATTTCTATTTTAGTAATTATTTACTAACCACATAATTCATTTTCTTTCATTTCATAATTTTCTTTTAGAAACATCATGTAAAAAAAACATAGTGGAACTATTGTTGTAAAAATTTGAGATAAGATTTTTTAATTAAAAAACTATGATAAAAACCCACACTTTGAAATATGAGTAATAGAGTCAAAGTTACTACTCCGTTGAATAACTTTTATATTTATTTGTATTGTACTAGAATGTGTATGGTAAAAATGAATAGTAAATATAAACATCTCTCTCTCTCTCTCTCTCTCTCTCTCTCTCTCTCTCTATATATATATATATATATATATATATATATATATATATATATATATTAAAGGAATAAAGTTTCCAATTTTAACTAAGCCAAGTGGCAAGTTATTAACAAGACAAGTGAAAATTTATTAAGAAGCCACTTGGGAACCTTATTAAATTAAAGTTAAACTATATGTTGTACTACAAAGATTTTTCGGGAAACAAACATTCAATCATCCCATATATTTTCTATACCTTCTTATCGCTATCTCTTCCTTAATAATAATAATAATAATAATAATAAGAAGAAGAAGAAGAAGAAGAATCTATATATCTTATATTATTTTCTTAAACCAAATCAACTCAATTCTTTTCCAAAATTTTGATTTGAAAAACAAGCAAATCAAATCTTATCCAAGCTTTTGAATAGGGAAGGAAAACTACAAGGACGAAAAAAATACCTCAAGTTTTTGGTGAAGTATAAGAAAATATAAACGGATGCTCCTTTTTTGTCTATTATTGAATTAAACACTTAATAAAATATATAAAATTTTATAGTAAGAAAAAAATATATGAAGATAGGGTATAGATAGTGTGAGAGAATATAGTTTGACATAAATTAATAAATAAAATAAAGATGATAAATAAATAATACTGCATATTATTATTAGTAAATTTAAATATTAATATGAGCAATAGAATAAAAGAATGAAAGTAAATAAAAAAAAACTATATCTATATCTATATTAAAGGAATACAGTTGCCATATATATTGACATTATGGTTAAGCCAAGTGGCAAGCTATTAAAAATCTACTTGGCAATATTAAGGAGAGGGATATTGTCAAATAAGGAAAAATCGGTTAAGACCTATATATGCAATCCCATTTACTAAATTAAATTTTTTATTATTTAATTCTGTTTTGAATCTTATATCGTAATGATAAAATAATAATAATCTATATATCTTATATATATTTATTTTGTTAAATCAAATCATATTCAAAACTTATCCAAACTTTTGAATTGAAAAATAAAATAAATCAAATCTTATCCAAGCTTTTGAATTGGATAAAAAACTCCAAAGATGGAAAAAATACCTTGAGATTTTGGTAAAGTATAAAGTATGGGCATATGCACTTTTATTTATGTTATCTATTATTGTATTAAACACTAAATAAAATAAATATATAAAATTTATAATAGGGGAAACTAAGAGGGGAATTAGAGATAGTGTGAGAGAATTTATACTTTGAATTAATTTAAAAATAAAATAAAAATAATAAATAAACATACTCAAAAAGTATTATTGATAAGGAAATTTTTTCTATATATATATATATATATATATATATATATATATATATATAGTTAATAAATAGAATTCATAATTCCATATTGAATAATACAAAAATATAAAAAAATATTATTAGGATATTTATACATAAGATAAGGATATTATATATATAACATAAAATAAAAATTATTAAAAATATTGGTAGATATTTTGCAAAAATAATAAAAGGCTTATCTCTTTTAAGTTTTGATGAATTAAAAATTATAATTTAGTAAAACAAATATTAAATTATTTAATAAAAAACTAATCAACCATATAGTAGAAAAAAATGAATGAAAAGAGGGAATAAAGATAATATGAGAATATTTATACTTTAGATCAATTAAATATAATAAAAGGTACGTAAATAGTACTCAAAAAATTTATTGACAAATTTAGACAATTAAAGATTTAAACAGTATAATATAAATTTAAAAAAGTAAAAATATTTTTAGAGTAAGAAAATATATATCTATTTTATATTAAAAGAAAAATAGTGACAAAATATTAAAAAAAATTGACAAGTTAATAAAAAGTTACATTAGTAAAAATAAATAATACAAAGTACTTGCTAATTTATTAAACAATTAAATAAGGATCAAATAATTTATTTGATTACCATATGATGTGTATCCTTTAAATTTATATAGATTTTGTTATATTTATGCACACTGCATTACAAAATAAAATAGCAACTAAATTTTATTAAACAATATTATATATCATATTATAATTTCATAAGACTAATACTCTATCAAAATATCCGCGCACCGCGCGGTTCTAATACTAGTTGTCAAAAAAAGGAGAGAAGAGATAAATACAATACGATACGATACGATACATTATGAAACAATACATAACAACCATCCAACCAAGCTGTAAGTGGCATAATTAAAAATCCTTCAAACGGAAAATTATTGCCGCAACAACGGTAGCCTCACTCGCCACCTTTTTCTTTAATTACTTAAACCTAAACTGAACAAAAGATAATAATAATAAACCCAAATGCATAAGTAACCAACAGAAATTTAAAGACCTAATACTTGAATTCAAAATGATTAAATTTCAGCAAAACAAATGATTAGATATTTAGATTATCGTAAAGGGCGAAGTCAATATTTGAAATTTATGGATTGGAGACTTTGAGATTTTAAATTCTTTAAGTTATTGGGTTCTAAATTAATACTATACATATTATTTCTTAAGACAAATACATGATTGAGGAAAATATATTACCGAGCATCTTTCAAAAAGTATTTAAGAAAATGATATTAATTCTTGTTTATTCCATATATAGCACATTCTTTTACAATATTAGCACATGATAAAGATTATGTGCACATTTAATGAATAACATAAATTATGGAATCAGTTTTATCCTTATTTATCTTCTTACATTCTCTCTCCTCCTATTTTCTATTATAAATTTTAGTTGCTAGATTTAGAATTCAAATCTCTCTCTCTTTTTCTTTTCTAAATTTCTTTCCTTTAATTTAGCACTTTAAAATATTCTTTGAATATTTATATGAATAGTATAAATAAAATATTTCATATACATTATTTACACATATATTATACCCCATTATATATACACACACACTATTATAATACCATGTATATATTTAATTATCAACTATTATTAATTGAAAACACTATATATATATATATATATATATATATATATATATATATATATATATATATAATGGCTTGAATTGTTATTATAATCGGCTTACCTAGTCTTAGAGACTAAGTGCCATCACGATACTTGTGGTGGGATTTTGGGTCGTGACAACTTCAAATAAAACTTTATACCAATAGTACATATAATTATACTATTTAATTCGATATTGTTTGACAAAAACTTGCACGGTCATGTTAATCTGCAACAAGTAAGATACATAAAAATTTTCGAAAATAAATGTACGATATGTTTTCAAAATGAAATAGAGTCCATTCATCTCATATGTCCATTAATCTCTAGCAAGTAGCAACAAAAAACGCTCTAATCTCTTCGTTATTGTTCGGCGCTAATTTAGGAAGTGTATTAGCTTAAGGAGAAGAACCGGAACACTTTGGATTATTTTAGGAATTGAATGCTTCGGATTTTTTTAAAACATGATTCTAGATCCATATTTATAGCTTGCTGCTAAAAATATATTTATTTAGCTGCTTGTTTGGTAAAATACCTATTGTTGCTAGGTATCTGAAAAAATTTCTTAACAATTACAAAGTAAAAATACCTTTTGGGAACATATACCACTTAACAATTACAAAGAAAAATTCATATTTTCTGAGAACTTAACCAAGTAATCCTCCAGGCCATTGGAAATGGTCATTACCAACTTTTGAAATTAAAATAAGAAGAAACGGATCTCCAGAAGATGTAATAAACCTTAGAAACAATATATTAGCAGCCAAAAAAGGAGCAGAATTTTTTTAATAAGAGTCATGATTAGATTTTAGGTTGAGTTAGGTTCAAAGTCTATTTGTTCTGACACGTTCAAAAACTTATTAAGTACTCCGTAGTTTTCTTGGTTGTTAATTAAAACTCTCAATTAGGGGTCGTTTGGTAGGGTATATAAGAATAGTGTCAAATAAGGTGTATTAGTAATGCAACGATTAGTAATGTATGGGTTACTAATGCAAGCATTAGTTATGCAGAGATTATTTCTTATCCACTGTTTGGTGTGGTATATTAAGAATAAAAAGTATTGCATAATTTAAGAAAATTAGTTGTTTACAAACATGCCCTCCATATTCTTTAGCTTTAAGGGACTTTAAAGACAATTTTATCTTTAACCATGCTAATATATGCATTAAGAGGTCGTTTTGTAGCTGGTTAGGAGAAAAGTTATCCATGTATTGGGGCAACATAACTTATACAATGTTTGGTAGCCATTAATTATTTTGTACAAAATTCAACATAACTAATACCATGTTTGGTTGTCATTTACAATTCTACATAAATAATGCATGTATAAGTTATGAATCAATCTGTGTATTATTTTATGCGGGGTAGAAGATGGAATAACTAATACATGTATTAGTAATACATGGATAAAATATTAAAATGACAAATTTACCCCTATCATTTTACACATAAAGGTTCCTTCTATAGATTGATCTGTATCAGTATCAAACCCTTTGGAGAACAAGCATGGAGATATTGATGCCTCACTCCTAGGTTCTTCCTCTTCTCAATCTATTAGAGACAAAATCAGTAAATAATTATTTTACTTTAAAATTTATATAATTTATATAATTTATATCAATTTCTAATACAACAAACCAATATTCAAAAACAATAATCCCTGCGTAACTAATTCATGTATAACTAATACCTGCAAAATTAATCCCTGCATTACTTATTCCTGCATAACTAATACATGCATAACTAATACATGTATAACTAATACCTGCAAAACTATAACCAGCAACTAAACGACCCCTAATAGTCTTGGCATTACTAATATCATGGTTTGCTATGTATTAGTTATACATAGGATAATACCAAATATGTTGTATAACTAATACTTGCATTAGTAATACATAGGTTGAAAAAGCATAGCAAATAAGGAATTAGTAATACAAAAAGCTAATGCATACATTATTTTTTCGGATACATCCTACCAAACAACTCATTACTTTCCCTTTGGGGGACTGCCTAATATATTTGTTTTTAGTTTGTGATTGGATATACAAATAATGAAGGGTGTGTTTGGTACGAAGGAAAATATTTTTCGAAAAATAATTTTTAATTTTCCCATGTTTGGTTGGCCTAAATGTTTTGGAAAATATTTTCCTCATGAACTCATTTTCCTCCAATTGGAATAAAATATTTTCCCTATTAAGAGAAGGGAAAATATTTTTCAAAACTCCTTCTCAACCTTCCCCACCCTATTCCCATCCCCACCAAACACTAAAAAATATTTTCCATTCACCAACCAAACAAGGAAAAATAAGTGATAAAACCACTCATTTTCCATAAAAACACTTTCTAGGAAAATATTTTTCATGGAAAATATTTTCCTTCGTACCAAACACAACCGAAATGTTTCTTGTTTTTCCAAGAACAAGCCAAAATATTTTGTTTTCTTCAAGCCAATAACTGAACATATTGTTCCACAACATTCATAGGCATAATGATTTCTTGAATGCTTCTACTTATGTAGATGAAGTTTACTATATCTATTGAAAATTCCCAGGATACCATTGGAAATACCCATCTTATATGATATGCACTAGATCCTCAAACTTTTTCCCGCTATACCCAACCAATTCTCAAGGGAAAAAGCTATAGCATTACATTTTAACAGACAAATTAAAGCTAGGTATCTACATCTTTACGAGTAAGAAATGCTCGACGTAAGGTCCTTAGCGGTGCAAAGCCTTAGTCATGTGCATTATTGCCCAAGAGTTCAGAAAACTTCTTTTTCTCTCCTAATTCTTGATCATGCCCACACCCAACATGAACCTAAAAGAAGGGGAGAAGAGTGAGTGTGTGTGCGCGCGTGTGTATTTGATAACTGCGTATAAAATTACAGAAAAAGGGCAACGGTATTATCACTATATCAAAGATGACTACTGAAGGAATACAGACTTCAAGAACCAACAAAGATCATGCATCATCTAAAGATTCAAAAGAGGGGAAAATTTACAAAAATGAGATAATGCATGATTCAATGATCTCTCTTCAATTAATCACTTTTGAAAACTTTTTTCTGTTTTTTAATCTCCGAGAAATGCTGTAAATCTCAGCACCTTGATATTGTTTCTCATATGCTCTTCCATCTCAACTCAACATGTATGACTCCATTCTTTGAATCTATTAGATGGTATTTCTCATTTATTCGTCCATTGTGAACTACATCATCAAGGTTGATGTCGACATGTCCAAGCGACTCCTGAATAAATTAAGGACAAGAATCAGCCAATTAACTTTTAAATGTAGGGAGAAAGAAAAGGAGAAGAGTCACATGCATGTAATTTTAAAGTACCTTTGAACGGAAGCTGATGCCATTTCGCTTACTCAAAACCTCTAAATGGATTTTCTCATGGACAGGAGGATCTTCGAGCATAAAATGGAACTCTTCACACCATTGAGGATCACGAGTTTTCTTAACCATCTGAATCAACAAGAATTATGCGAGTCAATGATACAGACAATACAAAGCGAACCAAGAATGATGAGTTTCTAGTAGTTATCTGTTCAATATTTCAAATTATCGTGTCCCCAAGATTGTTCTGGAGTTCCGCGGCTAACTATACTAGTTGATGTCTTTAACTTACGTTATCCTTTGATCAAGTCGTTACCAAAATCATAAAAAAGGGGTTAGATTGTTTGTATATCAGATGTTACCTTGGATTTTCTCTTTTCCCCTCTGAAAAATATGACCACATATGGATTATTGTGGCGTGAGCCCTCTACATCTTTCGCTCCTTGGACAGTAACAAATAGCAAACCTGCTCCCCTTGGACTATCATTACCGGATATCATTTCCAACCCATTCTCCTTCCAACTGAAGCTATTTAAAGGCCCACTCATACCATCAGTATCCTCTCTGAAAGGAGCATATGTCAGCTCAACGACAATCTGCCCTCTCTGCTTCTTGTCATGTGCAACACTTATACTTGAGCTTTTAACTAAGTCTAGAGTGAACTCCTTTGTTTCATTTGGAATTAGAAGCTTCAAAGGAAGTAATTGTGACCCCAGCCGGTCGTGTGCTCCCACCTGCATATGTAGAAGTGCAGCACATCAGCAAAATGCCACTTTAGTTCACCTTATGGAGAAAATCCTTGTAAAATGTATGTCATTCTTAGACCTTTAAATAATAACTAGAAGTCAATACTTTCAAGAATTAGTGGCTGCTGACACTTTTGCAGCCACTAGCAGTTATATTTTCAGGTTAAAGCTTCTCTCTTGATGAACCATTACCAATTAGGAGACAACTGCTCCCTCCGTTTTACTTTATGTGGCACTATTTCCTTATTGGCCTATTAAAAAAAAAAGAATGATACATTACCATTTTTTGAAATAATTTAATTTCATACTTTCCATTTTACCATTAATGGCATGTTTTTTTAGCCACATAAGTCTCATGGTATGGTTAAGACCACAAGTTCTAAAAGTTTTTCTTTCTTTTTTAAACTTTGTGCCCAATCAAATTACGCCACATAAATTGAAACGGAGGGAGTATCAAATTTTCTTCTCCAAATTTCAGGTATCTTCAAGCTCAAATTGGAAATGGTGGAATTAAGAAGAATGGGTGAAAGACGAACCTTGTCCCAATCAATGACGTCTAAGTGAAGAATTTGGGACTGTGGATCCTTCACAGTAAGCTTGAAGCTTTCATTCCACTCAGGATTCAGGTTTTTCTTCTTGATGGAGGTTTTTCTAGAAGGCAGGCTGTCTCCACTCAAGCTTAGCTTAACATAAGGATCAGATAATCCCAGTAAATCCATCTTCAGGAGTTTCATTGCTCTAACCACTTTAACATGCAATATCCCCACAGGCTTCTTTATGCCCACTCTTTAAGTAGCAAAAGATAAAGTCATGCAACTATATGAAGAGCAACACCAAATAAAAAGGTAAAAGCACGAGATCTTCAATAAGAAGTAAGAGAAACAAGAGAATGGTTTCTCACAATGAAGCATCAAGAACTGGTATTTCAAGAGTTTGAGGCCAGTGATAAAGGACTGCCACTTGTTTCTTTATAATCTCCTGCCAAAATATAAGAAACGTAGCTGTAATATTGAGTGGAACAAACACAAAGAGATGCTAAGAAAATTATCCAGTAATCTAGTACCTGAACATATCGATAAAGGCCAGGGATTGCCATAACATCCCCACCGAGAACCTTCAGTCCGAAATCAACATGTGGCTGAACAAAACAAAAATTTACATTGTTCAGTGACCTCGATATCCATGCATGAAAAGGCGAAAAGGTAATAGCCGAAAATATTCAGATTACCTTCTCCATCAAAGATACCATTATATTAGCAAAACATGGAAAACTGGGTACAAGAGGTTTCAAAGTAACACGTGGTGCGACGAAAATTTGTAAGTCCACCAACTGGAAAGAAGATTCACCAGTATGTAAATTAGCACATTACTCAGAAACTATATTACTTCTACATTATTTTCGGTAGGATTCTTTCTGTGATATTACTGACCTGCAATTTGATCTGTAGATTCTGTAAAGATGATGAAGTTACCACCACCACGATGTTTGGGTTGCCAGCCCATTTAATTGCTGGTTCCATCACTAACTCCCTCTCATTTGTCTCGTATACCTTGAGACCTGCCAATATGTGAAGTGAGAAAGAAAATTAATTTTACTCTACAATGTTCAGAGGATAATGAATCTGACTGAGAACTGAATTAAAATTGTCTGAATTTTCTTCTGAAACAAAAAATATATCAGCATCCATCAAAAATCTTGTGAGAATTTTAACTCAGAGACACTTCAAATATAAGATATCATTTAACTTCGGATTTCTTTTGAAAATCTCTTTGCTATATCTATGGTTGTCAAAAAATATGAGATTGGTATGTGTCCCTTGTTTTCAATGTAATTGGATAATTTAACAACTTTAACATTCTCTTCTTTTGTTAATTACTCCTGTGTGAGATCCTAAATAATAATATAGCAGCAGGAAAAAGTCATAACAAAATAGAGAAAATAGAAATTAGTTCAAGGAGAATTAGAGAAACTGACCTTGAAGTACTGGCGGAAGAGTTCCGGGGTTTAGGGTCACAAAATCAATTTTTGTTATTGTATATTGCCCTATGTATTCTGCAAATATGGGCTCTGCGACGCTTCTAATTGTGCTACAAATAGCCTGTACGTTAGATAGACTAAGTAAATCAACAGAGTGCATCTTGGAAAAGACTGAAATACTAGAAGTTTAAAGATACCTTGTCAAGGAAAGGCCACATATTCTGAAGAAATTTGTTTAACCAGTCTACCTGCAACACAAGCCATTCATTTATATAAATGGAAAGAAAGCAAATAAAATAGAATGAAAGGAAATACGTACTCGATCATAATCTGGACTTTTAACCCACAATGGAATATCCGGAATAAGATCTTGTAATGCATCTGTATCAAGCTCACAAAGAGGACTGACAACAGGATCCTGAACTCATTACAATAAAGTCAGTATCATAATTTTCAAAATGATTTAAGATCAAGAATGCGAAAATGTGAAATTCATACTGGTGGATTTACTTGAGTTCAGTTTTATGATGACTGGATGCAGGAAATTTAAGACTGCAATAGTTACTGAGGAATTTTCGTAAGCCAAGAGAAGGTTTTTCCTTTGCTCAATGCAATCAAATCACTACATTCTACAAGGCACATATTTCTCTTGTTTGACAATCATTGCCATCTTACAGTATTGTGTTCCATTAATCTACTCATTCTTCATTTGTTCTTTTAATCTACCTTTTTTGCTTAATGAAAAACATATTCATGAATGTATAACATATTGGTAAACAAACAGTATTTTACTATAGTGATAGGTCAGATAGTAGTTATCAGATGATAGTAGAACTTCTATTGTACTTAAATTTCAGATTAAAAAAGCCAAAACTTTCTTTTTGCCACTTCTCTTTGGTGTCAAGTTGGTGGAAGCAATCATTTTACTTTGAGTTTGAGCAAGTTCATATGTGAATTCAGAGAATTGTTCATTCGAGTTGTAAGCACATATTATATTGTTTGTCGAATGTTATCACATTCAGATATTGATGCATATGTAAAGACTTTGAAATCACTTTAAATTGATTGCCAGTTTTCTTCCTTTTCTATCCCCTTTTTCTAACATCATCTCACTAGCTTTTTTTGAAAAATCAACCGTACCAACTCAGCCTATTAACACACATAAATGGAGTTTTTTTGTATGCACAAATAACAGGTCCACAAGAAGTTCTAGACAATCAATGAAGTATCATATCCAATCAGCAGTACAGCAAAGCTATGATGATCAAGCTATTTGAGCTAAATTTAACAGAAGTAAAATTGAAAGAATATAAAAACATCAAACATATGCACAAGTAATTCAAGCACACATAGAGATGGCCAAACACCAAAATAAAACCAAAATAATTAATCTTTTGCAACTCTTTAACTCTTGTTATTAAATACCTCAACGTCAGTGGGTTCAGAGTAGATGAAGAAATAAAATCCAATAAAAACACCAAGCAAGAATCCAATTCCAAAGCCAAGAATTCCTAAGAGACTGCTCAGTAATCCCATTTCGTTACAGTACCCCCTCCAAACTCCAAGAACATCAATTAATTCTTGCTGCAAATTAAAAGCCAATTCAGAATACATCAAGAAATTGAAAAATAAAACATTTACATAACGAAACAAAACAAAACAAGAAGCGAAAAGTGGGAATAGAAGTAGTCAAGAATGGGATGGCATCGATAGAATCAAAGAGAAGAAAGAGTACTTGCAACAGAGACTGATTCATATGAAAACACCCAAAGCAGAAACACAAAGTATTTGCACCAAAAAACAATGCACTCTGCTGCTGCTAATTAAGCGTTTACGTGAACTTTGTCTTTTCGGCCTACTTATATATGGGGAAGAAGAAACTTGTTCCATCACCACTTCTGTTAAATGACAATTCTGTCCCTGTTTGTTTTAAATACTCCCTCTTCTCCTTTTTATTTTTACGTTTAGGTTTGACACACTAATTTTTATTTTTATTTTTAAAAAAAGGACCACATTTACTTTTTTACTATTTAAAATTGTTCAAAGAATAATTGATCCCTATATTTCTTGGTAAATAACTTAATCTTTAATCAAGTGCACCATTCAACCTTCTTGGAGCATGAGTGCTCACAGTTAATATTATACCAATTTAAAAAATATATATATATAAAATATTTAAATTTACGAAAAGACCATGAATTTACGTGCCCCATAATTATACATATAAATCCGCCCTTGTTTTCATCCACTCACACTCATCTCATTAGCACATCGTCTCTTATTTTCCCTTGACACTATCAAAGCTCCAATATGAGATGTATTGTCTAAATTCTTCGAGAAAAAAAATTCAAATATTAGGTATATATAAAAAAATTTATTTCCCTCTTTTCTTCTTTTATATTTTTTTGGCCTTTTCGGTTCCCTAAATTTTTCCAATTTCCCTGGTCTCTTCCTTTACTTTTTTTTTGGGTTTGGGGGGGGGGGGGAGGGGGGTCTTCGAATCCTTGTTAAAACAGTTTTTTCATCGAAAATCGATATTTAAAACTCTAAAGTTAGAAATAGGCTATTGGCCTGATATACTTGGACAAAAAGGTACTTTTCTCTTGTTTTCTCCACTTTATTTTTCTATCAAAACAAAAGCACTAACATTCTATTAAATACAATTTTCCTTATTTCAACTCAATATATATCTCTTCTTTGTCAATTTCATGAATCTTTGTTCTCTTATGTGGCTAATTTATAACAGATTAACTACATCTATATAATAACGGGTAGTATGGGATATTATTAATCTAAATTGGATTTTAGACCTTCAAGGATCGTCCATTTATTTTGTAATTTGCACTAAATCATAGCCTTTGTTCAAGCCGGGTATATTCCTATGCTATACTATTTACGATTATAATACTATTTTGAACTATTCTTATAGCAATGTAAACAAAACATTTTAATAGTCATTGTGAAGGAATAAAATAAAGCAATTTGTTGCTTGTGGCGAAAAAGCAGAGGCCTTGTTATGAGAACGTATCTAAAATATCTTATGTTTACTTAGACAAGAGATTCCTAGGTTTTTGGCAAATTTTTCTTTTTTATTTTTTCTTTTTTTCAACTTTTGTCAAAATCACTTTTTAAAGATGAAATATCGGTGCATTAAGCTGTATAATAAAGATTGACTTAAAGTAAGCATTTACAAAAGTTGCATTTTCGTTGTAAAGCCACCACTTGGAATATTGTGATTTATGATAAATGCCCTTGGGATAGGTTTATATTGGTTATAGAAGCCTTGAAATTTAATGCAATTGATTAACGAATTAGTTGTACATGACGTTAAAATCAATTGCACATTTTCATTTGCATATCGCTTAAGTTTTGGCACCCCATTAAAAAATTTATTACTTCTATCGGTCCACAATAAGTGATTTTTTGGATGTTTTCATACAGATTAAAAAATTTACTTTTTAACATTAATTAACAATAAAATTGACCATATTAACCTTTACTATCTCTTCACATAAACACCTCTAACACATACTCCAACATTATTTACTCCAAGGACAATGTAAGAAAAAAATAATTAATTCATTCTTGAAATCTGAAAAAATTACTTATTTTAGACTACAAAAAAAAGGCCAAAAAATCATTTATTATAGACCGGAGGGAGTAGTAATGTTATTTAACTCAACTCCTCTTTATCTCTTCTCGTAATGTATTATAACTATTCAGAGATATTTTAGAAAAATGTAGATATGAAAAAATAATAACTAATATCTTTTTGATTTTTTAAATTAATACTTATTTTGGACCAAATTATTTGGTTAAAATTAAAATGACATCTATAAAAGACCGGAGGAAATATTATGTGACTAGTCTTTATCATGATTAAAATTCTTGATAGAATTAATCGGATTTCTGTAAAATCAACTTTCTCTAAACATTACAATTTCTAGTTGATGTGTTTCTTTCTTGCTGTACGACTATGAAATTTTGTGACATGCTCTATGCAATTTTCAAAAATTGGGCCCCGCGTATGTGCCTTCATAGCTAAGAAATAAATTAAATATCTCATTTTATTGTGTTCCATTATATTCAAAAATTTTGAGCAGTCAAATTAGATACCAAATTGATGACTAATAGCTCTATAAAATCTAGCCATTTAAAGTTTGATGACCAAGTTTCGAGTTCTTTTTCTTTTTTGCTTATTAGAGCCATCATTTGAGAAGATAAAGTCAAAAGACGGACCTAGCGTATTCAGGAGCGAGTTCAATTGAACTCATCATTTTAATAATCGACCATAGAGATATATTTTTGTATGTATGAGTAAGAAGTAGTTTAAATATTACGATTTTGAATTTATATTTTCAAAGATCTTAGAACCTGAAATCTATTAAGCTTAGATTTTTAATTTATCTTTGAGTAGAACAAGTCGGGAGGGAAAAGAATGGAGAGATAAAGTCACTTGAACGATTGTTTTTCTTTTTAAAGAAAAAAATGTTTTCCTAGTTCAAACTTCTCTAATGAAGAGTCATTTTAATAGATTTTCTTGTTTTGGTTTACAAGTATAAATTATATTTTGATGACACATAGGTCTTGCCTTTTTTTATTTTTTTGATATAGGTTTTGCCTTCGTATCAAAAAACATATTTTACTTTCGCAAGAATATTCTTAAGAAAAAATCCATCACACAAAAGAATGAAGGAATGACGAACGAACTATATGTAATAAAGATCAAAGAACAGCCCAATTCAGTCGACAAAAGAACTAGGGAAATAAAGAAAAAGAAAAGAGAAATAGATCTCAAGAAAAAGAAAAGGAAGAGAAAAAACAAGAATCTAGATAAAGAAAGGGAAACAGTCCAAATTTACTATAGTCTACATCTCACCTCCGATTATAGTATTCGGCCAAATTTACCCCTACCGTTATACTATTTGGCCAAATTTATTTATACAACAAACTTTTCAAAATTAGCTATCAATCCGTTAGGTGACCCAGAATCTCCCAAATTATTTTAGTTAAATCACTTATTCTTCTTCTCGATCCACTATTTTCAAAATAGTTGACATTTACCTACTTTCTTAATTAAAAAAAATAATAGAAAGAAATATTAAAATAATGCAGCAGTTAGTAAACAAAGTATAGTAAATTGAAGAATTTAAATTAAGTAGCTTGTCTAAATTTTAAAAGTATTTACAATACCCCCAACTTTAATGAATTCGTTCCACCAAAGGTATGAACACTTTGCAAGTATTAGTGATAGAAGATGAAGTTCCTTTGAAATTTTGCGTTGTCGAATTCAACTTTACATTAATCAAATGCCTACGCATTGTGCACTCTTAAGTTAGTCGACCGAACTCTATACTAGCTAGACAATTACAAAATATATTCGAATATACATGTACATACATGATGAGTAGCCGCATATAATATATAACAAATAGACCCACAGAATTCTGCGGTGTGAATATGGTTGAAAAATTATTAAATTTTTAAACCAATTCCAAAATTATTATCACAAGAAGAGAAGTGAGTGCAATGGTAATTAAAAATATCCATGGATAATTTGTATAGTTTAGCACCTTTAGCATTCACATTGATAGTAATTTCTGAAAATAGTGGATCAAGAAGAACAAGTGATTTAAATAAAAGAAATTTGGGAGATTTTGAGTTACCTAACGGACTAAGAGGTACTTTTTAAAAGCTTACTGATGGTGGAGATAAATTTGGCCGAATAATATAATTATAGGGGTAAATTTGGACCTTTTCCCTAAAAGAAATGAGAAAAAAGGGAATACACGTACGTAAATTCTGTATCAGACAGAGAAGATGCCTTTGGAGAAGGTCATAAAGGTTTAACGCAACATTAAAATATTATCATATATAGGGTGTGTTTGGTATGGAGGAAAATATTTTTCATGGAAAATTTTCTATGGAAAATATTTTCCTAAAAAATGTTTTCATGGAAAAAGAGTAATTTTATCACTTATTTTCCCTTGTTTGGTTGGTGAGTAAAAAATAATTTTTCAAAAAATATTTTCTAGTGTTTGGTTAGAGATTAGAAAATATGTTTTTAGAAAAATATATTTTTATGCTACTCTCCTCATCCCCTTTCCCCAAGTCCCCATGTTTCCTCCCCCTTCCTTGCTCCCCCCAATACCCAACATTTTCAAGACTCTATTTTTTCAACAATTTAATTATTCTTTTAAAAATTCACACAAATCCAAAGGAACTAATATGCTGCTTTACTTTTTGTTACGCAAAACAACATTGAAATTTATGCTCCATAACTATAAAAGAATACTCTTTTTTGGTTGAAAAAGAAAGTACTCTTTCTCCAACATGAAAATAAAGTAATTATTTTATTGAAATAAAAGAAAATACATTTTCTATATCATGAAAAGAAAATACTCATTTTGTTAAAATGAAAAAAATATTTTTTCTATATCATGAAAAGAAATTACTTTTTTGTTGAAATGAAAGAAAATACTTTTTCTATATCATGAAAAGAAAATACTCATTTTGTTGAAATGAAAGAAAATAATTTTTCAACATCACGAAAGAAAGTACTTTTTCTTTGTATCATGAAAATAAAATACTCATTTGTTGAAATAAAAAAAAATCTATCTATAACATTAAAAGAAAGTATGATTAATAACATTTTTATTTAGGGTGGGGGCGGGGTGAGGTGGGGGCGGGTGTGTGGAGTAGGTTGGTGGGGATGAAAAATTGGGTGGGGAAGGATGAAAAGAGTTTTGGAAAATATTTTCTCTTTTCTTGGCAGGGAAAATATTTTCCTCCAATTGAAGAAAAATGAGTTCTTGGGAAAAATATTTTCCAAAATATTTAAATCAATCAAACATGAAAAAAATATTTTCCGAAAAATACTTTTCTTCGTACCAAACACACCCTTAGAATTCTTTTGAAACATCCCCTCGTGGAAGAAAGAAACAAAGAAATACTAGAGACCACACGTTTAGGATTGTAGATAAATATTTGCAAAAAGACAACACTGTAAAATACTTCTTCCACGTCTCTAAGGTACAATTTTAACAAAAGATTAAGCTCTACGCACCAATTGGGTAAAAATATTTATACATAGATTACTTAATTATAAGGGGACTACTAGTAAATAATTATAATAAGTATAATTGGTAACCTAATAAAAATTTTAACTTACTACCATAGGTAACAACTACATTGATAGTCATTTTTGTTGGGATCGAAATAACAAGGCGTCATGCTGAAACTAGCAAAGTAAATTTTGAACGACGATAAATCCGACAACAAAGAAAAGTATATTAAAAGAGGTATGATATTTTAATATGATTTGGTCGATTGACCTACATATAAGAAAATAATATAACAAATATAAAAAATTATCGAAAAAATAATCTTCCCCTAATGAGATTCTTTTAATGACTACATGATGAATGCTATTGTAGTGTTGTCATATGAGAAGGAAGAATCTTTGATTTATAAAATTGTGAAACTTCTTCCAAGAAAAGGATCTGTCAAATATGAAGAGATCTATATTTTCTTTTTAGGAATAGTAAGTCAATTATGGTTAATATTTTGTCTTTCCCTCAAGTAAAAAAAAACTCAAACATGGTAAGGAAGTCAGGGCAAACCCTTACAATTCTCCCAGTTTGCTTGAGTTTCTTGACAAAATTTGATTGCCGTCTTCACAATCTTCATCACTGTTGCTTGTCATAATTAAAAGTGGGTATGAGTTGAAAATAGGAGCCTTGTGCATAAGTGAACACGAGTTGAAAATATTGGAGCCATATGTTAAAAGTGAAATCCTGCATTAAAAATTAACAGGGTTAAAAGTGGAACTAATATTGTGGATGTTATTATAATGTTGTTGCACGAGAAGGAAAATCTTTAATTTGTAGAAGTGTGAAACTTCTCCTTTAGTAAAAAGATCTATCAAATATGAAAGAGATTTTTATTTTCCTTTTAGGAAAAGTAAATCAATTATAGTTAATATTCTGCCTTTTCTTGGAGTAAAGGAAAAATCCTAATATGATACAAAAAAAAATGGCAAATCCTAACAATCCTTCCATTTGATCAAAGACATTCAAGCCGAAGTAATTCAACTTACTCAAAAGGAGAAAAGCGTTAAGCATCCTCAACTATAGCTCCAGAAGGCTCTAGTTCTGTGAGTTTTTACTGAAGGTATTACCTATAGGCTATAATAAAATGAGTGAAAATAGTTGTCAACGCTTCTTAGCTAAGATCAGCTTGCTTAATTAGTAAGAAATTCTCGTAATTTGTCTCAGTAAACAAGGAATTTTGGTCAATCTGATTCTAGAAATTGAAAAATCAAGCCTCCACTAATTTGGCTTTTTTAAGTAATTGGTCAACATGTTAAGGAGTTAGCACACCAGATCCATTCACAAACACACGACACAGTATGATGCATTGAGACAGTCCAAAATGTCAATAGCCTAATCAAGAATAAGCTATGTCTAATTCCAATAGTCAAAAAGCAGACAACATCATGAACAAAAAAGGCAGATTATTGCTGACATCATTATTATGACAAGTGAATAAAATCAAATTTGCTAGTCCAAATTGAGCAACTTTAAAAACTTTTCATCTACTATTACCCCATAGTTAGGAAAGTCTCATTTTTACCCTTGACCTTTAAAGGAGCTTCAAATTGACAACTTGATGGTATTTTTAAATCATAGTAAAAGGTGGAGGGATAAATTGGGATAAACCCTTTTTCGAAGAATATAGACACGTGGAGTCAACCCATTTCATGCTGGAGCTCCATAAATAGTAAGGGCAAATATGAGACGATTTGCTAACGATAAGGGTATGAATGAACAAAAATGTAATAGTGGGCAAGATTGAGCAATTTCGTATAGTACATGAGCAAATTTTGACCTTTATGACAATAGACATTCTTGGGCAAAAAGAATTCAAGATCATAGTTCATATAGCATCCCCCTACAATCTCATAATCTGAAAATTACATATGGTCTATCATCAGCACTAAATTGAAGTCTGAAAGTGCAATGAGAAGTTAGGATGCCTTTGCCAAATGATCCTGCTGTGAATGCCAAGCCACAACATCTTTGTATGATAAGTTACCTCCGAATATATTCAAAGCACTGCCTACGGTGACATCCACACGCCCCATGCCTGCAACTTTGATATTTTCCAGATCATCCATTATAGTAACACCTCCAGCATATGTTACAGGAGTCTGATAGGAACATGAAGATAATTAGGTCACATAATATATTAAAGAAATAGCAAACCGAAAAGCACAATAGCATAGTACTAGGCTGCTACAAAGGTAAAAGTGTGCAACGAAAGGTTCAATAATGTTTCATCATAGCCCATACATGCATTAGGCTTGAGATTGCACACATCCTCTCAGGATATTTCTGCATGGGAGCTAAATGAGTATGATAACAATGTAACAGGTCTCTGCGCTTAAAGACAGATCATGATTCGTCAACCTTTCTAGATAGTAAAAGCAAATGAATGCAGGAAAAGAAGTGTTACTGCCATGTCTAGATGAGCACTGTCTAATGCAACCAATTTATACCGTCCCAAAAAATTGAGTGAATTTAGAAAGGATAATGGGGAAAACATATACACATAGGTCAAGAATCATGCCAGGCACTTACAGGGGAGTACTTGCCAAGCAATGCCACAAGTTCCTCATCTATTCCCAGCCTGAGGTACAAAAGAAGCAGAATGTCACGTTTGCTTAATGAACAGTGACACAAAAGCATGTCCCAATTTAACTAATCCATTGTTCTTCATATTAATATCGCATTCTAGTGTGTTATATTTTGAGAATGCAGCAGAAGGAGATACATGTAACAAAATTCAAGATCTTCACTTTTTCTTTCCAGCGATACTCAACAGCCAACAATTATAGTGGATTACAACAGCATACTTTTCTTCAAGCAGAGACAAATCAAGACATTTAAAGGTCAGTAGTATGCTTATTCAGAATTGTTGCTAGGGTAAATGGTTTGCCTTCAAAAAGTTACGGGAACAGTTGACATGGTTCTCTTTTCTCTTTCTTAAGCATATAGATAATAGTTGAACCAAATTTGTTTGGGATTGAGGAGCTGTTCATTGATTTCTTAAGCATTTTTGGCAGTCCGACAACTTGCGCAGTTTTGGTCTAAAATACCAAGCCATAGAACCTTTCATTATCACATCTATTTTAATTGTTGTAGCAACTCAACCAAGGGATAAGATATTGTGCTGGGACTGACTTTTTGCCTTCAACATCAACTCCATGAACCAGAAACTCATCAGCATACTGCGCAAGAAAATCCAGAAGCTTCTGATCGAGATGTACATCACTGAACTTCTGCCATCTGTCTGTAACAATTACATATTCACCCTCCTGCATGCCATAATTTCAGGTCATCGGTGTGACTTATATATGATAGAAGAAAGGAAGCATGAACTGAGTCAATTGCACAAATTTAATCAATGAATCCAGCGTAAGCCAGTCTCATTAACATTACCAATTTGGATTGCCTAGTTCAATAAGAAACATTCTGCAAGTAAATTAATTAGTTGTAACCCTTTAAGAATTCTTGTTTAATCTATTCTGACATGGCCTGAAGTTTTCTTTAGCCTTGCCAGGAAAAGAAGAATTCATATAAGATAGAACTAATTTCCTTAGGTTCCAGCAAAAGAAGACAATTAATCTATTTAAAAGCAAAAGGTAAGAGAGAGAAGAGAAGAGAGAACAAATTTACCCTTTTCCGGCAACTAAGATCCAAAACAAGCCTTTGTTTTCCAACAACGCGAGAGAGTTCCTTCAGTCTCTCAAGGTCCATTTGCCCATTGTTAAAAACATACTGCATTGTAGTAAAAAAGTATCCAATTAAGAATATCTGCATAATATTATTTTCTTTGGCAAAAAAGCCGTCAATGCCCCATTCATCAAGAATCCAATCGAGTAAAAGGAAAGCAAACACGATTTGAGACTATTTTAATTATTCAATCTAGAGAAATAAACGAGGTATAACAACAATTTCTCTGCAAAACTTGGGAAAAAGAACCATCAAAGAACACAAGAAATTCAAAGGAAATCATAATCCCTATGCTAACTATTTTTAATTTTTTTTTAAAAGAATCCCTATGCTAATGTTATACAATTCATCTTCAAAGCTTATTCCTTTTCCTGAATTTATCTATTGTTTCTAGTACATATTAATGCTGCAGATTTCAAGGTTTTATTCTGATTTGGGATATTAAGGCACTGTTGTTGGGTCTTTTGGGATTTAATACAGTTCTTTATAGCAAGTGTTGCTCACACAGACTAGTTCTTGTTTAAATTCCAAAGTATTTTCTGGTCAACAGGTTGTGGTTTGTCGATCAACCTTTTTTTTACAAGTTGGCAATTAACTTCTTCTATAGGAGAACTGCTGTCATCCTTCAGTATCAAGAACAAAAGGTTAACACAAATGTTACGTAAGGCCCTCTCCTCAGTCTCGCTAGCCCCTACCCCAGCTACTTGTAATTTCTCTCTTTTAATTCTGCAACTGATGCTGCTTCAACAGCACTTCTGCAGCCCAACCACCTTCAAACAGTAATCTGTCATTAATTTCATTGTTTGCTTCCAGATCAACCACATGTTTGCTTTAGCTCTTTCATCTCATGCTAGTTTACTTCCAGCCAACAAATGTTTATCATAGTTATACCAATGCTAAATTTAACCTTTTAGAGCTGGAAATAATGGCTCCGCAGAATTTTACTTGATCTATTAAACAAGTGTAGGTGCACATGCTGATTCAGATTAAGACGGACAATGACTCCTCCATGCCCTGCCCAATCCTACCAACAGACATGTGGAGAGGTCTGGACTGTTAGGTGAATACATACTAATATGAAAAGATCAATTCAAGGATTAGAATAGGCCTTCATCTGCTTCCATTCTCATGAAATGTGCAATATTAGTCTATTAGAAAAAAATCGTATTCAATGTGGTAGGCATTTAAATCTCTTTATATCCATGCAAATTGTACAAGTATTTTAATGATCTGTAAGCTCAAGAGATAAATGATAGCTATAGATCCTGAGAAAATGTAACATGAAAGAATGGCTCAAAAGATTGCTGCTTAACAAGAAATTACTATTGAAAACATACTGATGTGACAATGACATGGCTGGCTCCTTCTTCAATGTAACTTAATGAATTTTCCGATTTGATTCCACCTCCAACTTGCAACCCACCTAGATGTTTTTTTATCCTCAAAGGAGTTCACCAGAGGAAAAAATCTGTGAGATGAAATATAGTATCGACCCTATTCTAAGACGCTCACTGATTCCAGAAACAGAAATCGAAGTAAAGAGTTTCTTGGTAAAGTTGTAATTGAGGGGGTCAACAGCTTAAAGATCAAATGCAGTTAGATAATTGTATCAGTAACCAAGTAAAAATGAGGATTCGTGTAGCACACTCCAACTACTTTGGTATAGAGTTTAATTGAGTCAATTGGCGCCTAAACACACAATTTAGATAAGCTTGGTCTTCCAGGAAAATGGCATGAAAGATAAAAATGTAACATGGAATTGAAAGAGCACAGCCGAGAGTGGAGGAGTGCTACGCTATATGAAAATACCAAAAAAGGTGCAAGGCAAGCTGTAAATAAAGATTGTGAGACCAGAAAATGCGAGGAGCACACATATGGACAATATCAGAAATAATCACATCAGACAAAATGCAAAGTAGTAACACAAAGGACAAAATGAGAGAAGGTGCTCTGAAATTGTATGTCCAGTTTTAAATCAACCTTCATATGCATCTGCCAGTTGGTGAGGCAATATGATTGTTAAAGATGATAAAAGCTAATAGAATAGAAATCACATGAAACACAGTTATCTCAAAAGACCTACAACCTCCTATATCCAATGAGAATTTAGCTAAAAACATAATACTGCGGAAGTAGAAGACCAATATGAGCTGTAACTAGTTGGGTTAAGGCTTAGTTGTTGACTTTTATTACACTTAAATTAGGTACGATGTTTGTTAGGAGTCTTTTTATTCTGGTTAGAGATGCATATGCTCATATAGGGAAAAGAGTGAGATTTAGCAAATTTTAGAGAACCAACAATTTGTTCTATTATTGAGCATTGGAATAAAATTAATCTACATCTAGTGGAAATGATACGGAGAATTCATACAGCGGACCCCACTTGTTGTTACTGCTTTTTACCTTCTCAAGGTAGGGGTAAGGTTGTGTACGCACTACCCTCCCAAGATCCCACTTGAGGGATACACTGGGTTTGTTGTTGTTTTTGTTGTTGTTGTAATAGCACATGTGCACGATTGTGATACTCGGATAAAGCATCTGCGGCTACTGTGAAGTTTGATAGAAGTTTTCTAACAATACTTTCTATAACAGCATCAAATCACATCCTCCTTTTTAGAAACCTCAAAAAGTAAACTCTTAAAGATGGTGTTATCAGTATGCTTAAGAATAATTTGATTGCTTTCATTATTGAGAAGCTTGTTTATCTCACAGAAAAAGAACCTGTAATCTCTATAACATCAACAACTAGAATAAACAGAGATATACATTGTTATGACGCAAAGGTCAGACAAGAAAGATTGGAATGGCAAAAAAGACAATTACTGTTAAAGAAACAAGAAAAAAGAACACTAATTACCAGGGTAAGCATGCAATGCTTCAATTGCAGCTGATATGCTCAAAGGATCTACTCCAAGCATAATAACATGGCCACCTAAAAGTCCATCATCTCTGTAAAGCTTTGCATATTCTGCAGCTGATTTATCAGATTCAAAGTTAGTGACCAGACTCATATTTCCATCCTTAGAATCTCGAAGAGTGGATCCAACAATTTGTTTAACTTTTCCCTGAAACACAACTTAATTTTTGTAAGTATTCAGTATTGAATAATGTGATCTAAGTAACAAAAATTCTGAATCAAGTGCAACTCTGACCTTGTCAAGTAATCATCACATACTCGAAGGATTTCTTCACCTTCTCTAACATATACATACCTATTTTAACAAGTTTCAAGTATGGGTGTTTAACGGGCGGGCTGGGACGGGCTGGACACAAAAAAAATCAGCCTGTCCGTTTAACGTTGCGGGCTGAGTTAACAGGCTGTACTTTTTCGGGGTTTTTTTTGTCCGTCCGGGTTCGGGCTTAGCGGGCTGGACCGGTCCGTGCAATTTTTATTTTTTTTTAAAGTAAATTTTGTTTTTCTTATTCAATGTTATTGATACTTAAGTGTTTGCAAACTTTTAAGGCTTAGAATTAAACTTTGAAGTTTAAAGTTTTAAATTTGAAATTTGAATTTTACAATTTTAAAATTGAAATTTGAAAGTAAGTGGCTACAAAAAATTATTTAATAAGACCAATAGGCAATATGTAAGGATCAAGCTCCGAAAACTTTCATTTGATATTTTTATTGAATAATATATAATACTTCAAATTAAGTTGCAAGTTCTTTTTTGATTTATTTATTTTTGAACTTGCAAATTAAAAGTTTACAACAATTATAAAAAAAGAAATAGTACATCACATGCTTTGCATCATTTTTGTAAGTTCATCCATGTCAACATGAGGTTCCTGGTTTCCGGCATTGGTTAAATCAGAACCATACACCATTATATCTCCAATTTCTTGGTCCTCCGCTTCATCCACCAATTAGGGAATTGGGTAAAAATATTTTTTAAACTTATCTAGCATAGATTCAACAACAGAAGTATATCCTTCTTTCTTCTTCAAATTATGTAGTAAAAGAGAAATTTCAGCAATATGAACTAAACCATTTGCAATAGTAGGATAATTTGCAATATTTGAATTTGACCGTTGGCAACGGTCCAAAAAAAACACACTGTTAAAAATCGTGGCCCGTTAAAAACCCGTTAACGGGCTTAGCGGGTTCCGGTGCATCGGTATCAAAAACTGTTAGTTTGAAACCCGCTGCCCGCCCAACCCGTCCCCGTCCCAGCCCGCCCCCACGCTACAGTACCGGGCTGACCCGGGTTGTAAACGGGTCAGCCCGGCCCGATTAACATGTATAGTTTCAAGTATGAGTTATTAGCCTAAATAACTACTAATATCTTTTGCACCTTTTTTTAATTTTCTTTTATTTTCTATTATCCTTTTTTTTTAACAAGGTAAGTAAATTTTATTAAAGAAAGTATCAAGATGTTACTGCAAAATAGGATATAAATAAAAAAAGTCACAATATAGCATTAGTACAATCATCTAAATGAATCTAAAAAGTCTAAAACATCTGAGAAATCTTCTATTGCCCTCTCCTTACACCAGAAACAAATTCTCTATGCATTTATACTTCGCAACTGCTATCTGTTTCTTTTCTCCATCAAAATACCCCCTATTTCTTTCCAACCATATACTCCCTAAGATGCATAAAGGAGGTGTTCTCCGAATTTTGTTATTGCTTCCTCCAATCTTCCTTACTTGCCAGCTTGACAATAAACTCTACACATCTCTTGGCATCACAGGTTGCACTCCAAACATACATAACAAGACTGTCCAGAACTACCAGGAGAATTCACAGTAAATCAGCATGTGATTGCTGATTCTACTTCCTTCTCACACAGATAACACCTGCTGCATATTATAAATCCTCTCCTCTGGAGCAAATCTTGAGTTCAACAGGCATTTCTTGCAGCAACCCGGCCAAAGAATGATAGTTCTGATGGTGCTTTCGTTTTCTATATCATCTTCCATGGCAATGCCTTCGTCCAGTTATTCAGATTTTCCTGAAACACGTTATGGCAGCTACTAACTGTAAAATTCCTTTATTATTTGCCAGCCACACCTGTGTATCTTTCTTTCTACTGTCCAGCTTGAAGGGTTCTAAAATAACCAACAGCTTTTCTCATCTAAACCAGAATACCAGACTATTTTAAGTCTTCCTACATTATGTCAGTTTTTGTCGCACAGATTTCAGTCATTCTATCAGTGCTAGCACTTGAAACCAGTAGAAATAACTTTAACTTCAAATAGTATAACGAAATGACTACCAAACCCCTGCATTGCACTCATCTAACATAATAAACCCTAAGAAAAGTAGACTAACTACCCCTCAACTGGTTTCACAGCTCAATTTAGGGAAGGGAAGGAGACAAACAGGCATTAGGCCTTTCCAAGTTAAAATTAAACCTTTGAAAGATATATATAGCTCAAACTAGGGATACCAAAATGTCAAAGGTAAACCATAAAAAAAAAAACCACTACACCTTGTGTATGTCAATGCAAGGGAGAAACCTAACCCCACATCGTATGGACAGTCTCTGAAATCCTATATGAGAACCTGTATAGTTCGAAGCAATAGAATATATATCACTTCACCCGATACAGCAAATGATGCTATTAAATAAGATATACCATAAGGAGGCAAAGCCATAGCGGGGAGTTGCTTGAAGGCTCTGCATTCTCGGATTTAACTTTCAACCGAATGCCTATCCAATATATATTTTTCAGCTAGTTTGCTTATTTAGAGTAGCGTGGATATAGACACGAGAGTTGTTATAGCCACAAAATGTTTGAAAATTAATGGTGTAAGACATAGATTGGACACAACATTATCTTTAACTGGCAGAATAAATCACCCTCAGTACCCTAATAATATTAATTTTACACAGTCGTGGATATGTCCTTTTATTTCAAAATCAAGAACCTAAGCTCCTATATAATGAAAATCCTAGAACAAATATTAACCATTACAACAACAACTAAGCCTCAATCCCTAACAAAATGGGGTCGGCTATATGAATCCGTCATCCTACTCCATATATTAACTCATCTCAAGTTTGATCGGCTATATGAATCCTCACTGATCATCTCAATCCATATAAACTCATCACAAGTTGGGGTCGTTTATATGAATCCTAGCATCTAACTCCATATAAACACATCTCACGCCAACCAACAACAACAACAATAACAAAAAACCCAGTATATTCCTACAGGTGGGGTCTGGGGAGGGTAGTGTGTACGCAGACCTTAACTCTACCTAGTGAAGATAAAAGAAATTAAAAATAATGATAAAAATAAAAATGAAAGTATTAGAAATTCTTTATATTTTCTACTGACGTATATATCTTAACCATTAATGGGGCAAAGTTATAAACGTGTTCCGAATATATTAACCATTAATCAAAAAGAGAAAGAACGAGTGTCAATGTATTCCAAGTACTTTGTATACGATTTCCATTAGATAGGGGGTCAAAGTATTTGATATTAAAACAAACGGAGTATATCCGTGACACATAAATCAATATAATTTGAGTGAAATAATCACAAGGAAAATTGAAATTAAAAGATCAATATTTCTATACTAGAGTTTATGGAATTATAAAAAAGAGACCAAACATAACTTACGAATATGCAAATATACCATTATTAGGAATTGGTTGTACTCATTTTCCCTTTAGGGGTTCTAAAAGATATATATTCTTATTTTCCTACTTAAAAGGTTTAATCACGCCTGAAGTTTTCCCATTTCCTGTTCAAAGGATTTGAAACTTTCTTACAACATATTACACCCATTACTTTTCTGGCCAGTTTAACATCCGAAAGAAAATGTGACAAATATATTAGGTTTAAACAACTCTAACAAGATTTCTAATCAAAATTTTCAAACATATGCCCACATAAATATTTATTCTCTTTTTCAAAAATCCATAAAAGTTAATATCTAAAAATCTTATTTCTTTAATTTCACTTTTTCGTTTGATTACTTTACTTTTTCAATTTATTTTAATCAACTTATACATGGATACAACTTCTCTATTTTAAAACCTAACACTTAATTTCTTATATAATAAAAATACTAAAGCCGATATATTTGTGTAGCATTTCCATTACACATTGGGTTTGTAAGAAAAGCGCCTTGAATTTTCTTTATTCAAAACTTGGCAAGTTGTTTAGTGGCAACTTGTACCAAGTTAACTTGCAACTTGTTTATGTTGAGAGCAAGCTCGTTTGCTGGAAGTTCGAGGGGAGGTAGAGAAAACCACCATACCACCGAATTCCTATTAAATGCATTCTACTGCAAGCCAAGAGAAAGGTACTATGCTGCTATAATAAAAATGGAAGGTGGAGTGCTGATGCAAGGATGTGTAGATTCACAACTCAGAGGAGTTCATAAAAAAGATCATACATAGGAAGATACAGTTAGAACTCAAAATATTTCCCTGATAACAGAAGTTGCCATGAAGTTGGGGAACTTCAAGTAATAGATTGAGCTGATCCACCGTAATAGAAAATGCAACCCAAGGTGGAGATTTGTTAGAAAAGTGTCTTGAAGTAACTTTTTCGGCCAGAACGCTACTCTTCTTAGTCATGGCTGTTTTTGAGAAGTCTTGAAACGGAAGCTTGGATCTTAAAAACGAGATGATCAATATTAAATCCTTTGTACTAAAGCAGAAGCTTCGATCTTGAAGCGGAAGCTTGGCATAACTTAGAATTACTTCTTTGTGTACATAGTTTAGCCGAAAATTTTCTAGCAAAAACTATTTATTTTCCGGCAATAAGTATGAGGAGTTTGTTTTTTGGACCATTTCACGCGCTTGAAAAATGTGAAAAACTTTCGCCTTGCCATGTCAGCCTTTTGTGTTTGAATGACACACTAAATACCCGGTTAAAGTGTTCAAATGAAACGGGCTTAAGATTAAGCATCAAAGTGAAAAGTAAAAGCAAGTTAAAGGGGCTGCCGATGTATTTGCATTCGAACTTTTGCTCCTGCTTGGGTTATCTCTTACATCATAAGAGGTTGTCAATTTCAAACTTTTCAAGTCATAAACAAGTTACAATCCAACTTAGTACAACTTGTGATGTATTTTCAATGTTTTCTTCCTCCTGCTTGATTCCACGCTGACATCATGTTTATCAATTCGAACTTTTGCTCCTGCCTGGGTTATCTCTTACATCATAAGAGGTTGTCAATTTCAAACTTTTCAAGTCATAAACAAGTTACAATCCAACTTAGTACAACTTGTGATGTATTTTCAATGTTTTCTTCCTCCTGCTTGATTCCACGCTGACATCATGTTTATCAATTCGAACTTTTGCTCCTGCCTGGGTTATCTCTTACATCATAAGAGGTTGTCAATTTCAAACTTTTCAAGTCATAAACAAGTTACAATCCAACTTAGTACAACTTGTAATGTATTTTCAAGGTTTTGCACCTCTCAAGCACGAAGAAGGGAGAAAAACAAAAGCACCCTGCTAAAGTTTTTCACAAAACTAGCAAAAGCGTAATTCAAACTCAAGTGAGAAGAATGTAAAATGAAAAGAACCTTACCCACTCGTTCCTCAATCCCGCAAGATTTAAAGAAGTATTGAATAAAGGAAGAAGAATCAAACAAAAGAGAAATCACGTTTTTGAAACAAGAGCTTAGAAAAACTAATCACCAATGTTAATATTCAGCATATTGAGCCCTATAAATAGGCATTACAATGAGTAGAATTGATGAGGTTAAAGAAAACTAATCCTAATTAAACTAAAATAAGAATAAGGCTAGGAAAAACATATTCTAACTAAAATAAGAGAAAGAATTCTATAGGAATGGGATGCCAATTAACAATGCTAGTTTGACTAGAACTACAAATTTAATCCTACTAAAACAGGAATCAAATTACCAGGAAACAAGAAATAAGAAATCCTAAACTTCAAGGAAAAGAAATTCTAATCTTGAATGGATTTTTGGACTTCTTGAATCTCTTGGATTTTTGGCCTTCTTGATCTTGCATCAACTTGCACACAAGTTGTCACTATATAACTTGCCAATTTGAATAGAAAAAATTCAAGACGCTTTTTCTAACAAATGTCCTCACTTGAATTTTCTAATACAATGGATCGGTTCAGTCTCAATCCGCTCAGTCTTAAAGCTCTCTAACTTCATGGGAATGTTTCAATCTCTCTAGAATCGTGCCTCCTATGCAAAAACTTTCTTATGAACTCCTCTGTGTTGCGCACCTGCACATGCTCCAGTGCATCTGTACTACAGTTCAATTTCAGTATTATGGTAGCTTACTCAACCTCTAACCGAACTTCCCATCAAGAAGCTCCTGCAAAGAAGCAAGCCTTTCAATCCCCCTCGACCTGAATCACCTTGCGCATTCCCAACACTAGCTTGAACTCTATAGTGTTCACCTGTTGAATAGATATCTAAACGCCTTATACATGCCGTAAAAAGGTCTTCACCTTCCATCCATTATAACCCCAAGATAGGTAGGTATACAGGGGAACTCATATTCACTCATCATATTTTATTGTTAACAAGCCGAAGTGATAGGAAATACACAATCAAAGTGTATAAAAAATTGTGAACTGCACCTTAGCGTGAACACAATGCATCAAGCTCTTATACCAATTTGTTAACCCTGAACACGATCAATTGATTCTTTTGATTGAAAAGGACAACAAAATAAGATAGTAACTGCAACAGAAAAATAGTGACACCGAAATTTATGTGGTTCGGCCAATTATGTCCATGCCCGCGAAAGGAGGAGGAATTCTACTATTATAAAAGTGTGTATAGCGATAATACAAATTAGAGACTCCACTCTAATTTACCCAAAAAAATACCGAAAGTATATCAGAAATTCACTTCAAGAGGAATGTCACACAAGTGTATCCCAAACACTTATTCTCTAACATTTCTCACAATTCTCCCATTCTACTTTACAATTCTCTTTACTCCTTATAATTGCATAAAAAAAACTCTCTACCTCTCTATTGCCTACAGACGACTACATCTTTCTGATCTTGATACTTTCAAATGAAAGAGGAGTACTCTTTATATGGAGTATGGAACCTTCTGCTTATGTTATTGCTGATATCATCAAAGGTCATCAATTTGAAATTTTCTTCCTCCTACTTGAGTCATCTCTTAAAGGCTGCCAATTCAAACTTTTCAAGTCTTAAACAAATTGTCAACCAACTTAGTATAACTTACACACAAGTTGCCACTAAGAAACTTGTCATATTTGAATACAGAAAATTCAAGAAACTTTTCTAACAGGGCTAAATTTTTGTTTCAAACACGTGACGAGAAAATTATTTATTTAAAAACTTAATATATAAAAATTTGATTGCTTTAATTTCAATTTGCCTTTTGACTACTTTAATTCAATTTAATTTAATCTACTTATATATGGATACAACTAAAATCCAGAGGCAATAACTGTGATCTCGTTTTTTTGGGGTCTAATCTTGGTTTCTTGCTCACGTATCATGTCGCTACCAGCGAAAAGAATATATGTGAGTTATTATTAATACCGTTAATCTGCTCTCTCTCTCTCTCTCTTACTTTTCTCTTTCTGGCGAACTTGTAAACCCAACCAGTAATTTCCGGCGGAACTCTGGCGCAGGTAAGGATCTCTCTTCTCTCTCTCCCCTCTCCCCTCTCTCCTCTCTCCTATTCTTCGCAGTTCCCTTCCCTTCTCTCTGCTACACTGCCGCTTCTTTCTTTTCTTGAACGCACAGCGGGTGTCCTCTCTTTCCCCAACTTCATTCCCTCCCCTCTCATTATGCGTGTGTGTGTGTGTGGTGTGTTTGTGAACACGTTTTCCGATCAGATTTCCAGCGCTGACTACGAGCGTCGGCCGTCAGGCAGGTTTTCGGTGAGCAGTTAGACGCTGCAGTTGGAGGTCAGATTTCCGGCGGATATCTTGGCTCAAGGCGACATTCTACCAGGGTCTAGTCGATTTGGCAGTCCGTCTACAATCCAGGTTTCGTCGCTCTTGTTTACTTTTATCGGGAGTTGGCACCTCTTATTCTTCAATTAGTATTTCTATTTTCCTTGTTGTTAACCAATTAGTTTGGGATAGATTAAGCCTAATTCTTGATTGCCTACTTGTACTCTTAATTAGTGCATTTGCCTGTCTACTTTCTTGATAGTAACTGTTTTGGGATTTCTAGTTTGTAATTTTGATTCCTATTTTCTTTGCGGCTGGCTTTTTTATATATCTATTTTTATCGCTAGTTTAATTCTTGCTTGTTTGTTTTCTTATCTGTACGCATAATTAGTGGTTAGAGCTTAAGTATTAGACTTGCCTCTTTTAGTTTAATCCTTTGCCTGTTTGAGCGCCAGTTCTAGCATAATTTTCCTTAGATTATAGTGGCTGGAGTGAGTGATGGTAGAATAAAGTCATGTCCTCGGGTGGGGTGCGGGTGGCGAGGGGCGGGGGAAGGTGGCAAGGGAACCTCTAAACTGAGAGTTGGGTCCTGGAACGTAGGTACTCTGACGGGGAAGTCAATAAAGTTAGCGAAGATCCTCCAGACGAGGAAGATCAATATAGCTTGTGTCCAGGAGACTAGATGGATGGGTTATAAGGCTCGAGATGCTAATGGGTATAAATTGTGGTACTTAGGGCGCGTGAGGGGTAAAAATGGGGTAGGCATCTTGGTTGACATGGATCTTAGGGAGCTAGTGGCAGAAGTTAGGAGAGTGAACGATAGGCTGATGGCTATTAAGCTGGTTGTGGGAGGGTCTACTTTAAACGTGATTAGTGCTTACGCGCCTCAAGGGGGTTTGGACGAGGAGATTAAGAGGCATTCCTGGGAAGACCTTGACGGGTTGGTCTGTGGCATTCCGCACACCGAGAAGTTATTCATAGGAGGAGATTTCAATTGTCACATTGGGGCGACCTCTAGGGGTTATGACGATGTACATGGCGGCTTTGGTTTTGGAGTTAGGAACGGAGGTGGTACTTCGTTGTTGGACTGTGCTAAAGCCTTAGATTTGGTGATTGCTTACTCGTGTTTTCCAAAGAAGGAAGAGCACTTGGTCACCTTCAAGAATTCATTAGCCAAGACTCAAATTGATTATCTACTCCTCCGGAAGGGTGATAAGGGTCTTTGCATGGATTGCAAGGTTATACCGAGCGAGAACCTCACGACTCAGCATAGGTTATTGGTGATGGACTTAGAGATCGTGAGGAAGAAGAAGAAGCGGTCTGGTATGGTCAGCCTAGGATGAGGTGGGGTGCCTTGACTAATGACAAAGCCTAGGAGTTGGGGGAGGGGGAGGGAGGAAGTTATTGGCTATGGGAGCCTGGAAGAGCAGTGGGGATGCGAGTTGTATGTGGACCACGACAGCGAAATGTATTAGAGTAGCTGCGAGAGAGGTGTTAGGGGTCTCGAACTGTTTCTCTGGCGGCCGCAAAGGTGACTGGTGGTGGAGTGAAGGGGTACAAGAGAAAGTGGAGGCCAAGAAAGCAGCGTACTTGAAGTTTATAGAGAGCATGGACGAGGAGGCGAAGAGGACGAACAGGGAGGGTTATAAGAAGACTAAGAAAGAGGCGAAGTTAGCGGTTACTGCGGCTAAGACTGCGGCGTATGGGCGTTTGTATGAGGAGTTTGGGGCCAAAGGCGGGGACAAGAAGTTATACAGGCTAGCCAAGGTGAGGGAGAGGAAGGCCCGTGATCTAGATCAAGTGAAGTGCATCAAAGATGAGGAAGGTAGAGTTTTGATCGAAGAGGCTCAGATTAGGCGAAGGTGGCAGACATACTTCCATAAACTCCTAAATGAAGAGGGTGATAGGAACATTGTGCTGGGCGATTTGGAGCACTCCGAGATTCGCCGGGATTTCGGGTATTGTAGGCGCATAAGAGTAGAGGAGGTTGAGGGGGTTATGCGCAAGATACACAGGGGTAGAGCAACCGGGCCAGACGAATTCCCTGTGGAATTTTGGAAGAATGCAGGTAGGGCAGGTTTGGAGTGGCTCACTAGGTTGTTCAACGTCATTTTTAGGACGAAGAAGGTGCCCGAAGAATGGAGGTAGAGTACGATGATTTCGGTGTATAAGAACAAGGGTGACATCTAAAGTTGCAATAATTATAGGGGGATTAAGCTGCTGAGTCATACGATAAAAGTTTGGGAGATGGTGGTTGAAGCGAGGGTGAGGAGCAATGTGTCCATTTCTGAGAACCGGTTCGGTTTCATGCGGGGACGTTCGACTATGGAAGCCATTCACCTTGTGAGGAGATTGGTGGAGCGGTATAGGGAGATGAAAAAGAATTTGCATATGGTGTTCATTGACCTAAAAAAAGCTTATGACAAAGTCTCAAGAGAGGTGCGCTTTGGAGATGTTTGGAGGCTAAAGGGGTCCCAGTAGCCTATATTAGGGTGATTAAGGACATGTATGATGGAGCCAAAACTCGGGTTAGGACAGCGGAAGGAGACTCAAAACACTTTCCGGTTGTGATGGGGTTGCACCAGGGATCAACTCTTAGCCCATTTCTATTTTCCTTGGCAATGGATGCATTGACGCGACACATTCAAGGAGAGGTGCCATGGTGTATGTTATTTGTTGATGACATTGTTCTTATTGACAAGACGCGGGGTGGTGTTAACGAGAGGCTGAAGGTCTAGAGGCAGACCCTTGAGTCTAAGGGCTTCAAGTTAAGCAGGACCAAGACGGAATACTTGGAGTGTAAGTTCAACAACGTTATCCAGGAAGCTGATATGGAGGTGAGGCTTGATATACAAGTCATCACCAAGAGAGATAGTTTCAAGTATCTTGGATCTATAATACAAGGTAACAGGGAGATTGATAAGGATGTCACGCACCGTATCGGAGCAGGATGGATGAAGTGGAAGCTCGCTTCCGATGTCTTGTGTGATAAGAATGTGCCGCTGAGACTTAAAGGCAAGTTCTACAAGGTTGTAGTTAAACCGACTATGCTGTATGGAGCAGAGTGTTGGCCTGTTAAAAATCCTCATATCCAGAAGATAAAAGTAGCTGAGATGAGGATGTTAAGGTGGATGTGTGGGCATACCAGGTTGGATAAGATTAGGAATGAAGTTATTCGGGATAAGGTGGGAGTAGCCCCTGTGGAGAATAAGATGCGGGAAGCGAGGTTGAGATGGTTCGGGCATGTTAAGAAGAGAAGTATAGAAGCCCCGGTCAGAAGGTGCGAGAGGTTAGCCTCAATAGGTATTATGAGGGGTAGAGGAAGGCCTAATAAGTCTTGGGGAGAGGTTATTAGGCGGGATATGACGCAGCTGGAGCTGACTGAGGACATGGCCCTAGATAGGAGGGTGTGGAGGTCGAAGATTAGGGTAGAAGGCTAGTAGGTAGTCGAGCGTTTCTCTTTGTTTTACTCAGTTCGCTAGCATTAGTGTTAGTATGATATCCTTCTACTCATTGGCTTTTACTACCTATAGTTTAACTGCTTTCTTGACTTCGGTATTTTTTATTTTGTTGTTATTCCTACTTGTTGCCACCTTTTTCCCTTATCTTCTTCCATCCGTTCTCTAGCCGACGGTCTATCAGAAACAACCTCTCTGCCCTTCCAGGGTAGGGGTAAGGCTGCGTACATCTTACCCTCCCCAAACCCCACTTGTGAAAAATTACTAGGCTTATTGTTGTTGTTATATATGGATACAACTCCTCAATTTTAAAACCAAACACTTAAGGGCCCGTTTGGACATACAATTTGGTTGAAGATTTTTCCAAAAAAATTTCACTTTTTTTCGAAATCAGCGTTTGTTCATAAAATTTTAAATTTTCACTTAAGATGTATTTTGGAAATTTTCGAAAATTTGAAAAACCGCAAAAAGCTATTTTTCAAAATTTTCACTCACAAAACTTCAAAAACAACCCAAACTTAAATTTATGTCCAAACACAACTCAAAATTTCAAATACCATTTTCACTTGAAAATATTTTTCACCATTTTTTCGAATTTTACAATTCTTATGTCCAAACGCCTACTAAGTCCTTACATAATAGAAATCATATGCCCCATATATTTGTGTAATATTTCCATTATACTTGGGGTTAAGTACTTATTTGAAATGCAGGAGTGTGCCCACATATACATCGGATAACAGATAGATGAATGTCAAGAATAATTTACTTTAATAAACATAATTCTCATGTTAGCAAAATATTCTCAAAAAACAATTCTCATATTAGCTAAATCAAAAAGAAAATGCAAGATAATTATAATAGGCAAAAAGACGTATTCCACATACTACATCCAAATATCAAATAACTGCAATATAATTAGCAGCATAATTATCACATTACATGCATGGCTGAAAAATAGCACAATACTGAAATGTGATAGAAAGAAATAAAATCAGAATAGCAATTTCAGAAAATTGAATAAAAAGATTCGTTATACAGAACCAGAATGAGAAAAAAAAGGAAGAAGAATGGTGTGGACGAGAATTACCTCCACCAATTTGGAGCACGTCTCAGTCGCCGCAGCAGTAGGAGGCAGGCAAGCAGCTTCTTCGTCCCTCCCAAAATGCGTCAGGGTTGGGATAGTTTTTTCGATTTTTTTTTTTTTATCGGATGTCCCCGAAGGAACAAATTTCGATTTTTTATTAACTTTCTTTTTTCAAACACGCAGAAAACATTTCCTTTTGAGTTATAGCTTTGTTTTGCTTTTTATGTTTGTTATATTCTTTTGTTTGAATTATTCCCTAGCAAGTTCAATTTTTTTTTTTTAGCAAATATACCACTAAGTTGTGTGCTTAGTGGTATTTTTTATTAATAATAATCAAAACAAAAATAACAAAATACAAAGTGTCAGGAGGTCTCACAAAGTGTAAATGAGTGAAATATGAAAGTACATCAATCCTATTATCAAAGTTGAGGAGTCACGCCTGGACTCCTCAACTTTGATAGTACAAAAAGAACTATGAAGCATATTCCTTAGAGGAGTCACGCCTGGACTTGAACATGTATAACCATTGCTTTCCAAGCTTTTATAGCATATTTTGTAACTCTACACTTCTGATTCTGGGCATAAACCTTTGGAATCCTGAGTATATGGTAGGTCCAGATGATACCTAAAACAGTACTCCACTCTTGACAAAGCCAATTTTGTAACTAAATTACACGCAATTAAGTACATCGTTACTGTCCAAGTCAAGGCATTGGTGATGTAGTTGTGACTTTGCCTTAGGGTTTTGCACTTGTATCTGTCCTCTCTCATTACATACCTGCCAAAACTATCATCCTCATGTGTGAAGATGAATAATATACCTGGCATTTCCTCCGAATGATGCTCAACTGGCCCGTAACATGTTGGGAACTCCCATGGTTTAAAGTGTCCAGCCTTGACATTAGCACAGTAATACGCGTGTCCACAGCCCTTGTGTTGTCATGTGGCCTGCCAGTATTACCTTGTATGACCTCTAGGAAGCAGCAGATGTAATGGAAGGTGCATCTTCTAGTATAGTACTTCCCATCTTCACCAAACTGTAATTCTATAATGCTTCAGTTTGGTTGGCTCATGTACAACCTTCACCCTGTCTTGTTAAGTAAGTATTTGGGCTGGTTTATGTAGTGCCTACACCTACAGGGAATGAGTATCAAAGATACTAATACCAACCTAATAGGCTTGGCCAACACATAGAACCAAGCACCATCTAAAGTACCTGCAAAACAAGAAACTATGTTAGTGGAAAAATTTTCCTACTCTCCTCACAATAGATTCGAGTAGAAAGAGCAGTGAGATATCCTTCCCCTAAGACCTTCCCATAACCTCCAGTATACATCCTCATCAACCTCCTTACTACCCAGAAACTCCCTATCGACTTCAGTTCGTTGGAATGCATCATCATTTGGAGTTTGGCTTGCCAGTTCTTACCCTAATATAGGGTATCTGTAGCTTGTCATTGTTCAATATCTTCCTCCTTTGTATGTCTAGTTCCTCAAACGAATGTACTTGTACCAATGCATGTTGTTCGAGTGTCAAGTTAGCTAAATGATCTGCTAACTTGTTGCCCTCCCTCAGTACATGAATTACTTGAAGCACTCCTCTAGACAATAGTGTTTTAATTTCCTCTACTTATTGGCTATGCTACAGGGTGGTTCCCAGACTTCCTCCAGTATTCTCTTCATCAGCAAGGAATCTGTTTCAATTTGACATGGAGGGAACTGCTATTGAGTTATGTATCTGAGAGCTTCAAGGATAACTTGTGCTTCAGCTATGGAGTTTATTGCATCAACAATTGAGTCTGCCTGAGCATATATAAGGTTACCTATTACATCTCTTATGCAGAATGCATACGAAGCTCCTCTATTGTCTCCTTTGCAAGCACCATCAATATTGCATTTGATCCAGCCCACATGAGGTAAATGCAATAACACCTTAGTATACTTTAGTTTAGGGACATGATGCAGTAACTTCTCATGAAGATCTGGCCAATTTGCAGTAACTCCCTTGAAGTTTGACCTCCTTACCTTTAAGAGTATTTGTATTGAGGTTGAAATCAGAAAGATCAGCATGTTAATAGACACATTCTTCCCATGCATTCCTGAATTTCTCCTCTTTCATAGGTGCCACACAATTAGACTTGGCATAGCATGATACACTACCTTCAAACTTGTGTTAACTGGCCTACTCCACCATTCATTTATGACTTGTGCTAACTGTTTCCCTGCTTTTTTAATCCCTGCAGGTGCACCAAAGTAGTCCCAAACATATCTGGCAACTGGAGACTTCAAAAAGACATGAGGCAGTGTTTTCTTCTTAGGATTTCTACAGTACCAACACCTTGAAGTTCTAAAGTATCCCATCCTTAAGAACCAGTCATCTAGTGGCAACTTTGTTTTCCTTAACCTCCACATAAAGAAACTAACTTTGAATGGTAAGCCTTTTACCCAAACGAATTTGTATAGCCTGTTTTCTTCCCTTCTTCTCCTTGTGTATTGCCATACAAATTTCATTGTGAAGTGGCCTTTTGATTCCAGTTCCACCATGGTTTGTCCTTCACAAGATAGTCTGCAAGTGATGTGATGTTCTCCAGTATATGGTCAGCTATATCATCAGGCAACAACTCCCCCAACAACACATCATTCCATGCTCCATTCTTCACCACTTCATCAACGTACCTTATGGATTCATCAGACCAATGGTCTGCCCCTGAAGCATGGTAAAGAGCTTCAAGTCCAGTCCAATTGTCATACCAGAAGAAAGAGTTTCCACTCTTAAATTGCCACCACACCTTTGGTTGGAATTCTTTTTTCTGTGAATTGATCTTGAAAAAAGTCCACTGCCTCCCTAGCTATTTCACCTGTGTTTCAATCCAATTGCCATTGTTATAAAATATTCTGGATACCTGCAACCTTTTCCTTTTGCCTTTGACATGAGCATGAAAGAATTTTGTATTTCTATCCCCATCCTTGAACCACTGCATACCAGCCTTTTGCCTCCAAATTTCTTCTTCTAAGTGATAGAACCTTGTAAGATCAGCCTCAACCTTATGCAGCTTAGCTTTATTTTGAGTTGTTGGATTTAGTTCAAACTCCACCTCATATACCTTAATGGTATCTTTTAGTGTTGTAATTTGTTTAAATATGTCTCCAAAAGTCTCCTTGCTCCAACCTGCTAGTGCTTTCTTTACATTTTTTAGCTTGTTTTAAAACATAATACATGGATTCCCCACACTATCAGTTGACAAATTCTCCTTCACCACATTCAGGAAAGTATCATGCTTTCTCCAAAAATTTAGAAACTTGAAAGGTTTCTTAACCTAGACAGTGTCAATGTTACAAGATAACAAGATAGGGACATGATCGGAACCATATTTAATCAAATGCTCAACTTCGGTACTGGGAAAAGATCCTGAAATTGTTGATTAGCCAATAATTTGTCAAGCCTCTTGAAAATGCAATCATCATCAGACCTCTCATTCCATGTATATAGACTCCTTTTGAAGCCCAAATCATACAATGCACATGTATCAACACATTGTGCAAAGTCTTCTACTTCACTTAGGTATACTAGACGTCCACCATACTTCTCTTTTTCAGATAAGATAACATTAAAATCACCCCTACAAGCCATGGTGATTCCATATCTGAGGCTAAATAGTACATAGATGCCCACAATTCAATCCTCTCTATGGCATCACATTTAGCATACACTAGTGTAATAATGATCTCCATACTCAAATTTCTATGAAACAACCTTAAAGTCATTTATTGCTCCATATCCATCATAATGTCAACGTCTATTTCCTCATCTACAAAAGCCCATATCTTACCATTCATATTTGCAAAGGCATAATGGATCTTAGCCTTCTTCTATACTTCTCCAGCTTATTGGTATCTTGCCAAGGCTCCATCAAACCAATGAGATAAAAATTGTACTTCATATGTAGATTAATTAATTTTTGGAAAGCTTTTTGTGTGTTCACAAACCTCACATTCCATACTAATGCATTATCTATAAGATCACTTGGAAGTTGAGAGCCCACTCCTCTTTGGTTGTACCCTCATAGGGACAATCTTCTCTTCGTGTTTCTTTGATTGTTTCCCAGTAGATTTCTTTTTATCAACACTCCTAGGTGACATGTCGCCAGCCCTAACTGCTTATTGAAAGTTGGCAGCAGTAAATTCTTCCTCAATATCCTCGCCTATTTCCTCTTGCTCACCTTTATCATTGTCAACCACATGGAGAACCATAAGATTTGGCTCATGTCTCTTAGCTATCATTCCCAACTCCTTTTGGCCCCTGTGATTGATAAGCATACCTTTTGCCAATATGCCACTAGTAACACTAAATATTTTTCAAGCTAGAATCCCAGGATAATCTACTGCCAACCCTGTAGTTTGGATTGCCTTGTTGTTTGTGTTTGACTGCCCAGCTTCAGAATCACAAGCTATTATTGCTAGGTCAATTTGATCATGTGATTGACTTGTAGCCTCCTTCAATACTAATGCATTCTTCTCCATAGTCCCCAATGCCTCCTGCATCACCCTAAATTGAAGATCATAGACTGATCCTAATGTAGGGTTTACTGTAGCACTTGTTGCAAACACTGTTCCATTGGTTTCCATCTCCTTTCCTTCAGCTATGTGATGATCTGACTTCACTGTATCCTCTAATACCTTAGTACTAGCCTTCTCAACATGATCACCACTCAAAATTTCCAGCGGAGCACCTCCAGCATCATTTACAACCTATGCAACCTACCTAGGAATTACTATTACATTAGATTTCTTCTTAAATGAAGCTCCACCTGTTGATTCTCCAGCAGTCTTAGCTTGTTTATGATATCTTTGAGTCTCTTTAGCTGATGGTGTACCATGTTTCTTATTCAATTCTTTAGAATCTTCAACCCTAGATTTCTGGGTACTAGGTTTTAATGTAGCAGGAGTAATTAGGTCAACTGTTTTTCCCCGCACTCTTCCAGTTTGCACATACAGTCTTGTACTGTTTTCTTCATTGTTTTCCTCCCTATTCTCAACTTCATCACTCCATAATTGATATCCAGATGTTGCTTCATAGTCAGCTGCATTCAGTTTGGTGGATTCTTCTAACGTTTGTGAGGGAATTTCATGGCATGAATGATTAATTGTCACATTGAGTTGCCTCAATTATTCTTTGTTTGTACCAAACCTTCTATGTACCTATTCAATGGTCGACTCTTTTTTGTTAGCTTCCTCAATCCCAGAAATAGTAGGATTAGGATTCTTTTCTTTGGTCGCACTTGTGCTCCCACCCTTCTTTGGACTAGAAGTCCCAGTAGCACTAGGATTTGACTTGTTTCCCTTGTTTGGATCAGCTTCATCATTGTTCAGTACCTTCTGCACTGCCTCCTTCTTTATCTATATTGCTTCCTCAATTTCTCCTTCCTCCAATAATGCAAATTTGTTCTTTGTTTGAATTGGATCCTTGGTTTTCTGCTCCATATTCTTAGTCTCCTTTACAGTAACCTCTTTTCTCTTCTTCTCCTCTTCCTTCCCAGCATGATCCTTCTTTGGCCTACTGTCCTTGACCTCCATCCACCTACCATTAGGATAACCAACTATTTTTCCACTCGTTAGCATTCTAATTGTTGGCTTAATATTATTTAGTTGCACCTGATTCTTATCAGTAGCATCACTTTGAACTTGTGCCTCTGATTGAGTTTCCACAGCTAGTATAAGATTTGGATATAGTCTTCTACATTCCTCTTCATTGTGACCTTGAAGCCTGCATTCCTTACAATATTTGGGAATATAGTCACATTGCACCTTCACCCATTCAGTTCTAATCGTCCAGTTGTCTCATTCTCAATGTCCATCTTTACCTTTTTAGGCAATTTAGATAGTAAGTCTACTTGTATTTTGACTCTAGCACAACTAGGTCTAGTTTTGTTGATCGTGGCCATATCAAGATGCAATATTTTACCAACTGCTGAGGCTAATGAGAATAAATACTCCTTTACAAAGTAAGTTGGTAATAAATTAGGGAACGAAATCCAAGCCATTGCTATAGGTGTTTCCTCACCAACTTTGAATTTAGCATCATAGATTAAAGGCCTCATCTGATATGGGTAAGCTCTCTTTGATGTAAGCATGATCAACACATGCCTATCTCTAAGAAAACCAACATTGCACTCACATTTTATCCCATATTGATTAGGTATCAACTTACGCAGCTCCTGCAATTCTGGCCATCCATACGAAAATTTGCCAATGATAGCATATTGCAATCCTTCAATGATATTCATGCGAGTAACTTCTGCTTCTGTCCATTTGATTAATGGCTGCCCATGTAGGAAAGTAACAGATTTTATGGGGATAGGGGCAACAGTGATCATATTAGGTTTTACGTGCATGATCGTATTTAATGCACTAGGTTTGAGAATATGCGTGTAATCTAATGGTTGAGGAATGATTGGAGTATTTCTAGAGGATGGTGTACGGTTGTTAAGGGGCTGACCAGCCGGTAACACAGGCTGGCTGCCGGCCGGCGAGGCCATGAGAGAGCTCACGAATATTTTGCCCAGTCTTCGCAAAATCGCCTATCGCTAGAGCTCTAGGGAAAAATGATGTAGTATCCACATGTTTCTTCTTTCTATGAGTTTTTTTATAGTATTTATTTTAGGAGAATAGGTTCTGGTAAGGCACATAGAGAAATTAAGGTCTCATTCACTTTTATTAACATTGAGACGTTTGCATTTGAACGCATAATGAAGACTCTTTATTCTTAATATTTTGTGGATATATTCATTTTAAAATTAATAAAAATTAAATTAAAAATCAACGAATATAATATCCACAAAATATTAGTGAAAATATAAATTACAAGTTGGTGTATAAATTCTTTCTTTGATGAACTACACTCTAAAAACTAGTGATGGCAGCGACAATGGTAGTGGTGATATGTGATGATAGCTTTAAAGGTAATGATTGGTGGTGATCATGATTATATGGAGGAAATTGGCAATAGTAGTTATGTAGTGGCGATCAATGGTGATTGTATCTCAGTGACCATAGGTGATGAATGTGTGAAATTTATTGATGGTGGAAGATGGAGGCAGATGCCGACAATGGTTATTATACGGTATAAATTAACGGTAAAAGTAGTTGGTGGTGGTAGTGCTGAAGGTAGTTGGTGGTGACAATTGTATGGTGAAGTTTGGTGGTAGAGGAATTTGATAATGATGACTAATGTTGAAGGTAGTTGGTGATGATGGTACTTGTATGGTAAAGGATGGTGGTAGTTGTGGCTCATGGTAGATTTAATTGGTAGTTGTGATTCACGGCTGTGGAGGAAAATGGTGGTGACAAGTTATGGAGATGGTTGGTGGTAAAAATGGCTGATGAAGGTAGTAGTTGACTGTGATAAAAATAGAAAAGTAGCAAAATGCTACATTCAAAGGAATTTTTAAGTAAATAATGAATTTATGACTAGAAAATCTGAATGACCCAGGCTTATTAAGAGCTGATGAGTGGTTGTGAGAAGAACAAAACAAGAAAATATACTTAATCATACGATAATTGAGTGATTTAATTTTAGATTCAAACCTCTATTAACTGGAAACAAATATGTTGTAAGTAAATCTTTAATGTGGCAATTGGTACGGGAATAACAACTACACAACTTATTTGCTATGACCCAAATCTCACCAAGTCATGATGGTACCTAACTTAACCCATTATGGGAATCAACCAACACAAATATAACTTAAGCTGAAAAATTATCATATAAATAATAAGGTTAAAATGCGAAATTTAATTACAAACTACCCCAAATTTTGGTGTCACAAGTCATGAGCTATTAAAAGTTGGAACACAATGCTGGTATGAAAAATATATTATCTGTTTGAAATATAAACTCACGAACAAACTTGCAGCTCACAATTGGAATACTAATATATCTTCAATGCTCACTCTCAAACTTTACAATAGCTCAGCTCCAATGTGTTGCACATAAAGTGTGAAAGTGTAGTATTAGTACACTAGCACACTACTCACTAAGTGTCACTAACAATGTGCTTCCAATAAAATAGTGGTGAGGGTTTAGTCAAAAGATACTCTCTTTATCAACTTGTACAGTTAATAATAATAATAATAATAATAATAATAATAATAATAATAATAATAATAATAATAATAATAATAATAATAATAATAAGATATGCACAATCAAAGCATATAACAGAATGCGCATATAAGGCATATGACATGATGCAACCTATCTCAACGACACAAGTACAACGAATGTAACAATGCATCAAATTAACATATATAATGGTATGCTCAACTCAACATTTATATGAGATGCTCGCTAACAAGTCATATACATGTGTGTGAGTTTTGGCTTGATTCAGTGGCGTTCTTTGGCATGTGGTGTCTAGTAAGGGGATCAAGATGAATCCGAAGAAGATTGAGGCAGTTCAAAGTTAGCCTAGATCGTCTTTAGCTACAGAGATTCAGAGCTTCTTAGGTTTAGCTGGATATTATCGCCGCTTTGTGGAGGGTTTTTCGACTATTATTGCACCTTTGGCTAGATTGATCCAGAATGGTGCTCCTTTCAGATGGTCTGAGGAGTGTGAGAAGAGCTTTCAGAAGCTTAAGACTGCATTGACTACAACTTAGTGTTAGTGTTACCTACAGGTTTAGGATCTTACACCGTGTATTATGACGTGTCGCGTATTGGGCTTGGTGCAGTATTGATGCAGGATGGCAGGGTGATTGCATACGCATCTCGGCAGTTGAAGGTTCATGAGAAGAATTATCCTATACATGATTTAGAGTTGGCAGCTATTGTTCACGCGTTGAAAATTTGGAGGCACTATCTGTACGGTGTTCATTGTGAGGTCGATACCGACCATCAGAGCCTCCAACATCTGTTCAAGCAGAAGGATCCTAATTTGCATCAGCGGAGATGGTTAAAGTTGCTGAAAGACTATGATATCACCATATTATATCATCTGGGGAAGGCCAATATGGTGGCAGATGCATTGAGTAGGAAAGTTGAGAGTATGGGCAGCTTGGCATATTTACCGGTAGTAGAGAGGCCACTAGCCATGGACGTTCAGGCCTTGGCCAATCAATTTGTGAGATTGGATGTCTCGGAGTCTAGTCGAGTTCTTGCTGGCATTGTGGCTCAGTCATCATTGTTGGAGCGTATCAAGGCTTACTAGTTTGATGATCTTCACTTATTGGTGTTGAAGGATACATTGCAGCGAGGTGGTGCTAAGGAGGTTGTGATTGGTGATGATGGTGTTATGCGGCTTAAAGGCCGAATTTTTATTCCAAATATTGATGGGTTGGGAGATTTCATCCTTGAAGAGGCTCAAAGCTCGCGTTATTCCATTCACCCAGGTGTCACGAAGATGTACCGTGACTTTAAACAACACTATTGGTGGTAGAGAATGAAGAAAGATATCGTTGCTTATGTCTCTCGGTGTTTGAATTGTCAACAGGTGAAGTATGAACAAAAGAAATCGGGAGGGTTGACTCAGAGATTGGAGATACTGGAGTGGAAGTGGGAGCGCATTACCATGGATTTCGTTGTCGGACTCCCACGGATTTTGATGAAGTATGATGCAGTTTGGGTTATAGCGGACCTGTTGAATAAGTCCGCATACTTCATTCAAATGGTGACTTCCTATTCTGCAATGCGGTTGGCTCATATTTACATCTGGGAGATTATCCGCTTGCATGGAATGCTCATTTCTATCATTTCTGACCAAGGCATGCAGTTCACATCACAATTCTTGAGAGTAGTGTAGCGAGAGTTAGGCACACGGGTTGAGCTGAGTACAACATTTCATCCTCAGATGGACGGGCAGTCCGAGTGCACTATTCAGATCTTAGAGGATATGTTACGTTCATGTGTTATGGATTTCAAAGATTCATGGGATCTGTTTCTTCCATTAGCAGAGTTAGCCAACAACAATAACTTTCAGTTGAGTATCTAGATGGTTTCTTATGAGGCCTTATATGGGAGGAGATGTCGTTCTCCAGTTGGTTGGTTTGAGCCTGAGGAGGCTAGATTGTTGGGCACTGATTTGGTCCGTGATGCCTTGGATAAGGTAAAGTTAATTCAGGAACAGCTCCATACAACACAGTCTAGGCATAAGATTTATACTGATAGGAAGGTTCGTGATATTGCATATATGGTGGGCGAGAAGGTTCTTCTTAGAGTTTCACCTATGAATGGTGTGATGAGATTCGGGAAGAAGGGCAAGTTAAGCCCTCGGAATATTGGTCCCTTTGAGGTGCTTGAGAGAGTTGGAGAGGTGGCCTACAAGCTTGCATTGCCACCTAGTCTATCAGGTGTTCACCCAGTATTTCATGTTTCTATGCTCCGGAAGTATTATGGCGATCCGTCATATATTTTGGACTTCAGAATAATACAACTAGATGGGGATTTCACTTATGATGTGGAGCCGGTGGCCATTTTGGATCGGCAGGTTCGAAAGTGAAGATCAAAGACTATAACTTCGGTGAAGGTTCAGTGGAGAGACCAGCCAATTGATGAGGTTGCTTGGGAGACCGAGCAGGGGATGCGGAGCAGATATCCACACCTATTTGAGACTCCAGGTATGGTTTTAGACTCGTCCAAGGACGAACTTTTGTTTAAGAGGGGGAGAATATAACGACCCAGCCAGTCATTTTGTGTATTATAGCCCCGTTCCCAGATTTATTGCTTCTTTTATGTTTATTTGTGGCTATGTGAATTTCCGAGGTGATTGGATTTGTTTCGGGGAAGTTTCAGAGTGAATTGGGACACTTAGTCCCAAGGTTGGAAGCTTAAGTTGAAAGAATTGAACGGATTTTGACTTTTGTGTAGACGACTACGGAATGATATTTTGATGATTTCAATAGTTTCGTATGGTAATTTTGGACTTAATCGTATGTCCGAATATTGCTTTGGAAGTTCGTAGGTTAATTTGAGGCTCTTTGGCGAAAGTTGGAAAGTTGAAGGTTTGGAAAGTTGAGAGGTTTGACCGAGAGTTGACTTAGTTGATACCGAAAGTTGGAGTAGTTTCGTTGTGTTATTTTTGACTTATATGCAAAATTTGAGGTCATTCAGAGTTGTTTTGATATGGTTCAGCATTAGTTTTAGAAGTTGGAAGATTATTAGTTCATTAGGCTTGAATTGGGGTGCGATTCATGATTTTGATGTTATTTCATGTGATTTGAGGCTTCGACTAAGTTCGTATCGTATTTTAGTACTTGTTGGTATGTTTGGATGCGGTCCCGGGGGCCTCGAGTGCGATTCGGATGATGTGCGGACCATGTTTGGACTTAGTAGAAATGCTGAAGAATTTCAAGTTTTGGTGCAATCACACCTTCAAGGATTTGGTCGCAGGTGCAAGATCGCAGAAGCGGTCAGGCCATCGCAGGTGCAGAATATACTTGGGCTGGGGAAATGCGCAGGTGCAAATGTTGGTCCGCATCTGCGGGAAGTGGAGCGCAGAAGCGAAGTGGAGTATGGTCATGGGTTTACGCAGATGTAGACGTTGAGGCACGTGTGCGCGTGCATAGAAGCGCAGGTGTGACCACAGAAGCGGATGTTAGATAGAAGGTATGGGACCGCAGATACGACAACTTTTCCGCAGAAGCGGGATCATAGATGCGGTTAAGTGACCGCAGGTGCGGTTTCACTGGCAGAGTTATATTCGAAGGGTTTCGTGACTTTTCTCATTTGGAGAGTTTTGGGACTTCGCTAAGGGCACTTTTTGAGAGAGTTTTGGCTACAATTGAAGAGGTAAATGAAGTTTAATCACTTTTGATATTAAATATTGATTACCCATTGATTATTACACCTAGTTTATGTGAATTTGAAGTGAAAATTGAGGATTGTAGACTATGTTGTTGGAGAGTAAGATTTGAGAATTTGGGGGGGCGATTTGTAGATAGAATTGGATGAAATTAGTATGGTTGGACCCGTAATTGAATGAGTGTTCGGAATTTGTGAATTTTGTCGAGTTCCGGAGTACGAGCCTAGGGTTGACTTTTTGGGTTGACTTTCTGATTTTGATTAAAGATTCTAGTTTTATCATTTGAGATTGTTTCCTATGGCTATTATTGATGGTATGAAATTGTTGTGACTAGATTCGAGTCGTTCGAAGGCCGATTCGCGAGGCAAAGGCTTATTGGAGTATTGATTTGCGCATTTTGAGGTAAGTAACATTTCTAAACTTGGAATTGAGGGTAATTATCCCTGAAAAATATGTTATTGGTATTGTGTTGGGGTGACGCACATGCCAGGTGATTGGCGTGTAGGCATGCACCGTGGTAATCATGATCCGAGTTGACTTTTATATTGTGCTACTATCAAATCTTGTTTTATCCGTATAATTCCTACTTGTTAGAGTAATTGAGTTGTGATTCATATTAGAAATCATATTTAGGATTTGTGCTTAATTCGTTTAGACCTAATGGGGCTATTTCCGTTGTTTTGAGTTATCTGCTTTAACTGTAATTATACACTCAGTCATGGTTCATTATTTGCATATCATATCTCAGTCTCTGTTTATCATTCATTGTTACATCATATGTTATCATTGCTGGGCTGAGTGGTATGAGATTGTGAGCCCTTGAGACTTGAGAGGTTGATGACTGAGGTGGGCCTTAGAGCCGTGTTGAGAGTATTATTGTGGATCGGGATGCACGCCGCAACATGCCTTATTGGCTTTTGATTAGCGCTTGGGCAGGATTCGCCCCTCCGGATCTGACATACCAGCAATGAGCGTATGCACAGTGATATATATACATGTGCTTTAGTGAGAGGCATTGATGCCAGGCACCCGTACAGTGCTGAGTGATTGTGTGTGTGATGAATGGACATTTGAGGCAGATAGATTGAGTATGTTGAGAGTGAGAGTACTTGGAAATATCACGGTGAAATCATTCATTTGACACACATACTTGACATATAGGCATAGACATGTACCATTCCTCATGCTAGCTGTAATTGATATGTTCTTATCAGTGTTGGGCTTTAATTGTTAAACTTGAAAGCATATCTAATTTTTTGTAATATGAACGACCCGAATATAATAATTACTTTGAGTTACTTATTGTTATTGTCATCATCATATCTGTATAGTCATTATATTGGATTCTGACTGTCTTCTTCTAAGTTTGTCACTGCTTTCATCCCAAGGTTAGTTCTGTTATTTATTGAGTACATGAAGTCAGTTGTACTCATACTACACTCTGCACTTTGTGTGCAGATCCAAGTGCATCTAGACGTGGTGATTACTAGAGCCGTATTGGATACTAGTATTTGGAGATTTCGAGGTAGCTGCTATGACATTCGCGAGGAGTCATATTTCAATTGTGATAACTCATATTCAAATTAGGCGACTATTCAAAGCCTTTGGCGTTTGTAAAGTTTTTTCAGAAGTATATCTAACGTTTTTTTGTTCTTAAAATATTTATAACACATAAAAATAAACCAACATGTTTGCCAAATCTATTTCTTCTAAATACTTAATTAGGTAAATTTTATATACGAGTTTGAACTATAAAGCGTGGTTCAATGCTTTTAAATTTAAGTATATATTACATAGAGTTCCTACTAAAGGTCTTCCTCTTTTACACATATTTTTTCTTACATCACTTTATACAGATTTATCCTTCTTGAGCACTTTATAGTTCTTAAGCCCAAAAGTAAACTTGTATAACCCCAACGGAAAATGATGAGAGAAACATATATACATTATAAAACATATTTACAATTAATTAGTATACATATATAATTATTTACAAATAGATTAATATTTTGGTTGGTTTAATTCGCCTTTTTCAATTATTTTATATAAAATCAACCAAATAAATATTATTTGTTTTCTAAAATTTAGTTCCTAAACAAACCAAATCAAATAGATAATTGATTTATCAGGTTGGTTTAAATTGAATTTTGACTTAGTGCAATTTCCTTTTTATTTTAACACCCCTTTAATCAAGGGTCATTACATAGTCAAGTGCCAAGCTTGACCCGTCTCACCCTCCGATTCAAATTTATTTTTGAATTGTTAAATTTCATTTTGATACTAAATCTTAACCCAGCACCAACAACAACCATAAATGATAAGTATTAAAGATGCGATACTATTTTACTATTTAGATCATCTTACATTTTTGGTCAAAATATTTTACTACTTTAGATCATCACAATGTAAGAGGATTATATTCAATATCTATCATTTAAGGTATTGCATTTAATAATTGGGAGGTTTTAAGAATATAATTTAATTTCTTCACTATTTTGGTTTATCTCAATCTAACTGAAATAATTTCAGTATCCACCATTTGATAATGTTCTATAAGATTTGAATTTAATTCTTTTATTAACTTTACAACACTCTTTAATATTGAAGAATTCCAAGAATACAATTAATTTCTTTACTGTTTTGATTTATTTCAATCTACAATCTGATACTATTCTATAAGTTGTAATATTATTTTTCTCTCCAATTTACGTTATTCATGATATTTTTTCCCTATAAATTGGAGATGCACATTTCTCCTTTCATACAAGGATGGCTTCGAAAGTTTTGATTTTCCTCTTCACTTTGTGCGCAATTAAGGCTGGCAAGTGGGCCGGTCCAGGCCCGGGACCGGCCCGGGACCGCGAGCCAAACGGCTAAATGGGCCAGGACCGTTTGGCCCGATTTAGCGGGCCTGGTCCGGTCTCGTGAGCCGGTCCTATGATTTGGGCCCGTCAGGCCCGGGACCGTTTGGCCCGCCAGGGCCCGGGATCGACCCGGTCCCTTAGCGGGTCCCAACGGCTATTTTTTTTTAAAAAAAAAAATAGCCGTTGGGCTGTCAAAAATAGCCGTTGGCTATTTATAAAATAGCCATTTAACCCCCCCAACTTTGTTTTAATCCCAAACTTTTTATAATTACACTTTTTTCCTATTTTCAACTATAAATACCCCATCATTATTTTATTTTTTCTTACAAAATCATCAATCTATCACAATCTCTCTCTAATTTACTTCTATAATTGCTACTATTGCTTACTTTATTGTTACAATTTGTGAAACAATTGTGAAATTGGTGAATTGAAGTCTTCAACGATAATCAATTTTCAACAAGTTGTTCGTCAATTCGGTAAACTCGTTCCAACTCTTAAGTTTTAATATTATAATTTTGTTTGTTTTATTTACTTTGCTTGATTAATTAAGATGGCTTATTCCTTAAAAAATATGTTTAGTAAAAATAAGGGAAAATCGAAGAGTGGTGAATCTAGTGGCCAATCTGTTCCTCCTCGACTTCCCTCGGCTCCCCGACCCAAACCCATTACCCGTCCTACACCTCATATTCTTGATAGCGATAATAGTTTAGTACAATTTATCGAAAGTCAATTTTGCCATAATATTGCACCCGGTGAACAATTGAACCATGAATATATGAATGCTCTTTATGGTAATCCAACTATTGATGAAAATGATGATGAAGAAATAGATTTTGATGAAACGCAACCGGATGACGATACACCCACTAGTCCTGCTCCTGAAGTTAACCCAACTAATAATAATCCAGATGATCCCCCGTCTGACCCTCCTATTAGTGCCCCTACTTTTTCTAGACAACCTTCTAAACGGGCAGAAACATCTCTTGTTTGGCAATTTTTTACTCAACTAAGAGAAAAAAATAGGGCTAAGTGTAAAACTTGTGGCAAAGAGTTAGTTTTTCAATATGTTGGAAGTCGGGGGGGACGGGAAGTTTGACTAGACACATATTGCTACACCCTCAAGATAAAGCTAGATATTTTCGTATGAAAGCTTTGGCTGAGGGGACAAGTGCACCTAGTCAGGCTGACCTTAGTACCGGGTCAAATCAATTTCAACCGGAAATTAACATTGTTACCGGTAGTATTTTATATTATGATCCAAAAAAAGATCGGGAAGAACTGGTAAAAATGGTTATTGTTATGTGCTTACCCTATAGTTTTCCTTCTAACCCCCACTTTGTGCATTATATTAGAAAAGTTTATAATCCTACTTATAAAGGTTTTTCTCGCACAACCGTAAAGAGTGATATTTATAAATATAAACATGAATATGAACAATATTTGCGCTATTTATTTACTCATATAAATTGTCGTCTTGCTATTACAACTGATATTGGTAGAAGTGGTAATGACTGTGATTACCTTACTGTTACCAGTCATTGGATTGATGAGCATTGGATAATGCAAAAGCGCATTATTGCTTATAGAATAATTAATTCACGTCACACAGGGCAGTTTATTTCTAGCACGATTGTGGATATTTGTAGATATTTTTGCATTAGTGATAAAATAATGTCAGTTTCAATGGATAATGCTACTAGTAACACAAATGATGTAGCCTTGTTTACTACTACACTAAGTCCTGTATTTAATAACATTTTTCATGTTAGATGTATTTGTTATATTTACCATTTAATTGTGGGTGATGGTATGCAAATTTTAAATGTTGAAATTGAAAAGGTTAAAATGGCTCTTAATTGGCTTTTTTATTCAAACCGTAGAAGTAGACTTAGAGAATATTTTAAAAGATGCGATGAATTTGGCCTAAGAGAAAGAAAGGTTCCTAAACCTTGTCCAACTAGATGGAATTACATGTATGAAAGTTTAGTTGTTGCATATGAATATAGAAACCCCATAAACTCAACGTTTAATGCTCATGTAAGTGATGATGATGAGCACCTTACAAATGCGGATTTGGCTAATGTTAAAATGCTTGTAGATTTTTTAGAAAAATTCCATATTGCTACAAATGAATTTTTTGAGCAATATTATCCTACTATTTCTAACTGTTTAGTTTATATTGCAGAACTTGCAAATTTGTTTGTGTGTGTGTGTGTGTGTATATATATACAACAGGGATTTGTAAGTCTAATTTAATTTTTGTTTTCTCTTTACCAATCTGTATTTAATATTTTGTATTTCCCTTCTACATCTTCCCCGCCCATCCCGAACTCTCGTTATCTCTTTGTTGCATATGCACATATATGTTTAAGGTATTATGGTTTACACTTCAATCCAATTTGCTGAAAAACATAAAGCAGTGATTGGAGGAAAGATTATTTGTTGTTTGTCATACTTTTCTTTAAATATATATACACTCACATAACACACACACATACATACATACATACATACATACATACATACATACATACATACATATATATATATATATATATATATATATATATATATATATATATATATATATATATATATATATATTGTTGCGGCGTATTTGTGTTCAAAATCAGAAAATTTTGTAAAGTAAAAGAGAAACAAAAATGCATAGGAAGAACAAAATTAAATGCGAACCCACTGAATTCACAGTGTGTCCTTAAGGAACTTAGAGCCTGTTTGGATGGGTTTAAAAGCTGGTCAAACCAGCTTTTAAGCAATTTTTAACTTGTGGAAGTGTTTGTCAAACAAAAAATGAGTTTAAAAAAAGTTAAAATCTGCTTTAAAAAAAGCCAAAACCAATAAGTTGAAAAACCCAACTTTTTCTAAATTGGCTTAAAAGCCATATTTCTTTGACCAAGGATATTACATTCTTATCTCTTATAATTTTTCTTAATCCCGAAATTACTCCTAAATAAAAACCTACAACATACTATTCATCTTGCCTTGCTACTGTCATTCTCCAATATTTGTCAATTTCTTGAAGTTCTTAACGTGAAGCAAACAATAGTTTTTTAAATAATGTTTGATACATTTCAATATTTTATAAATATTGTTCTTTTAACTTCTTTTTTTGGTTCCATAACATTTAATTTTTTGGTCGTTGAATCCTTCTTCTTTTTTTAATTGGTGTAATTATATTCTAAAATCAAATCATTCAATGAATTTACGTGCTACCCCTGAATTTGAAGCTACGAACGGAAAATATAATATTATGGTCATCATCTTCTTTATAATGTTAACAACTTTAAGGATATTTCAGTCATTTTAACAAGAAAAAATGTTTACCAGCACTTGTTTACCAAACACTTCATCAGCTTGTTTTAAGTTTTAGCACTTTTATCCAAACACGTAACTGCTTATTTATAAAACAAGTTCTATCACTTATAAAGTGCTTTTACGCACTTAACTTAAAAGTCACTTTTTAAGCCAATACAAACGGGACCTTAATCCCCTCCTAGTACTCGAGATTTAAGATTATTTCCTCCCAAGATATAACGGATTATCCACACTCGTGTAGAGGTACCTCAAACCCCAGTGTTTCAGCGAACGCAATAAGGCGGAGCAAATCACACATGACACTTATATTTTATTTTGGAAAAATAATGCAAATAAAATGGGAGAATTTCAGATTCTTTTCCATGTATGAAAATGAGGCTAAGCCTCTAAAATTTATAGACAATGAAAAAAAGAAAAAAAAGGTGCAATTCAAAAGGTGCCTATTCCATTTCCCATTCACACCCATTCACGAAACCTAACAATCCCCCACATGAATGGGGGAATAGCAATATGTTTAAAAAATATGCAAAAAACTTGTGTGATTCGCAAGTAAGGATTAATCGTATCTGGATAAGTAGGTTTCCCTTTGAACTTTCCGTAGTGAACATATGTCGGATATACTCGGTCAATCGGTAGATTTGATATCTTGAACTGTCGAGCTTTGGTGTATACCTAGACAACTATAAGTCACACAATCAACCCTTAACCGTCTTTGGTTCTCATTGTTGTGTTCGTTTTAGCCATGAACACTGCCTGGTTTTATAAGTGCATAGAGAATTGGCCTTACAGAATTCTCCTTGAAGTGGCTAACACTTCACACTTACATAGGTGATTCCTAAATGTGTTATCCGTAGATACACGATTTGATATACTCCGTATCAAATTTAGAAACCATTAAAAACCCTTAACGCTTTATCCTTGGTACTAAACATTGTCTCATCACGAGAATGGACCAAAATTTTATTTGACAATGTTGAACTGTCACAAATGACTTTGTTTGATCTCCTTGAACCTAGATCTTGGGATCTCTAGTCTTCTAGGTAGAGTTACCGCCACATTGACTTGTCATCAGCCATAGTCCCATTCCCCTCGATGATCTTTCAACTACCATTCTAGTGCCTTTGTAAGTGGATCCGACACATTATCGCTTGACTTTACATAGTCAATTATGATAATTCCCCTAGAGAGTAGTTGCCTAACGGTTTTATGTCTTCATCGTATATGACAAGATGTTTCATTATACATAATGCTCCCAGACCTTCCTATTGACGCTTGACCATTGCAATGTGTGCATATAGGTGCCAATATTTTGGGCTAAGATGGAATTTCTTCAAGAAATTTCGGAGCCATCCAGTTTCTTCACCGGCCTTGTCTAAGGCTATAAACTCAGCCTTCATTATAGAGTGGCAATGCATGTTTGTTTGGACAACTTCCAAGACACCGCTCCTTCACTGATTGTAAAAATATATCCACTTGTGAATTTAGTTTAGGTTTATCCGGTGATTCAATTTGCATCACTATACCCTTCAATACCCGCAGAATAGTTATTATAGTGCAATGCATAGTCATGGATATATTTTAAATATTCCAAAACTCATTTTATTGTCTTGACAGTTCAATGCGAGCTTCCTTACGTCGTAGATTAATACGTCTCGACATTATATTGCATATCAGATTATTTACTACACTTAATGTAGCAATAATATATTATAACAACAACAGGAATGATTGGCATCAGTTGCGGCCACAACCTTTTAATATATAACACATTTCGCAATCACTTTGCCATTTTCAAGTATTTGTATGATATTTATTCATACGTCTATATGATATGCAAATTATACCACCTTCATTCATGAAATAAATTCAACTTGCAATGGATTTTGGTCGTGTTCATTGGTTGGTTCGCCTCATTATAGACCAACGTATTAATACATTCGTTCATGAACGATCATGTTTATACAAAACATACAAACACACTTTTCTTAAAAAGTCACAACCTTTCAGGTGACACCCTTTCATAAAAGAGCTAAACAATATAAATGTTCAAGAAAGAACAAATCATTTATGGAAAGGCACGTAAACAATTTTCGAATTTGTAGTTTCATCACTGGTCATCACTAAGGCTGAACAAGTAATGAATTCACCGACTATAATATCAATATACACTAAGGATTGAGGGGTTCAAAAATTATATCATTTAGACATTACGTCTAACTTGGCTTTTGTCATGCATAAGCTAAAGCCCCCACATTTTAAATATTTCATTAATATATCATCCACATATAATCAAATAATGACTATATAATTTGAAGTATTCTTAACGTAAACATATTTGTGTACACTCTTTAATTTTGAAACCATTTGACAATATTATTTGGTCAAATCTCGCATATCATTGTTTGGGTGCTTGTTTTAGTCCGTAAAGTGACTTAATAAGTCGACACACCTTCTTTTCTTTTTCAGGAACCACGAACCCTTCAGGTTGTTCCATATAAATTTCTTCCTCCAAATTTTCATTTAAGAAGGTTGTCTTTACGTCCATTTGATGGATTTCAAGGCCATACACGGTGACTAACACTATTAATACTCGAGTAGATGTAATCCTCACTACCGGCAAGTATGTATCAAAATAATCAAAACCTTCTCGTTATCTAAATCATTTGACAACTAATCTTACCTTATATTTGTCAATAGTACCATCAACTTTCATTTCCCTTTTGAAAATTCACTTAGAACGCAAAAGTTTATTTCCTGGGGGAAGATCAACCAATTTTCAAGTATGATTACTTAATATGGATTCTATCTAACTATTGACTACCTCTTTCTAACATTGTACTTTCGAGCAAGACATTTCTTCTTTAAATGTTTGAGGCTCATTTTCCAATAAGGGTGTCAGAAAATCTAGTCCAAAGAAAGTAATTGTCCTTTGACGTTTACTACGTCTTGCATTTTCCTCATTAAACGTACTTTCCTTTGCTTATTCCCGAGGTAGCTTAGATTTTTCACTAGACGACTCACATTCCTTTTTATACGGATAAATATTCTCAAAGAATTCAGCATTATCTGATTAGATCACTTGTTGCATATCATATGAAAACGCAATCAATAATTTCCGATCCGATCTTTACCCTTTTGGGTTTAGGAACTTGCACTTTAGCCAAGCACCCCCCACAGTTTAAAATATTTTAAGTTGGTTTCTGTCCTTTCCATTTTTCATATGGAATAGATTGCGTTTTGTTGTGGGTAACTCGATTGAATATTCGGTTAACTGTAAAAATAGCTCCCCTCCCCCCCCCCCAAGTTCTAGGTAAACTAGAACTTATCAACTAGGCATTCATCGTCTCCTTTGACGTTTTATTCTTTCTTTCCGCAGTTCCATTAGATTGCGGTGACTAAGGGGCGGCCGTTTGGTGAATAATTTCATATCCAAACATATTTCTTCAAAAGGAGATTCATATTCGATGCCCCTATTACGTTGTTGAGCCAACCACAAGAACTACTGTTTGTGTCACGACAGAGCCAGAATTATTAAATGATGAACTTTTTAATCTTCAAACCAATATGACACGTTCAGAATTAATAAATAATGAAGTTTTTAATCTTCAAATCGAATAATAAATTGGAGTAGAAAATCGCTAAGATTTTAATCTCCAAAACGAGTATAAAGTCATTTAGACTTTAATTTCCGACAAATGAGTAGAAAGTCACGAAGACTTTAATCTCAACGAACGAGTAAAAAATCATGCAGATTTTAATTACAAAACAGAAGTAGAAAATTACGAAGATTTTAGTCTCTATAATAGGGGTAGAAAATCACAAGTATTTTAATTTTCTTTTCAAATAGCTTTCCAACAAAACCATTGAAACCCCTAAATATTTCAATAGTTTGATATATTATTCTTATCACACTAACATATGTATATCTTTACATATAGTATTTTAATATCTCACGCATACTTACAAGTATTAGTGTAAGCCTCGCAAGCATAAGCACAATTTTGTGCACACTTATTAGTAAAAAACTTGTGACAATACAATTTACTGAAAAATTGTATCCAAACGTTACGACTTTCCGGACCAGAAATGTTTGATCCCCTTACAAGGTTTTCGCTAGTGCTTTACCGTTCAGATAATTGTGGGTCTTCTACCTGTAGTCCAACGTCGGATGAACAAATTCATATTAATATTTTAATTTTCAAAATCAACTTGGGAATTCACAATTCGGATCAAGAATCTAAGGGGTAATTTCGATTGTGGTCACTCAACTTTGTTTTAACTTCACAGAAGTCATTCAACTTCCGCTTATAACTTAAAAGTCATTCAATTTTGGCCACATCACTTAAAAGTCACACCTGATGTAATATGGATATATCATCACCGGAAAAATAACATGGCAAACTTTTAGTTATTTTTTATGCCACGTGAGCAAACACATAGGATACCATGTGGTATATTTGTGTCTTTCTTTTGTTTAAGCTGTCGTCTTGGGCTGCCCGTATTTGTGGGTATTCCTTATTAAAATATTGCTAGAATGACATGAATTTAAAAGAACTTTCTTATGACTTGCATTTGTAATCCATGTGATTAATAGCCTATTTGGCCAAGCTTCTCTAAACTTGTATTTTTATTTTTTTTTAAAATGCTTTTTCCCCCAATGTTTAAGTGTACGTTTGTCAAACTTTTGGAAGAAAAAAAATACTTTTAAGAAGAAGCACGAAAAAATAGGTTCTTCCCCAAAAGCACTTTTTTGAAAAGCGCTTTTGAGAAAAAATACACATAAACGTGCTTTTTAAAAGTATGGCCAAACACTAATTACTTCTCAAAAGTATTTTTTAAATTAATTAGTCAACCACAAACTGCTTATCATCAAAAATACTTTTGAGAAAAACAGTTTAAAGAAAAAACACTTCTTAAAATAAGCTGATTTTAGTAGTTTGGCCAAACATGCTATAATTCATGTACAACTATCTAGTACGTTTAAAGGAAAAAAATTATGGTTACGACTTTTCACATCCAAGCACGAACCGACACAACATGTATTAAATTATCTAATTCGTTGTTAAAATCCTATGTGGTTGCTCACGTGGCATAAAAAATAACTAAAAGTTTGCCATGTCATTTTTCCGGTGTTGATATATTCATATTCCATCAGATGTGACTTTTAAGTGATGTAGTCAAAGTTGAATGACTTTTACGTTATAAACAAAAATTAAGTGACTTTTGTGAAATTGAAACAAAGTTGAGTGACCACAAAAAAAAATTATCCGAAGAATCTAACTAGATTCTTTTGTGAACGTCATATCACAAAGTGCATGATCCCACATTTGTGCATTAATATGTCCATGTCAGGAGATTTCCCTAAACTACATGACAGAGTTCCCATGAGATATCAAAACCATCATATTTATATAGGGACATAATTCCTTTTGAAATATTATTCCTTCAATTTCACTTAGCCGTTTTGCAACTTTTCCGATTTTGCGGTGTACGCCCAACGTTACATGGCCGCAACAAAGTTTACTTACAATCACTGCTCGGCTTTCCATCATCACAATTCACAAGACAACTTTTATGTGAATTGGAAATTATCAACAACGACATTCCATTTTGGTTGAAAATCCCATTGAATTCACACCCCTTGCCACTCACTGATTCATGAACCATGAGATATTGGTTTTCCACGTCAATACAATTTTGATTATGCTTTAGCAATCTTCAAATACTTAATACTTGTGAATCCAATGTTAGACAAGGCAATACTTTTGCCTTGTCTTCAAATCATGTAATAAATTAAACCAGTGATTGCCACCGTTATATTTCAAAATGTTCTCATGTTAGTCTACTGTTGAAGTGAACATACCATATATTGGCGATAAAGTGCACGAGTAGGAGAAAACTACACTTTCTATTCCATCACTTATTTTGTTTCTCTCAGCAGTAACAAACAAATATTACCACACTGGTTTTCTTCTCTATCAACTGATTTCCTTTAAGTTCCTTAAGAATGTTGGTAACCTATGTTCAAAACCAGAAAATTTTGTAAAGTAAAAGAGAAACAGAAATGCATAAGAAGAACAAATTAAATTCGAGCCCACTGAATTCACAGTGTGTCCTTAAGAACTTAATCCCCTCCTAGTACTCGAGGTTTAGGATTATTTCCTCCCACGATAGAACGGATTATCCACACTGGTGTTAGCGGTACCTTAAACCCCACTGTTTCAGCAGACGCAATAAGGCGGAGTAAATCACACATGACACTTATATTTTGTTTTGGAAAAATAATGCAAAGAAAATGGGAGAATTTCAGAATTTTTTCCATGTATGAAAATGAGGCTAAGCCTCTAAAATTTATAGACAATGAAAGAAAGAAAATAAAGATGCAATTCAAAAGGTGCCTCTTCCATTTTCCATTCACACTCATTCATGAAACCTAATATATATATATATATATATATATATATATATATATATATGTCTGTGAATACAAAGAAGGCAAAAATAGTACAGATGATCTTGTTAGATTTGAAACTCTATATCTCTAATGACCTTGCAATTATTAGAGCGGAAACTTATGTTTACCTTTCACTCTAAGCTATACTCAGAAAGGAATGCCTTATATTATCCACTATAGATAGAAAGAAATATATATATACATAATTAATTACTATTTATACCAAACTAATAAATATATCACGTAGAGTTTTTCTTTCCTCTTTTTCTCTCCTTTTGTCTTTTTATAGATGGTGTTGTTGGATTTGAATATCTCTACTGACCTTGCAATTATTGGAGTGGAAACTTATGTTAATTTTTTTATTCTAAGATATACTTTGAAAAGAATGCCTTATTTTACCAGTTGATATCATTCCTTTTCTGGAGATCAAAATAATCATTAACATGTCATTTAATTGAAATAAAAATATTCGAATCAACATTTTCATTAAAGTTCTTTCCTATAAACTCATCAAACAGAAAATGTTAGTTGAAATGTTTGGTAGTGAAGAAAATAATCAATATCTATTAGTACGAAGATGGTTTCAATTTTTCAAAAAATAAGAAATTGATCTATTCTCTTTTATAGTGGTAATTATGATTATTTTATTTCTTCATCTCCTTTGTTGATATTTTTCTCAAGAAATTTATGTGCATTTAAGGCATGAAACTCATCGCATTGTCTAGGCTATTTTCACAACAAAAAGGGAGTAAATTTCCTAATTTTTTTTTGTCAAATCTCAATGATCTAGATACTTACACAACTTGTAACATTAAAATTTTTATCCTTTGTCACATGCATTCATATATTAATATTTGCACACATGTACACAAATACAACATATACACCTACGTATACACACACCTATGTACACTAGATATATATGCGCACACACGACTATATATGCGTATGTATTTGCTCATATTTTATTTTATTCACTCATATTTTGTATGTATTTCATATGATGTATTCTCATTTTGATATAATTAAAATATCATTTTGATTAGGTTCGTCATTTGGGATTGAAGCAAGGAATGTAGTTACGACACATTGTGACAATGATGACGATTGTTTGACTATTTGCAAGGTGAAATTTCTACCAAAGTGTATAAGCAACGTGTGCATTTGTGACTTTTTGTTGGTCTGTAACAATGATCAAGATTGCGTAGAAAGAATACCAAAATGTCCTTTGGAGCGTAGATGCTTTTTTCATCAATGTGTATGTGGAGGATAATGTAACACTTCAATAATGTATGTGTTAAACATATTTTTAGTTTAATTAATCTTGTTTTGAAAAGAAATATTATCTTACTATTATCAGTTGCTTGAGATTAGTCGATCGCTTGAACAATCTCAATCTTATTTGATGATAGCTTTTGTTGGAACTGGAATATATTGCTACGTAATAATCTGAGAAATCACTTTCTATATTTTTTTCCTATACTATAACTAAATTTTCTAAAATAATGCAACTTATGGAAGTCTACCATAAAATGTGTCATAATTAGTATCCTTCATTGTCAAGACATTTAAAATCAAAGACATGAGCCACATGGTCAAATGGTATATGTGGTCAGACTAGATAAAATCAGTGGCGAATCCAGGATTTTAAGGTCGTGGGTGTTCATTTTCTTTTAATATAAAGGTGCAAACAATCATATAGTATAAGTACAAATTATTTGAATGGGGCCGTGAAAAAGTTAATAAGAAAAATACTATTACTATTGTCATTATCAAAAATGACTTCTAGCCACAAGTCACAGTAATAATGTTATCATTACAAAAAGGGACTTTTAGTCATAACTCACAATTGTGCTCGATTACTTTTCATATGTTGAAAACGATGAATAATAACATCATTGCTGATACTTGAAAATATCTTACGCTTTACATAGCAAATTAAATAATTATTTAAAAATTCATCACCGATGTTGTTACAAAGTTCATTTTTGATGTAGTTCATGGATGAGAAAGCTCGTTCCACAGAAGCTGTAGCAACATGAAGAATGAGAGTTAACTTAATAAGCAAATAAACAAGCGGCCAAGTTTGATGCAGATTTGACTTAACCAACACTTTAGCAAGGCCACTAATTCCCTTCATGCCAAAGAACCTTTTGTCAACACCACGGGCATTAACTATAAAACTATCAAGCTGACAACTAAGATCTCGAAGCTTGCTGCTATCAAACTCATTCGGATAATATTCAGCCAACCTCATTAACCCGTTCTTATCAATATTACCAAATGAATTAACTGGGTTTAAACTAGCCATACCTTGGAGTAAGTCAGTACTCACAGCATCAAAGCGACGGTTAAGCTCTTGAAAATGTAAATCTATAACACCATAAAAATTTCAATACGCAAATGATGAGAATATGTAACATCAAGATCTCTACGCTTCGACTTCCCAGGAAAGTAGAGAGCGTCCATCTTTGGAATCATTATATCATGTTTATCACAGAAAGAAGAGACATCTTTCATCAAAGATTCAAATTCACAATTCCTCATCGTTTGTAATCGTTGCTTTGTAAGAGCAAGGAGTCCCATAGCATTGACAATATCTTAATCCATCCTTTGTAATGCACAACTCAACTCATTTGTCATTATTAGAACTTTTAACATCAAGTGTAACATAAAAGCAAAATCAAATTCCTTAATCTTACCCATAAGACTTTCAACAATAATTTTATCGGCATAGTTTGGACACTCACGTGCAGTAAATTCAAGAACATGAATAATTGATGGAAATAGGACAATAAGGTTATCCAATGTTTTATAATGAGAACCCCAATGAGTATCACCTGGTCGTTGAAGCCCACGTTCTTGATTTAATCCTCGTCCAGTATGCACTTCACCTGATTTGAGTAACTCCTCTAACTTTTCAACTTGATGTTCTCGAAGCAAATCCCTGAGCTTAAAAGATGCTCCAACAATATTTAAGACATTAGCAACTATACAAAAAAAGTCATCTACATCTGAATGCTTCTTTGCAAGAGCCACAAGTGTTAATTGTAATTGGTGAGCAAAACAGTGAATGTAATATGCTAATGGAAACTCATTCATAATCAAAGTCTTAACACCATTTAGCTCTCCCTGCATGTTACTAGCCCCATCATAACCTTGCCCACGTATTTGCGTTGGACTTAATGAGTGGTCAGAAAGAAAGGAGCAGATTGCCTTTTTCAATGACATAGATGATGTATTACTAACCTGAACAATACCAATAAATCTCTCTATTACTTCGCTTCCTTGTTAACATATCTAAAAATCAATGCCATTTATTCATTGTGTGATATATCTTTTGATTCATCAACTAGTATCCCGAAAAATCCCCATCCAGGTCTTCAATGATAGCTTTGATTGTTTCTTTAGCACAAGCATCAACAATATCTTTTTGAATACTTGGAGAACACATCATTTCATTCTTTGGAGCATTTTCTATTATAATGCTTCCAACATCCCGATCAATATCTTCATACCATTGCAAAAGTTCAAGAAAGATACCTCTATTTGTAGAAGATTGACTCTCATCATGCCCACGAAATGGCAAACCTAGTCTCCAAAGAAATCTTGCCACGTCGATTGAAGTACTCAATCGACGTCGAAAATCACTTTTTTCTTTCTTGGATTATTTGTCAAAAGAAGTGCAAATTATTGATTCATTAAATCAAGTATCCTATTAAAATACTTGTTGTGGATGCTATTTACTTCTCCAACATGAGCTTAAAATCTTTCAATAGCCTTGTTCCAAGCTTTAAACCCATTTTTTGTAAAAGCATCTCCCGTATTTCCGTGACTTTCATGTTCATTTTTGAACAAATAGAAACACAAACAATATGCATCATCTTTTGATATACTGTACTCCAACCACTTAGAATGTTGACCCTTAAACCAACCAGGACAAAACTTTAGCTTTAATCAAAATACCAAATCTTATTACCTTGTTCCTTGTGTTTTAATTTTGAGATGGGGAGGTCAAAAAAATTTTCTAATCACTATGTATCCTGTGAATTCTTTACTGCGAAAGCTGGAGCAACCGAGAAGGATTCTATGATTTAGCCGTTTTTGGTTTGGTGTCTTTTGGAAGCCTACCAATATTTTAAATAGTGGAGGATTCTTTTTCTCCTTTTCATCTTCTAATTAGTAAATAAGAGGAAATAGAAAAAGGACAAAAAAAAAAGTAAAAGAAGAGGTAAGTTATAAGTCAGCATTGAAAAGGATTAGAAAACAAGGGAGTCAACGCTTTATAAAATAAGAAAAAGTATTATTTTTCTGAAAAATAAAATATTGCAAGCGGGAATCGATCTCGCAACATTGGAATACCAAGCGGCTTAACTTCAACCTCCAAACCAAAGCACCCATTAGACTTTTTGGTTAATGGGTGCTTGCCCATATATTATACCAGTTTTCATAAAATCTATATATAAGTATACCGAGTCACCGTCGGGGTCAGTGGGTGCTGCAGCACCCAGAACCTTACACGTGGGTCCGCCCCTGGATAAAATTCAAGTAGTATCTATCTATATTAACATGGATCGATATAATTATTGGTCCCAACTAGATTATTGGACTAATGACAAACTCAATGCTAGTCCAATTCTAGTCAAACATGCAGAAGGAAAAGTTCCATCAATTTTTATGGAATAAATTACACTTGACCTATTTAGTTTTTGAATTTGGAAATAAATACCCTTTTAACCTTTGAATGAAACAATGACTCCCCTGACCTAAAGTTAACATCCAAAATGAGCGACTCACTACAAAGATATTTGTAAGGTAAAAGGTGACCGTCAATTTATGGATTATAACATTCTAAAAGAATAAAATTACCGAATAGTATTATCCTTTGGGTAAGAAAACAATACCTTTTTATCTTTTAGATAAACGAAAGAACATCTTATCATGTGTAACGAATGGATCGGTCGTTTTGAGCTCTAAATACGTCGTTCGAGAGTTTGAGGCCTTAAGTAGCTTCACTTTATGTATTGTGACTTGCACGCATGGTTAGTTTCGATTTTTGGGAAGTTCGGAGATGATTTTAAAGAATAATTCTCAATTCGGAAGTTTTAAATTGAAATAGTTGATCAAGGTTTGATTTTTGAGTAAACGACCTCAGAATCGGGATTTGAAGGTTCCAATAGATTTGTATAATAATTTTGAACTTGGACGTATATTCGTATTGAGTATCGGATGGTCTAGGAGCATTTCGGTGCTTATTGTTGAAAGTTGGCATTTTGAAGGTTTTAGAATTTTCTCAATTTGATTTGGCTTGGACTTTGGTGTTATTTATGTCCGTTTGGAACTCCAAGCCTTGAAATAGGTTTGTATTGTGATTTATGACTTTTTCGTAAAATTTGGCGTCATTATGGAATGTTTAAGTATGATTCGGATGCGTCCAGCAAAGTTTGAACGTTTGAAAGTTAAAAGAAGGATTTTGATCGTCGATTCGTTGTTTTGATGATGTTCGTGGCATTTCGAGCCTTTGGATAAGTTGGGATAAATTATTGGGACTTGTTGGTGTGATTGGACGGGGTCCCCGGGACCTCGGGTATATTTTGGGATGGTTTTGGACCATTTTCCTTTTTTTGGTGATTGCTCATTTCTGGTGTCATGCGTGTGCTTTGCGATCGCGAAGAAGCCATCGCGATCGCGAAGAAGCTATCGCGAAGAGTAGTTTGGGCTGGCAAAGATTTTGTTCTTCGCGATCGCTGAAGAGGATCGCGATCGCGGAATGTGGTCAGGTTCTTCTACGCGTTCGCGTGGGTGGTGTCGCGAACGCGATGTGGAATTTGGGGCTGGCTTGTTGATAGAGTTGTGCTACGCGATCGCGCAGGTAACTTCACGGTTGCGTAAGAGTTAGTTGCTGGTGCTGATAGTTTTGCCTTCACATTCGCGGAGCTTGGCTCGCGTTCGCGTAGGCTTGGGGGTCTATGTATCACGTTCGCGAAGTCTATCCCATGTTAGCGAAGAGGTAATTCTGAGCAAGCTGATTTGGACTTCGCGATCGCGAATAATGGCGTCTGGGTAGATTGCATTTTTATTTCGGGACTTAGCCCATTTCTCTCACATTTTCACTTGGTTGGGCGATTTTTGGAGCTCTTGAAAGGAAGATTTTCATCATCTATCATGTGGTAAGTGATTCCTATCTATTGTGAGTTAAATACATGGATTATATGGATTTTAACATGAAAATTTGTAGAAATTGTGGGATTTTGGAAGAAAACCTAGAAATGGTAAATTTAGATTTTGACCATGCAATTGGACATGGAATTAGAAATAAATTATATAATTGAGTTCGTGGTGTTATGGGTAATGTTTATCTTCAAAAAATTTTGGAATCCGTGCACGTGGACCCGGAGATTGACCATGTTGACTTTTCGAGTAGAGTTAGGAATATTTATAAAATGTTAAATTACGAGTATTGGAGTATATTTTAATTGGTTTGCACGCTGTTTGATTAGTTTTGGATTGTTCGGCATTAGTTTGAGGAGTTAGAGAGGCGTTGGAGCCGGTTATCGGATCTCAGAGCGAGGTAAGTCTCCCGTCAAACCTTGTGAGGGAGAATTTATCCCGTAGGTGTTATATTTGTTATGTGCTACATATTGTGGGAGCTACGCACGTATGAGGTGATGATTGTCCGTGCGTACGCTAGAATTCCCGATTAGGTCCGGGTAGACTTAGACTCGCGCCATGATTTAATTGCAATAATTGAGTTGTCCTTACATGTTTAATTGCTTTAGTTTACATTTAGCCCGAGACTAGACTCGCGTAGAATATTGGACTTGCTATTTTAGATACTTGACAAGCTACTTGATTAGCCGTGGAAAATTGTAAATTCTCTTACAGACTCCTCTCGCATTGTGCGTATTCATCAGAAAGTTTCCTTAAATTTCATAACTCAAATGTATATTCGTGAGTGGGGTCTAGGGCCCGTTAAAGTTTCTTATTCTAATGGGATCAGGTTGAACGCCTTAGCAGCACCATTATGAGATTGGGCCGTTCGCCTTTTCACAATACCATACTCTTATGGGATCGGGTTGTTGGCCTCGGTAGTATTATGTATCATAATCTTATGGGATCGGGTCGTTCGCCTCGGCAGGATTATTGTAATACACTCTTATAGGATTGGGTTGTTCGTCTTGACAGGATTTTGTAACACACTCTTATGGGATCGGGCCGTTCGCCTCGGTAGTTCAATGAAACACTCTTATGGGATCGGGTCGCTCCCATCGGCAGAATCGTGTGTGATATTTGATAAGAAGTCAGTGTATCCATGAGTTTTCTTGACTTGAGACGTGACGTTTTACCTGGTGTCGACCGTTATGTATTCCATTTGAGGTAGTATCCGATATTTGAGGACCTTGTATTTACTGTTCAGTTGAGGATCGTATTATGTACTTATGTCTGTTTTCACCATTCTTACTTGCCATGTTTCGTACCTGTCTACTTCTATTATTATACTTGATTTATTAGATCACTAGTAAGTGTCGATACCGATCCCTCGTCAATACTTCTCCGGGGTTAGGCTAGATACTTACTGGGGATGCGTTGAATTATGTACTCATCCTATACTTCTGCACTAATGGTGCAGGTTCTGAGAGGTTCATTTAGTGGTCACTTGGTGCATAGGTGCAGCTGCTGAGGGGACTTTATAGTGAGCTACATTCCATGCTACGACCCGCACACACAGAGTCTCTATTATATTTATTTACTTTATCATGTCTATCTTATATTCTAGAAAGATATTGTATTATTATTGTACTCCCTGGTAGATGCTCGTGTACTTGTGACACAGGGTTGTGGGAATATCTAGTAGACATTCTAATGCGTTAGTTTTCTTATTTAATAACAACCATGATTTTAAAGGTAGTAAAATGAATAATTAAATGGATGGTTCACTATTGGCTTGCCTAACAGAGATGTTGGGTGCCATCACGGCTATAGTGGGAATTGGGTCGTGACAGCTTGGTACCAGAGCATTAGATTCACTTAGGTCTCACGAGTCATGAGTAAGTCTAGTAGAGTCTTGCGGATAGGTACAGAGACGTCTGTACTTATCTTCGAGAGGTTATAGGGCTGTTAGGATAGCTTTCCTTTCTTGATTCCTTGTCGTGCGACTTGCTTTTGGTTGAAGCTTATGTCTTCATTTCCTTCTTACTCATTCTTATGCTATGTCGAGCATTCGGAATCAGTTGGGAACCGACGAGTTGTGGAGATGCTACAGATATGGTGCAAGATGTTTTTCCTTGCGTTTACGGGCGGACTATTATTGTCACATTGTGGAGGGGTGTTATGTCGTTTCGGTCCAGTGTTGGTGTTGCCTATTGTTTCGAGGCAATGCACAGTGTATTGTGATGATCATGCGTTGTTATCGCGCAGTTCCAGTGTGAATTGTAGGGTACTTTCTTATGTGTCGCGGCAATGAATGATTCGGGAGGAGGATTAATCGGTTCATGATTGGTAGATTTTGCATTTAATTCCAGTGGAGGAGAGGCAATCGGACTATGGATGTTCAGGCATTGGTTGATGGAGTCACGAGATTGGATATCTCCAAACTTGGTGGAAATCTTGTTTTTGTTGTGGTGTCACCGTCTTTGATTGAACGCATTAAGGCTTGTCAGTATGCTGGTCTTCATTTGTTTTCCTCTGGGCACGATGTTGTGAAATGGTGCCTAAGAAGAAGTTATCGGAGATGATTGTATGTTACGACTTCATAATCGAATCAGAGTTCCAATGTTGATAGTACGAGAGAGATGATCCCTGAGGTGGCTTTTGTACTTAGGGAGTATGAATTGGACGAGAAGGGGCTTGATCAGAATATAGGAAATGTTAACATTTGATTATTGTTTTGGGATGCAATGTGGCTCTGAGTTTTAAACATATTGTTGTACCTTCGGGTTTTGTTAATGAATGAAGGAATTCTTACGGCTGGCAGATGAGTGTGGACCCAGGGAGAGTAATTGATTTCATGACGGATGTAACTTGGCAATGACATTGGAGGAGGTCGGCATGAGGTTACACTGGTGGGATATCTCCCGTGAGAAGGTTACGGATTGCATGATTTCGGATAAAGTTCCTATGAAGAGCTCTACTTTCTATCCAACATGGGGCATGTACGACAATGTAGGTTTGGGTCGCCTGAGAATGATGGCGCAACTGTTATGAAGTTGAGTGTGCATTTTGGATTGATAATTCGGGATGTGTTATGATAAGTACAACAAGGGCTTTTGAGAAATTTTTCTAAATAACGGTGTGAGATCATGGTAGCTAGAAGTGGAATTCATTTTGGGTCCTTGATTTATGTGATTGTAGCTTAAAGCTAAGTGGGGGAGCATACCGTCTATGATTGGGTCACGTGGTTATGCGCCTTTGTAGTTGTTATTTATCGGTACGTTGTTGGGTTAGTTATGACTAAGAGAAGAAAACATCAGGGGTAATTCGAGCAAGGAATTTGATGGGTGTGTGCTACATTTCACCTTGTTGATGTGTGGAGGTTGTGAAATAACTTCGACTGGGTATTTCTTTATGAACGTGATGTGCAAGGGAAGGGATTCATTCGGTTGCTTCTTCTAGAGTATTCGTGTGCTAACGGAGCACTGGTTGTTGGCTACATATTCGGAACTAAGTCAGAGTGGGCGAATCTCAACGATGGTTCTAGTGGATTCAAGAATTAAAGTACGGTGCCTAAGGATTTTCAGGTTCATCGTATGGCTAAGGAATTAGTTTTGCAGTGGAGTGTGAAAGAGACTTGGAGTATTTCTACAAATGTTATCAGGTTTGCGGTACAGTATTAGAGAGATGGAAGAAATATCTTCGAATTCGTAGAAGATCTTTTTAGAATGGGTATATCAGTTGGAGATACCATTGCGTACATGAGGAGGGTATAACGTGGCTTATGGGTATTGAGACAATGTGGTTTTACGGTTTGGGGTCACTCGGGATGAGTGTTGACTGAGGTCCATTGTGTGCTAGAAAGGAGAGGTATTAGTGTTGAAGGTAAGTCAAGAGAAAACTGAGGAGTTAAGTCAGCATAGTAGCAGTTTAAGTCGGCATTGTAAAGGAAGTGATCGTTTCCTTCGGTGCGATAAGGTTATACAGGTGTTTCGTGGCTTTACGGCAGGCTTGGCAGTCTCCGTAATTTGGTTGATTTGGAGGGATTCAATTCTGATGGTTTGGTTATGTATGAATGGGCCTCGAAAGAGTTACGACGGGTTAGTCCACGACTTAAGGTTTGTGTCTTCTACGACTATGAGAATTTGGTTGCGGTCCAGTTTGACCGGGATGTCGTGAGCTCGGAGGAGCGGGGAAAGATTTCAGTTGTTCAGAGTATGCTGGCGCAATTTTAGTGTCACCTGAGAACGGTGTTCTGTGGAAGAGGCATTGTGCATTGAATTGTAGATTCCTGATGTTATGCTTGTGACCACGCATGGCGGATTGTATTTTTATGCCTGTGATCATGCAGAGTTAGTGCCTCAAACAAGTTTAGGTAAGCTACTTACCTCAATCAAGCCAAATCACTACTCTAATAGGCCCTTTCCATGTGAATCAACCTACGGACGACTCGATCTAGCCAATAACTTAATATAATTAATAAAAGTCGTAAGAAGTGAATCCAAATGATAAAACTAAGATATTTGACAAAAATCATAAGGTCAACCCCGGGACCGCACCTCGAAACCCTGCCAAACTCACAAATTCCGAACACCCATTCCGATACGAGTCTAAATATATGTGTTTCACCTAATTCCAACCACAAATCGACCCCCCAAATCATCAAATCTCACTCTCCAATAACGTAGTCCAAAAACCCCCAAATCCCACATTAATTTCCCATAAATTAGGTTTAATAATCAATGGCAAATCAATATCTAAAACCAAAAGTGGGTAAGGATCACTTACCTCTTCATTTGTGATGAAAAACACTCAAAATATCGCCCTAGACCGAGATCCCCAACTCCTAAAATGAGAAAACAATCAAACCCTTCGAATATAAAAGTTAGCCAGTAATGCCGCATTTGCGGTCACTTAACCGCTTCTGTGGTTCCGCTTTTGCGGTCAAAACATCACTTTTGTGATCCAACTCTATCCTCCGGACTTCCGCCTATGCGGCCTAATACACGTATGTGTAGCCTCTCTTTCGCAGATGCGGGCCCGCACCTGCGCAAGGGCCTCTGCACTTACGATCTTCCCCCAACTCCAGCCTAGCCCGCTTCTGCGACTCCTTGCCTGCACATGCACACGCATATGCGACAGGTCCTCCGCAGGTGCAAATGCACCATAATCAGCAGACCTTCAGCCATGCAACACAAATCCAAACAAGCTGAAACCAATCTGAAACACACCCGAGGCACTCGGGACCCCGTCCAACCATACCAACCAATCCCAAAACATAACACAAACCTATTCGAAGCCTCAAATCACATAAAACAACATCAAAATCACGAATCGCACCGCGATTCAAGCCTAAGGAACTAATGAACTTCCATATTCCAAAACGCATGCCAAATCACATCAAACCAACTGGGAATAACCTCAAATTTTGTATGCAAGTCCCAAATAATACAACAGACCTATTCCAACTCCCAAAACCAAAATCTGAATCCGATATTAACAAAGTCAACTCCCAGTCAAACCTCTCAACCTTGCAAACCTTCAACTTTTCAACTTTCACCAAAAAGTACCAAACCAACCTACCGATCTCCAAATCCAAATTCGGACATACACCTAAATCCAAAATCACTATACGAAACTGTTAGAACTATCAAAACTCCATTCCAGAGATGTCTACACAAAAGTCAAACTCTGGTCAACTCTTTTAACTTAAGCTTCCAGCCTTGGGACTAAGTGTCTTAATTCACTCCGAAACTTCCTCGAAACTCAAATCAACCACCCCGGCAAGTCATGAAACCTCAAATACACATAAGTAAAGCATAAAATAGGGAAAATGGGGCTAAAGTACACAAAACTATCGGTTGGGTCGTTACCTTCTCCCCCTCCTAAACAAATGTTTGTCCTCGAATGGGTCTATAATCATACCCGTAGTCTTTAAAAGGTGAGTATATCTGATCTGCATCTCTTGATCGGTCTCCCAAGTAGCCTCCTCCACTGGCTGACCTCTCCAATGAACCTTTACTAACGTTATACTCTTCGATCTCAACTTATGAACCTGCTGATTTAGAATGGCCACCGGCTCCACATTATAGGTCAAATTCCCATTTAACTGCACTGTGCTGAAGTACAAAACATGTGAAGGATCACAGTAATACTTCCGGAGCATCGAAACATGAAATACTGGGTGAACCCTCGAAAGACTAGGTGGCAAAGGAAGTTTGTAGGCCACCTCTCACACTCTCTCAAGAACCTCAAAATGACCAATATACCCAGGGCTCAACTTTCCCTTCCTTTTGAATCTCATCACACCCTTCATGGGTGAAACTCTGAGTAGGACCTTCTGAGCCACCATATATGCAACATCACGAGCCTTTGTGTCAGCATAACTCTTCTGCCTGGAATGTGTTGTACAAAATCGCTCCTGAATCAACATGCTCGACAATATCATTCTTCATCCTCTGCCACCAATAGTGCTGCCTCAAATCATGATACATCTTTGCGGCCCCAGATGAATAGAATACCGTGAACTGCGGGACTCCTCAAGTATCAACTCTCGCAACCCATACACATTTGGAACACAGATCCAACCCTACATCCTCAATACCCCCATCATCTCCAATAGTAACCTTCTTGGCATTACCGTGTTATACCATTTCCTCCAGGACAAGCAAGTGGGGATCATCATACTGACGTGCCTTGATGCGCTCAAATAAATAAGACCGTAAAACCATGCAAGCAAGAATCCAGCTAGGTTCCGAAATGTCTAACCTCACAAACTGATTATCCAAAGACTGAACATACAATGCTAATGCCATCTCCCCAACTAAAAGATAAGCAAGACTCCCCATGTTCTTAGCCTTTCTACTCAAAGCATCGGCCACCACATTGGCCTTCCCCGGATGATAAAGAATGGTAATATCATAGTTCTTTAGCAACTCTAACACGTCCGCTGCCTTAAGTTTAGATCCTTTTGCTTGAACAAGTGTTGGAGACTCTTATGATCTGTGAATACCTCACAAGACACATCGTAAAGATAATGCCTCCAAATCTTCAGTGTGTGAATAATGGCTGCCAACTCTAAATCATGTACTGGGTAGTTCTTCTCAAGGGGGTTCAATTGACACGAAGCATAAGCAATCACTCTACCCTCCTTCATCAATACACATCTAATGCCAATCCGCGAACCATCACAATAAACTGTATAAAAACCCGATGCTAAAGGCAATACCAGAATTGCAGTTGTGGTCAAGGCATTTTTGAGCTTATGAAATCTCTCCTCACACTCATCGGACCACCATAATGGGGCATCCTTCTAAGTCAATCTAGTCAAAAGAGTTACGATGGATGAAAGCCCCTCCACAAAACGGAGATAATACCCAGCCAAGGCTTGAAAACTCCGGATCTCGGTAGTAGAAGACGGTCTCGGCCAACTCTGAACTACCTCCACCTTCTTCGGATCCACCTTAATCCCCTAACTTGACACCACATGAACCATAAATGCCACCGAATCTAGCCAAAACTCACACTTGGAGAATTTAGCATATAACTTCTTCTCCCTCAAGGTTTGACCTTGATCCTCAAATACTGCTCATGATTCTCCTAGCTGCGTGATTACACTAATATATCATCAATGAAAACTATGGCGAAGGAATCAAGATATGTCTGGAATACACTGTTCATCGAGTGCATAAAAGATGTTGGGGTATTGGTCAGACCAAAAGACATCACCAGGAAATCATAGTGACCATAGTGGGTCCTAAAAGCTGTCTTTGGAATATCTGAATCCCCGATCTTCAACTGATAGTACCCAGATCTCAAATCAATCTTCGAGAATACCCGAGCACCCTGAAGCTAATCAAACAAATCATTAATACGCGGTAGTGGGTACTTGTTCTTGACTGTAACTTTGTTCAACTCCCTGTAATCAATGCACATCCTTATAGAATCATCATTATTCTTAACAAATAGAATTGATGCACCCCAAGGCGACACACTGGGCCTGATGAAAACCTTATCAAGCAACTCCTAAAGTTGTTCCTTCAACTCTATATTTGTCATGTGGTACGGTGAAATAGAGATAAGCTGAGTTCTCGGCACCAGATCGATACCAAAATCAATGTCCCTATAATATGGTATGCCCGATAGGTTTACTAGAAATATATCTCGAAAATCTCTCACTACCGGTATGACAATCAAGGATGGCGAGATATGGCGACAACCAATCCTTCCCTAAAATCATGTCAAAATCAACCATTCTAAGCAGTAAAAGATCATCTCTAGTCTCATAACCTCCAATTGTCACCATACATGACCGATATACACGGTCCACCATAATAGAATCACCCAACGGAGTAGATACATGAACATACATAACTAAAAAATCACAAGGCATATCAAAATAACAAGCAAAGTATGATGACACATATGAATAAATGGAATATGGTCAAATAACACTGAAGCATCCTTTTGGCACACTAAAATAATACATGTAATCACGGCTTCAGAAATAATTGCCTCTAGCTTGGCTGGAAATGCATAGCAACGGGCCTGACCACCACCTGATCGACCTCCCCCTCTAGGGCAAGCTCAAACTGCCTGAGTCCCACCCTTAGTTGAATGTGCGGGTGATACAACTACTGGTGTTGAAATCATAGGCCATGAGATCTGTTATAGAACCCTTCAAAGAATTCTTGGGCATTCCCTCTTAAAATAACTCAATTCCCCACACTCGTAACAAACCTGCCTCGGAGGACCCTGATAACTCAAGTAACAACCCGTAGAACCTTGACCAGATGGAGAACAGTAGGAACTTTGTGCCGGTAATGCAATGAATGACGACTATATTGGGCAATCACTGTAAGAATTGTGTATAACTAAGGAACCACGTGGAATCTGACGAGCTGCTTGAGCAGGCCTAAAAGGACGACCTCTGTTGTAATGTGACTGGCCTCCAGATGAGGCACTGCTGAAACAACCTGAACCACGAGGCCTCTTGGCCTCCCACTCCTCACACTCAAGCCTACGAACCTTCTCTGGGCGTCTAGCAATCTTGACTACCTGATCAAACTTGGCATCCGTCTTGGCCTCTCTAGCCAAATTGTAATGTAACCCATAATTGAGGCCATCAATGAACCTCCTGATCCTCTCAGTGGGAACCAACCATATTGCATGTCGGTCCAAATATGCAAATATCATCTCATACTGATTCACAATCATATCCCCCTACCCAAACTCTATACACAACTCCTCTCTACGAGTCTGTGGAACAAACCTCTCTATGAAGAGAACTGAGAACTCATGCCATGTAAGTGGTACAACACCAGCTGGCCTGCCTGACTCATAAGCCTGTCACCATCCATAGGCTGGCACTATCAGCTAAAAAGTAGTGAAAGCAACTCCATTGATATCCAAAATACTCACTGTGCGAAGAATCCCATGACACCGGTTCAGAAAATCCTAAGCATCCTCTAACTCTCCTTTAGTGAACTCGGGCAGATCAAGCTTCCTGAATCGCTCCAACCTCCTATGCTCCTCATCAGTAATAGGTGGACCAACCTCAGCCTAAGCAATAACAACTGGCTGAACTAGCAACACCCCCGATGTTTGATGACCCTGAGCTAGCTGTTCCGGAGTAGGGCGGTAGGAGTCTGGGCTCCCCCCCAGCCTGTGAGGTAGCTAGTGCAGCTTGTATCATAATCGCCTGAGCCAGGATCATACACACACTCAAGATCGGAGCCAAAGCCTCCTGAAGACCAGGTATAACACTAGGTAGTGTCAGTGTCTGAGCTGGTCCCACCAGCTCAACAGTATTAGGAACATGTTCCTCCACTGGAGCGACTGGTGGCTCTACTGGTGCTGCCCTTGCTGTAGTGCAAGCCCCACCACAGCATCTACCTCTGCCCCGAACTCTTACGGCCCTAACTGGTGGTATTGGTGCCCATCCGCCTAATCTGGTTGCACGTGTCCTCACCATTTGTGAGAGAATAGAAGAGTAAAGTTTCAAACTTGGAATTAATAAATCCGCACAACAAGAATGCAAGAAAGTGATGTTCTTCCTAACAGTTTGGTAGCCTCTCGAAGATAAGTACAGAGGTCTCCGTACCGATTCACAAGACCCTACTAAACTTGCTCATGACCTGTAGAACCTATGAACCTAGGGCTCTGATACCAACTTGTCACAACCCAAAATCCCAACCATGGGGCTGTGATGAAGCCTATCATTTGCTAGGCATGTCGGACATAACAATAATGAACCATAATAGCAGAAATGACAGAACTAACATAGGTCTAAAACCTAAATATACCATAATAACGCCAGTACATAATAAATCCCCCAGAACTGGTAAATACAGAGTCATGAGTTCTAAAACAAAAACAAATACAAATTTGAAAGCTAAATAACAATACCGTCTGAAATAAAGACAACATTACAATATGGAAAGAGACGCCAAGACTGTTGTTGGGAATGCAGCTCTACCTCGTCTCTCGGTAATCAACTCAGTTATACGTCTCGACTACCGATGAATGGGTCTGAAACGTGGATCTACATAATTAAGTGTATCGTGTAGTATGAGTATAACTGACCTCATGTACTCAGCTAGTATCATAACTAACCTCGGCGAGGTAAAAGCAACAAGAATTATAAATAATACTCGTTATAACCTGTACAGTTCATAAATTCAACAACTACTGAATAATAACATGATCAAGTCATAAGGAACAAAAAGAGGAATCCTGGTGTACACAATTTCTCAAGTATTTTGCTCAGTCAATAACCCAACATATAAAGATGATATGCGAGTAAAACAGGTGAATAACCAAGGAAATTGCAAGTAAGGATGAAATGCAATAACCAAAATACATACTGGCAAACGTTTCCTCAATATTTCCATATATGTACCAAACTACTGATCAATTTTTCTCAAATCCGCATGTACACCATCATGAAGGCACATAGAGGGTGACTCCAGGGGGATGAATCCATATCTATATGCTGCACGGCGTAGTAACATATAATAATCATACTCCGCCCGGCGTGGTCACATGCTCAATATCACGGATCCGCCCGGCATGGTCACATGCATAATATCACAATCGGCCCGGCGTGGTCACAAGCATAACAACACAATAGGTGTGGTCACATGCATAACAACACAATCTTCCCGGCTTGTCATAGGAATAACATCACAATCTGCCCGGCATGGTCACAGCCTAACAACACAATCCGCCCAGCGTGGTCACAGGCTACCAGTCCGAATCATATAACATTGGAAGCAAATATACAAGAATACATATATATGATCGATGAATATCAGATTTCATACTCCTAGACTAGTGTAAATGACATACTAATGTGTATGCATGTGCAAAGTTTGCTTTCACAACTCAAATCGGGAATTTCATCACGGAAATAGCAATTATCAAGTTCATTCAGGGGATTAGCCTCTATGTAACCTCAAACATAGATCAAATAGTTCACAACACGATTACAAATATGAGAAACATCACAGCATAAAGCTTAACAATCAATTCAAGGCATGTCATAGCCTAAGCACTACCCCGAGCATGGATAAATACCCTGGTGCTCACACATGGGATCAAACCCCACACATATGCACACCCATAGCACGTAGTTGCCACAAATAACTCAGGCGACTAGTGCCTCAACTAAGTTTAGGTAAGATACTTACCTCAAGCAAGCCAAACCACTCCTCTAATAAGTCCTTCCCATGTGAATCAACCTCCAAACGGCTCGAATCTAGCTAAAATAACTTAATACAATCAATAAAAGCCGTAGGAACCGAATCGAAATAATAAAGCTAAGATTTTTGACCAAAATCATAAAGTTAACCCAAAAAGTCAGCCACGATCCTGCACCTTGGAAATCGACCAAACTCACAAATTCCGAGCATCTATTCCGATACGAGTCCAAATATATGTGTTTCACCCAATTCCAACCACAAATCGACCGACAAATCATCATATCCCACTCTCCAATAAATAGTCCAAAAACCTCCAAATCCCACCTTAAATTCTCATAAATTAGGTGTAATAATCAATGGGTAATTAATATCTAATACCAAAAGTGAGTAAGGATCACTTACCTCTTTAATTGTGATGAAAAGCACACCAAAATCGCCCTAGACCGAGCTCCCCAACTCCCAAAATGAGAAAACTATCAAACCCTTCGAATATAAAAGCTTGCCAGTGATTCCTCATTTGCAATCCAGCTCCATCCTTTAAACTTCCACTTTTGTGGCCTAATACACGCATATGCGCTTGCGCATCTTCGGCCTCTCCTTCGCAGATGCGTCCCCGCACCTGCGCAAGGGCCTCCGCACCCACGATCTTCCCCCAACTCTAGCCTCGTCCACTTCTGCGACTCCTTTTCTGCACCTGCGGATACGCATCTACGACAGGTCCTCTGCAGGTGTGAATGTACTAAATTCAGCAGCCCTTCAACCATGCAACACAAATCCAAACAAGCGAACAAATCGGAAACACACTCGAGGACCCTGAGACTCTGTCCAACAATACCAACCCATTCCAAAACATAACACGAACCTATTCAAAGCCTCAAATCACACAAAACAACATCAAAACCATGAATCACACCACGATTCAAGCCTAAAGAACTAATGAACTTCCAACTTTTAGAACTCATGTTGAGTCACATCAAACCAATCTGAAATGACCTCAAATTTTGCATGCAAGTCCCAAATGACACAACAGACCTATTCCAACTCCTAAAACCACAATCCGAACCCAATATCAACAAAGTCAAATCCCGGTCAAACCTCTCAATCTTCCAAACCTTCAACTTTCTAACTTTTGCCAAAAAATACCAAACTAACCTAGGGACCTCCAAATCCAAATCCAGACATACCGCTAAGTCCAAAATCACCAACGAAGCTATTGGAACCAAAATCATCGCCTTGTGGTCAAAATGAATCACCAGCTAGATCCAGCAGTAGCCATACCGGTATCTGTGAGTTTGAGAAAAAAGTGGACAGTTTATGTCAGCCTCAGTGCGGTTCCAATACTAATCCCTAAGAAATTCAAGATGTCTCACATTTCAAAATATGATGGCACATAGGATCCTTGTGACCACGTCATGCGTATACAACCAGGATCAAAGGGAACGATCTCACAAAGGAAGAGATCAGATCGGTGCTAGTCAAAAAATTCGGGGACACTAACGAAAGGAGCCCTAACATGGTATTCTCACTTACCTGAACATTCTATTACTTTTTTTGATGAACTTGTACATTCTTTCATCAATGCCCATTCTGGAGCGCAAATAGTGACAAAACAAGTGGAAGATATCTTTAAGATTATAAAGAGAAGGATGGAGTCAACCCGAGACTTTATGGACCAATTTCAGAAGGAAAGTATGTTGCTCCCTGAAGTTGAAGACAATTGTGCAGCTATGGCGCTCAGCAAGAATCTGAATCCAAACAGCTTAGAGGCTTCAAGGAGATTAAAGGAAAGCCTTTGTGAATTCCCTACGAAAACACGGAGTGATGTATACCATCGATATAATACAAAACTCCATATTGAAGAAGACATCTCAGTGCTCTCTGAATTCGAAGGGAAGGACACTTCCGGATATGATCCACAACTAGGAGGGACTCGCAGACAAGATGAACTTAGGCATCGGGAATCAAGAATATGACATGAGTTGTACCCTAGACCCATGTAGTGTAAGATTGATTAGCGACCAAGACATATCCGTGATGACATGAATTCCAGTCGAAGAGATGAGCCACGCATGCACCTAGATGGTAAAGAAGCAGGGATATCCAAAATCAGTGGTTACAAGTCCATACCAAAGCACGCCGATTATGACTTGGGTGTGAACATGACAGAGTTAGTGGCGGCACTCAAAGACATAAAAGTTAAAGTAATATGGCCGAAAGAGATGAGTTCTGATGTAAGAAAGCAAAGTCGAGAGGTACGAATTCCATAATGATCACGGCCACAAAAATTCATATTGTAGGCTCCTCCGAGGTGAAATCAATCGTTTACTTAAGGAAGGATATTTGATGAACTTTTTAGTGAAAAGGCAGAGTTTTCATACATGAAAAACAGGAATAAAGAAGAACACTGAAGGTTCCAACTCCTAAGCGAATAATCAACGTCATCTTTGGGGAAGAATAAGTAAACAGAGTGACCTTCACGGCAGCTAAGATATTCACAAAAAGTCTATTTCCCACGAGAAACGCATTCAGTAGATGCTAACAGGAGAAAGCATAACCTTCGACGACGAGGATACGGATGGATTGACCATGCCACACAAAGATGCCCTGGTAATTACTTTATGAATTTTTGACACTAAAGTAAGAAGACTTTTGATTTACCCAAGAAGTTCAGCCAACATCATCCAATCACGGGTGGTTGCAGAAATAGAGCTCACAAGTTAAATCATTTCGAAGGTGCGACTGTTCTCAGGGATCAACAACTATAGTGAGATGACATGTGGTCAAGTGACTTTGGTGATTAACGCTAAAGGAGTAACTAAGAACACCCAATTCCAGGTAGTGGCATGAGACATGACATACAATGACATCTTGGGGAGGCTGTAGATTCACAAGATGGATGCAGTCCCTTCAACTTGACACCAGGTGATAAAGTTACCGTCTGAATGAGGAATATGGAAAATCCGAGGAGAACAAAGAGCATCCCGGGAAGTGAACTCAATTGTTACCGCAAACAGCATCTCCAAAGAAGAGACTGCCAAATAGCAACCGGGGGGGGGGCGAGGATGTAACTATCATAGCTAGAACATGCCCCCCTCCGAATAGAATCATCAAACCTGAGAAAGGTGATATTTCAACTCTAATGGAGGAGGAACTAGAAAAAGTGATTCTCTTTGTCCATTAGCTGGAAAGGAAAGTCTACATCGGCTCAGGACTGACTCCCGAGCAAAATCATAAGTTGATTAAATTGTTCCAAGATAATTCAGATTATTTTGCTTGGTCTCATATAGATATGAAAGGCATCCATGTGGATGTCATGGTGTACAAAATGAACGTGGATCCAAACCACCGCCCCGTGAAACAAAAGAAAATAAATATTAGGCCCGAACGAGCCAAGTAGAGGAGGAAGAAGTCACCAAACTGCTTAACAACAGCTTCATCCGTAGGGTGAAATACCTGAAATGGCTAGTGTCATGCCCTGACCATGGGGAGCGGGACCGACGCTCGACTGAGTTACCCTAGTCCAGCAAGCCTACTTAGTGTCTACCACCCAACCTTTCCCAGAAACAATTCGATAGTAGATTTCAAGAGATAGACAACGAGAGGATAAGGTCTATAACCCCAATTTACATTACTTTTAGGAACTTCATTTGCAATTACCAAAACATTACAAGTTCATAGTTTAAAAGTGGAAATACGTTCAACAACTACAACATTTTTAGTTTGTTTTCCCAAATCTAAACACAACCCACAGTATGATTTCGGAGCCTCTAAGTGAACATGAGTGCAATATGTAAGTGCCGGTGATAAGGCCTCGGCTATACCTCAAAATACAAGGTACAAGAATCAAAATGACACAAGGCTCCGATATGGAGTAAGACTCACCAAATCAGCTGAGAACAGGGTATGCTGCTATCAATGATTAGTGCCGCCTATTGAGGAACCACCTGTATTCATTAAAGATGCAGCGCATCGGCAAAAGGGATATTAGTACATATATAATAGTACTAGTATGTAAAGCTAAATACACTCTCATGGAATGAAATGCCAACATAAAAGTAGAGGAACATGGATACAGTAAGAAAATCAATAATATTTAAATTCCAAGTTAAAGCAAAGTAAACCTTCAAGTAAGTATTAATATTTTAAGACTGGGAGATCCTTAGTACTGTCACACCACAATGCACGTGATATGGAGTCCAATATCTGCCCGATCGGCTAAGACGTCTCACCCCAATATATAAGGGTTGAAATAGAAACATGATACCACCATGTGCATGGCATGGTATCCGATCTCAGATCGATCGGCTAGGACATCTCACCACAATGTTGTGTGGTTCGACGTGGTCTTTGCTAGCTATCTGTTCATCCCAATCAAACGAAAAAATATCAACATATCATAACGGGAGTCTATCCCTAATTCAGCTCCTATACTAGCACGTGTAATTTCGGGCTTAGTCCTTTACAACCCACCTTTCTCCAGTGACCTAACGATATGCCCAAAAACATTTCTATATAAAAGATATATATATATATATATCTCATAGCTTTTCATAAAATCTTTCATTTCATTGGCACGCTTGACCATACATGACAATCTTCATTCTTGGAATGATGGTCGCGTTTCATATTTCATACTTTTATTTCTTTATTTTCAAGGATCATCATGAAACATCAATATGTAGAACATTTTTGAAATCATTGCTTTAAATACGTGAGTAAGAAGAGCCTTAAACACATTGAATTTCTTCCAAATGAGAGCATAGTGAATTGCAATTGATACATGAGTTAAGATCATAAGCATTTGATACATTAATCATCCTTGAAATATTTGTTACAAGGGAGAGCATGATGTAGTGGCAATTGGGACATGACCTGAGTGCATAAACATTTGGATGAATACCTGAGTGCATAAACATTTGGATGAATCAATCATTAGAGGCAATCCGGAACAATAAGAATAACACTTGGACAAACAATAATTAGAGTTAACAAGGAATTCGTTGAATCTGATTCTATGGAAGGAGTTTAGTCAACATAGGTTGATTAAGCTTTTCTTAGGATTACTACAATGTCCCACTACTCTTAGCAACTTCAATCTATAGAAACATAGTCAAATTGAATCATAATTAGGAAGGTGCTCATAGGTTTTTAGCCCTTTTAGGCATTTCATCAAACATCAAATATGCGAATTGACTACAAGGTTCTATGATGGAAATCCTTCACCCCACAACCAATTTCAAACAACAACTTACCCACAGTAGTTCAACAACCTCCATACCACCTTCATCGGCGCATGCATGCCCAACAATTCACTCCCAACTCAAGAACCACACCCTACATTCTTCTCATACACCCCAAATTCAAAATGTAAGGGCGTATGGCTTCCAATCACCATCCTATAAGCCCCATCACAAAAAATCATACTCATAAATTCATTATATAATATTGCATGTGAGTTAGGGATAAAGCCTTACCTCTTTGGTGGAAGACCTTGTGAGTAGCCTCTTTGAATCTTCAAGAGATGAATGAGAATTGAAGAGTAAGAGTGTTAGAGTTCTCCTCCCCTCTCTATAGAGTGTTCCCTCTCTCTCTAAAATAAACTGATTCTCACACAAAAATGACCCCACTTGAGTCTTATATCAAAATAGAGTCGGATTAGGGAAATTTTCAAAAATGATCATCCATATCAAATCTGCAATCACAGAAAGGTTGTGCGGTCCGCGAAATGGAACGTGAAATGGTTTTCGAAATCTGTGTCAGTTCTAGTCAGGTCCGCAACAGATTCACGGTTCACAGAACGGTTCTGCGGTCTCACATCGGGCCGCGAAATCTCCCTCTCAAAAGTTTTTATGTTGATTAGGCAATGGATATGCGGTCTGCAGAACTATTCTGCGTTCACACATTGGACCTCGAAATGACCCTTAAAATTGAGTTGCTTTTGACTTGTTCCGCGATAATTCTGTGATTAGAGGATCAAATTTGCGGTCGCATAATAGACTGTAGAATCGCAATTTTCTGCAAACCTTTCTACCAACTCCACAATGCGTTGCAAGTCCACATTATCCTACCTTGGAACCATAAAATCTTAAATCCTTAGCAAACTTTTACGAGGCCTTACAAGTAAAAAATGTCGTAGTGGTGCCCAAAAAAGAACGGGAAATGGAGATTTTGCATCTATTACAAAGATCTTAATAAAGCCTGCCCAAAGGACTACTTTCCCATGTCAAATATCGACCAACTCATAGACTCTACGGCTGGCCACAAACTATTAAGTTTCTTGGACGCATATTCCGGATACAAACAAATCAAAATGGATCCAAAAGATTAAGACAAAAAAAATTCTATTACTAACAAGGGGACTTACTTCTATAACAGCATGCCATTCGGACTAAAGAATGCCAGAGCAACATACCAAAGACTAGTCACTAGAACGTTTCAGGATTCTTTTGGTAAATCTATGGAAGTATACATTGATGATATGTTGGTAAAATCAGTCCAAGTAGACGATCACCTGGCTCATTGAAGGAAGCCTTCGAAGTCATTTGAAAATATAACATGAAACTTAATCCAGAAAAATGTTCCTTCAGAGTCGGTTCAGGTAAGTTTCTTGGATTTTTGGTTTCCCAATTAAGGTATAGAAGCTAACCCTGTGCAGATCAAGGCGATTGAGAATATACCCGAAGTATTGAAAAATCAAAAGGAGTTGATGATACTGACTAGAAGGATAGCAGCGCTCAAACGATTCATATCTCGTTCCTCCAAAACGTGCCACAAAATATTTGCAATGCCAAAGAAGAACAAGAACTTTGAGTGGACCATCAAATACCAACAAACAATGCTAGACTTGAAAAGGCATCTGTCTATCTAGCCTCTATTGTTAAAACCTGAATCAGGAGAACGACTTTTGGTATACCTAGCCGCGGGGTAAACTATTGTAAGTGTTGTATTGGTATGAGGAGAGAAAGGTATGCAATCTTCAATCTATTACTTAAGCAGGGCACTAATAGATGCCGAAACCAGGTATCCGCACTTAGAAAAACTTGCACTAGCACTCAAAAATGGTTGTCCGAAAGTTGAGACCATACTTCCAGCACCATCCCATTTCAGCGGTCTTTAATTTCCCATTAAGGAGTATTCTCCACAAGCCATAGCTTTCGGGACGACTTGCGGAATGGGCAGTCGAGTTGAGTGTATACGATATCACGTATCAACCCCAAAATGCTATAAAATCACAAGTTTTGGCGGACTTTGTTAATAATTTTAGCGCTAAAATACTTCCCGAGGCGGAAAGGAAGCAATAGTAGCCTCCAAAACCGTCTTAGGAACTTGGACCCCGTATATAGAGGGCTCATCTAATGTGAAGGGACCTGAGCTTAGAGTATTACTCACAGCGCCGACTAGTGAGACAGTCTGGCAGTCGATCAAGTGCCATTCAATAACTAAATATAAAGCCGAGAATGAAGTTGTTGTTGTAGGATTCGAGCTAGCTCGGGGACTTGGTGCCAAACAGATAGATTTAAAAAGTGACTCACGGTTGGTCAACAATCGATTGCTCGGGACATATGTGGCTTGAGAAACTCGGATGCAGCAATACCTCATACTAGTTTCATAGCTCCTAAGACACTTCTAGGAATGGAAGGAAACTCAGATACTCCGAGGAAAAAATGCCGAAGCAGATGCTCTAGCCAACTTGGGGTCAGCTACAACTATCTCTGACTCCGGGGCAAGCACTGTCATCAATCTATTATGTTTGACAGTCGATCTAAGTTGAGAAGAGTTAAATACCGCTAACTTAATTAGAGATTGGCGTAGTTACTTTATTGATTACTTGCAAAATGGCATGATGCCCGAAGATAAGAAAGTTGCTCGACAACTTAGGGTTCAAGCAGCGAAATATTTCCTAGTCGAAGGATATTTGTACTGGAAAACTTTTAATGACCTATTGGCCAAATGTTTGGAACCAAGAGATATAGACTATGTGACGAGAGAAGTCCATGAAGGACACTGCGCGAACCACTCCAGAAATAGGTAACTCGTTAGAAACTTTATCAGGGTAGGATACTACCGTCCCTGAATGGAGCATGATGTAGCTAACTTTGTCAAAAGATACGACAAGTGCCGATGATTCTAGCATTGGCAACACTAGCTGGCCGAACCATTACATTCCATATTATCTCCATGGCCATTCATGAAATGGGGAATGGACATAGTGGAACCTCTGCCACAAGCACTAGGCCAGGTAAAATCTTACTTGTGTTACTGACTACTTCTTACAATGGGTGGAAGTAGGTACATACTCAAAAATCCGGGAAAAGGAAGTGATCGACTTCGTGTGGAGGAATATCATATACAGATTCCGGGTACCGAAGGAAATTGCATGTGACAATAGACCATAATTGTAGGGGCCAAAGTTACAAGATTTTGAAGGTTGGTAGATCAAAACAATTACTTCCATGCCATATAGGAGCTAATGGACAACCCGAATTTTCAAACAAAGTCCTACTTAATTATTTGAAGAAGAGATTAGAAGCAGCAAAAGGCAAATGACTAGAGGAATTGCCTGGAGTATTATGGGCTTACCACATAACGACGAAATCGAGCACCGGAGAAATCCCATTTTCGCTAGTGTATCGGTCTGAAGCACGGATTCCGACTGAAATAGGGAAACCCAACCTAAGGTTCGCGCACGCAATTGAAGAATCGAACAACGAAACAATCTCTTGCAATCTAGACTTGGTGGAAAGATGAATAGAGATGGTTTTGATCTATATAGCTATGCAAAAACAACAAATCAAGAAATATCAAAGCAATGAAGTCAACCTACGTCATTTCAAGGTATACGACTATGTACTCCGAAGCATATTTGCAGCTTCCCAAGAACCGGACATGGATAAGCTAGGGCTGAACTGGGAAGAACCCTGCAGAATCACCGAAATAAAGCGCAAGGGATCGTACAAGCTTGAAGAAATGGATGTCAAGACAGTGAATACAAATTGGAATGCGGCACATCTCAAATGGTTCTACTTCTTAATTGCGACGGTTTTGTTTCTCTATATTTTAACTTGTCTTTTGAATTTGCTACTTTGTACTAAAATTTATAGATTATAGGCAATAAACTGGCACGACCTGGATGATGACCACACAAACCTTAGTGGCACAATCGATAAACCTCTGTAGTTCTATGCCAAGGTCGAACAGTCTGATCACAAAAGAGCTGGAGTACCGTCTTCATCTAAGAATACTCCCCCAACCCCTCCCTTTTGCAGAAAAGGGACCTTTAGGAAAAATCACCAACATCGGATGGTAAATTCCAGCATTTGAGTCTTCATTCCTCAAAATCGAACACTGGAGGGGACTGACACCCCGTATAGGGTCCTTCCGTGAACACCCAGGAGGTGAAGAGACAGAACAAGAGAATCTCAAAAGGTTGGGAAACAGACGATCGAAAGATCTCAAGATCGAACGAAAGATTCATATCTCAAAAGTTTAGAAGACCTCACAGAAATGTCGCAACCGAAAACCTCAGAGAAAAAGCATGCAAGTTTTTTAGAAAAGTCGTCCTAAAAGAAAGGCAGAACTGTAAATTCAAATCAACATAAGCCATCTTGGCCATATGTATAGAAATATACCTGATGCGGCAAATATGTTCGAACTCATTGTCCTATTCGAATAAAAAACATTCCATTTCTTATTAAGAATTTATATTTTGTCTTGTTTTATAAATACGATTTTAGACAAGCCTGCACCAAAGAAACACAAAATAGCTGCTACATTTATAAAATATCTTATATTGCTCTGACTAGAAATAATTTCTCCCAAAAGCAACAACTCTAAGATGTTTCTAAGTCTACAAAGACCAAATGCAAACTTTGACGGAAATATAAAGGACACAATTAGGTTCACAAGAAAATATATATACAAACATATTTCATTCATATATCAAAAGGGGCCCGAAATCGGGATGTACAAGGGCTTTGAAGCAAAAGTAGATGGGGCATCCGGATCAACATTGTTAATGGCTGGAAGGGTCGAGAATTCATTTAACCTCCTCCCCCTCTCCGTCTTCATCATCGGATCCTTGTTCGTCCATGTCGGTGATAAGTCACTGCCTGTCAGGAGAAGGAAGGCCAAGTAATAACCTTAACTCCCTTGCCTAGGCTTCGAGGTAGGAAATCGCCTAAGGTATATCCAACTCACCAATATACACCTTGTGGAGGGCATTAAAGCAAGTCCCCAAAACTACCCAGGCCCTGTCCAGAACCATCCTCTTTTGCAAGTTCCCGAAGGCTTCTGGAGCAGATTCCTAATTGACATTATTGGCTAACGCCCTTGACTCAGCCGCCTCAACTCGGACCTCAAGTCTCAAACCTCGGCCTCCAACTGAGAACAACTTTCCATCATTTGCACCTTCTCACTAGTCTTCGCAGTCAACTCTACTTCTAAAGCTAAAATCCTCTCAGAAAACCTGTTCTGCTCGACCCGAAGGGCAGCCTCACTGGCTAAAATATCTTGCATCCTCTGATCAACACTTTTCTCTATGGCCTTCGTCCAAGTACAAAGGAACATGTTCTCAGCCTTGAGCTCATCGATATCTTTATGGAGCTTCTCGTTCTCGATCTTTAGAACCTTATCATATATCACCACCTCCTTGGTCAAGGCTATATCGCCTCGAACCCTTCTTAAGGCCCCCGAGGACAGGGCATCGAGCTGTTTTAAAATACAAAAGATAGAAAGAGGTAAGTTAATGAGTTATCTCTAATAGTACAAGCACAAAAGGCATGCCACAATGCAATTTACCGTAGCGGTTTCATAACTTATCTGATTCACTAGCGCCTCGGCATTCATGGACTCTATTTGAGCCAATCGTATTGGTTCAACAACTTACAGCCTCGAGCACGGGATTTGTGAATACATATGCCCCACCTAGCAAAAATAAACTAATGATCCTTCGGTCATCGGTTGTCGGGCATACAAAACCATCCAGAGTCCAAACATGCGCCTCAAAACTATCCCTCGAAGGGACCTTTTCATCCGCAGGCGGGTTTCCATGGGTTGGTTGGTCTTCGAAACTTTGGGAGTGCGCTGCAACCGTCCCCACCTAAAACTGACCGGGCCACCCAGCTATCAATCCCTCCTCTGAGACTATTTCAGCCGCTTGTTCCGGCCTCAAAACCACATGAAGAGGGACCTCCTCGTCAGAGTCGACCGTGATGCGCTTGGATTGATCCGGCCTTTCAAAAGCTTCTTCTTAAGTGAACTGCCCTGTGAAACCTCCCCTTCAGCCCTAGAGAGTTCCATTCTACTTCTAGGAACCCGCCTCCTTCAGGTAACAATGGGAGGAGGAAGCACAATGGAAGGTCCAGCATCGTCCCATCGCGGTACGCCTTGGAAGTAGTTTTGGGATCAACATGGAGCAGCAACCACGGAAAGAAGGCCGGCTGGAGCTTGGAGTTGAAAGGCTACTCTCTTCTCGAGTCCCACCCTTATAGGAAGTCCATTCGAAGTCAACAATGGGAGAAGACGATAATGCACAAAAACATAGAAAAGGATGGAGAAATTACCATAGTATAACACTCGGATGTTGTCGAGCTCACCAAGAATGAATTTTCAAATTATCGATTAGTTATTCGAAACTGTAGGATCTTGGATACCCGTTCTTCAATGTCGGGCATTTATTGAAGAGGCACCATGATGGTTGCAAAAACAACAAAGGTAAAAAATAATCCAAGGTGAACTGCTAAGATAAGGTGACTCAAACACTCTCGATTGTTGTTCCATTTTTCTGGGAGTCGTGTCATGTTGTTTGCATAAAGAACTTTGGTTGGAACTACCAAGTATCTTTCGAACCACCGACGGTCGAAGTCATCTCCTCAGTCGGATATCAGGGCCTTCGGCCCCCACTGCGACATGTTGATCACGCCTCCTTGAGAGATCTTGGGGGAGTAAAGGTGAAAAAGATGTTGAAAAGTAAAACTCACACCATCCTTTTCTGCCAGGTGACAGAGACATATAATCAGCCCCCATATCTGAGCGCCAACCTATGCCAACCTCAGTTTGTACTGCAAACATAATTCGGCAACCACGTCATCAATGGGAAGAGAAAATCATATAGTGAAAGGGTACTTGGTGGTGAATGAGTGTCTAGGATGATGACTAGTAAGTCTTTCGCCCTCTTAGGGGAGATCGAGAACAAGGTCAGTCCGGCTCTCCTATTTGCAATCCTTCCGAACCTAGGGAAGGATATCGTTGGTGATGAGGGTGGGATAGTTGAACATGTGGGAACTTCGATCTCCCACTGACTTCTCTGTGGCATTGAAGTCATTATCCTTCCTCAATTCCCTAGATACGATGTCACGGACTGTTCTTTCAGGTTGAGAAGCCAGATCCACCTTTTTGGTGGTCCTTCTCATTTTTGGTGGTGGAGCGGCAATGCATACTAACGTCCTTTCTAAGGCGGCAATCATCGGAACGCCCTTCCGTGCATCATAGGGAGAGGCAGACAATGACCATTCTGAGATATGATGATCCTGGAATCCATGAGTCAAGATATAGCTTGGTTTTTGAGAACTAAGTTTTTATTGAAAAGAGAGGAAGATGACTAACTCAGAGATGTCTTAAAAAAACTTAGGGAGCTAAGAAGGATGAGAAAACAAGCAACGAGTCTTCCTTTTCCTTTTATATCTATCCAAACGGCGCAACCCCAAACGCCGACTGCAATCAGGTGTGACCACGTGTCAGTCGTATTAAATGTAAGCTACGTCAAGCATCAAGTACTTGAAAGGATGCCCGACAGGAACGATATATCTTTTCATTTCACCCTTTCCAAGGAACATTAAATATAAGTCAAAGGAAACAAAATCTAAACATGCATTGTTCGGATGTATCGATCGAGTATCAAGACCCGCTAGTTATACGGATTTGATACCGTTCAAACAACACGTATCTCTCCACGAATATTATCTCTTGGAGACTGGTATGAATCTTTTCGAGGTCTAAAAAGGCAGAGTAAACACAGTCCGAATTCACTATTTATTGCAAAAAGGATAAAAAAAATGGAAGGCAAAATGCTTTTCACAAAACTTGATGAGTTTCATTACAAAAGGGGGTACGACCCCAAGCAAAACAAACATAAGAGGAAAAGAAAAGCAAACCAAAAAAAAGCAAACATGAAGCATTAACAAAAAAGAGAAGGCACTTAAAACTTCTAAACCATAGGCATTAGATGGCACCCTCAGTGGTCCCCACCAGAGGACTATGGATATTAAGGTGAAGGCCTAGCAGAAGGAAGGCAGGAAGATGACGAACCACTCCATGAGGTCGAAGGGCCAGGGCGCGACCTAGGAGGTTCTCCTTCAACATCTTCCAGAAAGTTGGCAATCTCATCTTCCAGAAAGTCGGCAATCTCTTCACCCTACGATAATCTTCTCTTGGAGTCGACCATACTAAGATTGGATTTGGCTTCCTTCACGACCTGTCTTGATTTCTCTATTTCCTCCTCTAGATCGGAGATTCTGACGTGAACATCTTCCAATGTGGACAACTTGGACTCAAGGAAAATGATGATCTACGCCAACTCCGATTGTAGTCTCAAGTTGTCAAGTTCCCGGGCCATGCTCTCCTTGGAGCATGTTTATCTCGGCCTACTGAGCATCAGTGAAATCATTCCATGATGATATGAGGTATACAACTTGACTCGAACCAAATCATAGGATAGTGTTACGTTAGCATCGGCCAATTGGTTCTCCTGTGCTTCTTTCTCGGCTAGAGACGCCTCAAGATGTTTGACCCTGCCACTGTGCATAGTAACGATCTTCTCGATTTCATTCTTCAACTCCTTCAGCTCATCCTTGGACAAACATGTCAGTAGTTGTTAGGTCTCCTTGTCCAAAAACATTTATGAACAGTGAGTCTCCTAATCCTTAACATCCTTTCTCAAGATCTCTATGGTTACCTCTTCTTGATCCGGATTGAAATTAAGTGGCATTACATACGAGTTAAACAAGAAAGTCAAGAAGACGAGAAGTTGAAGATGTTACCTGAAACGTGCATAGAGCGCATCGTCCACTAGCATGGTTGTGGATTGGACAGACATCTCCTCCCTCTCCAAGGGACCTATCAACCCTTCCAACCAAGCCATCATTTCTCCAGAACGACCCAAAATACTGACTCTCTTAGGCACCTTAATTAAGACCAGACGGATACCGGCTTTCACCGAAAAAATTGTAAAGGGAGGGCGCGAGGCTGAAAGGTCTAGTGGATGTGGGCGAACTGCCCCCTAGTGGGCTCTTCCATAATAAATCCTTTTCCCTTGTCCAAATAAGGGGTCTCGCCTCTCACTGGCTCCGAACCAGGCAACTCCAAACCCTCATCCTCAACCATTATGGGGTTAGTATCTTACGGGTCTTGGTTTGAAAGACGGCTCGGGGAATGCCTTGAACACCATTAGGCCCTACTAAAAAGTTTGACAGTGTCCTCTTCCTTTGGAGGCTCACCGTAGTGTGAGCTGGCGAATATGCTTTTTCAAGGACGATATCACTTTGTCTCTTTCCTTGGCAGAGTCAATGGAAGATAGGCGCTTGATCAACACTTGTGAAGCCTCCTTCTTCAGAGGAATACCTAAAGAAGGAACAAGAAAAACTGTCACGACCCAAAATACAACTAGTCGTGATGGCACCTAACCCAACCCGCTAGTTAAGCCAATAATTGTAAACATAATTCAATTGAGAATAGCATGAATCAATAAGTGAAATCACTGAATTTCTATACAAAATTCCAAGAATAGGTAGTACAAGTCATATCTTTCTAAGACTTAGAATTTACAAAGCCGGTACGAATTAAATACATCATCTGTTCAAAATATACATAAACAGGTTTGCAAAATCTAAAGCTACCAAGACAGCTATAATCGGAACGCAAGGACATCTTCAATGCCAACTTCCGCCATACACGGAAATATCAGCTCAAAGATTTGCACGCAAGGTAAAGAAGTGTAGTATGAGTACAACCGACCCAATGTACTCAATAAGTAACAAACCTAACCTCAGGTTGAAAGCAGTGACGAGCTTGGAAAAAGGTCAGTGTCCAACATCAATAGCCACTAACAGTTCATTATAGTATAGTGAAGACAGTAAACGTATATAAATTAGGAGATGCAATGATTAGCTCGTTCACAAATACAGAAAATTAGACATGCTTTACAAGTCTAAGAGTCCAAGTCTAAATCTTAGCACTAAAATCAATTAAGCATGAGTTTATCAACATAACTCTATTTTTTCCCAATTTACAACATCAGATAAGACTTTTGATTTACCCGTTAGCATGAGAAAAATACATCTCTATGCCTACATGTCAAGTAATCAGATGGCATGTCACTGTCTAGCATGAGGAAGGTACATCTCTATGTCTACATGTTAGATATACATGTCAAGTAATCAAATGTCATGTCACCGTCTGGCATGAGGAATGTACATCTCTATGCCAACATGTCAAGAACTCAGTTTCACAGTGAACTCATTAAGTACACACCATCTTAGCACACTCCAGGTGCCTGGCACAAATGCTCCGCTTCATCACCGTGGATCCATCAAAATAATCACACTTAGCACTGTATGGGTGCCTGGCAAAACAGCCCATGATCGAGCACGTGCATATAACATTGTACATGCGCCCACTGCTGGCATGTCAGACTCCAGAGGGGCGGATCCTACCCAAGCGCTAATCATAATCACATAGCCCAAATAGTAGGGCTTGGTGCACGCGTAGCCTCAAATCAGTACAGCTTAGCCCATTGTGGGGCCTGGCATACGCGTCACTTCAATATCAATATAACCATTGCGGTGTGCAACCCGATCCATATCAATACGGCTCTATGGCCCACATCAGTCATCAATCCGCTCAAGTCTCAAATATGCAGACATCTCACATAAACACATTCCAATTATAAAACACAGAATATCACAATATATCTCAAATGTAGTTCGAACTCGTGTCACATACTAGGATACCAATAATATGTGAGACAACATATCAAAAGTGCACAGATACAGAGATATAATATGGGGATATAACTATCATGACTGTATAATGTGACTACGGTTAAGGCAAATAGCTCAACATGGCAAAAATAGCCCTATTTTGTCTCAAACAATTCAGTAGGCAGCCTAGGCATGATTTCTAACATGAATAATATCCCATGTAGTCACGTAAATGGAGAAAACATGATATCAAGGAAGCATGATAGCAAACAAGGCATATAATAGCCTAAGAACTACCCGGATCATGAATACCTCAGTGCACGCACTCGCACCCATCACCTAGACGTGCGTCACCCCCAACCCATCTCAATTAACATAGTTCTTAGGGATATTTACCCTCAAATCAAAGTTTAGATATGTTACTTATCTCGAGCAAGCCAAATCAAATACCGAGCAAGCCAATCGACACTCTATAAATGCCATCCCGTGCAAATCAACCTCCGAACGGCTCGAAACTATCCAAAGGCAACTCAAAACATCAAATAATGCCACAGTTAAAAAAACCAAACGATAAACATCGAATCTTTAATCAATTACTCAAAATCAACCAAAAAGTAAAACCCGGGCTCGCACTTCGGAACCCGACAATCAAAAATTCCGATAACCCATTCGAATACGAGTCCAACCATACTAATTTCACTCAAATCCGACTCTAGGTCAATGTTCAAAACTCAATTATTCAATTTAGAAAAATTTAGACACCCCCCCCCCCCAATTTCTCTTTTGAAATCATTAATCAAATGTCAAAATCGAAGATGGAATCATAAAATATAATCAAAACTGAGTCAAAGACACTTGCCCCAATTCATGTGGTAAAAATCCTCTCCAAATTAGCCCAAATCCGAGCTACCCAACTCAAAATGTGAATAAATAAACAAACCCTCGAAATATATACAATCTACCTAGCATTTCCGCATGTGCGGTCACTTAGGCGCATCTGCGACCTCCGCTTCTGCGGTATAAATATCGCATTTGTGAGAACCACGAAACCCATGCACAATCACTTTTGTGGAAAATACTTTGCATCTGCGACGCACAACCATCGCATATGCGCACACACCCCAGCCTCCGCTAAATCGCATATGTGAACCCCCTAGCGCATCTGCACTATTGCTTTTGTGCTCAAACTCCGCATTTGCGGACTCTGCTCCCAGGCCACAACTTCCGCTTCTGCGCCTCCTGTTCCACTTCGGTGGCTCCGCACCTGTGCCCACAGCTCCGCAGGTGCGATCACACCAGGACCCCTGCCAAAACCAACATAACCAATATGATCCAAAACAATCTGAAACCCGTCTGAAACTCACCCGAGTCCCTCGAGATCCCGTCCGATCATATCAACTAGTTTCAAAACATAATATGGACTTACTCGAGGCCTCAAATTACACATAACAATATCAAAATTATGAATCGCACATTAAATCAAACTTAATGGACTTTTAAACTTTCATCTTCTAAAACTCGTGTCGAATCATATCAAATCAGCTCGGAATGACATCAAATTTGGCACACGAGTTCCAAATAACATAAGAACGTATTCCAACTCCCAGAACCACAATTCAAATCAGATACCATCAAGGTCAACTAAGGGTCAAACTTTTGAACATTCCAAACTTTTAAATTGCCAACTTTTGCCAATTAGTGCCAAAACCTTCTAGAGACATCCAAATATAAATCCGGGCATATGCCCAAGTCCAAAATAATCACTCAGACCTAATGAAACCATCAAAACTCCGATCTAAGATCAAATATACAAAAGTCAAACTTGGTCAACTCTTCCAATTTAAAACTTCCTATTTAAGAATCATTCTTCCAAATCAATTCTAAACAACTCGAAAACCAAAACCGACCATACACACAAGTCATAACACACCATATGAAGCTACTCATGACCTCAAACCACCGAGCTGAATGCAAAAAGTTCAAAACGACTAGTCGGGTCGTTACATTCTCCCAAGCTTAAACATACAATCGTCCTCGAACGTGTCAAGAGTTGCTCAAAAGCCGTCAAATCACCGTATAAACTCACCATACACTCACCTATGGCTGATCCCACGTCACCGCATCCATGTAAGCCTGACAACACAACATAACTGAAGATTCTTACTTCAACCTTAATCCATAAGCCTTAGAGTCAAACATGTAGCATTCGAAATTCATTACAAGACCTGAGTATGCATCCATACACTATACAAGTCTGAACAAGCTGTATCAAGCCATAACCATAACCCAAGATTTATTCACATAATATACCGCATAACTCAGATACCCATAGCGATAACTTTCGACCTCAATAGCTTCTCAATAACAAACTCGGATACTGGTAACAAACCTCATCTCAACTAAAATCTTGTTCTGAACCTTTGTACATTGCCAATGATGAAAGAAACACTCAAATACGCCTAACCTCTCATCAGATCAACTAGTTGTGGAGCTTTCTCATCCGATAAGAACCATAGCCCAATTTCTAAGCTGACTAGTGACATTATTCTTCCAAACATACCTTAATCAAATCTGATAGAACTCATTCCATGTCCGATGACCTCCTCTCATCAATTACAAGATGCTCTACTGACATGCCACACCAATATGACCTAAAGCCACAAACCGTGCAATCCGTGCACCAATAAGCAACAACTCAAATGTACCCAAAAATGGAAAGAGAATCAAATGAGAGTATCGTCTCGCAAGCTTAACCGATACCACCACAAAGTGCAATGCTGAGAGCCTATCACACAAAGAAGGAACAAAACACATGAAATAAGCACAAAGGATCATATCCAAACATAACTCTGCCGCGATGCGTGACCCAATCCATACATCGGTCCATATGGAATACCTCGAGCCATAACGCTCACAATCAACGACCATATGCATATCAACAACAAACACGAGAAGGGTATGGCCATAACTATGGAAAAACGAACAGCACAATATCCCATCAACATGAAAACCATAACCTAGGCGCCACCAACCATTCAACACCCCAAGAGCCATCCGCTCGAATTCTATCACAAAGCCCAAACATATATACATCATGTGAGCAAATAATCAACAATCTCACAATCCATCATAGCATAGGAGAGTAACACACGGAACATATCAGACAAAAATAAGATCAGCTTTAACCGATGACATACCCCTCAATAATAGTTGTGATGAGTAAATAAATCTGACCCAAAGTAGAATACACTTTCTCATTAGGCCTACCAGTGGCCTCCAAATCGATTACAATCCTCCCGAAATGAGTATATAACCTTCCCAAAGATCCCCTGAAACCTATCCATAACACATATCGGCAGTATCTAACTCTGGCCATATCTTCATAGTCCACAACCAAGGAATAGTCCACCTCTGACACTCATAGTCTCCAAATCGCAATAATACAAAAATCTCCATATTCGATCCTGACTCGACCAACCAAATGACTGACACATTTCTCATGCACAATCATCTCACGAGAAATACTTCCATAATTCTTTTGTGGCACATAGCAAAATCTGAATATCAATAGTCGAGCAACCAAGTGATTACCGTAATACTAGTCAAGCATCCGCAAGTCAAAACACAATGCGCCTTCAGAAATGCGCACCCTTCTTAGGTAATACCAGATAGTGCCAACACTCTTCTAAACATCTGAAACCATCCATGTTGTCTAGAACTCATGACCTTCCCTTTAATACTGAACCACAAACTTGTACATGCAAATCTCAATCCCACATATCACACTGCATCTATCATGCCAAACATAAAAACCACATTATCAACTCTAATTCACAATTGGGATAGATACCCCATTAACCACAAACCTCCCACTTGACCCCATCCGCAAGGAAATCACAACACACAACATACTCCTCATACCTCTAAAAAAACATCTGTCCCAAGTCGTGGTAGACATCATCGAAAACTCTTCGAAACCCATTAGCACAAGACCAAGCCATCATAGATGAATCCCTCTAACTCAACCAAGTCACATGAGTTGCCAAACCCAAGAGCATTGCCACAAAACACCGGTAAAGCCTCACCATATCATAAGAACTAAAAGAACCGATCACATCCTTTACTATGCTGATCCAACCTACCACCAAACTGTCCTATTTCTCCGAGTTCCTTCTGAATTGCCTTCAATTTAACACTTCTCCATGTCGGTACACCACGATTCTTAACCCAAAGATCACCACACGAGATCCTAGCATGAAACCACATCGTCTGAAGATCCATACGCCACTGTATTCCCTATTAAACCCCGATAGAACCGCAATCGAGATACTCACTCCGAAGAGACCTTATGTGAATCTAAAGTTGTTTTCCTTGACCTCTCTAATGATGAAATGTAGAATCCAATAATGATACAGAAATACCGTGAGTCCTGACACCATCCGATGCAATTCTCCGATCTTAGCCATTTACAAATCCGGAAATTTCTCAAATACCACATATGAATCTTAAACCAATTAGAACCTTCTCGAGAGTCATCCACCCTATTCAAATCACCAGTGCACCGCCCAAATTATCTGAACGATCTGTGCTCCATTAGCACACTAACACCCAAAGAAGTAACCCCACCTTAACGCAACCGATTAAATCCCTACTCCATGCACACTATATCCATCACGAATAACAAACCCAAATCATCCTACGATTTTCATATACCCGTAAAGTGTAATATATCATGTATCTAGAAATTTTCTTACTCGAGTCATTCTCGAACTCAATCTCTGCAAGTCATAACCGAACTACAAGTATGCCTCAGACCAAAGGTGATATAACACATAATCAAGCAATTTGATCGTAAATAGCGAACTCCCCATTTGGCTCGAAGACATAGAACGCAATATCTTATAACCCACAATACATTTACCCTATAACTACCATAACCTCACACCACAATGCAGCCAAATCCTTTATGAGCTCATGTAGCACTTATCTTAAAATACCTCAAATCGCTTGTTAAGCGTATATCCATCCTCGTGATAGTCAAGCCAATTTCCTCAAACGATCCAAACTCAAATACAACACACATAACCTACTAGTCAAAGAAAAATTTCCCACAGAAACATCATAAGAATCATACATCCTCAAAACATAGCGTAGGAGATAATCGACCTACTTCACTTCAATCTGGCATCTCTCTATGCCCTTTCATGGCCACACCTACTATTGTCACGACCCAAAAACCTAATCTATCGTGATGGCGCCTATCATGAAATTAGGCAAGCCGACTCATTTCCAAACAAACTGATATTTTCATTTCAAAGATAATTTCAATACTATTTAACATAAAACCTTCAGTTAAGGAGTTCAAATCAAAGAAAAGCTCGACATCGGGGTGTCACTAGTCATGAGCATCTACTACATTCTGTCTAACAATATCAAGGCTAACTCAGCCTAGAAAATAGCTAAATACAACTAGAGGAAGATAAGAGGGAGAATAGCAGGGGCTGCGATCGCCAAATAGCTACCTCGCTATCTCCAAGAAAATCTGCAACCAGAACACTCAATAACCGCTACCGTGTCCAGCTACACCTGAATCTGCACACAAGGTGTAGGGAGTAACATGAGAACGCCAACTCAGTAAGTAACAACAATAAATAAAGACTGAGCAGTAGTGACGAGCAATAAAGCATATAACGTTCATATCATGAAATCTCAGTAAAGTACAACATGTTTTAAAAATCAGTGTTTGAATCAAATCATCTAGTTTAAACCCGGTTCCAGTAAAAAAATCATTTAAAGATATTTTTCCAATAGTTTTTCAAACAAAGGCTCAATGCAAAGGTGAGCAAAAATGATGAAATCATAAACAGCCCCTCGGGCAAAACATCACTCATATACAGCCCCTCGGGCAAACATCATAGTCACTCGTGCCACTCGGGCACACCTCACAATCACTCTTGCCACTCGGGCATACATCATAATCACTCATGCCTCCCAGTCACTCGGCACTCAGCACTCGTACTCAGTAGGTACCTGCGCTCACTGGGGGTGTGTACAGACTCCGGAGGGGCTCCTTCAGCCCAAGCGCTATAATCTGCACGGACAACTCATGTGCTGCATGAACAACTCGCGTGCTATAATAAATAAGTATGCTGTAGGCGGGCAGCCCCGATCCACACTCATCCTCACAAATAAGGCCCTCGGCCTCACTCAGTCATAAACCTCTCAAGCCACTCGGGCATTTCAGTAAAACAGGGCATTCGGCCCAAAATATTTATATGCATCAAAATAGAGTCATAAAACTGAGTTATGTGGTAAACAAGTATAAACATGACTGAGTATAGATTTTCAATAAGAAACAACCCCTAAGGGTTCAAACAGCATTGGCGCAAGGCCCAAACATGGCATTCAGCCCAATTTACACAAATTCTTTCTAAAACATATAAGTATCATATGGTTTCAACAAAGTATGCAACTTTACAGTTCCTACGGGACGGACCAAATCACAAATCCCCAACAGTGCACGCCCACACGCCTGTCACCTAGCATGTGCGTCACTAAAAATAGTAGAATGATACAAAATTCGGGGTTTCATACCCTCAGGACTAGATTTACAATCGTTACTTATCTTAAACCGTCAAATCTCTACCCTACAATGCTCTTGCCTCTGGACTCGGCCTCCAAATTCTCCAAATCTATTCACAATTAGTACAATACCATCAATATACGCTAATGGAATGAATTCCACAAGAAAAGCTTCAAAATTAGACCAAAACCCAAAATTGGCTCAACCCCCTCGGCCCACATCTCGAAATCCGACAAAATTCACAAAACAAGAAAGCTCATTCACTTACGAGTCTAAACATACCAAATTCATCAAAATCCGACATCGTTTGGTCCTTCAAATCCTTAAATTACTTTCCAAATATTCCAAGCCCTAACCCCTCATTTTCACTAATTACCATGATTAAATAACGGAAAATCACCATATATACAAGTATTAGGGCTCAAGTAACTTACCTCAACAAAACCCCCTTGATTCCCTCTTCAAATCTCTCCCAAAAGCTCCAAAAACCGAATAGAAATGGTGAAGAATGCACCAAAATCGCGAAGGGTTCTATTTATCGTTTCTGCCCAGGTTTTTCGCACCTGCGGCCATTTTCTCGCACCCGCGCGACCGCACATGCGGTCAAAGGAGCCGCACCTGCGCAAGTCACTTAATCCCCCAGCTTCCGCACCTGCGGACACCTTTCTCGCACCTGCGAACTCGCATCTGCGGTCCCTGGTGTGCATTTGCGAAACCAGCCCAAAATTAACATCTCCGCATCTGCGCTCAAGGCCTCGCAGATGCGGGCTCGCAGATGTGGCAAATTCTTTGCACTTGCGTTCCTAGCCTTGGCCCTGTGTCGCCCGCACCTGCGTACTCCCCATGCGCACCAGCGGCCTCGCACCTGTGACCCTTTCTTCCGCAGGTGCGGAAATAGCAGAAGCAGCAGGTCCAGCTGCAAATTCCAACTTCGACAAATCCATTATCCACCCAGAATCACCCTGAGGCCCTCGGGACCTCAACCAAAAATACCAACAAGTCATATATCAACATACAAACTTAGTCGAACCTTCAAATCACTCAAAACAACATCCAAACACCAAATTACCCTCGGATTCAAGCCTAAGAACTTCTAAATTTCCAAATTCGGCAACCGATGTCGAAACCAACCAAACCATGTCCGAATGACCTCAAATTTTGCACACATGTCACAAATGACACTATGAACCTACTCCAACTTTCGGAATTCCATTCCGACCTCGATATCAAATTTTTCACTACCGACCGAAATCGCCAAATTTCCAATTTTGCCAATTCAAGCCTAATTCTACCACGGACCTCCAAATCACATTCCGGACGCACTCCTAAGTCCAAAATCACTTAACGGAGCTAACGGAACCATCAAAATTCAAATCTGAGATAGTTTACACATAGGTCAATATCCGATTGACTTTTCTAGCTTAAGTTTCTACTTAAAAGACTAAGTGTCTCAATTCACTCTGAAACTACTCCGGTCCAACCAACTAACCCGATATAACACAATATAGCTGAATAACACAAAAAGAAGTAGAAATGGGGAAAACGAGGTTATAACTCTCAAAATGACCGGCCGGATCATTACATCCTCCCCCTCTTAAACATCCGTTCGTCCTCGAACGGGTCTAGAAACATACCTGGAGTCTCGAATAGGCGGGGATATCTGCTCCGCATCTCCCGATCAGTCTTCCAGGTGGCCTCCTCCACAGACTGACCTCTTCATTGCACCTTCACTGAAGCTATATCCTTTGACCTCAACCTTCGAACCTGCCGATCCAAAATAACCACCGGCTCCACATCATAAGTCATATCACCCTCCAACTGAACCGTGCTGAAATCCAAAACATGGGAAGAATCTCCAATATACTTCCGGAGCATGAAAACATGAAACACTGGATGCACACTCGACAAGCTGGGTGGCAAGGCAAGCTTATAAGCCACCTCCCCTATTCTCTGAAGCACCTCAAAGGCCCAATGAACCGGAGGCTCAACTTGCCCCTCTTCCCAAAACTCATAACACCCTTCATGGGTGATACCTTCAGTAAAACCTTCTCCCCAACCATAAAAGACACATCACGGACCTTCCTATCCGCGTAGCTCTTCTGCCTAAACTGCGCCGTGCGAAGCCGCTCCTGAAACAATTTCACCCTATCTAATGCGTCCTGGACAAAATCTATACCTAAGAGCCTAGCCTCACCGGCTAAAACCATCCAACTGGAGATCTATACCTCCTCCTATATAAAGCCTCGTACGGAGCTATCTGAATACTCGACTGATAACTGTTATTATATGCAAACTCCGTGAGTGGCAAAAACTGATCCCATGAACCCCCAAAGTCAATGACACAAGCACGCAACATGTCCTCCAATATCTGAATAGTGCGCTCGGACTGCCCGTCCATCTGAGGGTGAAAAGTTGTGCTCAACTCAACCTGCGTACCCAACTCTCATTGCACGGCCCTCCAAAACTGCGATGCAAACTGAGTACCCCTATCTGAAATGATGAAAACTGGGACACCATGCAGGCGAATGATCTCTCATATGTAAATCTCAGCCAACCGCTCTGAAGAATAAGTAGTACCAACTGGAATGAAGTGCGCAGACTTGGTCAGCCGATCCACAATAGCCCAAATAGCGTCGAACTTCCTCGAAGTTTGTGGGAGCCCAACTACAAAGTCCATAGTGATCCGCTCCCACTTTCACTCCGGGATCTCTAATCTCTGAAGCAAGCCACCCGGTATCTGATGCTCATACTTAACCCTGCTGACAGTTGAGACACCGAGCCACAAACCCAACTATATCCTTCTTCATCCGCCTCCACCAATAGTGCTGCCTCAAATCCTGGTACATCTTCACGACACCAGGATAAATGGAATACTGCGAGTTGTGGGCCTCCTCAAGAATCAACTCTCGAAGCCCATCTACATTAGGCACACATATCCGGCCCTGCATTCTCAGTATGTCATCATCACCAATAGTCACATCCCTAGCATCACCTCTCCGAACCCTGTCCTGAATAACGAGCAAGTGGGAGTCATCATACTGATGCTCCCTGATACGGTCATAAAGAGAAGACCTGGAGACCATACAAGCCAATACCCGACTAGGCTCCGAAATATCTAATCTGACAAGCTGGCCCGCTAAGGCTTGAACATCCAATGCCAAAGGTCTCTCTGCTGCTGGAAGATATGCTAAACTCCCCAAACTCTCTGCCCGGCGACTCAAAGCATCGGCCACCACATCGAATGGTACAAAATAGTGATATCATACTCCTTAAGAAGCTCCAACCATCTCTGTTGACACAAATTAAGATCCTTCTACTTTAACAGATACTGCAAACTCCGGTGATCTGTATAGATCTCATAATGAACCCCATACAAATAATGAAGCCAAATCTTCAAGGCGTGAACAATGGCTGCTAACTCAAGATCATGGACAAGATAGTTTTTCTCATGGGTCTTCAACTGGCGCGAGGCATAGGCAATCACCCTACCCTCCTGCATCAAAACACAACCAATTCCTATCCTCGAGGCATCACAATACACAGTGTAAGAACCTGAAGCTGATGGCAGAACTAACATTGGAGCTGTGGTCAAAGCAGTCTTGAGCTTCTGAAAGCTCTCCTCACATTCATCTGACCACCTGAATGGAGCACCCTTTTGGGTCAATTTGGTCAAGGGCGATGCAATAGATGAAAATCCCTCCACAAAGCGATGGTAGTAACCCGCCAAACCAAGAAAGCTCCTAATCTCTGTGGCTGAGGATGCTCTAGGCCAACTCTGCACCGCCTCTATCTTCTTCGGATCCACCTGAATACCCTCGCTGGACACCGCGTGCCCCAAGAATGCTACTGAACTGAGCCAGAACTCACATTTGGAGAACTTTGCATAAATTTTCTCCTCCCTCAATCTCCGTAATACAATCCTCAAATGCTGAGCGTGCTCCTCCTGGCTACGAGAGTACACCAAGATGTCATCAATGAATACAACAACGAATGAGTCCAAATAGGGCTGGAATACATTGTTCATCAAATGCATGAACATTGTTGGGGTATTGGTCAGCCCAAAAGACATCACCAAGAACTCATAATGGCCATATCGGGTCTTGAAAGCTGTTTTAAGAATATCTGAATCCCGAATCTTCAGCTGGTGATAACCGAACCTCAAATCAATCTTGGAGAACACCCTCGCTCCCTGAAGTTAGTCGAATAAATCATTAATACGAGACAAAGGATACTTGTTCTTGACTGTGACCTTATTCAACTGCCTGTAATCAATACACATTCTCATGGAACCATCCTTCTTCTTCACAAATAGAACCGGTGCACCCCAAGGTGACACACTAGGCCGAATAAACCCCTTATCAAGGAGTTCCTGAAGCTGTTGTTTCAATTCCTTCAACTATGGCGGTTCCATACGATACGGTGGAATAGAAATGGGCTGAGTGCCCGGCACCAAATCAATACCAAAGTTAATATCCCTGTCAGGCGGCATGCCCGGCAAGTCTGCAGGAAACACATCCGGAAAATCACGTACCACTGGAACAAAATCAATGACAGGAGTCTTTGCACTAACATCCCTCACAAAATCCAAATAAGATAGGCAACCCTTCTCAACCATGCGCTGAGCCTTCAAATATGAAATCACCCTACTTGGTACATAATCTACAGAACCGCTCCACTCAACCTTCGGAATTCCTGGCATAGTCAATGTCACCATCTTAGCGTGAAAATCTAGAACAGCATGACATGGAGATAACCAATCCATACCCAATATCACATCAAAGTCAACCATACTGAGCAACAATAGATCTATTCGGGTCTCCAGACCCCCAATAGTCACCACATATGACCGATATACACGGTCCACAATAATAGTATAGCCCACAGGAGTAGATACAGGAGTAGATACATAAACAGAAGAAACTAGAGACTCACGGGGCATATCCAGAAAATGGGCGAAATACGAGGAAATATATGAATACGTGGAACCAGGGTCAAATAATACTGAGGCATCTCGGTGACAAACTGAGATAATACTTGTAATCACAACATCTAAAGCAATAGCATCTGGTCTGGTAGGGAGAGAATAGAAACGGGCCTGACCACCCCCTGTTCTGCCTCCCCCTCTAGGGCGACCCCTAGCTGACTGACCTCCACCCCGAGCTGACTGGGCGGGTGGTGAGGTAATTGGTGTTGTAGTCGGAGGCTGACTCCTCTGCTGAGATAGACCTCTATGACAACAAGGACACTGCCTCCATATATGCCCAAGCTCCCCACACTCAAAACAACTCCCTGGTGCTGGCGGCGGAAACTGAAGGGAACCCCTAGCACCGGGATGACTGGTAGAAGAACCTGGCATGGAAGATCCCTGAACAGGTGGACCACGGGACGAACTCTAAATTGGAAGGGCACTAAGTGATGAGTGGCCCTGATGGGAACTGTGAGAACCATGGCCAGATGATGCCCCCCGATAAAATGGCCGAGCTGACTGAGCATGTCTGAAATGACGACCTCTACCGTGCTGGAACTGAACCCCAAAAGGAGCACCGCTGAATCCACCCTGACCACGAAGCCTCTTGGACTCCCTCTCAACCCTCTCTTGACCGCGAACCATCTCAATCTGTCGAGCAATGTCGACAACCTCATCAAAAGTAGCACCTGAAACCCTCTATCTGGTCATGAGCAACTGTAGCTGATAAGTGAGACCATCAATAAACCTCATGATCCTTTCCATGTCCGTGGGAACCAACCAGATCACATGACGGGCCAACTCAGAGAACCGCATCTCATACTGTGTCACAGACATATCACCCTGGCGAAGCCACTCAAATTGTCTGTGCAGCTCCTCTCTGCGGGATCGAGGCATGAACTTCTCCAAAACGACCACGGAGAACTGCTACCAAGAAGGGGTGCTGCGCCAACAGGCCCTACGCCTCTCGTAAGTCTCCCACCATCTGAGTGCAACCCCAGAAAACTGAAAGGTAGAGAATAAGACTCCACAAGTCTCCAGAATACCAGCAGTACGGAGTATCCTCTAACACATGTCCAAAAAGTCCTGAGCATCCTCTCTTTCTCTGTCCCACTGAAAGGTGGTGGCTGGAGTCTCCTAAACCTCTCAAACCTACACTGATCATCCTCATACATAGCAGGAACCATATAATCTTGAGCAACTGCAACCGGCTGGGCTGGTGGTGCCTCCGGTGTCTGAAGTCCCTGAATAACCTGCTCGGGTGTGCGAGCGATGGGAGTCTGAGTGCCTCCCCTTGCCTGAGAAGTGGTTGCGGTCGTTGAAATAGAGACCGCCTGAGCAAGGCCAGTACACGCTGTCAGAATCTGAGCTAGGGCCTCCTGAAGGCCTGGAATCACTATAGGCATAGGTGGTGCCTGAGCTGGTGCAGCAACAACTGGAACCTGGTCCTGATCTAGGACAACCGGTGGATCTGCAGGTACTGCCCCAGCTTCTGTACGGGCTGCACCTCTGCCCCTACCACGGCCTCTACCGTAGCCTCGGCCTCTCGCGGCCCTGACTGGTGGTACTGGTGGCTGGCCCTCCTGACCGGTAGCATGAGTTCTCACCATCTGTGAGAGAATGAAACAACAGATGTTTAGTTACTAGAATCAACAAATTTGCACGACAAGAATTCAAGAATGTGAAGTTTCCTAAAGGTTCTGCAGCCTCTCGAAGATAAGTACAAACGTCTTCGTACTGATCTGCAAGACTCTACTAAACCCGCTCATGACTCGTGAGACCTATGTAACCTAGGCTCTGATACCAATCTGTCACGACCCAAAAACCTAATCTGTCGTGATGGCGCCTATCGTGGAACTAGGCAAGCCGACTCATTTCCAAACAAATCGATATTTTCATTTCAAAGATAATTTCAGTACTATTTAACATAAAACCTTCATTTAAGGAGTTCAAATCAAAGAAAATAGAAGTGCGGAAAAGAAAAGCCTGACATCGGGGTGTCACTAGTCATGAGCATCTACTATAATCTGTCTAACAATATCAAGGCTAACTCAGCTTGGAAAATAGCTAAATACAACTAGAGGAAGATAAGAGGGAGAAGAGCAGGGGCTGCGATCGCCAAACAGCTACCTTGCTATCTCCAAAACAATCTGCAGCCATAACACTCAATAAACGCTACAGTGTCCAGCTACACCTGAATCTGCACACAAGGTGCAAGGAGTAACGTGAGTAACCAACTCAGTAAGTAACAACAATAAATAAAGACTGAGCGGTAGTGACGAGCAATAAAGCATATAATGAAATCTCAGTAAAGTACAACATGCTTTAAAAATTAGTGTTTGAATCAAATCATCTCGTTTAAACCCGGTTCCAGTTAAAAATCATTTAAAGATATTTTTCCAATAGTTTTTCAAACAAAGGCTCAATGCAAAGGTGAGCAGAAATGATGAAATCATAAACAGCCCCTCGGGCAAAACATCACTCATATGCAACCCCTCGGGCAAACCTCACAGTCACTCGTGCCACTCGGGCATACCTCATAATCACTCATGCCTCCCAGTCACTCGGCACTCGGCACTCGCACTCAGTAGGTACCTGCGCTCACTGGGGGTCTGTACAGACTCCGGAGGGGCTCCTTCAGCCCAAGCGCTATAATCTGCACGGACAACTCACGTGCTGCACGGATAACTCACGTGCTATAATAAATAAGTATGCTGCAGGCGGGCAGCCCCGATCCACACACATCCTCACAAATCAGGCCCTCGGCCTCACTCATTCATAAACCTCTCAAGCCACTCGGGCATTTCAGTAAAATAGGGCATTCGAGCCAAAACATTTATATGCATCAAAATAGAGTCATAAAACTGAGTTATGCGGTAAATAAGTATAAACATGACTGAGAATAGATTTTCAATCGAAAACAATGAGAGGATGGTAAGAAACAGCCCCTAAGGGTCCAAACAGCATTGGCGCAAGACCCAAACATGGCATTCAGCCTAATTTACAGAAATTCTTTCTAAAACATATAAGTATCATATGGTTTCAACAAAGTATGCAACTTTACAGTTGCTACGGGACGGACCAAGTCACAAATCCCCAACAGTGCACGCCCACACGCCCGTCACCTAGCATGTGCGTCACTAAAAATAGTAGAATGATACAAAATCCGGGGTTTCATACCCTCAGGACTAGATTTACAATCGTTACTTACCTCAAACCGGTCAAATCTCTACCCTGTAATGCTCTTGCCTCTGGACTCGGCCTCCAAATGCTCCAAATCTATTCACAGTCACTACAATACCATCCATATACGCTAATGGAATGAATTCCACAAGAAAAGCTTTAAAATTAGACCAAAACCCGAAATTGCCTCAACTCCTCTGGGCCCACGCCTCGAAATCCGACAAAATTTACAAAACTAGAAAGCTCATTTACTCACGAGTCTAACCATACCAAAATCATCAAAATTCGACATTGTTTGGTCCTTCAAATCCTTAAATTACTTTCCAAAAATTTCAAGCCTTAATCCCTCATTTTCACTAATTACCATGATTAAACAACGAAAAATCACCATATATACAAGTATTAGGACTCAAGTAACTTACCTCAACGAAATCCCCCTTGATTCCCTCTTTACGAAAAATCACCATATATACAAGTATTAGGACTCAAGTAACTTACCTCAACGAAATCCCCCTTGATTCCCTCTTCAAATCTCTCCCCAAAAGCTCCAAAAACTGAATAGAAATGGTGAAGAATGCACCAAAATCGCGAAGGGTTCTATTTATGGTTTCTGCCCAGGTTTTTCGCACCCGCGGCCATTTTCTCGCACCCGCGCGACCGCACATGCGGTCAAAGGAGCCGCACCTGTGCAACTCACTTAATCCCCCAGCTTCCGCACATGCGGACACCTTTCTCGCACCTGCGAACTCGCATCTGCGGTCCCTGGTGTGCATCTGCGAAACCAGCCCAAAATTCACATCTCCGCATCTGCGCTCAAGGCCTCGCACCTGCGGGCTCGCAGATGCGGCCAATTCTTCGCACATGCATTCCCAGCCTTGGCCCAGCGTCGCCCGCACCTGCGCATTCCCCATGCGCACCAGCGGCCTCGCACCTGCGACCCTTTCTTCTGCAGGTGCGGAAATAGTAGAAGCAACAACTCCAGTTGCAAATTCCAACTTCGACAAATCCGTTATCCACCCAGAATCACCCTGAGGCCCTCGGGACCTCAACCAAAAATACCAATAAGTCATATATCAACATACAAACTTAGTAGAACCTTCGAATCACTCAAAACAACATCCAAACATCAAATTACCCTCGGATTCAAGCCTAAGAACTTCTAAATTTCTAAATTCGGCAACTGATGTCGAAACCAACCAAACCACGTCCGAATGACCTCAAATTTTGCACACACGTCACAAATGACACTACGAACCTACTCCAACTTTCTGAATTCCATTCCAACCCCGATATCAAATTTTCCACTGCCGACCGAAATCGCCAAATTTTCAATTTCTCCAATTCAAGCCTAATTCTACCACAAACTTCCAAATCACATTCCGGATGCAATCCCAAGTCCAAAATAACCTAACGGAGCTAATAGATCCATCAGAATTCAAATACGAGATTGTTTATACATAGGTCAATATCCGATTGACTTTTCCAACTTAAGTTTCTACTTAAGAGACTAAGTGTCTCAATTCAATCTGAAACCACTCCGGTCCCGAACCAACTACCCCGATATAACATAATATAGCTGAATAACACAAAAAGAAGTAGAAATAGGGAAAACGGGGTTATAACTCTCGAAACGACCGGTCGGGTCATTACAACTATACAATCACTAAATCTTCCCGAGTCTGAACTCATCATCAGGATACAAGAATCTACTTCATTCCACAACTGAACAACTTGAAATATCACTCAAAACACTTAAACTCAAGACTGTACAACACATCAACACAGAAATCGAGCATCCTTATTCCTTTCACATCCCAAGAAACCTCTTCTCATGACATCTAAATAGTCTAAGCACAGACCTCTATCAAATAATACTCATTATATAGTTATCCAACCACTCACCGAGCCATCAATCCCCCTCCTAGGGATACTACTGGACATATAAGTCCAAAAACACATACCCACACAACTGAAATCACCGAGCCCAAGCTGAGGCTGAACCCCGACCTCAATTCCTCCAGACTGGCCCAATCACCAAATGCAGAAAACACATTTGCACCTCATCCCTGACATCACAAGTTGACAGTGCACAACTGACATCGAGTGCTCAACATAACATACGAGTGAGTGGAAGGAATTCAAGAGATACGCTTCAAGCTGAATCAATATTGCACGATAATGAAAGAAAGATGGAAAATTTTCCTACATGCCCTATAACATCTCGAAGATAGGTATGGATGTCATCATACCCATCCGCAAGACTCTACTAGACATTTGCTCATGACTCGTAGAACCTATGAACCTAGAGCTTTGATACTAACTTGTCACAACCTAAAATACAATTAGTCTTGATGGCACCTAACCCAACCCGCTAGGTAAGCCAATAACAGTAAACACAATTCAAATGAGAATAGCATGAATCAATAAGTGAAACCATTGAACTTTTATACAAAATTTCAAGGATTGGTAGTATAAGTCATGAGCTTCTAAGACTTTGAATTTACAAAGCTGGTACGAATTAAATACATCATTTGTTCGAAATATACATAAATAGATTTGCAAAATCTAAAGCTACCAAGGACAAGAGGCAGCTATAACCGGAACGCAGGTACATCTTCAATGCTAACTTCCGCCATACACGGCAACATTAGCTCCACGATCTGCACGCAAAGTGCAGAAGTATAGTATGAGTACAACTGACCTAATGTACTCAATAAGTAACAAACCTAACCTCAGGTTGAAAGCAGTAACGAGCTCGGAAGAAGGTCAATATCCAACATCAATAGCCACTAACAGTTCATTACAGTATAGTGAAGACAATAAAGGTATATAACTCAGGAGATGAAATGCTCAGCTCGTTCACAGATATGGGAAAGTAGACATGCTTTTCAAGTATAACAGTCCAAGTCTAAATCTTACCACTGAAATCAGTCAAACATGAGTTTATCAACAACACTGTGTTTTCCCCAATTTATAAAATCATATAAACTTTTCATTTACCCGTTAGCATGAGGAAAATGCATCTCTATGCCTATATCTCAAATATACATGTCAAATAATCAGATATCATGTCACTTTCTAGTATGAGGAAGGTACATCTCAATGCCTACATGTCGAGTAATCAAATGTTATGTCACTATCTAGCATGAGGAAGGTACATCTCTATGCCTACATGTCAAATATACATGTCAAGAACTCAGTTTCATAGTGAACTCATCAAGTACATACCATCTGAGCACACTCTAGGTGCCTGGCTCAAATGCCCCACTTCATCACCGTGGATCCATCAAAATAATCACACTTACCATTGTACGGGTGCCTGGCATAACTGCTCATCATCGAGCACGTGTATATAACACTGTTCCTGCACCCACTGCTGGCATGTCAAACTCCAAAGGGGCGGATCCTACCCAAGCGCTAATCAATATCACATAGCCAAAATAGTGGGGTCTGGTGCACGCGTAGCCTCAAATCAGTACAACTTAGTCCAATGTGGGGCATGGCATACGCGTCACCTCAATATCAATATAACCGTTGCGGCGTGCAATCCGATCCAAGTATCCATATCAATATGACTCTATGGCCCATATCAGTCATCAATCCGCTCAAGTCTCAAATATGCAGACATCTCACAGAAACACATTCCAATTATAAAACACAGAATATCACAATATATTTCAAATGCAGTTCGAACTCGTGTCACGTACCAGGACACAAATAACACGTGAGACAACATATCAACACAGAGACATAAATATAACATGCAGATGTAACTGTCATGACTGTATAGTGTGACTACGGCTAAGGCAAATAGCTCAACATGGCGAAAATAACCCTATCATATCTCAAACAATTGAGTAAGTAGCCTAGGCATGATTTCTAATATGAATAATATCCCATGTAGTCACGTAAATGGAGAAAACATTATATCAAGGAAGCATAATAGCAAACAAGGCGTATAATAGCCTAAAAACTACCCGGATCATGAATACCTTAGTGCACGCACCCGCGCTCGTCACCATCAAAACTTCGATCTGAGGTCAAATACACAAAAGTCAAACTTGGTCAACTCTTCTAACTTAAAGCTTCCTATTTAAGAATCATTATTCCAAATCAATTTCGAACAACTCGAAAACCAAAAACGGCCATACACACAAGTCATAACACACCATATGAAGCTACTCATGACCTCAAACCACCGAGCTGAATGCAAAAGCTCAAAATGACCGGTCGGGTCATTACAAAAATAATATTAGGGTACAAAATATTGCATGCACAACATTAGGAAAGCGGTCAGTGCAAATACTTATCATGACCCCGGGCTCGCCATCCCAAAACTTATGATATAAACCTCAAAGATCTCTCCATTATCGGAGAAGTCACCAAGATTTTTCCGACTCATTCCTCAATGTCTAGGATGCTCTCCGGAGCTATGAGCGTGGCTACAAAAAAAATTCAAGACATTGGCTTTTAAAAGAAAGGAAAGGAAGTCTATAAAAACAATCAAAATGAAGTGGCCTGTTCATCATTCCATTTCTCCGAGACAGCCTATCTTAGGGCCGGATCAACTCTCAAGTAAGGACTATAATAAATCGGTCGAACCAACCCCTATTGTGATTATCCTCATAATCTACGAGAGTCCATGTACCCCGACTAACCATGGAAATAATGCTCCCCTTAACCAACTTGGAAGCAAAGAGGTGCAAAATATGCAACAGAGAGAACTCTACATCAACCACACTTACTAAGTAGCAGAAGCAGCCACAAGCCTCCAAAGATTTGGCCTAATCTAGCCCTAACACACCCCGAAGTGGCGGCAGAAGTCGAGGATCACATGAACTATCGGGGGTTCAAACCTGAAGGTAAACGGATAAGTATAAAAAAATAAAAAATCGGGTCGGTGACTGGAAATCCTCTTGTTCACTTGAGAAACATGAATGGTGACACGGTCGCCCCAGCGGCAGTCATGAAAAGTTTGGGGCATATGTTCTTCACGAATAAGAGAATCTATGTTGTCAACAAAGGAATTCCCAAATTGCCCTGATGCCTTGTTCCATACCTTAATGTCCCCCTAATAATCCAAGCTTTTGGGGGAACCTCTATGATCATGAGCTCAGAATTTTGCCTCTCCTTCCGACATTTGTGAGATTTGGGAGCCTTTTTTCTGAAAAGGGACAGCAGATGAAGCTCTCGCAGAAGCAACAGGCATAGAAGCAGAAGCAATAGGCAAAAAAGAAGGGGTATTTTTCGGCAAAGATGGAGAAGCACCACTAGCTATAGGCATTGAAGGATGATCACTACCAAAGGAAGGTCAAAACCTTGAGAATCCATGGGAATCACAAACATAGGGGTTGAAAAACGAAGGATTGATTGAAAAGCTAGTGAAGCAAGAAAGAAGGAGAAGAAAATTAGCAAATGAATTTTAAGTTAATGAGGAGGCCCATAACTTGGTATATATAGGCGGAAAAATCCTCCTTTCATAACCACCAAAGTTGGGAAGGATCCCTATCATAATTAGTCATCACTGCCTAAGGACTGTAACATATGAAGAAACCAATGAAAGACAATCACGCACCTTAGTGCATTGCGCATGAGTCATTTCAGTCTTAAAGATTGAGTTTTGTTAAGATTCATTTCTTGTTAGAGAAGAATTTTCTGCAAGATTGACTCCTACCAAACGATTACCACTTATTAGGCATTCGTCGTCGAATCGCCCGACAAATGGAGAGACTGATTGTGTGGATAGAATTTACCCTCTCCACATAGCGTGCCAAAAAGTCCCGAATAGCGAGAGAGATCCAGAGATCTAGACAGAAGACGAGACCCATTATCAAGTTCGGTAAGCCCTCTTGCTCCAGGGATGACGGTCTTCGGAAGGTCAAGCTTTCGAAAGATGGGTGTGCTTATACGGAGACCCAGTCAACTGTACCCGTGGATCGTGGATATCAGACGTTATGCTGAAACAGTTACCATTATCAAAGATCTCGCTTTCTACTACCTAACTTCCTGGTGTGCTAGCCCAAAACTCGAAACGACATTACTCCCTCTACTACTATAAAGGTTGTCCTAACGCTCCAAGAGGGATCATCAGAAAAGAAAAAGATAACTCTCTTCACACAAAGCACCATCTTGTATTATAATCTTTTTTGAATAGCTTTGTAACTCTATCACTCCTGCTATCAGAGATTGTTTGGAGATTGAAAATCAAGAAGAATTTCCTCTACTTTATCATTTTGTTCAATCTATTTTTTTTTTATTACTGTTTATTATTTGCGACTATCTTAAATCAAACAAATTGCTAGTGGCATTGAAAAATACAGATTCAATATTTATTCTCAAAATTAATTTTTGGGTCAAACAGTTTATCATTTTGAGAAGTGTATGCAAGTTTCAGATATGCATTTATACAAGGCCATGTTTCGAAACCACATATTAAAATATTACAGAGCTTTTACAATTTGGGAACACTTCTCAATTATAAATCCAAATCAAGCATGTCATTCAAAATTAATAAAAATAAAAATAGTTGTGAAGGAATTAATTTTATTGCTCTATATCTGGGTTTCCACCCTTCTACAATAAAATATGGTAGAAAATAGAGGAAACGAGAGTCTAAATTGGTCTAGATTTTTAATCCTTTTAATCAAAAGAAGTCTACAAAAAATACATTGATCAACTGGGTCTTGTATAAGATTTTTTTCTTGGGAATCTTACGTAAATATTTCAAATAAGTTCCAACTTATCAACCTATAGCCATTAATCACAGACTTACCAATACTAGCCAATCACATATAAAAATTAAAAACCCAAAAAAATAAGGTTCTTTCTCTCCAAGAATCACACATAAAGATCTCCTTCCATATTTTTAAGCGTGATTACAAGTATATCCATGTATATATGTGTGTGAGATACATGCGTGATATATGTTTGATACGTGTGCCGCAGAAGAATTTTTAAAACTCGATTTTAACAAGGAATTTTGATACCAAATCAGTCAATTACCTCCGATCTTCCTCAAATTTTGTATATTGACTCATCTATATGTTTTCAATGAATTTCAACCATACCCATTGAAAAAGTTCTTTTTTTGCTTTTTGGAATATTGTATATATATATATATATATATATATTAATATTTTTTAATGGGTATGGTTTAAATTCATTGAAATATATAGATGAGTCAATATACAAAATTTGAGGAAGATTGGAGGTGATTTGGACTGATTTGGTATCACGCATGTATCTCACATATAGGTATACATGGATATACTGCGACACGTGTATCAAACTTGTATCACGCATGTATCTCACACACATATATACATGGATATACATGTGATACACATTTGATACAAATATGATACATATGTGATACACAAAGGATACACTGTGTGATACACATATCATTTTTTTCACGTTCATCTTCTACTTCGAATTGTCAATTTAAACCATCTCAAAACTCTACCAAATCATCCCAAAATTGAGATTCAAGCTCCTTAAGATGTACCTAATCTATTTTAATAACACCTACTCAAAAAAAAAAAAAAAAACTTTGACATTTGTTTGGCTACAAATAGCTAATTGGCTAATATTGGTAATATTTGGTTAATATTAGTAATATTTTATGAATTGACCAATTTTTGTAATAAGCTACTTTTAAATGGATATATTTAATAGTTTCCCTTTTTTCTTCGGGTGATAGTTTCACTAAAAGTACTTGAAAATAATTCAGGGTTAATTACATAAAATATCATGGACCTTGTAATCTTATAACAGAAAGATCATTAAATTAAAATCTTTTAAGGAAAAAAATTACTGAATATTTAAGAATATCAATTTGGCAAAAAAAAAAATAATAATAATAATCGAAGAAGGCTGGTTGGAACTCATTAAAATATATGTTAGTCTTTTTCTATTAAAATAGATTTTCAACTTAAAAAATGTTCCCTAACACAAATAAACTATCCTAACTTGAAACTTGTTCCATTGTATTAAAAATCTATTTGTTCAAAACTCAAATCCGATTCAAAACATAGTTCAAGCTCATATTTGTTCACAAAATCAGATTTCTAGCAACGAAACTCAATCAAAATCAACAGAACATATTTCCCATCCATACGGCTAGGGAAGTGCTGACGGCTAAATCATGTACTAAATTTAAGAGCCCGTTTGTACGTAATAAAATTTTCCCTTGTTTTCCAAATTTTTTTTTAAAATCAGCGTTTGTTTATAAAATTTCTAATTTTTACGTAAAAATGCATTTTGGAAATTTTCGAAATTTTGAAAAACTCCAAAAAGCTATTTTTCAAAATTTTCATTCAGATTACTCACAAAACTTTAAAAACAATCCAAAATTATATTCATGTCCAAACACAACTCTAATTTTCAAATACCATTTTCACTAAAAAAATTTTTACTTTTATTTTTGGAATTTTACAATTCTTATGTCCAAACACCCACTAAATAGAGACTAAACCGAGTAATATTTTGACCATTTGGTTCATTATTGGGATAAACAAGCGTTTAGCTATCCCTACTTCTATCCGGATAGCTAATCTCACCATTGTGATATAAAATTTATTTCAAAATTAACTAATGCATATAACTAAATATAAAATACATACAATCTCATGTTCTATTTCGGGATTACTAGCCTTATCCGACCCTAAAGGTAATTATGTCAATGAAATACTCGCATTTTATCTCTTGTAACCAAACAACTTGCGCAAGTTTCCTCTCCTTTCCTTCCCTCACAAAACAAACGACACCAATCCAACCAATTCATCCTCCCGCTTTCCTGAGCAGTGGCTTCTTCTTCACCAAGCAAATTCCAAAAGAAAAATCCCCCCTTTTCCCCCACTTCCCATGGGAAAATCTTGATTAGGAAGATAAAAGAAGAATTGATAGTCAATGGCAGCCATTTCCACATGCTTCTTCACAGTGAGACCCACCAAGACTCAATCCATTGCATTCCCTCGAAAACCCTCTTGCTTTATCCTAAAACCTTCAAGAATACACTCTGGGTCTTTCAGCAAAAACCTGATTTTAAGGCATAATATAAGGAGGAGTTCATCAGTTCATTGTAGTGTTGATGTTGAGGTTAAGGCTGGAGGGATTGTGGAGAGCGATAAGCTGCCGTCAGATGTACGGAAGAGGGCAATGGACGCAGTGGATGCATTGGGAAAGAGGGTTACAGTTGGGGATGTTGCTAGTAAAGCTGGCCTTCAGTTGTCTCAAGCTCAGAAAGCTCTCCAAGCTCTCGCTACTGATACTAATGGCTTCTTGGAGGTGATATTTTCATCTTTTTTTTTGCCCGACCCCTACTTTTCGCTGTGTTGTTGTGTTGTGTTTGACTTGTGAATAGTATTTTTTTTAATGTGTAAAATCAATTGCTTAGTTTGTGAAAATTATTGGGGGTTTCGTCAATTGATTGTTTGTGTTATTGTATTGTGTTTGTTTGAAGTGACTACACAATTTCCTTTTGTCTAATCTCAACCTCCACGCTGTTCTGTTGAAAATAACTCAACCTCTCCAGAACGAGACCGGATTTCTTACCACTCAGTGGAGGTATCATACATGTGTTAATGTAAGTGGTTACTGGACAGTATGGACTATGGAAGATTCAAGACATGGTAAAACTGAAAGAATACTACTAAAGTTGCCAAATTTGGATATATTTATAAACTTAAATAGCATAAAAGCTCCACCAAGTATTTTGAGTGCCATGTTATCCCTTTACAATGAGTTTCCTATACCCTCCAAATTCAACCTGTTGGGCGCTGGTAGTCCTTATATTTATTTATTTATTTATTTATTACGGATGATTCAAATAAATGATAGACCTGAAAGAGCAGTAATAGAATCACCTAATATATAGTCAAACCTCTCTATAAAAGCCGCGTTTGTTCTAATATTTTTTGGATGCTATAGTGAAGTGATGTTATAAAGGACATATGTTATGACATACATAAAAGTTTGGTTCCGAGAAAACTTGACTTTTATAGTGAATGACTGATTTATAGGGATGCTGTTATAGAGAGGGTTGACTGTAGTTGTATTATAAATTTAACAAATGGATCCACTGAGCTTGAGACAACTGAAGTATTCAGATGGTGCTTCACAGGAATCTATGGACCACATAACAATCCAGAGAGAGAAGTAATGTGGAGTGAGATTGCAGGAATAAGGGGACTTTGGGAAGATCACTGGGTAGTGTGAGGTGACTTCAATGTTGTTAGGTTTGAGAGTGAGAGGCTGAATTGTACCAGAAGATCAAAGGCAATGAAGTTGTTATCTGAAATTATTCAGGACCTAGATGTTATTGATTTACCTTTACGCGGGGCCCAATATACCTGGTCTAAAGGAGACAATTGTTTGCAAGCCTCGAGAATTGACAAATTCCTTATCTCCAATGATTGGAATGACTCTTTTAATGCTGTGAGACAGATTGCCTTGCCTAAGGTGATTTCAGATCATAGACCAATTATTTTGGAGAGTGGTGACTGGGATGCAACCCCTTTCTTCTTTAAGTTTGAAAACATGTGGCTTCAATCAGAAGGATTTCTAGGCAAACTAAAGAGCTGGTGGCACAAAATTACACATTCACTGGTAGAGCTGATTTTATCCTTATGCAAAAGCTAAAAAGCCTAAAGAAGGATATCACTACCTGGAACAGGGAAGAGTTTGGGAAGGTGGAAACCAGGAAAAACAGGGTACTAGAGGAGCTAATGGCACTAGAATAGGCTGCAGAAGACAGACAATTGACTTTATCTGAGGCGAATCAAATGGTCAGTATAAGAATAGAACTGCAACAATTAGCCAAAGCAGAAGAAATTTCGTGGAGGCAAAAATCAAGGTGTCTTTGGCTTAAAGAAGGGGACAGAAACACCAAATACTTCCAGAAGACTGCCAACTCTCATAGAAGAAGCAATTGCATAGACAAACTCATGGTCGGGGATGAGATCATAGAAGATAGGGAGCAGATAAAGCAGGAGACACTGGATTTTCATGAAAACTTGTACATTGAGTAGGAAAGTTGGAGGCCATCTGCTAATTTTGAAGAAATTGCAACCATTACAGAAGAAGAAAATGAGGGGTTGGAGGCATCTTTCACTGAAGAGGAGGTTCTTGCAACAATTAACTCTAGTGCTCCTGACAAAGCACCAGGACCCGACGGGTACACAATGGCTTTTTACCAGCACTCATGGGAGTTCATTAAACATGACATACTTGCAGCTATGAGTTACTATCACCAGCATTGTTGGATGGATAGGTCGTGTAATGCATTCTTCATTGCGCTCATTCCTAAAAAGAAAGGGGCAATGGAGCTAAGGAACTACAGACCAATTAGTCTAATTGGCAGTGTGTACAAGATCATAGCTAAAGTCCTAGCTGAAAGGTTGAAGAAAGTAATGGAAAAATTGGTCTCAAATCAACAGAATGCATTCATACAAGGAAGGCAAATTACAGACGCTTCACTAATAGCCAACGAGGTCCTTGATTGACAGTTAAAGCAAGGGGATGCAGGGATCCTATGTAAGCTGGACATAGAAAAAGCCTTTGATCAACTGAACTGGACCTACCTCATTTTCATTCTCAGGCAAATAGGATTTGGGGAAAGATGGTTAAAATGGATCAAGTTCAATATCTCCACTGTGAAGTACTCCATTCTAATCAACAGGAGCCCAGTTGGTTTTTTCTCTCCACAGAGGGGATTGAGACAGGGAGACCCACTTTCATCACTCCCAACATCCTGCTTAGCAAATGGGATCAACTGAACTCAGTAGGATGTTGGATAAAGCTAAGCAGCTGCAATGGTTGAAAGGTTTTGATGTTGGGAGAGGAAGCACAGTCAATATTTCTCATCTGCTCTACGCAGATGACACCTTGATTTTCTGTGGGGCAGACAGAAATCAAGTGCTCTATCTAAATCTAACCCTTGTTATATTTGAAGCTATTTCGGGTCTTCGCAGTTCGCATTAACATGCTCAAAAGTGTAATCTACCCTGTTAATGAGGTGCATTATTTAGAAGACTTGGCTGGAATTTTAGGCTGCAATACTGGATGTTTACCAACTACTTACCTGGGACTTCCACTAGGGGCAAAGTTCAGGTCAGAAGCTATATGGAGTGGGGTCATTGAGAAATTTGAAAAGAAACTTGCTTCTTGGCAGCTGCAGTATTTGTCTATGGGTGGAAGACTAACTCTAATCAGTAGTGTCCTAGACAGCATCCCAACCTACCAGATGTCACTCTTTCCAATGCCTAGTAAGGTCCTGAAGCAGCTTAACAAGATCAGAAGGAACTTTCTATGGGAAGGGACTAAAGATGGTCACAAGTTTCACCTGGTAAAGTGGTCTAAAGTTATCTTACCAAAGCACCAAGGTGGACTAGGGGTCAGGGACTTAGCTTTGCACAACAAATGCTTACTGATGAAATGGCTATGGAGATATACACAAGAGGAGAAGAGCCTATGGAAGAAAGTTGTCAATGCCAAGCATGGAACCCAAAGCCACTGGTGCACCAAGCTATCTAGAGCACCACATGGAGTTGGAGTTTGGAGGAGCATCTGCAAACTCTAGGAGGAGTTCTCACAAAACCACCACTTCGCAGTAGGAGATGGACAACAAATAAAATTCTGGAAGGACAAATGGCTAGGCAACACACCCCTAAGGAATGACTACCCTGCTCTTTTTCAAATGGTTATTGATCCAGACTCAATAGTTCATCAGTGCAGAGAGGGCAACTCGTGAAACATAACATTTAGAAGGAACTTGCAAGATTGGGAATATGAGGATCTGCTCAGACTTCTTTCATTACTCAACAATTTTTCAAGCAACACTCTAGTACCTGACCAGTTCAAACGGGGTAGTTCAGATGCAGGAAAGTACTCAGTCAAAGCAGCCTACAAGTTAGCAGGAACTCATAATGTATTAACTAACCAATGGCCTTGGAAGTTAATATGGAAAATCAAGTTGCCACCCAAAGTCATCTGTTTCAACTAGATTGCACTTTATGAGGCTTGTCTGACACAAGACAACTAAGCTAAGAGGAATTTTCAGATTGTGAATAGATGCTACATGTGTCAGAGGGAGGCAGAAACTCACAGTCATCTTTTTCTTCAATGCCCTGTTGCAACAGATTTATGGAGTATGTTTATATCACTCTTTGGGCTTAGATGGGTCATGTCACATAATATCAGGGATGCTTTTGAGTCTTGGAGTTACTGGAAAATTGATAGCACCATCAGGAAAGTATGGAAGATGATACCAGCAGCTATTTTTTGGAGCATTTGGAATGAAAGAAACAACAGGTGTTTCGATGGAGTATCAACTTCTCCTCACAAACTCAAGGCCAGATGCTTCATGTATTTGTATAACTGGGCTTATCTTTCCCCTATTGACTCCCCCAATAGTTTTTTGAATTTTGTTAGCTCCCTAGTACTAGTATAAACATTTGTAAGGAGCTCACAATTACTACACTCTTTTGTAATTTATGCATCTTCTTGATGCCGTTAATGAAACAAATTACTTCATAAAAAAAAAGGTTCTTAAACTATTTTAGGATGTGCATCATAAAAACAGTGAGTTCCACCTCAGGTCCTTCAAGTTCTACTTGTTTAGTGCCTATGGTCATCACATTGAATATCAGCCAAAAGAACCTCTAAAAGTAAAATCTCTAGCTCAAATGGCTTAGTTAATTTTTTTCGATTAGATATTATTTTTGATAAGGATAGGGAACAATGAAAAGAGAAATAAATGCAACACATATTTTCCTCTACATTTTCTTTCTTTTAATTTGTGAAGATTTTAATTGATCTTCAGCTAAAATATCATAATTTCCATTGTGTGAGCCAGATATTTGACTTTCCGAAGGTTGATTCAACCAGAAATTTATATTAGGATATTAATGCCAAGCAATTAGATTTGGAGGACGTAATGGTCAGATATAATTTTTTAAGAGTGTCACTGCATTTTTATGAATAGTGAAGGACCTTTGTTGCCATTAGCACATTTTACCCATGAAGCTTAAATTGGCAACAAGGTAAAGTTTTCGTTAGTTTGATTAAATCAACCTTTTAGAGAAAATAGAAAAGGTTAACACGAAGGATATTAACGATATGCTTAAGAGTGATGGACATTGGTAACTGTAAAGTTCACAAGATCCAACGCAAGGTTAATGTATGCTGTGTCTGTTGACAATTTTGTTCAAGACTCTATTAGATTTTTATGGGTGAGTCCTCTAAAATTTTGTAGAATATAATTTACAAATTGAAATTTTTACTTCTTTCTTTTGGAAGTTGATCACCCTTTAATGGATGACTTGAAGAGCAATGCATTTATTCCACTTCTTGATTGTTTATTGAGATTTTGGCTAATATGTTTTTGGCAGGTGTCAGATGAAGGTGATGTCCTTTATGTATTTCCTAAGGATTATCGTTCAAATCTCACCGCTAAATCATTTAGGATGAAGGTTGAGCCTTTCCTGGAGAAAGCAAAGGTATTAGTCCTTTTTTATTGTTGATTTCAGTGCGTGTTATTTTGAATAGGTTTACCCATAATAGTTCTCTTCTGAGTGAGTCTCGATACTTTGCAGCTTGCAGGTGAATACTTAGTGAGGGTTTCCTTTGGTACAGCATTAATTGCTTCAATTGTCATTGTCTATACAACCATAATTGCTATCCTCTCTAGTAGAAGGTATCTGGAGACATACCAAACGTCTTGGAATCATTTTCTGCCTACTTTTGCTTGAAATAATTATTTTTCTAAAATCATCATTGTTTCCTTTCTAATGGGCCATTTGTTTCTGACATTTGCTTTCTTTACAGTGAAGAAGACAATCGGGGAAGACGAGGCAGATCTTATGACAGTGGTTTCACATTTTACTTAAGTCCAACTGATTTATTCTGGTAATTATAATTTGAGCATTATTTTGGAAGAAGCAAGGTGGCTCTAGGTGCAGTTGTTTTTGGATTTGTTTTGCTTCTTGAAGTTTATAAAGGGCCTCACATATGGTCTCCTCTGAACATTAGCTTTTTTATTTTCCTGATAACCGATCAATCCCCGAAGAGCAGTGGAGCACGGTGTGGATAATGGGCCCACCCCTCTACCCTTCTCTTCTTAAATACCAGACTTTTGTCTGCAACAAGGTTTGAATCCGTGGCGTGTGCCTATCCCACACACCATGCGCTGTGCTCTTACGACTAGACCATGGGGGCTGGCCTCCTTTGAGCATTCATGTCCTTGTACTTTCGACTGATTCCAAGGTTTTTTTGTTATGTTTATAAGTTGTAACAGAATGAGAAATTTAGTGTTTTCTTTTCCTTTATTCGGTATTTAACTTATTACCCCACCTGAGTCAACCTTATTTGTAGGATTTATTTTCCTTATTGTTGGTGTTGTCCAGCTTGGTTTATACTTTTTAGTTTTTACAACAGATCCGTCCAGAAAATGAGAAAACAAATGGCCCTATTGTTGACTCTTTTACTAGTAGCTATGAGCCACCACCTCTGCTGCTTGAGATCTACTAGTTTCATCACTGGCTTTTGCTTCTTCCTATAAGCTTGCTTTGATAGATTGAATCCCTCTATTGCTCTCTTTCATGTACTGTTTTCAGACCCCCAGTCTGCTTTCATTCTCAAGACAATGAGGTGTTTGAGTTCTTTACAGTCAGCTAGGATATATTATGGACAGACAGCTAGGAGGGGGTGGGGGGAAGTAATTTTTTGGTGGCAGCAGCATTGGTCATGGTCTGGCTAAGAGCTGGCACCATTGTTCGAAGGCTGAGGGGTTTTATGAGGGATGAGAAAAAGTAGTTAGGCCCAGATGCTGCTTAGTGGTCTGTCCTAGCGGTACAACAGAATCTATTTTACTTTGTCTTGATGATTTTTAGCAGGGGTGTTGGTGGCCTATACTGTCACAAAAATAACAAGATATAGTGTTTTTTTTCTTCCAACAAATGGATGTAAAACACGCACTCAAAAAAGATACAGATCAACTGCGATTTTTTCATACAGAACCATCTCAAAAAACATGTTCTAGGTTAGTTCCTTCTTATTTTATCAGTTTTCTAGCTGTGAAGATCAAGCGACTATTGATCTTCAAAAGCATATTATATGTTGTGAATGCCCCGAGTCCAGTGTCCTTCTCAAGGCAAGCAAAGGGAAGAACTAGGGCCAACTGGTTGTCAATGGTAGTGTGGAACACGTTGTGCCATTTCTTTCTTGGCTTCTTAGTATCTGCTTGAGTGGCGTTTCACCTCCCTGTATTCGTTTTAGTCTCAAACTTAAGCAATTAAAATACAAATTACAATCCTGCATTGAGGGAGGCGAGCTTAGAATAAACCAACCTTGAGTTGCACCCAAGGGTGTGGCCTAGTGGTCAGTAAAGTGGATTGAGAACCATGAGGTCTCAGGTTTGGTGGACAGAGTTACTCGTTACCTGCGCTGGTTGGAGGTGGAAGGTACTTCGTGGAACTAGTCGGGTGCACGCAAGTTGACACGGACACCACGGTTATTTAAAAAAAATAATAATAAACCAACCTTGAGTTCAGGTACTTCAGATTAAGTGTTCCTTTGAGTTGCGCAAGACCCCATAGTGATGGTTGAGGCAGAAACATAAGTAAGATGAGTAGAATCTTTTTTTTTCGAGAATGGTAACATTTTATAAAAAGAACAGCACAAAGATTGTGCAGTTAGAAGTGACAAAAATACATACTCCAAGAAAAAACAAAAAAAGATAAGAACCCCCCTGCAACTAAAACTTACAGGGAGTCTATGATGTCAAGTATGGATTCACTATCATATACATGCATTTTTTACAGCAAAAAAGAAAAAGTAGTAAACAGTTCATTTTTATTATCTGAATGGATTTCCTTTCTCCTCAAAACATCTGGAGTTCCTTTCATTCCAGACTGTCCATCAAATACAGGCTGGGATCATCTGCCACCATTTCTTCTGCCATACACCACCTATCACACCACCCCAACATCTCAAGAGGTCAGTTGTATCATTTGGCATGATCCAATTCATTCTGACTATGCTCAGAAACAAGTGTCACAATTGAGTTAATCTAAATAAAAGGAGCTTTATTCATTTGAAAAAGTAACAGTAGTAGCACTAAGACAGTTTTATCTTTTCCTTTTTTCTTGATCGATTGGTAACCATAACAGCGAGCCTAATGTCCTAAAAGTACTATCTTTCGCTCTAAGGTATTGCATGCAAGAGCTTTTAGTGCTTAACTGTTTAGAAAAAATATAGTTATTTCTCACATTTTAACGTTCTGACCTAGAAACAATGGAATAACTTGATAGTGACCCGCATATGAGTGAGCATGATGCTTTTTCCATTTTGAAATATTATGTAGCATGGTTAGAAGCTTCATTATAGAACTGGGCACCTTTCTAATCTACTAAGTTTCTTTTAGGTATTGGGATCCATACTATTATAGGAGACAACGAGTTCGCAAAGAAAGTGGTGGGATGAACTTCATTGAATCTGTATGTGTTAAAAGGCATTGGAGCAGATGCTTTTATATTTGCATCTGATTCTGACATGACTAACAGTTGTTGCTCAATTTGTAGGTTTTCTCCTTTGTATTTGGTGATGGTGATCCAAATCAAGAGATTGAAGAGGAGAGGTGGAAGTTGGTAATAATTGAGCACTGAATTTAGCGGTCCGTTGCTTTTTTTTTTTTCCTTATCTTTTTTCTGCGGTGGGGGTGGGCTTGGGCATGTGAATCATGGGAGAGGAACTGGAAGATGATGGCCTTCGGTGGAATTAGAATTTTACACATGTTGGATAGAGTTGCAACCACTAAGCTACAACTCCAAGCCTAGCGGTCTATCGTTTTCAATATTTCATTGCTGACATTGTGATTACTTGTCTGCTTTTATGTTTTCCTCTTTTCTTCCTGCTTCTGGTAACTCTTTGCTTGCTTTTTAGTTGTTGGTTAGTCTCTACCCACTTAAAATGGCATGAGATATTAAGATGTTCTATTTTAATTGTTTTGGATAACAACATTTTCTTCAACAATCAGTTGTTTTATTTTAGTTGTTTCTTTACAGCATCATCTTTTTGCACTTATGAATTTTTTGCCTATCTAGCTACCTTATAAAAAAAAAAAAAGATACCTTATTAACACCCAGGACATTACTGCGGTAATTTTGTTTAGATAAGAGGGTAGGTATCCTGGATGAAGTTATCGTTGCTTCAATCTTTTTAAGTGTCTATCATACAGACAACTAAGAAGGTGACTTGTAGTCATACCTTTGTATCTGAGTTTGGTGAGAAATACTCTGAAGGGAGGGATGTGCGATTCCCTTTTTTTTGGGGGGGGGGGGGGGGAATGTCAATGCTCCTCTCATTGTCTCACGATTCTACTTGGGTAATTGAGCGATGAATAGAAAGAGTGAGGAAGTACATTTTTGCATGGTGGCTATTTAGGATTATCAGCGCTTACTGTTAACTTTTTCTTTCTTCGGGCTGGGAATGAATTAAAATTTGGTTGACTATTGGATCATGGGTGTATGATTTTCCATAATGAATAATTGGCTGAAAATTGGCTTCTTACTTTATCAATCATTGGATCTTGGATGCAATAAATTAGTGGCTTAATGCCCTTTGCTGAGCTACTTCAAAAGGAATTATAAACTTTTATTTAGTCTATTGAGTGCCTTTATGGTTACGTTGATCTTCATTTCTGATACTAAACTAAAAGGACACTCAAAGAAGTTTGAAGTCAAAGAAAGGGATCCGCAACTGTTGGTGCAGAAAATAGAGAAGAATAATGAGAAAAATGCCTGCAACGTGTTTTATTATTGCAAGCTATTTAAAAACAATAGACAATTGGAAAACATAACACAATCTTGGAGTAATAATAATTTGGCATCTAATCACGTTGAGTGTTGTGTTGTTTTGCTAGTTTTAGTAGTGCCGATATCTGCTGATTTTCGTATCCTAGTTTAGAAAAATAGAAACAGATTGGGTTGAATTTGGTGACTTCTCATAGCCCCATGTTTAATATCCGATGGAACTTCTAGCCTTAGATGATACTGAAGAAACACGCTAATAGCTTGAAAGTGTCTACTCTGATGACCAAATAAGAACTCTTCTTAACTCACCAAGTGATTTCATTTGGGACACTCAGTGTGAGGCATTACTTTGTCATTGAAATGGTATGTTTGTACAATGTTTGAGCTATTTACTTTCTGATTTTAATAGTTTAATATATCTACAGTCGCTAACTTTTACATTTTTATGTTATAATCAGATATTTCTTGTAATATGTAGTAGTTACCATTGTCTAAAAACTTTTTGCAGGTAGGGCAATATATATCATCAAATGGTGGCGTTGTTGCTGCTGAAGAACTTGCTCCCTTTCTTGATGTGGAGACTCCTAACAAAACGGTACTTGATCGGCTGTACATGATCGAAATGTTGGATTTCTTTTTCATTATTGTTTGCTTTTTCTTTCTGCTGACACTGCAGAAGTTTTGCTATAATTTTTGTTTATACGGCGTTTTCAGGAAAACTATTTTCAAATCCATTGAACATTTGATAACCCAAGGGTTCATGTTTTCATGATCCAGTGCCTAATATCTTGTTAATTGTCTTTCTTGCTTTATTTCTGTGTTTTTTGCACTCCATTATCTAGCTCTTGAACTGTGGTGATTAGTCTAGCACTTGCTTATGTCTTTAAAATTTGGCTTGAAAACTGATCTGAATTGACCTATGAATTACCTCTCTGTGGTTTTTTCCTGACAGGATGATGAGTCCTACATCCTTCCGGTGCTTTTGCGGTTTGATGGTCAACCAGAAGTAGATGAGGAGGTATGGAAAAGCTCTATCTGTAATATATTTGTTTGAATTTTTCACTTCAGATTATTATGGATGAAGGCTTTTTCCGTGCACATGGCTTTATAAAAGGATTAGGTGTGCTCTGCGATAGTGCAACCTTGGCTTCAAGATATCTCGAGGATCATTTTTAGCTTCTGAATTTTCTTGTGTGAAGTCTCCAGTGTCATTTTCTGAAACCTAGCGGGGCGATAGACATCAGAAGTTATTAAACTTCTGTGAATTTGTCAGTTGACCCACTAAACTTTTATCTCCTCACTTCAAATAAACCCTTATTAACACTCTTGCCTCTGCCAGCCGTTTCATTTAGACTCTTCACTCTGTTGCATGGAATCTCCAATATGTAAGGTACTTGTGTTGATTGGTTATGACATGGATATGGTACCTTGTACATTCTAAAGAATCTGCCAAAAATTTAACATACTCATCTCAGATTCAGACCTGAACTCTAGCCGAATCATAATTTCGAGCTGTTTGAAAGAGCATTGGTTATCATAAGTTGATCCTGAAGGGATATCTGAAAAGGTTAAATATATCCTCCAAATTTCGAAGTGAGTCAAATCTTATTCCTAATCTACAGATCATCACACTATACTAAAAGTGGGAAGACCCTAATGTCAAACTTGAATTACCAAAACTTAACTGACCTTTTTAACCTTCAATCAATCATTACTCCTCTAATATTTTGTACAAGAATGTAAATACACATTTAAATCAATATTACTCCCTCACATTTGAATACTATACACTGCATCAGCCACCATACTGTCTCTTTAATATATCAAATATAATCTTTAATGTATTTGGTATTCTTTGAAAACTCCCGTGTTCTTTGTATTCCCATCTAGAGTAAATTCATGGGATGTTTATTTTGTCCATATTCCATTTGAAATACGAAAAGTCATGTTTGCTACTTGTACTATTTTATAACAACCAAAAGTGGTAGATTCTTGGGCACCAATATACCATGAATGCTTGGGCTACTCTAAAAATTCTTAAAATATGATGAGAATCACAAAGTATTGCTGATTTCAACATAGAACAAGGATGTTCATCAAAGAAAGAAAACGAGACAAGCAACTTCTCTTAAAGGAACCAAAAGTGGAGCTCTTTGTCTCCCACCTGGCTGGACTTTAAATCTATCATCATTCTTTGTCAGGCAATTTTCTATGTGATTTTTTCCATATATATTCTGAATTTTTCTCTTCTTTCCATTTCGTAAAACTCTTTGGTCAAATTTAGTATGTTATTTTACATCTTAAACTTGCTGGCTAAATCACTGTTATCTCCTTATGATCGTATCTTCCGCAGATCAATTTCATCTCAAAGTTATTTCTTGGACATTCTGTGTACTTTTTCACGTTTGCTCTCTATTATGACTTTTCATTTTTTGTATGAGACCACACAATTAGGTTATGGTAAAAGTAGTGAAAATAAAAAGAAAAAGAGTTAGGAAAGCACACACATGAAAAACTCATCTCAACCCCAATAGGTATATTGTACATTCCTTAATGGAGGCTACAACATTTCTTTTGCATTTTTTCCCGGAAGGAGTTCGCCTTGTGTTTGTACATATGGAACCAAGTGGAGATTACTCGAAATATGAAAGTTATCCCCCCAATTAACCAATTATGGTCAATGAAGACGATAAAGGAACAACTAAAGATTTAATGTAAGTGGAATAGGAAAACGAGGCAGCATGAGGAAAATGGCCCTAATGAAAATGCCAAAGGCGAATGCAATTCAGTCTTCGATTTAGCAGCATAAGTAGCATTTGCTAAAGATGAAAACATGCAAAAATTGTGAATTTTGGATCTCAAGTTCAAGATAAAAACTTTTGTTGTATATCAGCACTTTTGGAAGAATACATTGGTTATATTGGAGCATAATTTTGAATACTTTGTGGATGCATTAGATTGGGATGCCATACATAGATAACTTAGGAGTAAATAGCAACACAAAGAGCACTATTTATGTGATGCACTTCTTTTTAAACATTGAATAACCAGAAGAATATACAAAGTCTTACTTGTATGCGTACATCATGAAGCTACTGGCTATGTATGTCATGTACTACTGCTTTAAATGACAACCATGGAAACAAAAGAGAAAGGTCCAGACTATTATTATATATATGGAATATTATTACATAAATTTGTGATTGACATGTACATAGAGAGGTAGAAACAAGGAAATTTGAATATTTTATGAAGAGAAATTTTAGAAGGAACATATCAAATGACAATAATGTATAGTATTATGGAGAACATTGAAGAGATATAGTGGGTAAAGAACAACTATTCATGGCATATTCATTAGAGGTCTTGAGTAAATTTATTTTATGACTAATAAAGCTAAGATAAATAAGAAGAAGAAAGAAGAGAAAGGTTCAAGATATTTTTCAGATTTCTCTGTTCAAATTTGGATATCAAGAGGAGGTAAAGTGATGCAAAAATTCCAGGAACCTCTGCTGCATATTCAATATGTAATATCAACATTCATCATTTTGAACATGAAACTTCTATTTTTTTTTATCTTGAATTATAGCTCAAATACCTTTTATTTTCTAAGTGATATTTAAATAATTTGTACAAATTAACCAGGGATATACGTGCAACGTACGTGTCCAGAAACTAGTTTGGATAATAAAGCTCAAGATATGGTATAAAGAAGTCATTTCTATTTTTTTTATTCCGGATTTAGACATCAACAATTTAAATGAAAATAGAAATGTTGAACTAAAAGAAACAACAAAGGGGACTATGAAAGAGAGTCACTGCTATAATATGCATGGTGATGTAAGCATTTGTTTCATTTTAGCTCATCTTTTTTCTTTCTCGATGTCTATTAAAGGTTTTTTCTGCATTCGAATACAAAGAGCACCTCTTTACTTCAATGATCAAATTAAAAGTAGTGGTTGATTTGCCGTATTGTGTATATTGCAAGGTGTCTGGCATTTGCATAGAAGTTTGGGACCTAATGTAAATGTTCTTATAGTTTCTTATGCAAGCAACCAACATAGGGCGCTGTGTTGTAAAGTGATATGAAGGGCTACTGAGGCAAGTAGGTCTGGGGGCTATTTGCATAAGTCCGTGGTTGTTGAGGAGCTTTTGATGTCTCTTTCCCTATGTTGCGGGCCCAATAATCTTTTTACACTCCACTATTCTCTCACGTTCTTGTCGTATAATTTTTTTTTCCAGGGAAATATCCTGTACCGATTTCCATCTCTTCAGCGTACGGCTGCTCCACAAAGAAGTGGAAGGAAGGAGTACGTAGGAAAAAGATGGACTGACTGGGTTGGACAGGTGGAAAGATTTCTGCAAGAAAAGAAGTGGCAATTTAGGTATCATTTGTCTTGGTTGTTGGTGATTTGAATTCATCACCTATGGATTTAACTTTAAGTTCTCTAACATGGGTGTTTACATTTCAGTAAAACAAGCTCATCAGAAAAGGCATTGGTCATTGGATTGGGTGGGCTCAATCTGTTTGGAGTCATTATTCTTGGTACCATGTTGAAGTATGGGTCTCCATGTGGTCTTTAGACTTTTCAAGTTTTGCTTCTACATTTTTCTTACATCTATCACTTAACTGTATTTTGAAGGAACATGACAGTCAGTCCAAGTAGCTTCATCTCATTTGTGTCAGAGATATTTCCATTACTTCAGGTATCATCTGTAGTATCGTTCCTGAGCAAAACTTGTTTTAGTGTATTATATCATCCAAGTATTGAGATCATTCACGTCTGCAACTGTTTAGTTCTCACTTGAGAACATTCATGTTGTATGCAATCACAGCATATAAAGACTTCTTGACATCTTTTTGGGTGATAAAAAAACATGGAGCTGATTACTTCATTTGGTTATTTTGCTCTTTTTCTTTCAATGTCATTTAGTGCATCAAGAATTTAATACTCTTTTGAACTGGATGATCTGCTTGATTAGTTGTAAAGTGACTCGGTAACTGCGAAAACATTATCTTGAAATATGGCTTGCAGTTTGTTAAAGGCTTATTTGAGGCGCACTTAAACGTTGAAGCTCAGTTAAAGCTAGATTATGAGCTTCCCCTTGCTTATGTGGCGCTGTAGTGTTTGCGCTAAGGTGCTAAGGTGTGCGGTTCATCACCCATGGGTTGTGTTTTTAAGCGGCAGTGCTATAATAAATATAGCTGGCAAACTAATAAATTAATTTTTAATAAAAGCTATTAATGAGTTTTTAATTATTAGGAATAAGAAATTAAATGCTGATAAAAGGAAAGGAATAAGAGATTAATTCTTTTAGTATAAGAAAACTAGTTTTGAAAACATAAAATTACATCTTCTCATACAAATAAAAAATAAAAAAACTTAAGATGGTTTTTAAGCTTGATTGACTTTCTTTTTACTTTGAATATTTTACGTAATATTAGTTATTTCAATTATTTTTTTCTAAATAGTTATCTTTTGGGTTTGTAATCATTTTTTGTTGCATTACATATATATTTTTTCATTTCTTCTTTTTTAAGCGCCTTTCTTCGTTAAAGCTCATGCTTTAATTCCTCTGCCCCTGCAGACTTTTGCACTTTTCACATTTCACTACTCTGGTTGCCTGATTGTTATTACTTAAATTTTACCATGATCGAGCCTGAAATCATCTGCTATTTGTGAATTTTGGCCTCAGGTAAAGTAGATTAATTATAGTAAACTCAAGCGCTAGACAATAATTGCAAACAAAATGTCTTGATTGATTCTTATATCATGCAGTCTTTAATGTGACTCGGATGTATTCATTTGTTTTTTGGAAGTAAATAAGCATTTCAAAGTACTCATTTTTTAACTGTATGGTATTACTTGGCAGATTTATGCTGGCTCGTTTTTCACCATTCCCCTGATCCGATGGTTTCTTGTTCGAAAGAGAAATGCTGATATTGAAAGAAGAAATCAAACAAGGGAACAATATGCACGAGCACTTGAACGGCCTGACCTGTCACTGCAGCGAAAGGTATGAATAGTTTTCTGCTTAGTTTGCTAATGTTTTCCCCATTTCAGAACTTCAGTTTCCTCACTTCAAATTGCACATTTTACAATAATAACATCTATATCTAAGAAAACCTAGCTATACATAATTAATTGTTTTTTTGGGGGGGCGTGGGGGCGGGTGAGAAGGTGTTTAGAACTTGGATTGCATGATTATGTTATTCTGTGGTCCTATCATCCTACCTTAAGTTAATGGAGGCAGCTGCCATACATCTTTACTTGAAACGTCTATTGGGTTATGAGTTCGTTAAATCAAATCCCATATGAGAATGCTTCTTGGAAGGAGTGCCATGCACAATCTTTAGTAAATGCTACATGTTGCTAAAGAAAACTTAAGAAAATGCTGGTAAAGCAATATGTGGCTGGCGAAGTTGTTTATACTTGGTTATAGTCTGAAGTATTATTTGGATATTTAACATGTAACTCTGCAAGTGGAAAGGAAAAAGTAGAGGGGACCTCTTAATTTGGCAAGAAGTGAACACTAGATCCTTTTTCTTTTTGGTGTGTGTGTGTGTGTTGGGGGGGGGGGGGGTTATGATGATTATACAATCTTCTACCACGCTAAACAATCCAATATTTGAGTTTCTATAAGATTTATATCTGGTATTTTAGGATTTTGTCAGGCCTTACTTGACAAGGCAATACTTGTGATGCTTGATTATGTTCACAACATTTGCTACTAACATCTAGGCATGCCTATTTTCAATAGCTCCCAACTATCTTAACTATTTCTATAATTTTCAGCTTCTGAGTGCCCGGGATATGGCACAGAGGACTTTTATTGGCCAAGATCGAATTGTTTACAGTACAGACAAGGACTTATACGAGCAAGATTATGATGCACAACAATGGGAGCAGAGATTCCGAGAAATTGAGAAGTCCGAATAGATGTTGTTACTTGAAGATTCTTTTGTCCTGTAAATTCTTGAGTTCCATACACAAAGACTCGGATAAATTATGCCTTTCATCGACTCCAGCAGCAACATGCTCTGAGGAGAATTGGAGCATTCCAAACAGTAGATTTTGATGCAATCAAAACATAAATCCAGATCTGAGAACCACAAGATTCAATAGAGTAGTTTATTAAGAATTTACAAGTTGTGTACTCAGTGTAACATATTGTCTACTACAAAGGGCTGGTTTTCACGATAAAATTAGCCTCGGCATGACATTTAGTTCATTAAGATGTTAGGTGTGGTTATTCTGTATGTTGAATTAGAAAACATTTTTCTAGACACAATTAATTGAATATTTTCTGAAAGCACTGAACAATGCTCATACTATTCCATGCAAAACCACGATATAGGGGATAGTGTAATTAACGATGAACAATTAACGACGAACTATTCTTAGCACTCCGTTTTTTTTATTCGAGACCTTGGGAGGTGGCACCTGCAGAGGGTTGGTTGCAGAAGCTTGGTCGCATCTGCGAGAGCTTGGTCGCATCTGCGATATTTGCATGGATTGCATCTGCGGACCATTTTGTCACTTTTGCTGTGTCGCACCTGTGATTGCATTTTTGCATCTGGAAAAGTAAAGGGCTTCGAGGTTAGTTATTTTTTCTCCATTTTGAGACCTAGACTTCGTAAAGAGGCATTGTTGGGAGGATTTTCATTCCAACTTTCAAAGGTTAGTAATTCTAACGTAGTTTTGATTAATTATCATGATTTCCTACAAATTTTTACCCTAAATATAGAAGTTCAAAGTGTAGAAATTGAGGCTTTGGGTTTATACTTGAGAGAACTAATTCTAAAGATTTAGACCTTGATTTAAAGTCCGATTTTGATGCAAATCACATATTTGAGCTCGGGGGTGAATGAGTCATCAGGATTTGGTTTTAATTTCGGATTTCAACCATGTGGGCTCGAGTTGACTTTCTGTTGACTTTTCTAAATTAGGTAAATGTCCAACCTTTTTAATAAAAGAATGATTCCTAAGGCATGTCTTGACTTATCTAAGTATTATTTGGCTAGATTCGAGTTGTTTGGAAGCTTGTTCTTAAAGGAAAACTGGTATTGTATTGTTGAACTTGTTCCGGAAGAGGTAGGTATGGTTAATCCTGACTTGAGGGAATTAGGTTGTAAATAGTTTATTTGCTATGTGCTAAGTGTGTTGGGGCCAACGTATATGCATGGTGACGAGCGTATATGCGTTGCCAGGGTTATAGCATGCTCGAGTAGAATTAGTGTTATTCATGCCTTGCCTGATTCATGTATGTCCAAATACCTAGACGACTCCTTAAACTTGGCTCGAAATATCATTTTGACGCTTAAACTTAAGGTTATTCCTATTGAATGCTTAAACTTCGATAAAAGTGTACCTATTGAACACTACATACTATCTATGCAGACAAGTTAAAATGCGTGAACTGCACACATACTGACATGGCAAAGTTGACGAATCATAGACAGCCACATAATTTTTGTATCTAAAAAAAAGGGGCCTTTGAAGAAAACATAAAAGAAAACATATGAAGAAAAGGAAAAAAAAGCCTCTTCTTCCATAGCCCCTTTTTCAATTTGTTGCCGCCGTCAATCTTCATCCCCAGCTTCCCTGAGACCATTCGTATCCTCCCACCCACTCTAATTTTAACCCCCCCTCCCCCACCTTCATCCTGTCTTCTTCTTCCTAAGACCCATTTTCATCTTCTTTCACAATACCCCTTTCCCCCTTTTCACCCATACACATAATTATTATCATCCTACCAGTATAACCAATAATAATTTTTTATTGTAGTAAAAATAACAAACAAGATAGTAGCACAAATAGATAAAACATCTTTAATTTACTTTTGTGAGATTGTGGTGGCAATGGATGAAATCAATTGAAGTTTGTTACTGGTGTTCCTGGTGATGGGCTTTTTTTCGATTTGGTCTCTACCTCCCTTATTTATTTTATTTTCCGACGTGGTTCTATTGGATGAAGGGAGGCTTGATTTGGGTTGTTAGTGATGGAAAGTTTGTTTGATGGTTGTGTTTGATTACCGAGGTGCAAGGAGAAGAAAAAGAGAGTGATGGTGGTTCTTGGCGATGGTGAGTGATGGCAGACAGGTGGTGAGGAAGAAGATGGTGGCGGCTGGGGTGGTAGGGAGATGAGGAGGAAGGGTAAGGGTAGGTGGTAGTGATAGAGTGGGAGGGAGAAGGTTGGTGGTGGTAGCAGAAGTAGGTAGAAGAAACAGCGGCGGCAGCAGTGGAAGGATGACGGTAGCAATGGCAGAAGGGTAGTGAAACTTAGTTATTTAAGAAAAGAATTAAAAATTTATATATTGGGATCCAATTCATACGCCTAAGGAAAGTAATGAACTTTCTTTTGCCATGTTTGTGAGCAAGTAATTTTTGCCCTCTGCATAAATTGCTCCTAAAATATTCTAAAATAATTTTTAATTATTTTTGTAAGGTTTTAGGAATTTTGTTTAATTATTTGATTGCATTTTGTTGCCTCGTTAGACTATTTACATTTTAGCATCATTAGGAATATTTTGAAAATCACAGAAAATTATCAAAAATATTTTATCTCTCATTCATTATAATTTTTAGATCTTGATTGTATTTTTAGGATTTAATTACATGTTAAATGCATTGATTACAACATGAAAATCACAAAAAAAATACATTAATCATTTTTAGGTTTAATTAATTAGTTAAGATGGTTAATTCACACTTTAATTAGTTTAATATTGGGTAAAATAGAGGAATGGGCTATATGCACAAAATGGGATTTAACCTAGGATTTTAATTAGCATGGCTAAAATTGAAATTAAAAGGAAGAAAAGGAGAAGTCTGTTGGGCTTCTCTCCTAAACAGCTGGGCCAATTTAAGCGGCCCGATTTCCATAAGACCAGCTCCAAATCCTCACTCTCACTCGGTCAACTCGTGTTTGGCTTTCAAAGACTCAAAACGACGCCGTTTGGCCCTAGCTTCCACCCTTCATTTCATTTCATTTGATCCAATGGTCCGGAGCTGATTCCCCCATCACTTAAAAATGTCCAAATACCTGACCCCCACCCCAAAGACCTCCCTCTCACACCTTGTTTTCTCCTCACCTCTCTCCTCCGTGTACCGCCCGTTAGAAATCGCCTACGATGGAGGGCTATCTCCAAATAACCCCAAATCATCACTCCATAGTCCCCAACCCCTCCTCAATTCAAATCCGTTGTTAGTTTCCCTGAAATCCCTCCCAATCGCTTCGTTTAGTAGATCTAAGAGATTACAGAAACCTAATTTGTCCCATTTTCTTAATTATTCCCAGTCTTGGTCGATTTGAGTTTGAAATCGACATCAGTCGATTTCTCTTGATGAGAGCAATCTTTTGATGGTAATTCATTACATGGCCACCGGAGTCTGGACAAGCACCTTTGACCATCACTGACTTCTCCTATTCTCCTTCCCTAAGTTGTGCGGACTCTTCGATTTTAGTGCCGTCCCCGTCCCGATACAAGACGGGGACAGGAGCGAGATACGTCTCGAATTCGGTCAATTGACTTCGGAAACTTTGACCAGAGTTCGTCGACCAATTTGGGAGAAAAATTGAGATTTTGATTTCTCAAAATCAAAAATAAAACAGATTTAAGTTATGGAAAATGACATACCTTCAATATTATAGTATTTTTGTCTCATATTTTTGGAGAGTGAAAGATTGAATTCTACAATATTCATGTAAGTTTTTCACCTAATATCTCTCAAAATTTATAATATTTTTATAGCTCAATATTTTATTATTTTGAATTTTTTTTGCCGAATCCCCGCACCGGTATCCATATCAGGATCCGCACCCCCGAATCTTAAAATTTAGATGTCGAATCCGATACTCGAATTCGTTCCCGTATCGGATACCCGCACCCGAGTCCGAGCAACTTAGCTCCACTCGGTGTAACGACCCGATCGGTCGTTTTGAGCTTTAGCGTTCCATTTGGTGGTTTGAGATTTTGAGTAGCTTCATATTATGTATTATGACTTGCGTGTATGATTGATTCCGATTTTTGAGCGGTTCGGGATTGATTTGGAAGAATGATTCTTGTTTTAGAATCTTTAAGTTGGAAGAGTTGACCAATGTTTGACTTTTGGGCAAACAGACTCGGAATCTGATTTTTATTATTCTGATAGGTTCGTATGATTATTTTGGACCTGTACATATGTCCGGATTTAGTTTTCGAGGTTCCTAGAATAATTCGACATTATTTGTCAAAAGTTGACAATTTGAAGAACTTAAGAGATTATAAGTTTGACCAAGAGTTGACTTTGATGTTATTGGACTCCAATTGGTGTTTCGAGACTTTGGATAGATCTATATAGTTGAATTGAACTTGTGTGCAAAGTTTGAAAGTAATCCGATGTGTTTAAGTGTGATTCGGACACTCTTTTGAAAGAGTGAAGATTTAACAACTTAAGAGAAATTCTATTCGGTTTGATCCTCGATTTTTTATTGTGATGTTCCTGTGTGTGATTTGAGGCTTTGGATAAGTTTGGATGATGTATTTGTACTTTTTGTACGATTTGATGGGGTACCGAGAGACTTGGGTGTGCTTTGGATCATTGGTTGAGAAACTAGTTAAGTTAAGGATTTGAAGTTTGACCATGGTCAATATCGGGTCAAGATGACCTCTTTTTGGTCTTTTGAGTGCGCGAGTAGGTTTGTAGTGTATTTTATGATTGAAATGCATATATGGTTTGGATCCGGGAGGTTCTAAATGAGTTTTGGGGTGCTAAAACAAAGATTTTCTTATTGCCGTTTTTTTTCTGGTGCAAGTAATTACGAAAATACCATTTATATCCCTGAGATTTTCAGATTTCTTTTAAGACTTCAAAATACCATATCTCCCTCATTTTAAAGCCAAATTGGGTGATTCAAGAGGTTATCTTGGGTGTATTCTCACTACCATTATGTTAGGCTTATCAAACGTGAGTTTTGGGATCATCTGAGACCTGATTCGAGCGGGGACAACTGCTGTATTTGTTTTTCTTGTTTCAGAATTTAGTTACTTTTTCTCACAAGGTTTTGGAACTCGATTTTGGGCGATTTTGGAGGGGGGCTTTACTACTTGAATTAGGGTAAGTATTTTTAACTTAGATTTGTTATTTTTTTATGATTCCAACCTCAATTTTAGTGTTTGATTAATGATTTAAATTGGAGAAATTGAGGATTTTAGTAAAAACTTTCTAAAACATAAATGATGGTTTAAAGGCCGATTTGAGGTCGGAATGGAATGAATTTGGTATGGTTGGGCTCATATTGGAATGTGTATTCGGAATTTATAAGTTTTGTCCGGTTCCGAGGTGCGAGCCCAGGGTTGACTTTTTGGTTTTCATTAAAGATTGAAGTTTTATTATCCGGAATTATTTTCTACGGCTTTTATTTATAATATTAAGTTATTTTGGCTAGATTAGAGCCGTCTGGAGATTGTTTCACACGGGAAGGGCTTCTTAGAGTATTGATTTAGCTTCTTTGAGGTAAGTATTTTGCCTAACTTTGTGTGGGGAACTGCCCCTTAGGATTTGAGTTGTTTGTATTAATTGAATTATGCGGGAGACGTGTACACGAGGTGACGAATGTGTAAATGAGCTCATATGTGGTATTTGACCGATTTCACTCTTAGGCTTCTTTCATGCATTTAATTGAAATCGTCATATCATATTATATCTTTCATTGTTTAGTTTACTCTTACATGCCTTGTTTGACGTTGTTAGTACATATTCTATTTTTTATTGTCAAATTTGCTCTTGAATGCCTTAATTGAAAATGTTATCTTTTTTATTGTCATGTTACATCCTTTATTGTTGAGTTATTCTTATTTGGAGTTGTTATTACATGAAGTTTCTTTGTGTTGAGTTATTCTCATGCATTTAGACATAGTTACTATTTCATACTATCTCTTTCATTGTTAAGTTTATGTTATACATTTGAATAGGAAATTGTCATTTCGTGGGAATACTTTCATTTTGAGTTATTGAAGTTGAAGTCGTGAAAGCTATTAGCACGTAGTTGAGATTGTTGATTATTGAGATATCTTTTCTTGTTGAGTATTTCTCATTTATTTTGTTATTTTGAGATTCTTGTACACATTGTGGTTGAGCCGTGTGCTATATGTTATGGTAACATTGATATTGTTGATTTTGAAAAGTTATGGTATATGGGCACGTGTGGTGCGAGATGTTATTATGTTGTGATATTGATGCGCATGCGGCGGTATAAGGATAGGGGTTGATGTGCATGCGGTGACATAAAATGGGATTTATGTGCGTGTAGTTAGTTATAACGACCCGACCAGTCGTTTTGAGCATTTACACTTCGCTCGGTTGTTTGAGGGCATGAGTAGCTCCGTATGATGTATTATGACTTATGTGAATCGTCGGTTTTAGTTTTCAGGTTATTCAGAATTGATTTGAAAGGATGATTCTCAGATAGAAACTTTAAATTTGAAAGAGTTGACCAAGTTTGACTTTTAGCATTTGACCTCGAATTGGAATTTTGATGGTTCCGTTAGCTCCGTTGGGTGATTTTGGACTTAGGAGAGCATCTAGATTGTGATTTGGAGGTCCGTGGTTGAATTTGGCTCGAAATGGCGGAAGTTAAAATTTTGGAAAGTTTGACCGAGAGTGGACTTTTTGATATCAGAGTCGGATTCCAATTCCGGAAGTTGGACCAGGTTCGTAATGTCGAATGTGACTTGTGTGCAAAATTTGAGGTCAATCGGACATGATTTGATAGGTTTCGGCATCGGTTGTGGAAGTTTGAAGTTTCAAGGTTCATTGATTTTGAGTTGAGGTGTAATTCGTAGTGTTGATGCTGTTATATGTATTTTGAGGCCTTGAGTAGGTCCGTATTGTGTTTTGGAACTTGTTGGCATGTTCGGACGGGGTCCCGAGTGGCTCAGATGAGTTTTGGATGAGGTTCAAATCATTTTCACTTCATGTTGCTATTGCTGGTTCTGGTGTGGCCGCACCTGCGGCTGGTTTGCGCAGGTGCGATGGCTGCAGAAGCAACAAAGGCATTGCAGAGGCGAGGTGAGTGCTGGGTGAGGAAGATCGCAGAAGCGGAGATTTAGGCGCATATGCGGATGCGCAGGTGCAAAGTGATGAAGCGCAGGAGCGAGGTATTCTGCAGGTGCGGATGGTGGCTCGCACCTGCGATGGCGCAGAAGCAGATAGTCTGTCCGCAGGTGCGAGGGTCGAGTTCTCAGCTGATTCTGTTGAAGCGTAGGTTATGTTGCAGAAGTGACGCCGCAGAAGTGGCTAATGTGTCGTAGGTGCGAAAGTGCTAGGCAAAATGAGAAATACAAGGGTTCACGATTTTGGCTTCATTTTTACATTTCCAAGCTCGGATTGAGGCGATTTTTCAAGAAAATATCACCATATGAATTGGGGTAAGTGTTCTCTAATCGGTTTTGGTTATATTTCATGAATCTACCTTCGTTTTTGGTAATTGGATTGGGAATTGTAAAGAGAAAATTGGGGGTTCTGGCCTAAAGTCTCATAATGTGAATTTTTTCCGAATTGGAGTCAAATTTGAGTGAAACCAGTATGGTTGGACTCGTAATTGAATGGGTTGTTGGATTTTGCAAAATATTTTGGGTTCCGAGGTGCGGGCCCTGGTTGGGCTTTTGGCCGATTTCGGGCTTTTGATTCAATATTTGATCATTTTCGATCGGGATTGGTTCCTGTAACATTGTTTGATGTATCTAAGTTGTTTTTGGTTAGTTTCGAGCCGTTTGGAGGTGAAAATGCACGGGATGGTATCTTTGGAGCATCGTTTGGCTTGCTCGGCATTAATATTATCTTGTTCGAGGTAAGTAACTCTTCTAATCTTAGTGCTGAGGGTATGAAACCCCGTAATATGTGTTATGTGATTGGTATTGAGGTGATGCACATGCTAGGTGACGGGCGTGTGGGCGTGCACCATGTGAATTGGGATTCTGTTGTTTCTATGGCACTGTATAGTGGTCCTATTTTGTTGATATCCGTATTTTCACCATGTGATAAAGTAATTGGGCTGTCAATCATGCTAGATATCATGTTTAGGCATTATGCCGATACTGTTTGGACCCATAGTGGTCGTTTCTTATTGTCTTCTCGCTGATTTCATTGATGTTTCATACTTAGTCATATCCATACATTCATACCATATCTCAGTCTCAGATATTATTTATTGATACATCATATCATTATTGTCGGGCTAGTTTCATGACATTATGAGCCCGTGAGTGAGACTGGAGAGATTGATGACTGAGTGAGGCCGAGGGCCTGAGTGAGAGTGACATTTTGGGATCGGGCTGCATGCCGCAGCATATTATATTAATTATATTTTATATAGATCAGGTTGCACGCCGCAACGAGCCTTATGGCTATTTATATGTTATGGGATCGGGCTGTACGCCGCAGCGATATAGCGCTTGGGCTGAAGGAGCCCCTCCGGAGACTGCACACCCCGAGTGAGCGCAATCGACTATATATATGTGGATCGGGTTGCACGCCGCAACGGGCCTTATGGTCATATATGGATCGGGCTGCACACCGCAGCAGGTATTGTACAACGCTGAGTGGTTGAGTGTGCTGAGCAGTGAGCATAGTGAGAGAGAATGCGAGACAGTGAGATTGAGTACTCTGAGAGTGTAAGTACATGAGCTCATCATTGAGATGCATTGCATTTGACATGCATACTTGAGATACATGCATAGAGATGCATTTCCTTCTGCTACCCGGTATTGGTGACATTTATGATTTTACCTGTACCTTGACATGTAGGCATAGAGACGTACTTTCCTCATACTATCTGAAAATGAAACAACTTACTTATTATTGAAAGGAGTTTTGGGAAAAATCTCAGTTTTCAAACTTACTCGTATTTTGGCATTTTCGGTAAAAGATTTGGTTTTTCACTGAGATACTTGAAAAGAAATGCCTATTTTTTCTGGAACTGTGAACGAACTGAGCATTTTATTTCTGAGATACCTCTTTTATTACTTGTACTATGCTGTTATGAACTGTTGTGGAATATTAGTGTTGGACCCGACCTTCGTGTTAGCTCGTCACTACTTTCAACCTAAGGTTAGGGTTGTTACTTATTGAGTACATAGGGTCGGTTGTACTCATACTTACACTTCTGCACCTTGCGTGTAGATGTTGATTGTTGATATTGCTGTGTTCGATGGGAGCTGGATTAAAGATGTACCTGCGTCCCAGTTGTAGTTGCCCCTTGTTCGTGGTAGCTTTAGGTCTATGAAACTCTGTTTATGTACTTTTCAAACAGACGATGTATTTATTTCATTGCAGCTTTGTAAATTCTATTCTTAGAAGCTCATGATTTGTACTACCAGTTCTTGAAAAATGTATCAGATTCAGATAATTTTCTTTACTTAATTGCTTTATTGATTATTATTGGAATTGGTTAGTGGTTAACTGGCTTACCTAGCGGGCTGGGTTATGTGCCATTACGACTAGTTAGATTTTGGGTCGTGATACTAGTAAGGGGATTACTTGAAGCCATGCGGTGACATAAGGGGGCTAAAGCGCATGTAGCTATTTCGGGAAAATATTTTTAAAAATATCTAAATGTAAGGCTCACGCGGCGATATAAGGAAAGATTGCGATCGTGAATTGAGAAATGTGAATATGAGGTATGGTACCTCAATGTGATTCTTATTGTACATTCTGTGTTGGAAAGACTTGTTGACTTGAACAGTTATTGTTCTTCCTTCATTATCTGAATGCATATTTGAACAATAACCGTTCAAATCACGTGGAATGCATGACTCAACAAATCACGTGTTGCTTTAACATGCCAATTTTTGCCTCCGTTATTACATGGTAAATTGATTGTCAATGTGAATTTACTTGCGTGGAGTCATTATCTCATACTATGTTGAGTTGTTGGTAACACAATTGTTTAAATAAAAGAATTATCAACATACTTTATTCTAAATGCCTCTTAAGATAGAATTGTTTATCTTACTCGGTGCTTTACTATTTTAAATGGTCATCATATTTTTACTTTAATTGGGTTCTCAAATTATATCTATCACCCTATTTGATGTTTACTTTACTTAAAATTGTTATCACATTTTACTTTAATTAATTCTATATTTAATTCGTTAATTTAACTGATATTTTACTTTGTTTAAACATGATATTTTTACTTTATTTTATTGATTTCTAAACTAAGTTCATCTAATACTCTGTTTTGTATAAATTGTGCTTTATCTTACTTAAAATTGATTAAAAAACTCATTATCTTATTTGACGCCTTACTTTATTCAAGATTGTTCTTATGCTTTATTGTGTTTAAATATATCTCTCAAACAATTTAATTGATATTTGACATGGATACAATGTGCATGGTAGGACGTGGTCTTTGTCGTGCGAAGGTGATTATTATTGTGAGCATGAGGTGCCAGACGTGTAAGATTTGAAAATTGTAGCTCATGATTTGTGGTTACGAGGTGTGGTGCATCGGGGTAAAACTTGTTGTAAGTCCATGCGTTGGAAATGATTGATTAATTAAGTTGTCATCTATTTTTTCTTATTTGAGTTCATTCATATCTCATTTGTGTTCTGATTATGTTGCTGCTTTATTACCCGTCTACTTTTTATTGCCATTTGTGCTTCTATTATTTTCACTTTTGGTTGTAAATCAATAATCTTTCCGATGTTAGTCTTACATTATTGTTCTTTTCATTTTTAGCTTTATGTTATATCTTGCACATGTTTCTATGGCTGGTAGGTGTCTTGACCTGGATTCCTCACTACTCTACCGAGGTTAGGCTAGATACTTACTGGGTACCGCTCTGGTGTATTCATGCTACGCTTCTGCATATTTTTGTGCAGATCCAGGTACTTCTGATCGTGCTGTTAAGAGTTGTGTCTGCGCGGCGGGAGACTTCAAGGTATACCTGCTTGATGTTCGCAGGCCTCGGATTCACTTTCAGATATTATCTTTACTGCTATTTATCTTTAATTCAGAATAATATTGTATTTAGAAATTCTAGTGTATGTCGGCAGAGCTTATGACTCCGTACTACCAGTTTTGGAAAATGTATAACTATTGGTTGTTTGGAGCTATGCATGTCATTTACTGGTTTATGTCTAATGATTAAATAGTTCAATTCTATTATTAACTCAGCATGTGTTAGGCTTACCTAGTCTTAGGGACTAGGTGCTATCACGACATCCTAAGGTGGGAGTTTGGGGTCGTGAGAACCGGCTAATCTCGCCTCTGAATTGGTAATTTTCTCTCCCCTTTCTTTCTTCTGTTATCATGTGTGTATTGATGTTTTGTTTAAGTAGCATGTCCAATTTCAATTAGAACTTTTTAGATAGTAACATAATTAGCCAACCTGAGTTTGATTAGCAAGTGTACTTAGATTAATTAATCTACAACTGATTTCAAGTAGTAATGATTTTTGCCAAACACATTACTTTGGTTCCATGCTCTGATTATCTCGTTGCTTGTTTTGAATTTTAGTTTTAATCTGGTAATCCATCATATGGGCTTGTTTTGGTGTTAAGGGGGGTTCAGATAGTATTTCTATCAGACTTGGGCCAGAATCTTTGATCCATATTAGCAGGGTCCATGCCCAATTTTTGAAATCGGGTGAATTAATTTACAGGGTAGGGGATTGTAAAAGATGAGGTATAAAATAGAAGAATGGTAAAATACAGGGGTATAAAGGGGTGGTTTAGCAATTAACTTAAAGAAATCTTTCAGTTAACAACTAGGAAGCTTCTAGGAAAGAGGAAATAGGGATTGATTAGCAAAGAAAAAGAAAAGGGGTCGGGTGTGAGGGGTCTATGAGAGCAAAAACAGAAGAAGAAAGGGGGTAAAAGGGAAAGGAAAATTTAAAAGAGAGGCTCTACGTGTTAGCCTATAAATAGGGGATCCTCTCACATTTTCTGCATTCATTCGCTAAAAATCTCATTAACAAGCATTCAAAAACAGCTGAAAAAACAAGTTTTGAAATTCAAAATTTTTCGCTGAGATCTAAAAATAGAAAGCTTCAAAAAAAGAGGATAGAAAGGTATTTCTGTAGCTATCTCAATTTCTGTTGTTTGCATTACATTTCTGGGATTTTCAAGAATTAATTAGGTTAGAGTCATCCTGTCTTTGCTGATGTTTGAACAAATTGGAGCTTTGAAGTCTGAGTAAAAGTCCAAAAAATTAAGCCGGAATCACGTTTCGGAGGTCGAGGACCAATTTCGGATGTCAAAAAGTGGATGAAACAATTTACTCTAAGAAAAAGACATAGCCGCGCCGCATGGGTCGCAGCGAGGCGCGACGCGGCAGTGTAAATTGGGTCTGACAAGCATTTTGCTTGCTCTTTGAATATCCTCACAAGTGCGCCACATGGCGCGGTGCGACACGGGTATATAATTTTGTCAGTGTTATTTTCTGTTTCAGCTAGGAAAGGGTAGTTTCGTCCGGGATTGTTCCTACATGGGATATATACACCAAAAATACGTTTTGAAGAGTTTTCTGACCTACGAAAGAATTGAGAAGAAACTAAGGCAAGAAGACACAAGAATTCATCAAGATTTCAACCAAAAATCGGTGTAATACGGAAGTTTGTATCGAATCATTAGCATTGATGTTTTCTTTGTTTTTAACCTTATTGAGATGACGTTTTTCATTACTATGGAGTAAATTCCATTAGGGTGTTGACAGATATAGTGTTTTGATAACTTGATTAGGGATTTGATTCTTGATAATTATTGGAATTAATTTATGGAGTTTTAATTCGTATTGTGGAGTTATTTCTTATTTTGCTTAATCGAAATAGGAGCTTGATATTGAATTTTTTTACATCTTATGCTTTAGTTTAAATTCACGATTCAAATAGGTAATCGAAAGAGCCTCTTGAATTGCTAAACGAACTAAAAAATAGGGAAATATTCGTGAGAAGTTACCCTTTAAACCATAACCATCATTTTATTCGTTGCAATTATTTATCGTGCTTCAATTGGATTAATTACTGAAATTGATGTTTAATCGAAAGAGGAACATTAACTTCAAGTGTAATATGATTATCAGTTGAATTCATGAGAATCAACCGTATTATAGAGTGAACTAACTCAAGAATTGGATCCCGAGTCAGTTATCTTGCACATGTCTAGTCAAGTACGCTTATTTCTCTCGTTGATATCTCTTCGTTGCTCATCTGCTATTTTTTTGTGATCAATTGTTAATTGCTTTATTTTTAGTAGTTAATCGTAGTTGATAATCATCAAATTAAGTGTTAATTTTCTTGGATAGTTTTCAACTGAAGATTATTCAAACACTATTTATATCCAATCCCTGTGGAGACGATAATTTAACTATACTATCTTTAACTAGCGAGCAATAATTTTGTATTGTGTTTTGAGCTCGTCAAATTTTGGCGTCGTTGCCGGGGATTGACAATAAATTGTCATGCCCCAAACTCAGAGAGCGCGACCGGCGCTCAACCGAGAGAACCCGGCCGAGCAAGCCTATTAGACTCCCTTCTACCCAAACTCATCCATGAATAAAGAGGAGATGTACTCCATTAATCAATCACTGAAAAGATTTTATTAACAACTTCCTTTTCATTCCCATTAGCAGCTTCATTCATAATTTTCAAAACATTACGAGTTTATAGAATTAATGAAAAATATAATTTTCAAGTACCAACATTTCTAGTTCAATTCCCAATATCAACCATAACCCATAACCTGTCTACGGAGCCTCTAAATACAATAGAAGAGTAATATGGAAATGCCGGCAACAAGGCCCCGGCTATACCTCAAAATACTGTACATGAGAAGCAAAAGATACATGACCCCGGAATGAAGTGGGGCTTACCAAATCAGCTGAAAAGAGTGTACTGCTATCACTGATCAATGCCGCTTGCTGAAGAACCACCTGCATTCATTAAAGATGCAGCGCCCCTGGCAAAAGGGACGTTAGTACTGTCGAATAACACTAGTATGTATAGCTAAAAATTCTCTTTCAAAATAGAATGCCCATATAAAAAAAAGGCAACACATAGAAACAGCAAGTAACAATCAACAATATCCAATCGTCCAGTTAAAACATAATAATTTTCAAAATACGAACTTCATATATAATTTTTGGTTGGGAGATCATTAACACCGATATACCACCGTCTTTGTTAGCACGGAGTCCGATCACGCCCGATCGGCTAGGCCATCTCCCCACGAACAATGTGGTTTGACATGTGATGCGAAAGAAAGTTGTTACCAAGAGTAGTACCATCATATGCGCAATATGGCGTCTGATCTCCACCCAATTAGCTAGGCCGCCTTCCCACATATGCCGTGTGGGTTAACTTTTCCAATCCACAAAGGTTCCAGTTTCATCCCAATTAAGGGGAATAATATCACAATTTTCAAAGGTTCTAATTTCATCCCAAATAAGGGGAATAATCCCAATCCACCCCTACATCGGCACGTATAGTTTCAGGTGTGGGCCTTATGACCCACCCTTCCTCGGTATTGCTAATGATGCTCCCAAAAATAGTTTTGATTTGATTTACAAACAGAAATATCATAAATATAATTGTACTCACCTCAACATCTTTCACATTATATGAATTCTCATTAGTATTTCCAGTCATTCAAAACGACAATATTTCCTTGGCTCATTAGGCCATTCACAAGATTCTTTATTCCTGGCACGATGGCCGTATTTCATATTCCACACTTTCACCTCTTTCAATTTCAAAAAAATCACCATCAAGTATCAACATATAGGATATTTCAGAAATCACATACTTAAATCCATTTGAAATGGAAACTTCAAACACAAATGGTTTCTTCCCAAAGAATGAGGCATACCAACCAACAATAGAAACACACATAAAAAATCATAAACAGTCAATACACCATTTACTCTTGCAATACTCTTCCCCAAAAATAACAATGTGCAATTTCAACACATGAGTATATAGAACTCGAATCACACTGGATATATTTTTAAATCAAAGCATTAGTTAAAGCAGCCACTAATGGGCATGAATTTAGTACAAAAGCTTTTAGACAATTCTATCTTCGAAGTCAATTTTAAACAATTGAGTCGAGGCTCATTTCACATTCTTTATCGCATCTTCTCAAATCATTTGCATTACTAGACATAATCATAACTTAAATTCTTGGCACGTAGGCCACACTCTATATCCCTAATTAACTTTTTTTCACTTACAACCATCTTTATAGATTATCAACAGTAAGACATTTCCAAATCAAGACTTTAGGTACACATATGAGCAATTAAGAATCTTAAGAATATTGAGATTTTCTCACACAATTTGGCATACTATCTTTCATTGAAACACGACTCAAAGTCATAACCTTTTAATACGTAACCCATACTTTGAAACTTACAGAAACATTATGGAATTCAATTCCAAGAGAGAAAGTTTAGCCAACATACCTCAATCGAGCTTCCTTAACTCTAGAATGATCCGGAATTCTTAGCAATCCTGATCTATTTTGAGACATAACAAAATTGAACCATAATTAGGAAGATATTCATGGTCTCAGCTTATTTGAGCATTTTATCAGACACTAGGTGTGCAAATTTAACCACAAGGTTCTCAAGATTTCCTTCACTCCACAACCCAATCCTTACTTATTTCAGCTCAACAATCTTTCCACAATTCTTATTGGTACATGTATGAATAAATAATAATCTCATACCCATGAATCATACTCCTAATCAACCATCTTCTACCCAAATTAAATTGAAAACTAGGGTATGAAATCTTACCTCTTAGATGAAGAACTTGTGGGTTTTCCTTGTTAATCTTCCAAGATTTGAGCAAGACTTGGTGAATAATTAGCCTAGGGTTTTCCTCTCTCTCTAAAACACTCTCCCTTCTCTCTAAAACATCAGATTTTTGCTCAAAAATTACCCAAAACATGTATTTAATAAAGTAGGGTCGGGTTTTAAAAACCCAAAAATGGAGCTCCGGAACAGGTTATGCGATCGCATAATGGATATGCGGACCGCATATCGGTCGCATAATTACAGACCAAAACGATCAAAAAGCTGTCCGTGTATACCATCCTCAAACACGTAAGCCTACTCCGGCACCATGAAACCTTGAATTCACTTGCGAAATTTACGGGGCTTTACACTAAAATACTTCAATTTTTTTTCCGGGGTGTTACATAAATAGTGTTTAAAATAGTTTTTAGTACTAATTCAGGAACTAATTTTTACTTTAGTGTATTCACATTTTCTCTTTCGTGTGAAGGCGACATGTTGACTTCTTAGTGTATGACTCGATCTTCATCAAAAGAATTGATTCCATACAATCCAGTGGTTGAAAAGTGTCTGCGACAGTTGAGGAGAAAATTCCTGGGGAAACCTTCAACCCAAGAACACATGGCTAAAATTGGTGAGCAGGTAGTTGATTTGGCTGCAGGGGAAGCAGCCCAATAGGAAGCAGCCGCACAGGCAACTGATGAGGTAGCCCAAAGAGTTACTGAGGAGACTATTAAAGATGATGGGGGTCGAAGATTCAATCTAAACCGACCCTTGGTTGAAGATCAGTTCTATAATACAACACCCAGTCCTGGAAGATCATTAGATGACTATGCCAGACCAGTCTACAATCAAGGACTGTCCAGTGTCAGACCTCCACCCATAGCAGCAAACAACTTCGAGTTGAAGCAAGGTTTGCTTCAAACCATCCAAAACAACTGCATCTTCAGAGGGAAGGTGAATGAAGATCCTAACACTCACTTGATGGACTTTGAAGAAATCATGAACACCTTCCAGTACAATGAAGTATCAAAAGATACGGTCTACTTAAGGTCATTCCCCTTTTCATTGAAAGATGACGCGAAGCACTGGCTTCGTAGCTTACCCACAGGGTCGATCACGACATGAGAATATATGACCAAAAGGTTTCTTGACAAGTACTTCTCAGCTGCAAAAAGAGGGAAATTCAGAAGGAAAATCCATAATTTTTGCCAAAAGGAGACAAAAACAATTTTTAAAGCTTGGGAAAGATTCAAGGAGTAGTCAAAAAGTGTCAGCACAACGGAATTGATTTATGGATGCAACTCCAGGATTTTTGGGATGGACTGACACCTTCCTCGCGACAAACTCTGAATACTGCATGTGGAGGTCCACTAATGAAGAAAACTCTGGAGGAGGTTGTCTTAATCCTTGATGAATTATCTGACGATGCTAACCAATGGCCGAAAGAGAGTAATGACAGAAAAAAATTAGTTGGGGTTCACCAAGTGGACTCTAACACATTCATTCAAGCCCAGCTAGACACCATGGCCAAGGAGATAAGAAAGTTGACATTGGCCAAGGTACAGAGTGAGCCACAAGCAGCATGTGACTTTTGTGGAATGGAACACCCTACACATGAGTGTCAAGCTTCAGATGAGGAAGTCAACGCTGTGGATAACTATAATAGAGGAACTTACCAAGGTGGGAACAACTATAATGATATGGGGCAAAGACATCCAGATTTTTCATGGAGTTCACTTAGTGGGAGTTTGAACTCATGGCAGTAAAATAATCCTAGACCCCAGGGTCAAGGACCACTAGATTTTTAGAACCAATAGAGGCAGCAGTACCAGCCACAACAGTCAAATCAATCTAGTATGGAAGAGCTCATGAAGGCATTCATCAACAAATCAGATGAAAAATTTGAGACTCAGGGCACAACCATCCAGGAATATAGGGCACGACCATTCAGAATTTAGAAAGACAAATGGGACAGATTGCAAATTTGTTATCTGAGAGGGCTCCTGGGACTCTACCATCTGACACTGAAAAGAACCCAAAGAAAAAAATCAAAGTTGTATCTCTGAGAAGTGGCAAAACATTGGCTGACTTAGTGGTGAAAGCTAGACCCGAGGTGGTAAACAAGCAGATTGAGACACTAGAAGAGAAAAAGAGTGAAGAGCAAAACGGTTAGAGTAGTAGGGTACAAAAGGAGTTTGAATAAAGTAGATATATGCCAGCTCTGCCATTCCCTAAAAAGATGAAGCGGGAAAAACTTGACAAATAATTTTGGACGATTCTTGGAGATGATCAAGTAACTTTATGTGAACATTCCCTTCACAGAGGTACTCACTCAGATGCCTGCTTATGCAAAGTTTTTAAAGGAAATCCTGTCTAGCAAGAGAAAATTGAAGAAGATAACAGTGATCAAGTTGAATGCCCATTGCAGTGCCATATTGCAAAATAAAATTCCCCAAAAGTGTAGGGACCCAGGAAGCTTCACCATACCATGCTCGTTGGGGAGTGAGAAATTCGACAAGGTCCTCTTTGATTCTGGTGCTTCTATAAATCTAATGCCTTTGTCTGTGTTCAGGAAACTATAAGATGAGCTTGGAGTGATCAAATCAATACCAGTGTCCCTACAACTGGCAGACTAGACCACCATTTTTCTGAGGGAATCATTGAAGATATTCTAGTACGGGTGGACAAGTTTGTGTTCCCCGTAGACTTTATTGTGGTAGATATGGAAGTGAATAAGGAGGTACCTCTAATTTTAGGGAGACCTTTTTTATGTACAGGCAGAGCTATCCTTGATATCTACGAGGGGAAGCTTATGCTCAGAGTGGGCAACGAGAAAGTGGTGTTCCAGATGAAGAGGATGATGAAATACCCCAATGATGAGGCGTCTGCCTACTCATGTCTCAAGCTAGATGTCGTTGGGGAATTGACTGAAAAATACAAGTTTGATAAGCTTGTGAGGGACAATCTAGGGAGGTCTATTACTCAGTCTAGCACAGCGGAAGATGAAGATCCTGAAATAAAGAAAGATGTTGAAGCTCTTGAAACTGAGGATCAAGAGGTTGATGAGGATGAACTAAAAGAGGAGGCTTCTAAGCCTAGTATGGAGCTGAAAGTCCTCCCTACTCACTTGAAATATGCTTTTCTTGAAACAAATAATTTTTCTGTGATTATTTCTTCTTACTTGATAGGTACACTGGAGCAAAAGCTAGTGGAGCTACTGAAAAAGTACAGAAAGGCCATTGGATGGAGTATAGTTGATATTCAAGGAATCAACCTAGCCATTTGCATGCATAAAATTATACTGGAAGAAAATAGCAAGCCAGTGGTGCAACCCCAACGCAAGCTGAATAAAAATATGGAGGAGGTAGTGCACAAGGAGATCATCAAATTGCTAGATGCGGGAGTGATTTTCCCCATCTCTGATAGCCAGTGGATTTAGTCCAGTGCAAGGGGTACCCAAGAAGGGGGCATGCCAGTGGTGAAAAATGAAGATAACGAATTGATCCCAACAAGTACATTCACTGGGTGGAGAATGTGTATTGATTATAGAAGGCTGAATGATGCAACAAAGAAAGACCACTTCCCACTTCGCTTCATTGATCAGATGCTCGAGAAAGTGGCTGGACATGGATGCTACTATTTCTTGGATGGGTACTCAGGCTATAATTAGATACCCATTGCCCCAGAAGATGTTGAGCATACCACATTTACTTGCCTTTTAGGTATTTTTGCTTACAGGAGGATGCCATTTGGGTTGTGTAATACACCTGCCACTTTTCAGAGGTGCATAATGCCTATATTCTCCAATCTAAACGGGAAGTGTCTAGAGGTATTCATGGATAATTCCACCCTATTTGGTGATGACTTTGATGATTGCTTGAAGAATTTGGGGTTTGTGCTTGAATATTGCGAAACCACTCACCTGTTTCTTAATCGGGAGAAGTGCCACTTCATGGTGAAAGAGGGAATTGTCTTGGGCCACAAAGTGACTGCACATGGCATTGAAGTTGATAGAGCAAAGGTTGATGTAATTGCTAGTCTCCCTCCACCGACTTCTGTGAAGAGCATAAGGAGTTTCTTGGGACATACTGGGTTCTATAGAAGGTTCATCAAAATCTTTTCCAGCATTACCAAGTTGTTGACTGCATTGCTAGCAAAGGATGTCAAGTTTATGTTCACTGTGGAGTACTTAAGAGCATTCGAATTGATAAAAGAAAAACTTGTGAGTGTTCCTATTATGGTGACACATGATTGGAGCCAGCCATTTGAAATAATGTGTGATGCTAGTGATGTAGCTGTGGTGGCAGTTCTGGGGCAAAGAAAAGATAAGATGTTTAGGCCCATCTACTATGTAAGAAGGACATTGAATGATGCTCAAATCAACTATGATACTACTGAGAAGGAGTTCTTTGTTATGGTTTTTGCTTTTGACAAGTTTAGATCATATCTGGTGGGGAGTAAAGTGATTGTTCACACTAATCACTCGGCCCTGAAATACTTGTTGAGTAAGAAGAAGTCCAAGCCACGTATGATGCAGTGGGTATTGTTGCTCCAAGAGTTTGACTTGGAGATCAAAGACAGGAAGGGCACATAACATCAAGTCACAGATCATCTATCTCGACTTGAGAGACCTCCGGTTGAAACAGTTGAAATAAGGGAGGAGTTCCCTGATGAGCAGATTTTCTCCATTACTGTGGTCTCCGAAAGGCCACATTAGTATGCTGATGTAGCCAACTTTTTGGCTAGTAGATGGTTGCCTCGTGACCTATCTCGTGATCAAAGAAGGAAGCCTCAAGGTGAGGTAAAAAGTTATTTTTGGAATGACCGTTTCTTGTTTAAACTGTGTGCAGATGGTGTGATTCGAAGATGTGTGCATGAAGGAGAGATGGAAAACATTATGTCTCATTGCTATGATGGAGCAGCTGGAGGACACTATGGTGGAAATCACACTGCAACAAAGGCCATGGAAGTCGGTTTCTATTGGCGTACTTTGTACAAAGACGTACGGGCGTATGCATGTGACAAGTGTCAAAGGGCAGGTAATATTAGCAAGAGGGATGAAATGCCCCTCAACTCCATTCTGGTATGTGAAATTTTTGATATGTGAAGCATTGATTCATGGGCCCGTTTCCATCATCTCATTCTTATGGGTATATCCTAGTAGCCGTTGACTACGTCTCTGAATGGGTCGAAGCAATCCCTACTAGGACCAATGATGCTCGGGTGGTGTGTGAGTTCTTACGGAAGAACATCTGTACCCGTTTTGGGACACCTTGGATGATTATCAGTGATAATAGGTCACACTTTGTGAACAAGCAATTTGCTACACTGCTGTCTAAGTATGGGGTCACACACAAAACAGGAACCCCGTACCATGACCAAACTAGTGGGCAAGTTGAAGTGGCTAACCGTGAATTTAAACGAATTTTTGAAAAGACATTTAGTTCTTCTCGTAAGTATTGGTCTATAAAGTTGGATGAAGCTCTATGGGCGTATAGAATTGCATTCAAAACAACCATAGGGACTTCACCATTCAAACTAGTATATGGAAAATCGTGTCACCTACCTGTTGAGATAGAACATAAAGTTTATTGCGCAATTAAGATGCTTAATCTTGATCTTAGTCTTGCAGGTGAACACAAGTTGGTGCAGATGAACGAATTAGAAGAGTTTAGACTGGACGCGTATGAAAATGTGCGAATTTTCAAGGAAAAGACAAAGAGGTGGCATGATCATCTGATTAAGCCAAAGGAGTTTCATTAAGGGGACAGAGTCTTACTATACAATAGTAGACTTAGGTTGTTCCCCGAAAAATTTAAGTCAAGATGGACAAGGCTGTATGTGGTGAAACATGTCTCACCGTATGGTGCCATTAAAATACAGGATGAGGAAGGGAATGAGAGCTTTAAGGTAAATGGGCACAGGTTGAAGTCGTACCTTGTTGGAGGATTTGACAAGCAATCCTCTAGCATCGTGATCAAATGAGCCTAAGTGAAAGAGTCAAGCTGACAACTATAACTCAGAACTACTTCTAACCCTTTTTCTTGCTTTTGTAGAATAGTTTAGATAATTGTAGACTACGATTATTAGAGTTTAGGAGTTTTGATACTTGTTTGGAAAAGTATAAGCATGAATTGAACACAAAATAAGTACACAATAGAGTTGGGGTGCAACTCGTAGGCTAAAACGTGAAAAAAAATCGGAACTCTGAGAAAAATGGCCTAGCGTGCCACATGGGGAACCGTGCTAGGACAATGAGGGTATGTCTATCAGAATTCCAGCTCCTTGAATTTCTTCACTACCGCGCCGCATGGGGCGCCGCGCCCAACGACGTGGCAGTGAAAAATTTTGGCCACAAATTTTTAAAAAAAAAAATTGAAAAGAAATAAAAAAAAAGAGGGACTGCTAGTTTACTCTAACATCCGACCCTTTCCCCTCTTTTCCCCATTCTTTCACTTTAACTCATCTCTAACTATTCTTTCTCTCACTCCAAATCCCTCTTCTTCCTCAAATCCTTCATCCTCTCAACTTCCTCTCATCTTCATTCATCATCAAGGTAATTATGTTCCTCATTTTCTCTTTCTCTTAGTTTTCTTATACTTTTAGTTAACTTTAGTTTAATTCCCCTAACTCTAGGTAACTTTATGTTTTGATAATTTGGCCGAATTTATACATGAGTTTTGTGGAATTTTCGTTGGTATTATGCTTAGTGATGATTTTTGGGATGTGTTGGTGGCATTGGAGTTATTTTGTGATAAAGCTTGGTGGGGGTGCTGATATAGCCGAAAATTAAAAGGTATTTTGTGCATAATTAGAGCACTTTGTGCTATTGTTACAATGTTGGGGTATTTTGGTTGTTGTTGGGAGGTTGATTGGTGTTATTGTGTAGTATTCCTAGATCAATTGAAGTTGAAATTGTGAGTTGAACTTGGTGAATGCAATGTGTTTGATAAAATACCTCAATGACATAGAAGGTGAAGTTGTGCTTAATTAGAGGATATTTGTTATGAGATAATGTGATGATTTATTATGAGATAATGTGATGTTTGATGATAAGTGTAGGGTGGGAGGTCATTTCCTTATGTTGTGAAACTTTAATGTGTTATCCCCGACTGCTAATCGATTGACCACCTATGCTAATGTGTTGCTAGGTGCTAATTGGGGTGTCCGATTCATGCTAAGTACTTATGTAGTGTTGTATTATAACTTCTTAATTTTGTTAGTAGTAAATTAGTATAACTTCTTATGTTTCTTCTCTTCGTTACTAGTGTAGCTTCGTGATTTTTTATTTTACACTATAGTAAGTGGTTATGTTGTTGTAATATTATGTTGGTGGTTGGGTGGGTTGTTGATTACTTGTGGCGTGCTTTCAATGGGATAGTCCGAGTCCCCGATATACACTGTACTTATGAACATGCCAATAACATAAGTGTGGGGTGGTTACCCCGTTTGGTCTCGCTTGTTGTTTTAAGTGTTGTGGCTAATTGTGTTCGTCTTGTGCTGGTACAATGTCTTGCTGTCCTAGCAAACGTGCTAACACAAGTTCCTTTGTGGTTGCATCTAGTATCTGTAAAGGAGGTAGGCTGGCACCTCCCTCCGCCCCAGTGGAGGAGGAATTGGAGCGCATTGATCCAGATGCAGATGTAGTACCGACCTATAAATATGGCATTCGGGCTGTGCCAGCTAATGCTAGGATGTGGTACCAGACCTTTGTTTCGGTAGTGAGCCTCGACCCGGAAGTTAGTATTGATGATGGCAAGCTCGCCAGGAAGTACTAGGGGATTTACAACAATATCAGATACCTGGGTTTTGGAAGTTTGTTCCGTCCCGGTGAGTCGGTGAACGTGAATATGGTAAAGGATTTCTATGCCAACTGGCAGCTTGAGGCCAGTTTGGATGTGGTATATGAGGTGCTGGTGAGAGGCAGGATGATCCCCTTTTCCTCACATGTGATAATTCATATTATGGGGTTCACATAGCACTCTCATAAGTTGTTTCAGAGGTTACTGCGTCGGCCCCCTATCCTGATATTAGGCGCCAGCTATATGGCACTGATTCTTCTGCCATATGGACGTGGAATGCTAATGAGTTCCACAATGACATGAAAAAGAGCAATTTCCAGCGTCCCGCTAGGGTTATTCTCTAGTTGATTAACGCAAAGATCATGTCTACCCAGAACGACACTGATGTCTCGAGGTTGAAGGTGTGTCTCATTTATGCCATCTTGACTCAGATGAAGTTTGATCCGGGCAAGATTATGCTTGAGCACATGGCTCGAGTACGACCACTTCGGGCTCGCCGCTTGTATTTCCCGAGCATGATCACTCGACTTCTGTGGAAGCACCATATGGAGGAGGAGTTCCATTATGATCAGACGATTATGGTGATGCGGTCTCTTAAGGCCTTTGATGTCCCAACTATGACAGACTCCCCTTCTGCTATTGTTCCTGTGGATCAGAGATTACTTCGTGTCGAGGAGACCCTGCAGCTGCTATTTGCTGATATACGCCTTCGCGCTGCGCGAGAGAAGACTGACTTGGCAGAGCTGTAGGAGGACCACCCCCTCTCCGCGATCACTCAGTAGTGGTTGGGCTTGGCAGATGGAACACAGATGCCACTGGATGAGGACGTAAACTTTGTTCCCTCCGATGATGAGGAGTACCTGCGCACCTTTGAGGATGTTGATGAGGAGTAGGCCCAGGGCCTCAAGGCGTTACCTTTTCACTCTTGTTTCTATTGTCTTGCATTGGGGACAATGCAATTTCTTAAGTGTGGGGTAGGGTGCTCCTATTTCATTGTATTTGTATTTGTTTTCTATTTTCCAATTGTCTTTGTTTGATTTATTTCTTGCTTTCTTATAAAATATGGTCTGTAAATTATAACTCTGAATTCTATCATCCTGTAATAATTAGTAATCATAATTGTTTAGTTTCGACTCTTCCCGACGATGGATTTCATCGACTGGCCTCTTGAGGGATTTGAAGTCGAACGAGAAAAATACAAAAAAAAATAAAAAATTGACAATCCAAAAATATGTATTTTATTTTTATTCTATTTTATTTTATTTTCTTAGATAGTGTAATAATTCCCCTTTAGATTTTCTTTATGCCGCGGTTCGTTTCCAAGGGTTTTACTTGAACCAGGTGTAGTTAGTTTTTTTAGTTTTATAGGACTATAGAATCTTGAGCCATATCGCTAATTTGAAGTAATTTCCCTTGACTGAATATGCCTTGAGAGTAGTGAGTGCCTTAGTTGTGACGCCTTGGCTTAGTTCTTGACTCTTAGATAAGTGCCTTTGCTTACCTGCTTTGACTAGAGAGTCGGGATATATCCGATCCTAAGTGAGTTATGTGCCAATGTGTGAGTGAGGTTTGTGTTGATATTCTGTGCATGGCAGTATGATATCTAGAACTTACCCCATGTATTTGCAAAGCGAAATAGTAGTCTTGTTCACTCTAGGACGTGATATAGGCATTTCTTTGTTGAGCCAATTATATGTCTGTGACTCGCCTAATTGTTGTGTATCCTAGTTAGCCCTATTGAGTCTGTAATCCTATTTTCTTTGGCAACCACACTACAAGCCTGACCCCGTTATTTTAATTGACTATCTGATTGAACCGTTTACCTCTCTTGAGCACTTGATATATCTTTAAGCTTGTTAAAGCTAAGGGGAGATATGGTTGGGTTGTGGAGTGGAACTATAGAAAAGGAGAAAGGTGCACTGCTTGAAGAAATTGTGAGATCCACTTGTAGGGAATTGAAGAAAAGATAAAGAAAAAAATGTTGGTGTTTGTGTATATTATAAAGAAAATTATTCCTTGCTAGTGGTAAATCTTTCTTTGTCTGTGCTTAAAAAAATTGGGATCTTGATGTTATGATGTTGTGAAAGTTGAGGTTTGGTTCAACATAAGTATGGGGTTTGAAGTTGTGAAATTGTATGTATTAAAGTGCTTAGGGAGGTGTAGGCACTATATCCAAATGTATCATACCCGTCCCACATCCTACATTACAACCAATTAAAGTCCTACTTGATCCTTGACTGAACAAGCTCAAATTAGTAGAGTACTACACAAGCCTATGGTACGTTTTCTGTGGCGCATGAATTTTATTTCTGAGAGTGAGTTAATTCTTTCTATCTTGAGTTCCTATTTGTTCTTGAATTTTATTGTGAGTGGAACTACTCTCTATCTTTGGTGTGAGGGCACATGATTTGCTAAGGAAAGGTAATGTCTTTGGCTTCTGTGTTAGAGTAAGTGAGTGGGTTTTTGAAAAATACGTGGTGCTTTTGAGTCGAGTATTGATGCTAGGATGTTATGATAGGGTGCTTGGTATGCTTTAAAAATTCTTGGCATGATGCATTAGGGATTTGTCTGATGAGAAGGTCGTGTCTAAGTAAAGTGCAGTTTGATTGCTCGAGGACGAGTAATAATTTAAGTGTGGGGTGTTGATGGTAGGCTAGAAACCCGTATTTTAGTCATAGTTTGCACTCTAATCACTGCATTTTACTTGTGGTTGAGCGTAAATAATGGTGATTTGTGCTTATTACATATTTTATGCCTTGCAGGAAATGGTTTCGAGCTATTAAGATAATTTGGAGTTAATTTGAACAAGTTGGAGCTTTAAAGTCTGAGTAAAAGCCCAAGATATTAAGCCGGGATTACGTTCGGGGGTTGAGGGCCAAGTCTGGATGTCAAAAAGTGGATGAAATAATTTACTCTAAGAAAATGACATAGTCGCGCCGAATGGGGCGCCGCGAGGCACGGCTCGGCAGTGTAAATTGGGTCTGACAGGCGTTTTGCATACTCTCTGATTATCCTCACAAGCGCGCCGTATAGCACGGCGTGGGACGCGGCGGGTGTGTATAATTTTGTCAGAGGTATTTCCTATTTCGGCTAGCAAATGGTAGTTTCGTCCGGTCCCATTCCTAAAGGGTATAAATAGACCAAAAATACGTTTTTGAAGGGACTTTTGACCTACGAAAGAATTGAAAAGCAACTAAGGCAAGAAGACACAAGATTTCAACCAACAATCGGTGCAATACAGGAGTTTGTATCGAATCATTAGCATTGATGTTTTCTTTGTTTTTAACCTTATATTAAGATGATTTTTTCTATTGCTATGGAGTAAATTCCATTAGGGTGTTGACATATACGGTGTTTTGATAACTTGATTAAGGATTCGATTCTTGATAATTGTTGGAATTAATTGATGGAGTTTTAATTCATATTGTTGATTTATTTCTTATTTTTCTTAATCGAAAGAGGAGCTTGATATTAAATTTCTTTACATCTTAGGCTTTAGTTTAAATTCGCGATTCAAATAGGTAATCGAAAGAGCCTCTTGAATTGTTAATCGAACTAGAAAATAGAAAAATATTCGTGAGAAGTTATCCTTTAGACCATAACCATCATTTTATTCGTTGCAATTGTTTATCGTGCTTCAATTGAATTAATTACTGAAATTAACGTTTAATCGAAAGAGGAACATTAACTTCAAGTGTAATCTGTTTATTGGTTGAGTTCGTGAGAATCAACCGTATTATAGAGTGAACTAACTCAAGAATTGGATCCCGAGTCAGTTATCTTGCACATGTCTAGTCAATTACCCTTATTTCTCCCATTGATATCTCTTCGTTGCTCATCTGATGTCTTTTTTTGATCAATTGTTAATTTCTTAATTTTTAGTAGTTAATCGTAGTTGATAATCATCAAATTAAGTGTTAATTTTTCTGGATAGTAATCAACTAAAGATTATTCAAACACTGTTTAAATCCAATCCTTGTGGAGACGATAATTTTACTATACTATCTTTGACTAGCGAGCAATAATTTTGTGTTGTGTTTTGCCCTCGTCCTTGTTTCATTCACAACCATTGTTGAGCTCCATTCACCTTTGTTCTGCCTTTATTTGGCTTGTTACAAGCCTTATTTTCAAAGCATTATGTACACATACCAAACCTGTAATTGTTTCCTCAATAAGATGATTTGAGTATTGATAAATTGTGATTTTATTGTTGCTTTTCTGTTATTGTTTTCATATGATAAATTTCTCAATAGGTCTAAGTTTAATTTGTCCATGCTCAAACAATATGTGATCTAATAAGCATAAAAACTCACCTCTGATGATCACAAATTGATTATGCTTCTCAATCTAATATGCGTGTAATGTGTCATGTTTGAATGTTTGTGATGAGATTTTGGAATGGACTCCAACCTAATAGTTGTGTTGGCCCAACACTTGAAGGCCTATAATGACTTACATCCTTGTTTAGGAGAAGCTGAACGTTTCTAGAAGGGCCCTAACGCCCTGGGGTTTATTTTTAGCCCATATAGGATTACACTTGACCTGTTGGAGGTCTAGTGTGAGCACTTAATTGAGTTCAGTCCATAACTTTATTATCCATTATTAATAAACACAGAATTAATTAATTAATAGAAAAATATAATTAAATTGTCAGGTCATTACTGATTATATAATGTGAATTTTCTTAACTGTGATACTAATTCCACAATTCAAGTGTGTGTTCGCGCACATACCTTGATCCTCAACTTCAAATAATTTAATAAATAAATATGTTGTAAATCGCAGGTGCGTGTTACGTGGCGTGGTTTGCAATGTGTACGAAACATCAAGTATACGATACCGTAGCTTGTTTTAGATGAATTCCATAATTATTTAAAACATACAATTTAAAGTGGTAAAAGGTCAAATGCACATAGGTTTTAAAACATGTAATATTTTAGATAATTTAAGCCAAGTGTAATTGGTAAAGCGGCTGTGCTAAAATTACGAAATTCGAAAGTGCCTTACACTTTCTCCCGAGTTAACAGAATTTCTTACCCGGTCTTTTGTATTTCTGTAATGATCCGGCCGATCGTTTTGAGCAATTGCATCCAATTCGGCAGTTTGAGGTCACAAATAGCTTCACATGGTATATTATGACTTGCGTGTATTGTCGACTTTGGTTTTTGAGTGGTTCGGAGTTGATTTTGTAGGATGACTCTCACTTGTGAAGCTTGATATTGAAAGAGTTGATCAAGTTTGATTTTTTGTTTTTGTATTTAACCTCATATCGAAGTTTTGATGGTCCCGGTAGGTCCGTATGGTGATTTTGGACTTGGGCGTATGCCCGGAGTTGCATTTGGATGTTTCTAGAAGGCTTCGACATCTTTTGGTGGAAGTTGGCAATTTAAAGGTTTGGAAGTTTTCTAAGTTTGACCATGGTTTGACTTTAAGGTTATCGGGTTCGGATTTTGGTTCGGGATTTGAAATAGGTCTGTTTCGTCATTTGGAACTTGTCTGCAAAACTTGGTGTCGTTTGGAGTTGGTTTGATGTGGTTCAGACGCTTGGATGCAATTCTAGAAGTTCTTGAGGTTCATTGTGATTTTCATGCATTTTGGTGTCCGATTCGTGGTTCTAGATGTTATTTAGGTGTTTTGATCGCGCGAGCGAGTTTGTATGATATTTTTAGTGTGGATGTTTGATTTGTGTTGATACCCAATTTTACCCTCATATTTTATAAAGTATTCCATATTCTTTCAAAATATCATTTTGCATTATTACCCAATTTACAAGAGTCATATAAGTATTTTCTATAATTTTTAAAACTTTAAAATTGATTTACTTGTATTTAAATTATTCAAATATTTATTAATTATCCCTTCAAATTATTTTGGGATGATTTAATCATCCAAATTTATTATTTATACCCACATGTATATTTTATAATATTTTACTTCATTTCATATAATTACATTCGTATTTTCGAGCTATTTACATAATTTTTTTAATTATAGCCTATGTTCTATACATAATTATATTTATTATATTATTTATGCTCAAATAGCATTTTTATATTTTTATAATGTTAAGCTATTATTTTCAATCATTTTACTGCATAAGTGATAATATATTATTTATTAATTACTTTTTATAAATTATTTTTAACAAATTTTGTGTATTTAAACTATGGCCCAATTTTTGAGTTAATTTCGGACCCAATACACCAGCCTAGACCCCAAAACCTTAGACTAATAACCCCAAAGCCCAAACCAGACGATCCACTACTCCATACCCGTTCGCTAACCTGATCCGCCTCTCATTAAATCTTGGCCGCTGATCTCTGAAGATCAACGGCCCACAAGCCATCTTCTAACTTTAACTACCCAAACCTAGAAAACCTACCTCATTTCCCACCTATTAGCCACCTCCAAACCCTCTCTAATATTCTCTCTTCTCTGAAAGAAACCCTAGCCGCCTCCATTCAAACCCCAGCCCTTAATCTGATATCACATGAAAAATCTTCCATGTTCCCTTTCCTTTTTCGCACACATGATGGTTCTTACCATTTCCTCAACGTTACAGTGTTTGGTACTCAATTATTTATAGAAGCTGAATCAGTGGGTGTTTGTTCAATTCCGATTCTGTATTATCTTCATGTTCCTGACTTGATACATTCACTACCAGGCTATATGGGTCTGATTTAGTGAGATTTTTGACTATTTGTGTTCTCCTTCTTGAACTAGGATTTACCCGATTTTTCTCCTTAATTGTTTCTGAATTAATTTTGCATGCTTTTCTTTCCTTATTTGTGTTTGATTAACTATGTTTCCTTGTTTGTTCGTTCAATTCTTACTACTATATAAACCCTCCTTCCCCATTCCCTTTCTAAGACTTAATAACTATTACTTAACTACTGTTCTCTCAAACTCTCATTCTTCTGTACTTTCTGCACTCTTGGCCGGCTGAAAGCCAAGGCCATCAGAATCTCTCTATCGACCTCCCTAGTGCGAGCACTGCTCGGGGCTCATTTGAAGCTCCTGTGAAATCTGATGCACTAGGATTTTGGTCTTTTGGTTGTTCTCTTCGCTGCTGATATTCAAGCTGTTACTGGCACTTAGTCTTCTCTTCTATTTTGTTTGTTGAATCTGCAAACTGGTGAGTATCTCGACTCTTGCAATTCTATCTTCTTTTGCTTGTGTTCAGTGCTCTGCATATCCATGTCGTTTGAATTTTGTGAACCAATGTGACTTTAACATTGTGTTATTTTCATTGAAAATTTTACTTGCTTTGAAGCTATTCTGTAGTTATGAATCTTCTAGTGTCACAACCTGCCTAAATTTTTAAACGTCAATATATGCTTAGTTTGAATGATTCTGTATATCTTTAAGTTTGCTCCGTTATTCTGATTGTTTATGGTGAGTTTTTCTCATGCCTTGTCTTGGATTCTCGCACTGAAATTCCTAGGGAATCATCTCATACCCAGAATTTATTTTAATGAAATCCTCCTGATAATTCTTTTATGTGGACTCTACTTTTACCTGCTTACATGAACCCTGTTGCTATCGCAATGCTTTAACCAAACTTGTTGCTTTGTTGTTGAGAACTTTCACGTGGTGTTTGGTCAATCCTGGATTCTTTGGTATTTCTTATGCTTCTAGTTGAATCCCAATCCATTTAGTTCCTATGATCATGCATAGTCGACTGGCTTAAGTTCTAAGTCTGCCTGTTCTGTTTAACCTTAAGTTAATATGTCTTCCTACCATGATACCTTTAGACTTGGGGATCTTTGTGTTACACTCATCATGATTAGGCTTCTTATTGATTGTTTGCTTGTCTGTTTGTTATGTGTAATTGTCATTCCCTAACTATGACTCTTTTTGACCTTCATAACTTAGACTCCTAGGTTCAAAATCCTTTTTAGGCTAACTGTGGATCATGCTCTATTTTGAACTTATTCTGGAAAAACTTAGCACGTTCATCTCGTATGTGTCTAGTATGTTTACCCTATTAATCCCAAATGGCATATCTCCCTAACTCTCCTAGTATTATGTCTATCTTTAGCATGTTGTCACCTGCTTAATGATTAACCTATGTTGCATTTACCATGTTGGAAATCAAGTCTGTTGGTTCACCTAGTTTCCTGTTCTTTGCTTAATCAATCCTGTCATTCTTGCTTCTGAAATGCCAATGTGTTTATGAATCCTGCCAAATATCACACAATCCTATCTCTATGAGGTATTGCTTTAGGGTTTTTTAGTTGATTTCCATGTGTAGTCCATTAACTTATTTGGTTAAGTGGTCAATATTGTAATTGTTGGGCTTGATATGAGTCCATGTGTGGCCTTGGGTTGTGCAAATGGACATACTCTCCTATTTTGAGAAGCGTTTGGATCTGGGCCTGCTATTCCAGTGAAAGAGTCTGTTGAAGGCCCATGCAGTACTGGGTTACTTTCGTTTGGGCCTACTGTTGGGCCTGCTATTGTTCCTTGTATAATATTTACACTTATATTCATTATCTAGGCCTGTAATAATTTGTAAATAAATGATTGGAAAGTTAGTGAAATGGGGGAAGCGAGTATACTTTAATTTGCGCCTAAATGGGTAGAAAACCTGTCCATAGGATTTCTGTGCTTCGCCTGTTATTTATTTAACGTGCTTTAATTTTGTACACTGATAGAAATCATGCCTATAGGAAATCACACACTTCACTTAACTTGTCTAATACATGTACACTATCCAAAAGCATGTTAGTTTGAATAAATATTGTACATGTTTCCATGTCTACTACTGTGCGCTATTAGACAGCATGTCTATAGGAATCAAACGCCAATAACTACTTGTTTAATTATTAGATAGCATGCCTATAGGATGTAACAATACATACCTTTGCTAACGCTTATCTAGATACCATGACTATAGGGTCTTAACTAATTAATCGGCTGCTTCTGTTGCTTTCATTATACTGCCTACCTAGATGACATGCCTATAGAAACAAGCATGACAAAATTGAGTTCAAATACCAACTGTTAGAAATCATGCCTATAGGATACAGTTACTCGCCTAGAAAGCATGTCTATAGAATCAAACGCTGGTAATTCTGAGTTTTCAAACAGTTTATGTTGCCTCATTGCGCAAACAATTTAGAGATCATGCCTATAGGGTTTGTAATACCCGTAATATAATTTGTTAGTCTAAAATAGCAGCACTGCCTGTACGACACTGGAAATCAGAATCACATAGAAGTCATGTCTATAGGACTTAATAACTCTAATATGTCTTAATTTCGAAACTGTCTACTGCCCAATATAAGAATCTGCCCGTGTGCATTTGCTGCTTATGTGTGGAGGCCAACTTAAGCCATATATTATCTTTATGTGTAGTCCTACATGTTTTTAATGTGCGCCTGGTTTTATCTTTTGAGCACCCTAAGTAAAGTCTAGAACCACCCAAATAGTAGGTCTAAAGCCCCCTGGACCATAGGCATGGGACGGGTAGCGCACGCATAGGACACGATTTAGAATTGAATTAGAGCGCTTTAAGTAAACAACTTTAACATAGTAATTGGGTAGCAGGAGATGATAGTCTATTCCCGCTGAATAATATGAGCAACTCCTACCCTAAGGGAGTTGCGAACTATTATTTATGTTGCACGGGGTGATCCTTTAGATTAAAAAACTTAGGACTCCCCTTTTTTATATGTTTATTGTTCGCATTGTCTCTCTTGATCAATGATCACCCTTATACCCAAGTTCTAGGAACACACCAAGGCAACCTGATATACATGGAAACGTTACCCCATACCCTGCAACAAACCATATACATACCTAAACCAACTGAGAAGGACTTGCTCATCCGAAACATGGTGGAGGAACTAAAGAAACTGACAAGGAGAGTCTAGAGTGTTGAAGGTGGGAAGGGTGTTGAAGGTTTGAACTACGAAGACTTGTGTATCCAGCCAGATGTAGAACTGTCGGAGGGTTACAAACCTCCTAAGTTTGAGATGTTTGATGGCACCAGTGATCCTAAGGTGCATTTGAGAACCTATTTTGATAAGCTTGTGGGAGCGGGCAAGAATGAGCAAATCCGCATGAAACTGCTCATGCGAAGTCTTACAGGTGATGCACTATCCTGGTATATTAGCCAGAATCCGAAGAAGTGGGCAAACTGGGTGAGCATGGCATATGATTTCATGTATAGATTCAGTTTCAACACAGAGAACACACCAGACGTTTTCTATATCCAGAACCTCAAGAAGATGCCGACAGAAACCTTCCGCAAGTATGCTACTCGTTGGAGATCAGAGGCTGCCAAGGTGAGGCCACCGCTTGAAGAATAACAAATGAACAAGTTCTTCATCAGAGCTCAGGATCCACAGTATTATGAAAGATTAACGGTTATAGAGAATCACAAGTTCTCCGATATCATCAAGTTGGGAAAAAGGATAGAAGAAGGGATCAAGAGCGGTATGGTGACCAACTTCGAGGCACTACAATCCACCAACAAAGCTTTACAGTCAGGAGGTATTTCGAAGAAGAAGGAATTGGGTGTCATAATGGTAGCCCAGGGCCCTAAGTCGCCTCTTACCTATCAAACACCTCCACCCACATACCAACCCTCACCTCCAAAATACCAATACCCTGCCATCACTTACCATACCTATAACACTCAACTTACATATTACTATTCACCTCCTCCTGCCCGCCAAAACTACCCTAAGCCATGACCAAACTTCGCCCGTAGAGCTCCCAGACAATACACCTCTATTGCTGAACCCATAGACCAACTGTGTCAGAGACTAAAGGCCGCTGGTTATGTCACCATCATTCCTACTGTTGTTGTTGAAAACCCTTCCCAGTGGGTTAACCCCAACAAAACTTGTGCATACCATTTAGGCATGAAGGGTCATACCATTGAGGAATGTCGCATGTTGAAGGAAAAGATCCAGACGCTGATTGGCATCAAGGTTATACAAGCAAAGAAGTCCATGCTGAATGTCCACAATAACCCTCTTCCTGATCATAGGGGAGAGGGAGTGAATGTGATAGAAACTGATAAAGAATGGGATCAGTAGGGATCCATCGGACTTATTCGAGAGGGGGATGCTCCCAAAACATCTCTTGTCACCCTCTCGCCGATTGTGGTGCAAACCCAGGCACCATTCGAGGTCAAGGTAGCTACACCTTTCACTATGATGGTAGCTCCAACATCATCTTATAAGTCTGATGTTATCCCATGGGATTATGTGGCGGAGGCGAGAAGAAAAGAAAAGTCCAAGATGGAAGAGACAGGTGTTGCGCAAAGAATGACCAGAACTGGCAGAGTTTATACACCCGAGAATCTTGGAGGAACAAGCAAAGAGACCACATCTAAGCTACCTATCATGGAGACAGGCGCTAATAATCTTTGGAGGAAGGTACAAGCGAGGGAGTACTCTGTTGTTGATCACCTGAATAAGACTCCCACCCAGATATCCATCTTATCGCTATTGCAAAATTCAGATGCGCACAAAAATACCTTGATGAAGGTATTAAGTGAAGCTTATGTGCCTACCGGTATCACTAGTGGGGAAATGGCAAATATGGTATGGCAGGTACTGGAGAGTCACAAGATTACTTTCCACAAAGACGAGCTACCGCTAGAAGGGTTGAGTCACAACAAAGCATTGCACATCACTGTGCAATATGAAGACAAGTTCATTGCCAGGTTTCTGATAGATGGGGGTTCGAGTCTGAACATATATCCGCTGACTACTTTGAAAAGACTTAGTAAGGGACTGCATGAGATACGGATGGGAATCATAAATATGAAGGCATTCGATGGATCTCAGAGAGCCACTATCGGAGAAATCAACCTTGATCTGTTGATGGGCCCGACCTGGTTCGACGTGGAATTCCAGGCGCTAGACATATCCACCACCTACAACTTGTACACTTATAGAATTTTCAAGCCCTGAACGAGGGTTTTCCAGAGTTGTATTTACTAGTGGTGGAGCCTGCACAACAATGGGCAGTTCACTTGCAAAAGCACGCAAAGCTTCACCAACTTGTTGAGCAATCAATTGCCTCAAATTGTCTTACTCGTTTGTTTACTCATTAACTTGTTGTCCAGCGTTACGATTAGCAGATCTTTCTGGTGAATTGTCTCGTGAGCGTTATGGAGTCACTGTGGGTGTATGGTGCAGTGGAGTTCTACCTTGTTGCCTTCCTTGATCTCCCTCACCCACTTGAATAATTTTGTTAGTAGTAGACATACTTTGTTGCTAAAGATAAAAATATGAAACGTGAACAAATTACTAGATTTCCGATAACGAAACCAATTTATTTAACCAAAAATATTTTTTGTGGTCAAAGTTAATATTATAATAAATCGGGTTTCTAATAACCAAGTTTACTTTACTTTTCCAAATATAAAAGAGTAAAAGGTAATTGAAATTTAATATTCAATAAAGAAAGAAAAAAAAATCTTATTGATGATTGTTGTTTCCTCCCAAGAATTGCGAGTAAGAATCTTCAATCAAACAGAGAAGTAAAAGTAAAAGACTGATTGCGTATATTCGTGAATTTTCTGATGATCATACAAAGTAAGGTAAGGGGCGTTTAAATAAGGATACAATATGTAACTGATTTTTCCCATTTAATTCCTACCTGTTATTAACATTAACTACATTAATTGCCCGTTACTCATATTATTCGTAACAGTTATGGTAATAATAAATAATCGCGTATAATCAGGGATTATGCTGATCCCCCTTCCATGTATGTAACTGCCAATGAATCTTCCTCTCTTTTAGTCTTCATGCATCCCATGCCTATCTCACCTTTTCAAGTTGTCAGATACGGTATCTTTTGTAATCAATCCCGTAGGTATTTTAACTGTGCCTCTTCATTCTTACTTATTGATCTCATCAAATGCCACTTGTCAACATATCATTAATTCACGTATGATATCTATTTTTTTTACCAATACAGTTTCATCTCTCATGATATTGCTTGATTTTCTTTTCTTTAGTCATGAATTTTGATACTCATTTTCTTCTTTTCATCATTCATTGCATGTAACAACTTATTTTTATGCTTTAGGTAATGACATAGGAAATTAATTATGCAATCAACTGAACCTTCTAATTTAGGACTCTTGTTTGTCTGCCATAGCTTCAATACGACAAATCAATGCTTCAGGATATTATATATAGAAAAAGGGAAAAGGGCATGAAAACGAGGAAGGATTATAAGATGAGGAATCGAAGCCCACCAACAAGGTGAAAGTTTAAGTAGGTCAATCAAATGGACTACCACAATTTCCCAATTGCTCCCTCTGAATGACAATTTGATACCTAGCGTGAGGGAGAGATTTCCCTCTTCATGTTCGTGTAAGTTAGATGATCAATGAAATATGGCAGAATCACTTTATAAGAAAAGAACATATTACCATTATCTCTTGATTAATCTATTTTTTTTCTACTTTTATAGCTCGCTCTGTAAGTTCACTAGCAATACACCAATACAACACTAGCACTAGCTATAGCAGTAACTAGTACAATGAGTCTGGGGTCGGGTGAATTCAATAATAGACGCCTATTGGCATTCCAGTCTTCCTACTCCTTTCAGGGAGAGCTGCTCGGAGAACAAAGTAAATGAATTCACGTAACTCCAATGCGGCAATTTGACTCATTGTATATAGAGTATGACTAACAAAGGGAATAAATACAATTGAGTACTTTCCTTACTCCTTAGATTGGTAAACTTCAACGTTTAAGTGAGTTTACGCAAATCCACATCTTCAAAAAACTGGTGGGATAAACTTCAATGATAACGCTAAGTCCGTGAGGGTAGTGTGTGTAATAACCTAAACAAATCCACAATGAAAAATATGAAATAGATGTTGTGTAAATAAGGAAGCAAGTTGTAGACTGTAGTAACGCATTTTAAAGCTATGAAGTCCTAAGTCCAAAATACAATATCACAAGTGGGTTGGATTGTTACACAGCGTTCAACTGAGTTTATGCGAATTCACATCTTTAAAAAGCTGGTGGGATAAACCTCAACGATGACGCTAGTCCATAAGGATAGTGTATGTAACACCCTCAACAAACCCACAATGAGAAGCTGAGAACTACCGAAGAAATGTTGCCTATACAAGAAAACAAGCCTAAACCATAGTGATGCATTTTAACGCCAAGAACTACCGAAGAAATGTTGCCTATACAAGAAAACAAGCCTAAACCATAGTGATGCATTTTAACGCCATGTAGGCCTAATTTTGGCCTAATTCCAAAAATGCATTATAACAGTTGAACGTATATATAAAAGGAATTTTAATAGCCAGATAACAACTATTTCGATAGAATCTCCTTTGGAGAGCACCTTTTTTTTTCGCTGGGCTGACAATTCAGCCTAAACACAAATTTTAGCCAACGTCGTTGTCACCAATGCGGAACTTTTAACACTCATATACCATTTGAAGTGACTGAATCAAACTTCATCAAAGTATAGTAAAATCATACCGCACTAAGGAAAAAAAATGTTACCAAATAATCAAAATTTTGCTCCAAAACACTAAAATATACTAGGATTACTTAGCAGTGAAAGTTTATACTGCACACAAGAAAGTTAGAACAGTTAATTTTGGATAAATTGCATTTAGGATATAAGGGTAGTAGCACAGTAGGTCACAAAACCATTGGCTAGAATACTAACTTTTTTCTTCTCCAAATTAGAAGGAATGAACTTGAATGGAGGAGAATGGGAGCTTACAAGCTATGCAAGGAGAAGTATATCCAGATTGAGAGTACAATTCAATTTCAAGAAAATACTGATATTCTCTAATATTGGACGATTGAAACAAATTTGATCCGGTTTACACAATCATGAAACAAAATAACAACAATTGCCTAGGGCTTTTTCTCCTCAGGCCACGGGCACTTCAGCCATTTCCTGTTCAACTGATTCGAGTTCAACGGGATAGTAATTGTAGTGAAGTTCTCCAACATCATCACCAGATAGCTTCTTCCATCCGTTTGGTCCAACATGATAAACTGAAACAAACCATAACAACCAGAAACACATGCAGCATAAATATTTTGGAGTAGAAAGGAGAGAGAATTCTCTCATATTTTGAATTTTAGGTTGTTTTTCACAGGTGAGGAAATGAGAAGCATACCACTAGCAACACCACCACTAGCTCCATCACGGAATGTTGCATGATAAATAGCTCGTCTTGCCAGCTCAGCAGCTTCTTCCACAGATAAATCAAAGCGGTACCTAGACAAATACAGGAAGAGAGAAGCTGTAAACTCAGAAAGCATGCAAGATTTTAGCAGTTTCCACAATTCATCAGTCCACAGAAGCGTAAGGGCACAAAGAAAGGAGTCAATGGCCAATTGAAACACAGTTGCAAGACATTGAACAACATCCCATTTACAAATTTGAGAAGAGTGCATACAAAAAGTATGCTCAGACTGGCCATTAGTACATGAACTGAAGCAATTTTCTACCATATCATCATCACTGTATAATTTGGAGATATTCAGGAGAAAGCTTCGTTCTTTTCATGTAGAAGACAGATTTTGTATGGCTTAGGTCAACAACTTGATGCCGAAGCCATACGGGACAATGGCAGAAAGCGAAAATAATAATACTGAGGACTCCACAACCTATACAATCTTTACAAATTTTCAACATTACCTTATTCTAACAGATATGAAGCTACTAATAGTTATCATTAAAGACTAGGAAAACATGGAAATGCTGATAGGAAATGTGGAAGCACATACCCACTATCCAAAACACCATAAGCATAAGGTGAACCAGATCCAACAGAGAATCTGTTTCCTTTGAGTCTTCCTCCCTCACTGTCCACATAATACAGTCCTGGACCCTACACCATCAAGATTTTACGTTAGTAAGAAACTCGGGGCAAGGTCACATATCAAGAATTTACAGGATCATCTTCTACTACCTTCTCATCCCATCCAGCAATCATAGTTCCGACCGACAAACCCATTCCTCGGTAAGAATATAAAATATTTGCCAGCAATTTTGAAGCTCCAGCAACAGAAATTCTCCTTTTGTTAGCCAGTTCATGTAGACGACACTGAATAATGAAAGAGGATAGGTCAACAGACTTCTCAAGGACAATAATCCAAAAAACAAACTGCAATGGTTCATAATAAACATCCCTAGAACATTATTTGAGTAGGATCGAGAATGAAGGAGCCTTCTCATATGCAGTCAAATTGGTCATCTATATAGAGGGCCTACAATTCAAATAGCTAATAGTAACCCGTGCATATTGCACAATGGGGAAAAGGGGGAAATGGAAAAGGCATTGCTAAAAGAAGACTTATTAATGAAATGAAAATCCAGCAATCATCTCAAAGAGTATAACTAAGCATCCAGAGATGCATCAATAACACATGAAACACTCAAAATGTTGCACATAAATAAGCAATCAACTGCTGCATCTCATCAACTAAGACCAATGATCCTAGCCCGCCATTCAAAAGACCCAAACCTAAGAAACAAACCATTTGCAAATCTGAAGAAATTGCAAAATTGCCAAGATTTAAGAAATAGTAAGAAATAACTAATGCAAAGGGGCCACTAAGAAAAACTGATCAATGTTAGTTGTAGTTTTTACCAAGGCGAAATACATAGGCAACTTCCTAAATTTGGCCACTATCTCACTTAGCAACCTCAACTGATGCTTGCACCTATTTGATACTCCAACCTCATTCAATATGGGCCAATTAAACACAAAAAACTGACATGGCAAAAAACATTTCACTTCTCATGGGCGGGTGTGAAATTCGAAAATCTTTTTTTTTCTACAACAACGACGACCCAGTAAAATCCAACTAGCGGGGTCTGGGGAAGGTAGTGTGTACGCAGACCTAACCCTTCCCCGAGGGAGTAGAGAAGTTGTTTCCGAAAGATCATCGGCTCAAGAAGACGAAAAGAGACAACATATCAGTACCATCAACAGAAACCAAAGAAATAATAAGAGCATCATAAAAACCAAAAAATAGATGAAAAGCAATAGCAATAACCAGTAAGTAGACCCGGCACTACGAAAAACGAAATAGTGAGAACGTAACATTAACCACTAGCAGTCTAAGACAAAAATCATATCAAACTAGCCTCGCATAGTTACGAAGTAGAAATAGGCGCAACTACCTCCTACCCTACAACTCTAATACTCGGCCTCCACAGCTTTCTATCAAGGGCCATGTCCTCGGAAATCTGAAGCCACGTCATGTCCTGCCTGATCACCTTTCCCCTATACTTCTTAGGCCGCCCTCTACCTCTGCTCATGCTTTCCAAGGCCAGCCGCTCACACCCCTCACCGGTGCATTTGGGCTTCTCCTCTGTACGTTCCCGAACCATTTGAGCCTCGCTTCCCGCTTGTTGTCATCAATGGGAGCCACGCCCACCTTCTCCCGAATATCATCATTCTTAATCTTATCCATCCTAGTGTGCCCGCACATTCACCTCAACATACTCATTTTTGCTACTATCATTTTTTTGGATATGTGAGTTCTTAACTGGCCAACACTCAGTCCCATACACCATAGCCGGTCTAATCACCGCTCTATAAAACTTACCTTTGAGTATCGGTGGCACTTTCTTGTCACACAGGACTTCAGATGCTAACCTCCACTTCATCCACCCCACCCAAATACGGCGTGTGACATCCTCGTCGATATCCCCATCCCCTTGGATAATCAACCCAAGGTACTTGAAAGTGCCTCTACTGGGGATGACATGTGATTCAAGCCTCACGTCCATGCCTGCTTCCCTCGGCTCGGCGCTGAACTTGTGCTCCAGGTATTCCGTCTTAGTCCTGCTTAGCTTGAAACCCTTAGACTCAAGGGCCTATCTCCAAACCTCCAGCCTCTCGTTAACACCGCCTTGCGTCTCATCAATAAGAACTATGTCGTCAGCGAATAACATACACCATGGCACCTCCCCTTGAATATGGTGTGTTAGTGTGTCCATCCCGAGGCATAAGAACGGGCTGAGCGCAGGTCCTTGGTGTAACCCCATAACGATCGGAAAATGCTTCGAGTCGCCTCCTACTGTCCTAACCCGAATCTTAGCTCCTTCATACATGTCATTAATCGCCCTAATGTAGGCAACCAACACACCTTTTACCTCCAAGTATCTCCAGAGAACCTCTCTAGGAACCTTGTCATACGCTTTCTCCAGATCAATAAACACCATGTGCAGATCCTTTCCTATCCCTGTACTGCTCCACCAACCTCCTAATACAGCGGATAGCTTCCGTAGTAGAACAACCCGGCATGAACCCGAACTGGTTGTCGGATATAGACACCATCCTCCTTACTCTCACTTCTACCACCCTCTCCCAAACTTTCATAGTATGACTCAATAATTTGATACCCCAATAGTTGTTACAACTCTAGATATCACCTTTGTTCTTATACAACAGAACCATCATACTCCAGTACCTAATTGATGCGCCTACAATACTCCACCTCCACTCACTCGGCATCCTCTTCGTCCTAAAAATAACATTAAACAGCCCAGTCAGCCACTCCAAGCATGCTCTTCCCACATACCTCCAAAATTCTACTGGAATTTCGTCTGGCCCGATCGCTCTGCCCCTACCCAATCTTACGCATAGCTCTCACGACCTCCTCAACCTGTTGTTGTTGTACACTTTAAGCGGCTATTAAGTGTATCAAGTAACACCTCACATGGACATGGCAAGTTACATGTATTTTTGTTACATTTGGGCGCATAGGCTTTAATCAGACTTATTGCCTCTTGTTTTTAGAATTAAATTAAATTTTGTATGTGTGTCCCACACTACATTATCATTTTTTCCTCACTCAAAACTCTCTGAGAGAATTTTGACCCAACATCACCACCCACACATCAATAGCTCTGCCACCTTAAGCTACCACCTTCCACCATAAATCCACCACCTCTCTTTCAGACTGGACGCACAGAAAGTGTAAGAAAACCAAACAGAAGCTTGCATCGAGTTCAGCCATATAACCTTTAAAGGTTCAACCGCCGATTCCACCTTTCCACTTTTACACAATGGACCATCAAGGTTCAGCAGTGGATAACCTTCAAGATCACTGGTTTTGGCGTCACTCTTTAAAGCCTTTGGGTTTTTGAGTTCCTGATTTTCCCTATAAATAGAGGAGAAAAGAGAAGGAATAGAGGGAGAACATAATGGAATACCGGAGGCTTTCTTGCCCATACCTTTCTCGCCCTGTAGTGTCCCAAATTTGGGCTTTGATAATCTTGTCATGGACATGAATGGTTCAAGTGACGAACTCGACATCAATAATGGACTTATGTTGCTTGCTTAATTCATTTTTAGTAAAGCGAAAAAGCAAGTTGGATTTGCCAACACCAAAATCACCTATGAGCACCACTGACCATTAATAATAAGTTGTTAATTATTGGAATGTTTTCTGTCATACAATGGCATTAGCTTTCATTGACTTAGGGATGAGAGAGATAGGAGGTGAGGGGGTGAGAGGAAGAAAGAATAAGAAGAATAGGTATTTTTTTTTTTTTTGGGGGGGGGGGGGAGGGAGGGCGGGGGTCGCTAGTCTACTTAATAGTAAAAAACCGGTTTTTTCTTTAAATATATTTCTTTTTGTTAATTACATGTATTGAATTTTTTTATTACAAATTATATATGTCATTGTTTAATTGGTTCATTTGATACGTCAATGGCAAGTGTAACTCACGCATATGACCTATTGCCCTTTGGTGTTTTGTTTGCACTCTAGTGTTGACCTGATACACTTAATAGCCACTTGAAGCGTCTAAATGATAAAGAGGTCAGCTGAGGTGTCTGGCTAGTTGTTGAGGACAGCTTAAAGGGGTCGTTTATGTATTTCGCCTTTATTTTTTCCATGTTAACACGTGTGAAATATATGCACTATATATTTTTTTACTAATCAGCTTTTGTCCATATAATATTTTATGAGACAATAAAATCTCCAAGCTATTAAAGCCAACAACCAGATGGGCTTTTAACTTTGGGAGAATCTTAATCTTCAAAATTAGGGTCTTGTAGCTTGCTGGATAAGGTCTCGATAAATGTAATTGAACCGCATTTGGTTGTAAAACGAACTCTAGTTAGATTAATTTGCGATTTTGTAGTCCACCAAGTTCACAACCACACTCTGACAATTTGAAGATTGTCTAACTTTTGTCCCCAGTGGCAAACCAAGAAAAGTAGCAAGGAACTGCTCCACCTTGCAGCCCAATATTCTGGCAAGATCTTCAGTAGACGTACACTATTAACGAGAGAGATGCTGCTTTTTAAAAAAAGCTTATATGCAGCCCGAAGACTGCATCAAAAGCAAGTAACACCACCTTAAAATGTTTTAAATATGTTCTGTCAGCATCACACATAATTAAAAGTGTCGCCAACAAATAATAAATGTGACACTTCCTAGTATATCATTTTTTGTCATTGACACTGCTAATATATAATTACAAGATCTTTTCTACCAAGGCCCTAAACCCATTCTCTCATGACAGCAGCGTTTAGAATTAAACTCAAATCCTATTTATAACTAGAAGAAATAAGAAGGAAGATAATGGGTCCCCTTATCCTAATTCTTTTTGAATTGAGAAGTAACCTACTGAACTTCCATTGATGAGTATTGACACATTGACAGTAGATATACTCATATCATGATTTTTATCCACTTCATCCACTTTTCTCCAAAGCCCATGTTTACTAATAAGCTCGATAGAAAGGACTACTTCAGGGTGTTCAGATCTCATCCTGTAATCCAGACACTCGAAGCCACCAACACAACACCCATAATATGCCTACCATCCACAGAAGCTTTTGTGTTTTGGATACTAACTTAACAATAACTGTCTTCAATCTCTCATTTAGAACTTTTGCAATCATCTTGTATATAGTGCCAAGTCGACTAAATGGTCTAAAGTTCTTTATCTCTATTGCTCCTATCCTTTTTGGGATTAGTGCTATAAATGTTATGTTCAGTCTTCTTTCCAGTTTTCCTTCCTTGTACAATGCTCAAGAACAGCTATCAGATCTTACTTCAGAATTGGCCCGCACTTCTGGTAAAATCCATGGTGATCTTTAAGCACCACTATGGCAACAAAATTAGCATTTTCCTGGTTATGATATCAACACCAGTCCATCGCCCCCGAATACTTGGTAGTTTCTTTTTTTATTTTTTGTTTATTCTAGTTACATACTCAGTGTTAGGACTTACGTTAGTGTTCCTCATTTCTATCCCCGCCCAACATCCCTGAGTACTTGGTAGTTTCTTTATTTGTTCTAGTTGCATATCTAGAGCACACTCTTCGCCAGATGGAAAAATGCAAAAAGCCAGAAAAGAAAACATAATACTTCATAACTACCTTGATTCCTAGGTTTCTATGCCAGAATTGGCAGTCAGCAGCACCCCCAGCCATTGTTCCAAGCATATACGGATTTATTTCAATGATTTTCTTCACTGATTGAGATGCTGCAAGAACAGAAAGACAATGATTATTGATAATGACCAAATCAAAATAACCACTGAATTAAAAAAGACACCAAAATATCAAGATTACTTTATTCTTCTCTGCAAAAAAAGAAATCTAATAACCTGAAAATTGGAATGGACATTCCTCTAGTGAAGAACTAGATAGTTATAGTTATGACACACACAGAAAAAGCAAAGATGTATTACATATCCAGAGAGAGAGAGAGAGAACAAAAGCTTCTAATCACGAATTAACTATCCTGATGATCACAGCATAAATCATTAGCATGACTTCTAAATAGTCCATCACATAACTATATTGAAGTCATAGGTTATTAATTTCAAGGTATCCATCACCGATCTGTTTATCCAAATTCCATGTCAAGGTTTTGGTTTTAAATAGAACAAGACCAATTAGTTTAGTGACAATGACAATAGAGTCCTGTACAGAGAGGGTGTCCTCAAAACACAAGAAAAAGAAAAAACTTGAAAAGTTTCAGCAACCTAGGAGAACTTTAACAATTTTATGTCGATACTTTAGAAACCAATACCAGCTAAATGTTATTCCACTTTCTTGTGGGAAACTCAATTGTGAATACAATTAGGTCTTGCACGTCCATTCTACTCCCTACCATTGCTATAATAAGTCATATGGCACCTTAATAACTTTTCTTGCCAGAAATTTTGCAAGAAATAGGAGAACAAATGCTTTAAAAAATCTGTGGATTAATAAGCAATTAACAATTTTCTTCACATTGTTAAAAGGTCAACATCAACATTCTAAAAGTCAACATTTTTTATATTGAAGGAAAAAACTCACATATATATCCTCCCATGCTAGCCCTAGAATCAGCAGCCACCATTACACCTCCCTTAAAAATGAAAGCAAGAGTGGTGGTACCCTTTGCAGGCTTCACCATTTGGATTGCTTCTTTCTGAAAACCATCAAACTGAGAAAAACACGCAAATTAGACCAGAATGAATATGAAGTTCAAATTACTCAGCGCATAGTTGATTACCAATCAACTGAATGTAAATGTCCAAGAAAAAACAATCAAACTCACATTAGTAGCATTAGGAATTTGGAATGATGGAGAACTCAGGATGCCATCACACAGCTCAGAGGGCTCCCCCTTGAGTGGGGCAGTCGGTTCAAGTCCACTAAAATCAATCTTCATCATTTTACAACCTACAACACAAAAAGAAAGATTAATGACAAACAATCTACTGTTTAATAATTATATCATCATGGTAGACAAATTTCAAGTACTCGAAGCATATTACCTTAAACAAGAGGATCTGCATGGATAGACTTAACTTAGCTAATATTAAATGGTTAAATTTGAGACATTAGTAATTGAAAATCTGTTGATCAGATGCTTACAAGGGTTAAATACATTAGCTTTCAACCCAAGGAATAAAAACTCTAAATACAATGATAAAATTTCACTTGATAAATTTCACTTGACCTTATCCAAAAAAAATGATGATAACCATGGTATCCACACAAGATGGCCCAGACACCATCGTTATAAAAAAATGTTTAAAAACTGCTATAGGCCATAGGTTCGAATCCCAAATATGACATTCTATTTATTTTTTTGAATCCCTTGTATAAATCACCTATTACTCCCTTTGTTGTTCCACTTTATGTGAACCTATTACTATTTGGGGAGTTGAATACTTATTGAATATTTTGAATTGTTAACTATTGTGACTTGAAGTACTTTTTATGTAGTTTCTAAATCTAAATATATAGATTTTATTTCAAAAAGATTGAAAATTCTATGTTCAAATTCACATCCAAAATTAGTCAGTTTGACCTTTGTACTTCGAAGAGGTTCACGTAGACTGAAACGGGGAGAGAAACAAATAAAAATGAATATTAACTTGTCAAAAATTGCGAAAGCTACAATTAAGAAGTGATATGCAGAAAATAGAGCATTGTGACTTCACTTCACACGGTACTTTACCATTAAAAACACACGGATGATAGGGATTAGGGTTTTTCTTGTTGTCAACAATCGATAAAGAGAGGCAGAGAGGGATATATACAAAATAAGGAAACTTACAACAGGATATGGCCCAGAAAGAGATCGCCTTAGAGTTCGTCGCAGAAGACAGATCGCAGATAAAAAGCAGCTGAGGAGTGATTCCGACTTGCTGAAGAAGAAACAGGCTTGTTACTTTTGAAGTATATCGGGTTGGGCCGGATCTCTTTGTGTCCGCCAGAACCCGAAAGAAGGTAATTGGGCTTGAGACTTGTTAAATGAACGGGCCGAAATAAATACAAATTGATATTTTTTCGTATGTATACAAAACTATAAACTTATTTACCCGGTTTTAGTTAAGTTTTTGTATTTTCAAAAAGTAGCAATAATGTTTTTACAAAATTTATAAATTCAGTTAAATTGCAGCAAGTTCTTCTTCCTCCTTCGATCTAGGATTGAAAATCCTACTAAATTTGTTCAAAATCTTTACCAAATTGCCCGAAAATTTAGATATAAGCTCCTTAAAGTATTTTTATTATTTGCCACAACCCCGATTGAAATTGAATCCAACTTTGAAAATTCAATTTTTAAACTCGAAGCTTTGAAGCTTTGTTTGTTAGCGGACAATTCTTCTTCTGGTTTTCAGATTGTCTCTTTACATAAACTGTCACGATCCAAAATTACAATCAATCGATGTCGTGATATCACCTAGCACTGCTTGCTAGGCAAGCCAACACATAACGGATATTATGAAAGAATTATCATGAACAACTAACAAGAAGATAACAATATAAAATAAAAATAACTCAAAAGGTATACAAAATAATATGGAATCAACGCTAACGCTCAACCATCCCAAAACGTGGAGTCACAAGTCCATGAGTTCTAGAGTTTACGACATACACTATTTTGAAAGAAATACAATATTGTCCGAAAAGTAAAAATAGTACAACAGAAATAGGTTGGTGATTTTAGGCCTGCGAACTGGATGCAGCTCTACCTTGAATCATCCGATTGGTATCTGCTAAGCACCTCTCGGGACTCCGTTGGCCAACGACCAAATCTGCAAAAGAAGTGCAGAAGGGTAGTATGAGTACAACCAACCCAATATACTCAATAAGTGTCGAGCCTAACCCCAACGAGGTAGTGACGAGGCTAAGACAAGACACATGCAATAAGCACGTGCAGTTATATATCAAGAAGTAACGAAATAACATGTAAAATATTAAGTATAACAATGTGATGATGATAAGTGAAAGGGATAACAAGTACGCAAGTAAAGGGGCCTAAAACGGAAACATAAAGTAGAGTGTCAATGAGTAAGCCTCAACTCGTAGTTTATCAACAACTGAAAGACCTTTCAAAAGTAAATAACTAAGCCACAAATCCAACTCCACATTCCAAATATTAAAGTAAAGAGCAGTGAAATCAACAAAATTGCACGGCATCACACTTCGTGCTTGTACTCTCATCCTCACATCATAATATAAAAACAAGCACAGAAACACCTTCGTGCATATACTCACGTTCACTCAAGCACGAAAATACCCTTCATACAATAATATCAATATATAAATAATGTACGAGAACACCCTTCATGCACAACCACTCTTCCTCACAAGCACGACAATACCCTACGTGTATTTCACTCTTCCTCACCAAGAAAGGTAATACTCTTCGTGCATTTCAATTGTTGTACCATGTACTTTCACGTTAGAATACGTCTTAAGTGAATTAATATGAGTCAGAGAGTGTAAGGACCTTTACGAAGATCATGATGGGTTAAAACAAGTGTTAAGGAAGTATCATGGAGGTTGGAGGCTAAACGAATCAAAGATGTTATAACCCGTACTTTTGAGGTAAAATTAGGAGTACTTAATGTCACAAGGAGGTCATTTTTTAACGTAATTGAATCATATAATATATGTATATTAATTTTTGAAGTCAAACAAGTTGTACAACAAAAATTGACAAAAGTTATTGCAAGTTATGTTCATAATTTTACTGAAATTTGGGTCTAATGTCATTGAACTTTTCTCCCAAGATACTTGGAGTTACGGGTGACCCACCCGTAAAATAAAATTTCTACGAGTCTAGTTTCCAACTCAATAAACCATTCATCGATACGACATCGGAGTAGAGAGATATTCGCGTGTTCGCAAGACTGCGCAGGAAGCTCCTTTTGGGACCCACTATGATGGTGGCCGACCTTCACCTATTTTTTATCTCATTTTTTGGGATAAAATTTGCTCATTTTTCGACCTCATTTCATCCTCACACTCTCCAAACCCTCCCAAATTCTCCCAAGGCTCCAAATAAATTCCAAATAAATACACCATAATCCAATATTTAGTTAGCTTAAAGAAGAAAGAGCACTTCTACAAGATTGTATTGGTATTAAGGGTTGTTGTGAGATGTGTTGGGTTGAGATTGCAAGTTGTCGCTACTGGTTAAGGTGAGTATAACAACCTACTAATTTTTCTTAAGCTTGATTATATGTTGGGTAAGTTGTTAGGATGATAAACTACAAGATAATACTTGGATTAGCTTGAAATGTTATTTTTCTCGATAGATTATTTTGAAAGTTGCTCTTATGAACTTTAAGTGGGTGGAAATTATGGAAAATGAATTGGATATGATATTGTTAGTATGATTACGTTGGTTTACATGTCAAGCTTATTGAGAAAATTGGTAACTAAAAAAGGAAATGGCTATAAAGAACTTGGAAGTTGTCCATAGTGATATTATCTTGTGTTGGGTTGTTTCAGGTAACTTTGAAATTGAGTAGAAGGTTGAAAATCCTTTAAAAAGTATTGGTTAATATACTGGATATATTACTAGTTCAAGAATGAATGATAATGGGGTTGAAGGGTGCTAAAGGGATTCAATCCAAGCTTGCTGCTCATCATGATATGTTGATGACTTATTAATGAAATATTTTGTACCCTAATATTGATGTTGTTCTTATTGTATTGCTCTAGTTGTTGTGGTTGATATGTGGAGTTGGAGGAAGTCAAAGTTATAAGGGATATGCTGCCCAAATTTATATAGACAACTTACTAACTTAGAAGATCCAAATTAAGTTCTTTCTTAACATTAATCATAGACCTTGTTGTATACTGTAGATTGAGTTATATTGTGGACTGCTTGGAAAGCATTGAAGAGACAAGGAGATTGAGGTATATTAAGGCTAAACCTTCCTTTATTTTGGCATTATCCCGTAACTAAACGCGTTTGATAACGAGACATAAGAGAAGTTCGTATTCCTGAATTTTATGTACATTATCCTAATCTCATAAGTTATAGTATTCTCTCTTATCAAGACTTTATATTCACCACCACCGAGCTATAATCCGTGGGCGGGTCTATATTGAGCAACCTATGATCAGATGGTAAGTTATATACCGAGCCTACTGTGGCCGAGCTCCTATGAGTGAGCCCAGAATGGCCTAGTAGTGATTTAGATACCGAGCCTTGTATTACCGAGCGCTTATGCGCGCGCTACTACGGCCAAGCAGTTACCCATACCGAACCTTATAGGGCCGGATAGCCATTTTACTTACTATATTGAGAGAGTTGAGTCAGTATCAACAAGTAAGCATATCTTCAATTCATATTTGACTCCTAGTTACTTTCAGTTATTATATTATCAGTTCAGTTTTAGATTAAGTTATTTCAGTTGCCTTACATGCTTAGTACACTATTTCGTACTAACCCTCCCTTGCCTTGGGGGCGCTGCATTTCATGCCTGCAGGTTCAGATAGATAGACGGGTATATCTCCTCGGTAGTTGTTGTCCGAGTTCAGCTTGATCGGTAAGCTCCACGCCATTCGGAGTTGCCGGGTCTAGACTCCTAGTTACTTTCAGTTATTATATTATCAGTTCAGTTTTAGATTAAGTTATTTCAGTTGCCTTACATGCTTAGTACACTATTTCGTACTAACCCTCCCTTGCCTTGGGGGCGCTGCATTTCATGCCTGCAGGTTCAGATAGATAGACGGGTATATCTCCTCGGTAGTTGTTGTCCGAGTTCAGCTTGATCGGTAAGCTCCACGCTATATATATATATATATATATATATATATATATATATATATATATATATATATACATATACATATACATATACATATACATATATATACTTATATATAAATTGTAGGTAGGTTGGGGCCCTGTTCCGACCACAGTACAACCATCAATAGAGGCTTGTAGACATAACTTGTCAGTCAGTAAAGTATGTTGGCCTTGTAAGCTTTGTATGTATATTTGGTTTGTCAGCTATATTAAGTTTGACGGCCTTACCGGCCCAGATTTATATAGATGTTCAGTTAGAGCTAATCTGCACTCAGTTTCATATTTTGTTCCACAAATTGTCTTGCGTTGTGGCCTTGCCGGCCAAAGTACCACATTGTATGTTCAAAGCCCCTCAATCTCAGGTTGGTAAGCTCGGTCAAGTGAGGCACAGGGTGTCAGTTTCGCCTCCCCTGGTTTGGCGCGTGACAAACTTGGTATCAAAGGAGGTCTGTCCTAGAAAGTCTACAAGTCATGTCTAGTATAGTCTTGCTCACGGATGTGTTATGCACCATATTTGTGAACGGGAGGCTACAGGGTATTTAGGATTAGCTACCCTTCTTTGATATCCCAAATCGTGCTGTAGAGCGAAGTTATAAGAATTTGGATCTAACGTTGACCTTCGATAATTGTATACAGATATGCCTGAGATCATAGAGAGTACAATTGGTCAGGGGGCCATTAGAGTCATAGAGGAGGGCACGAGCAGAGCAATGCCTAGTAATGCGGCTCAGTCAAAGGCTTAGGATAAGATAGCCTCCGGTCATCCCCGACTCCTTCACTACCTGAGGAGATTCCTAGGGATACAGAACCTCTAGTTCCCCCTCCAGTTCCATCTGATCAGGACTTGAGGAGTGCGGTGCACTTGTTGACACAGTTGGTAGATACTCGGTGACAAGCTAGGGCACCAGCTAGTGTAGGATCTTCTGAGGGGTTTGGGAGTTAGAGGATCCGAGAGTTAATTGCCTTGAGTTCCCTAGAGTTCACGGGGACAAATCAGAAGGAGGACCCACAGGATTTCATAGCTCATCTCTACCGGATCTTTCGAGTTATGCATGCCACAAAGTTAGAGGCAGTTGGATGGTAGCTTTTCGATTCCGAGATATAGCTATCCTTTGGTACGAGGATGGGAGAGGTCTAGGGGATGTGATGTACCTCCAGTTATTTGGGAGGATTTTTCAGATGCCTTCCTAGACCATTACTTACCGTGGGAGATATGACAGGCTCGAGTCGATCAGTTTCTAGCCCTTAGGAAGGGCAACATGAGCATTCAAGAGTATAGTCTCCATTTTAACTCGTTGGCCAGATATGCTGCATTCATAGTTGCTACTATGCGGGAGAATATCCATAGGTTTATACCAGGGTTGACACCAGAGTTGACCAAGGCATGTGCCACACCTGCATCATAGGATAGTATGGATATCTCCCGGATTCAGGCATTCACCCAGAATATAAAGGAGGGCAGGCATCGGCAGCAGGGCATAGAGAAGAGTGAGCGAGGTCCGTGTAAGAGGATGAGATTTTCCGGGTATAAGGAGAAGTCTTAGGGTAGTTACAGGCCCTAGTACTTCGGACGGCCACCCAGACCTCCGCCGCCTCAATCACAGGGTTACAGATTCAATCGATATGCTCAGTCAGGACCATGTGAGAGCTCACATGCATTGAGTTTCCAGCAACAACGAGGTATATGGCAGATGGGGCCATTTACGCTGTGGTGTAACATCTGTGGTAGAGGAAACGTAGGCCAGTGCTAGGTAGGCTTAGATGCTTGTTATGTATGTGAGAGTCTAGGGCATATGATATGAGATTGCCTGAGCAGAGATTTTGGGGGTATGGCACAACCACGAGTTCAGTAGTGAGATCATCTACGTCTGTGCGTCCTTTATGGGTGTGGGTCTTAGTCTTCGGCTGGTAGAGGTCGAGGCAGAGGTAGAGGTTCCAGTTCAAGCGGTAATCAGAATCTCATCTATGCTTTAGTGAGCCGATAGGATCAGGAGTCTTCACTGGATGTTGTGACAGGTATATTGACCATTTGCTCTCACGATGTTTCTACCTTTATAGATTCAGGATCTACTTTATCATATATTACTCCATTTGTCGTGGGGGAGTTTGGTATGGTGCGTGAATTACTTAATGAGCCTTTTGCGGCATATACACTGGTCGGGGAACCGATTATTGCTAGACGGGTTTACCAGGGCCGTACAGTGACGGTTTGTAGTCGTCAGACCTCAGCTGATCTAATTGAGTTAAAGATGATGGACATCAATGCTATCAGGGGATGAACTAGTTAGCATCTTGTTATGTCATAGTTAATTGCTGAGTAAAGGTAGCCAGATTTCATTTTTCAGGTGAGCCAGTCCTAGAATGGGAAGGTAATGCAGCGACACCAAGAGATAGGTTTATTTTCTATCTTAAGGCGAGAAAAATGATCGCCAAAGGATGCATTTATTATATTGTGCAAGTTAGAGATGCAGATACGGAGACACCTACACTTCAGTTTGTTCTAGTAATCAGGGAGTACTCATATGTGTTTCCAGATGAGCTTCCAGGTATTCTTCTAGAGCGAGAGATTTATTTTAGCGTCGATTTGCGTCCGGGAACTCAACTAATATCCATTCCTCCATATAGAATGGATCCTGCCGAATTGAAGGAGTTGAATGAGCAGTTAAAAAAACTACCGGAGAAAGGTTTCATCAGACCCAATACCTTACCTTGGGGTGCACCAATATTGTTTGTGCGAAAGAAATATGGCTCGCTAAGGATGTGTATAGATTATTGGCAGCTGAACAAGGTTACTATTGAGAATAAGTATCCACTTTCGAGGAACGATGACTTGTTTGATCAGTTGTAGGGGTCTAGGCACTTTTCAAAGATAGATTTGAGGTCAGGGTACCATCAGATCAGAGTTTGAGAGAAAGATATTACAAAGACAACCTTCAAGACCCGATATGGTCACTTCGAGTTCCTTATCATGTCCTTCGGGTTGACAAATGCACCTGTCGTATTTATGGACTTGATGAATAGCATATTCCGGCTATTTTTAAATCTGTTCGTGATAGTATTTATTGATGATATTATAGTTTATTCACATTCAAAGGATGAGCATGCGGACCACCTGTGAGCGGTACTCCAAACCCTCGGGGATCGTAAGTTGTATACTAAGTTTTCTAAATATGAGTTTTGGTTGAAGTCTGTAGCATTCTTGGGGCCTATTTTATCCGATGAAGGTATAAAGGTAGATACTCAGAAGATTAAGGTCGTGACCTACTACTCCGACAGAGGTCCGTAGCTTTCTAGGCTTAGCGGGCTACTACCGGAGATTTTTAGAGGGTTTTTCTTCCTTTTCGGCACCATTGACGAAGTTGACTCAAAAAAAAGCTAAGTTTCAGTGGACAGAAGCTTGTGAGCGGAGTTTCCAAGAGCTTAAGAACAGGTTGACCTCAGCGCTAATTCTAACACTTTGAGAGGGTCCAGAGGGTTATTCCGTGTGTTGTGATGCCTCAGGTGTTGGGTTAGGATGTATTCTGATGCAAACGGGAAGGTAATTGCGTACCCTTCAAGGCAGTTGAGAAAGCACGAGAAGAATTATCCGACCCATGACCTCGAGTTAGCTGCAGTTGTCCACACACTTAAGATATGTCGACATTATTTATATGGTGTTCATGTGGACGTCTTTACTGATCATAAAAACATGTAGTATATCTTTAAGCAAAAAAATTTGTGACAAAGGCAATGACTAGAGTTATTGAAAGATTACGACATTAACACTTTCTACCATCCAGGGAAATCTAATATTTTAGTTGGTGCCTTAAGTCGCCGATCTATGGGTAGCTTAACACATGTAGAGATCGAGAAAATGGAGTTAGCTAGAGAGCTTCATCAGTTGGCTTATTTTGGGGGTCCAGTTAGTAGATTCTGATGATGGTGGAGTTGTACTCCAAAACACTGCAAAATTATCTCTCATAGCTGAAGTAAAGGAAAGGCAGTACAAGGACCCAAAGTTGGTCGAGTTGAGAGACCGAGTTCCGCAGTAGAAGAAGCCGTTGTTAGAGCTCAAGGAAGATGGGGTTCTCAAATATATGGTTCATCTGTGTGTTCCATATGTAGCAGGGCTACGAGACAGGATTATGTTAGAGGCATATTATTTCTAGTACTCCATACATCCTAGGTCAACGATGATGTATCATGACATTAAGGATGTGTACTGGTGGAATGATATGAAGAAGAACATTATTGAGTTTGTAGCCCAGTGTCCTAATTGCCAGTATGTAAGGTAGAGCACCATAAACCCAGGGGGCTACTGTAGACTATGGAGATCCCGACGTGGAAAGGGGAGGTGATAAACATGGACTGCATCACGGGTTTGCCTTGTTCTCATTTTAAGTTCGATTCTATGTGGGTGATAGTCGACATGCTCGCGAAATCATCCCCTTTCCTATCGATCAGAACTACGTATACGTCCGAACATTATGCAAAGGTATATATTAAAGAGATACTATGGCTACACGGAGTACCAATATATATTATATATGATCGAGGGGCTTAGTTTACAACAAATTTCTGCAGGTCATTTCAGAGAGGACTCGGAGGGGCCTAGTTTATAGTGAATCTCAGCACAACTTTTCATCCGCAGACTAATGGACAAGCCGAGCACATGATTTAGATGCTCGAGGATATGTTACGAACATGTGTGTTGGATTTTAAAGGAAATTGGGATGATAATCTACATCTTATTGAGTTTGCATATAATCATAGTTACCACTCCAGTATTCAGATGGCTCCGTACGAGGCTTTGTATGGTGTAAGTTCAGATCTCCTATTGGGTGGTTTGATGATGGAGAATCTGGGTTACATGGACC